>NC_077227.1:572616457-573216457 GCF_027887165.1 Monodelphis domestica | reverse complement strand
AGGTCCCTTCTGGCATTTAAAAAATTTCTGAGAATTTCATCGTTTGTTTGTTTGTTTTTTTCTGACTGTGTTTAAATAGGTTGCTTTTCTGTAATTCCACCTATTTTCATTCTTTATCAAGGGTTAGACTTTCATAGTATGTACCACTAAATATCTCTCTTTTCTTTATATGATCTACAAATAAACTCAATTTATATTATTTATTAATCAGAGCAAAGCAAATATATATGTGTGCAAGCATATGTGCAAAACCACCAGAAAACATGCTCTTCTTTTGGTTCTAAGAGTATATAATTTTTATTTTATAGAAAAGACCCCCTACATATACTCCTCTCCCACAAAATACAATATCCTCTTCTCCTCCACCCTCAAAAAATTCCCAATTATCTTGCCTAGCTAGTTTAGAGACAACCAAAATATATGGTATTCTTTCTATGCCTTATATTAATTATATAAAATGCTTAGAGCAAGTAAAATAAAAGTTACTACATATGTGGCTTCTAATCTTATAAAGTAAGAATTTACTTTAGGTTGATTCAGTGACTATTATTAGTCTATGTGTTTAGGTCATTCCACATCAAATTCCTAGCTCAGCAGTCAATTCTTGGACAACTAGTAAGATTTTAAATACAAAAAGTGGTTTATACCCTGATAGATATGTTGAACTGTTTAGTTAGAATATCATTTCAGTGAAGAGATTATCTATTCCCTCTGAATGTCTTTTTCTTTGAAAATTAGTTACTCATCTTTTTTTCCCAAATTAATTGCTACATGGCAGAACTATCCATTTCATTGATGGTAAAATTATACATTGTTGGAACTGAAAGAGGACTTTTGGGGTCATGGGCATTTAGTCTACCTCATCCATTTTATAAAATAGTACATTGAGGCTCAGGAATATCAAATGATTCATCTAAGATTACATAGATAATTATGTCTGGTAGACCAGAAGTCAGATCTTCTGATGTCCAGTCCATTGCTCTTATAATCCCTCTATGTTGGCTCTCTAATTATTGAACCATGCCCTTCTGCAATTAGGCAGCATATAACAAGAATCTCAAAAATTTGAAGATAAAGTTAGAAAATACCTTATTTTAACTAGTTCAATTCCCACATTTTAATTGTTTAATTTTGATTTTTTTTACAAGTGTAGCACATAGAATTTAAATGATTTACCCAAGGTCATACATGATAGGGACAGATGAACCAGTATAATTAAAAGGTACCCTCAAGAAACTGAGGGTTGGTAAAGAAAACTACTTCAAAAATTGAAATAGTTCCAAAAATCAACATCTCAGATAAACACCAAGTTATTTGTGGTTTCACACATCAGATATTTAGATTAGTCACTTCCTTTCTCAAGTCTCAGTTTCACTTATCCTTAAAATGAAATGGTCGGCCTGGATGATTTTTAAGGCTCCTTGATGCCCCAAATCTTCTGCTCCTCTATAGAATTGGGCAGATTAACTTCTGACTAAGAATTCATCTGCATAATGAATCTACATAAAATAAAAAGATTGAAAGTTTCTATCTATCAGGGGTCCATCAACGTTCAACACTCGGAGAGTGATAATCTCAGAAAGATTCTCATGAATAGAACTGTCATACCCAAGGAGACCCACCAGTAAGATGGATGCAGTTATAGGGAAAAAAGGAGAAAAGCTGTTCATTTTAAAGTCCTAAAAGACTGCTTCAGGGGTGTAGCAAACTCATAGAAAAGTAAACAGAGCAGATCTAAAATTAAAGTTGTAGTAATAATGGCTTTACCAATTTCAGCTCTTAACTCAGTCACTGGCACAAAACAATCACTTAATAAATGTTTATTGGTTGATTGACTTATTAACTACCACAGTGCTTTCAAAATTAAGATATTATCATCATATGTGGAAAAGCCACCATATCACCAAAAGGTATTCTTGCTTACCTAAGTAGCAGTAATAATAATAGCCAGCATTTATAGAACACTTTAAGGTGTGTAAAGTATTTTACAAATATTAAATCATTTTATTCTCATAAGAATCTTGAGAGATAGGTGCTGTTATTATCAACATTTCACAGATAAGTTAGACAATTTAAGTGACTTGCCCAAAGTCTCAGAAATTAGTAAGTGTGTGAATCAGGATTTGAAATCAATTCTTTCTGACTCCTGGTCCAGCACTGTATTTAATGTACTGCTTGGCTTCCAGGCAGAACAGTCTTTAAAGGATCAAGTTCTAATGAAACATCTATTAGTACTAAAGATAAATAAGCCTTTCCCTCTCCACAAGGAGGAATTGATAACGGTCTCATTTTGTAATTTTTAAGGTATTTGTCATATTCTATCTTGTGATTAGATTTATGTCTTATTTCCCTTTTTAGACTATATGATCCTTGAGGGTAGGGATCGTGTTTTTCTTATTAATCTCTTGCTTCCTCTAGTATCCATCACAGCATCTTCCATATAATGGATGCATTAATAAGTATCTTAAAGAAAAACAGAATAAGTGCCCCTCAAGATGGTGAAGATTATGAATCTTATGAATGAGCCAACCTTGGAGTCAGGGTTCAGTAAGTTTCCATTTCTGCCTTTGATCATGGACAAGTTCCACTCAACTTCTAAGGGTCCCAAGCAACTCTTTAAGATTATGTTACAGATGAATAGAGAGCTGGAATTGGTGGAGTGAGTTTCCATTCCAGAAGTTCTATACAACGACAAATCCATGGGGCTGGAGCCCTTCCCACCTCCCAAACACCCAGTGTTGGATTTGACTTATGGTTCCTTTTATTTCTAGCAGCAAGGCGCTCACTACTTTTCTGAGTTTCAAGTAAAAGAGTTCCCTAAGGAGAATCATTAATGACCATATAGAAATGAAAACATGTTTTCAGTTCTACAAGAATTAGAACCCACAAATCTTTTTTGAACGTGTGTTTAGCTACCTTTCGTGGGTTAGCCCTTAAGAGGTAACAGACAGGATGTTAGAATGAGAACTGGCCTTACAGTCTTGAAAACCTAGGAATCTAATCTCATCCCACACTAGCTGGAGACACTGAGCCTTTATGAGCCTCATTATTTGATACTTTGAGCTATCTGGATGACAGGACTATTGTACATATGATCGTAAATTCCTTAAAAAGCATCTTCTTTTGTCAATGGTGCCATATTTCGAGGTATTTTTAAAATAGCATCAATGATGAGATACCTATATTCCAGGATGCATGTGTGTCTCTAAATAATAATTTAATATTTCCCACTGGGAAATTTGGGGCTTATTAATTGATTGATCCATTTGATATTTCCTTGTCATCACAAAATGCCATTAGTCTTATCCTGAATATTGTGGAAACTGCTTCACCTGAGAAAAGCCACAAAGCAGGGATGTTAAAATTTTTCTTAGCATCTTTGAGGTGCTCTGAGGGTGGGTTGGGGAATTTTTCTTTTCTTTTCATTTTTCTCTTGAGAATTACTAGAACGGCTACCCTCCTTGAGAGCAGAGGTCATATCTTGTCCATCCCTGTATCCTCAGCTTAACACAATGTCTTGCATATAGGCATGGAGAGTGGAGTGAAATCCACCATAATTGAGACCAGTAATAGTTTTACTTCCAGGGCTAGTCACTCTTTTAGTGCTTCTTGCATTGTTAATCTATTGGGGGTTCTAAGAAATGGAAGCTATCTATCTATATTCTCAATGTACTTCCCTTCCTTTAACAAATCACTGTAGGATTTAGAAACTTAATACCTTTTTTAAATACAATTACTTCCCAGTAACTCACATTCCTCTTTCACATTTTTCTTTTCTTTATAACAACAGTTCAACAAAATTATTCCACATACCCGTCTCTCCTGACAGAGTATGTAACATCTGATACTTGTGGTTCTTCTTTACAAAGAAGAAGGAACTTCATTAGTCATCTGGAACCAGTAAAGTTCATTGCATTTGGTTTGTTATGTTGTCTTTTAGGGTACCTTCTGGTTCTATTTTTTTCATGGCATCAATTCACACAATTCTTATCATGTTTTTCTGAATTCCTCACATAAACTGTTCCTTAAAATGAAATAATCTACAATGTGCTCAATCATTCCTAAATTGATAGACACCTTTTTATTTTGCATATTGCTACTAAAAAGAGTGCTACCATGAATATTTCAATCAACCAATGATAAAAAAGGATTCATCTCAGTTTTTGATTCAGTTTGGGAAGAGTAGAATAATTGCCTTTACTGCAGTGAGAAGGGTTCTGTTTAAAATTAGATAATGTAAGGATGGGGTTGACATTTTAATTAGATGAGAATGTCTCAATCAATAAGGAATTATAGGCCTTGAACAATACACATGTTCAACAATATTCAAAATTTAGACCTTATAGACCTTGAACAAAATATAAAAAGCATTTGAAAGCCATTTGATGAAGTGAAATGAAACTCTGAAAAGGAACTGTCTGGAGAGGGAGGAGGGCCTGGTAATCAAAGGAAAACTTTCCAGCTTTGAAGGTTCTGGACAATGTTGGGCTTCCCATCTTCATTGTACCACTAGGGACTTCAATTGTTTACATCAATGTCTTATATAGCATCCCCAGATTTTCTGGTGCATCATTATGAGAATAAGGATGAACTGGACTCATAATTTTACGGCGATCCCAGAAAAGAAGCAATACCATGCCTAAGGGAAATTTCTTCAGCACCCCTAAGAATTAGAGAAAAGGACTCTTGTCCATCAGGAGCTTATCCCTTTGCTTCATTGATATTCTCTAATCTTGATTTTACTTTCCCCCAAACTCTGTAAGTACTTTTGGGAGAGTGTGTCGCAGAGGAGAGGGGAAGAATAGTCTCATCTCTAAGGGAGAGTTGTAGCTAACTAAGCTCTAGGGACCCAACCCATCTAGTGGAAGTAAGAGTTGGGACAAGGACATCCCAGAATTTATGTCGGCTACAATAGAAATCTTATTTTTTTTACAGGTTCCCATTGAGATAGTTTTGTTGTTTCCCCAAGCTCCTTTTGGCAACAGGTGAATGAGAAGTAAGGAGATGATTGGTAGGAGTAATTCAAAGTTGGGGTTTGGTGAAATGTGATCAATGAGAGGACATAGAGGCAAGGAATTTTAGAGAGGAGAATAGCATAGGGGTTTGGCTCACTAAGGGATCAAGATAGTGAGGGAGAGTGCAGCCAGTCCAGAAGTGATGTCCTATAAAAGAGCTGAAGGTTAGAGACCATGGAAGTCATGGTGAGGACAAAAAAATAGAGATAGAAGCCACACAGGGAAAGAGGGATCATTCTTTTCCTTATAATGTCCTTCTTTAAGATATGTATTAAGTAATGAGAATCATTCAATCAAAAGTATGAACTATTTAACAATTTGGGAAAATATAATTCCAAATTGATTTCCAGAACATCTAGATATAGACACAATTCTATGACTTGAATACCACTAGAAATTGAACACTAGAATACCAATAGACATTGTTTTCATACGTTTGACCTCAGATTTTCCAACACTCACTAGTTTCATCCTTTGTCTTTGCCAGCTTGGCTGGTATGGTGTGATATCTGAGTTTGCTTTAATTGGTGGTTCATTTATTGTTAGTATTTTGAGTATTTTTCATATAATTGTTACTATATTTCTTTTTAAAACTATCTCTTACCATCTATCTACTGGAGAATGAATTTTAGTTTTGTAAATTTATGTCAGTTCCCTATATATCTTGGACATCACACTTTTATAAGATACTTGGCATGATTTGTTTTGTCAATTACTAGTGTTCTTATTAGACTAGCTGTATTGATTTTATGCATGAAAAAGGAAATCGTTCTCATTTTACCCCCACAGTTTATTGGGGAAATGTCCCATGCTTCTCCAAAGCAAATACTACTAGTTTTTTGTTTTATAGATACTTTTGAGAATATAAAAAATACCCCTCTTGTGTATTTTAGGAATTTTTTAAAAACAGCATATGTAATTGCTATGTTTTATCAAAGTTTTTTCTGTATTTGTTCAATAAACCATCATTTTTAAGCTCCTGCTATGTGTTTAGCATTAGATATTTACTTAAGTATTTTCTGAAAATCAAAATAGTTTTTTTCTTCAAAGATCCTACATTCCACTGGGGAAAGAGGGAGGGAGAGACAGAGACAACATTTTTCTTGGTATAATCATATGAGTTTGTTGTTTATAGGATTAACTCTGCTATTTTCTTAATGTGAGCCATCTCTGCATATCTGGCATAAATCCAACATGAATATTAGTGAATACTTTTTGAATATATTATTTTAATCTCTTTGATATAAATGTATTAAAACATTTTCTGTCAATATCTCTTAGTGATGAAAGACAGCATAGCATAATACATAGGAAGTCTGCCACAAAATTCTAAAAATCTAAGTTCATGTTCCATTTCTGACACATATTGACTGTGGCACATTGAAAAAGTTATTGAATCTTTTAATCCCTCTTAGGTACTTCTCTAAAATGTTAAGTTTCAGAAAAATTGATAACTTAGATTGATAAAGAGAGTTTCTCTGCTGGGAGTTTCTGTCACAAAAGAAATCTCAGTTCAAGAAAAAATTATTAGCACCATTGTACAATTTTTTTCCTCTGCTTTATTGCTCCCTGATTTGAGAATCAATACCATATTTTTCTTCTAAAGCACTTTCTTTTTATTCTTGAGGATAATTTTTGTAATATGGTTGCTATAATGATATATCATTATATTTTATGTTAGTCTGATAAAATTAATTTATAAATTCTTCTGGATGAGGGAAGTCCTCTTTCTTTAAAGCAATGAAGAACTTAATTAAAAGATGTTCTCTCACAATGTTGTTTACTTTAACAAAATTTTCACTTGTGAGAAATTTAAGTAAAAAAAGAAAAGATTATCTTGCTCTAAGAACACAGATGTTTCCTAAGAACTGCTTATGGTTTTTTTTTGTTTCTATTGAATGAATAAAAAGAACTTTGAAAGAATAAAGAGAAGAGTATGGAAATCTGTTTTAAAATACAATAATTTATTCTTCAACAACTATTTGTTAAACTGCCACTATTTGCCATATGATCAGTTAAAGGATCCTGGATATGTTTTCATCTTCAGAAGAGAAGACTTGGGGAGGAACCTGATAGTTGCCTTCAAGTGTTTAAAGAGATATCATATGGAGGTGGGATCAGATTTCTCATCTTGCTTGAATCCAGAAAATTCAGAGCTGTCAGTGAAAGTGGCAGAGAAGTAGATTTAGCTTCCTTTTAAGGAAAAACCTCCTAATAGAGTTGTTTAAAAGTAATATTAGATTCTTTGGAAGGTTTCTACTCATGGTAGCTTTTTAAACAAAAGATGAATGAACAGTTATTGGGAACATAGTAGAGTGTATTGTTATTCAGGCACAGGTTGGATGAGTTACTGTCTGACAGTCTGTGATTATACAAAAGCTTTGTGCTAAGGGCTGAGATATATATATATATATATATATATATATATATATATATATATATATATATAAATGGTGTTGTTATCACAGGGGCAGAGATTTATACTTGTGAGTGTTACTTATATACAGAACTCCCAGATAAGAAAACTCCCTCCTCTGGAACCAATCAGCACCTTCTCTGCTACTGTCTGAGTGATCTAGAATGCTAGGAGGCCAAGTGTCTTGCCCAGAATCCCACAGAATGTGTGTCAGAGGCAGGACTTGAACAGAAATCTTCCTGGTTTGAGGCAAGGGCTCTATTCATTAGAACGTGATCCCTGAGTTACTCTAATGTGGATGGCGGAGGACAGACCTCAGGGGGTCTATAGAGCACCCCTGATAGCCGGGGCCATGGGATCCCAGGGTCTAGAACTGAGATGTACCTCAGAGATTTCATTTTTTTATAGCCACCAGGGTCCCAGGAAAAATGATAAAGTTTCTTTTTTTGTGCCCATCAAATATCTCTTTCTAGTCCTTCCTTTACTTCAGTTCCTCCCAGAGTTCAATGCCATTTTATTGTTCTCTGCCTGCTCAAAGTCTCCTATTTAAACACTTATCCTCCCTTGAAGTTTCTGGTCTTCTCATTTATCTCCTTTTAACTACTCCACTCTAAAAAATGTCTTATTTAAAGTGTTTTAAGGTTTGCAAAGCATTGCTCTCACAACAGCCCTATGAGGCAAATGGTGTCTGTATTGCCATTTTACAGATGAAGGCAGTGAGTCTAGGAAAGGCTAAATGACACCCCTGCAGTCACATAGCTAGTAACTGTTATAAGCATTGACCATATGCACCAAATACTTCTAAGTCCAGTATTTTTTCCATGCTACAGCCCCTAGTTAAAAAAAAGGAACTAACCAAATAAAAACAAACGTCTTCTTTAATGCCAAATTTTCAGTTGGGTGGTAGGAAGGAAACAGTTTTATTAAACCAGCCACACTGTGCCAAGGTAATAGAGTCATGCTGGAAGGCAGAGGCATGAAGGAATAGCATGGCCTGGTTCTAGAAAGAGTTCTGGATCTGGAATTAGATTGCCTGAGTTGCAGCCCTCATTCTATTCTTTGCTCTGTGATTGAATAAGGCATTTCTGCTCTCTAAGGCTTTGGGTTACTACTCTCTGAATGCTGGAGGTACCATGGGAGAAAAAGAGAGATGGGTGGAACTAGAAAATTTCCAAGGTTCCTTACAGATTTAAATATATCTGCAAGGCTCATACAAATCAAGCTTTAACTCGCTGAACACTTGAACACACACACAAATAGCTTTTTTTATTTTAAATTTAAAATTTTAATTTCCAACATTGTTATGAATAGCTTTTTATTAAGGCAAAACATCTGGGACTGAGCTTCTTTGCTTCCACACCCCCTTAGGGTTATCCTTTTGTAACTTTTTTTTGCCCCTTTCAAGGCTGTCTTTGCTTTCTCTGTGTTGCACAAATGGGGACTCCATGTGGATATTGGCTAAAAAGTAGGATTTGTTGCCAAAAGGAAATAAGGGAGAGATTAGTTTTAATAGTTTCTGTTCCTTTGTACTGGGCCATATCCCCACATACTTCAGTCTATCAGTGGGAACTGAAGGAAGGGCTCTTGCCCCAGATTCTGAAAAAGAGGTGACCTTGGTGATTGTGATAGGAACAGTAGATTTGGAGACTAAAAACTTGGATTCCAGCCCCAGATTTGCTGCTTATTATTTTTGTACCACTGATCAAGTCTCTTCCCCTCCCTTCTGGACCTTTGTTTTAGAATAAATGATCTCTAACATTGCTTTAAGCTCTAAAATTTAAGAACAGAGCACTGATGATTCAGTAAGATGCTTTGCCAAATAAATAGCAAATTCCCCCTCATATCTAAAACCATTGTTGTTTTCCAGTATCCAAAATCAGCAGCCTATAAATGGTGCACTGTGTGATTTGACCATGGGGCTAGCAAAGGAACACATTTCAACAAGCTTAGATTTCATTCATTTTCCCTTAACCTTGTGGGAAAAAAGTCTCTTACACAGCTTTTATCCTTCTCTCAACAATTCTTTTGAGTAGACACCAATCATATTAGTCAGTTTAATTCATATGATTGGAATCAGAAGACCTAGGCTCAAATCATGCAGAGACACTTAACTGTGTGACCCTGGACAATTCACTTAAGGAGGAGTTGCTGTTACAGTAGAAAGAGTGCTAGATTTAAAGTTATAAAAATAGACTTCAAAATCCAGATCTGCTGCTTATCAACTGTGTGACTTTGGATAAGTCATTTCCTTTTTTAGGGCCTCAGTTTCCTCACTTGTCAAAGGAAGGTGTAGAAATTGACCTCTCAGGTCTTTTCCAACTAAATTCCAGGGTTCTACAACACCTCCAGAGCCTTTGTCTTTCACCTGGAAATTGCTCTGACACCCTTAGAGTTCAACTTCGTTACATTTCACAAATTGGTAATTAATGTGGAGACTTTAATAAGCCTATCTTATTTGAAGTTTAGCTCAATTATTTTGAGGTTTTACTCATTGTTGTCTAATGAACCATTATGAGTCATAAATTAACACAATTTCCCCATCTCCCTAGACTCTTAAATTTATTTACATTTTTCAGAACTGGCTGCTAGTATTTCTATTTCTTTTTTTTTAATGAGATACTGCCAAACATGTTTTTTTTTTACATAAGAACCCAAAAAAGGGTGATGGTTATATTCCCCTTTTTGATGATATCATGCTCCTTAGCAACTTTCTGGAAATATTTTCTCATTTATCTTAGTTCAAAAGTTTCTCAGTCACACATTCTCATCTTTATACTTATCAGAGGTTTCGGTTCCACTTCTGTAGCTACATCCACCTTTGGGGGAACTTTTTGGCTTCTCTTGGGATGCTGATCCATATGTGAGTCAGAGCTCTGTTTCTTAAAACTCGCGTCTCAATGTACGTCTGTTCTTTGGCCTTCATGTTTTCACACAATTGTCTTTAGTCCCTTTATGTCATACCCACCAATTTATACAGACAGACCAATCTAATCCAACAAGTATTCATTAAGGGTGTCCTTCTGCTGTCAAGGAGTTACTTTCTGTCAGAAGAATAAGCATATTAAAAAGATAATTATATTTATGACTATTGGAGGAAAAAGAGAAAAGTAACAACTAGGCATATCAGGAAAGACTTCTTATAGAAGGCAGAACATGAACTGAGCCTTAAAGGAAACCAGTGGTTGTAGGCTACAGGAGAGAGGAGAATGGAGAGCATTCTAGACACAGGAGGCCACTTCCATTAACATAAGAAAGTAAGAAATGGAATACGGTTTGAGGAATAGCAAGTAGGTCTATTTGACTGAAGTGTAGAATGAATAATGTGAAATAAACCAGGAAAGATAGGTTGGATCCAGACCCAAAGGACTTTAAATGTCCATCTGAGGAGTGAGATGCCATAATGGGTCTGGAGCCAGGGAGACCAGAATTCAAATCCAGATTCAGACACTTAATAGTTTTGTCACTCTGAACAAGTCATTTAAACCTCTCAGGGTTGTTGTGAGGATAAAATGAAGATAATATTTGACTTTATAAACCTTAAGTATTATGTGAATGCTAACTATTATTATTATTATTGCTTATTGTCCTAGAGTCAGTTGGGGGCCACTGAATATTCTCAATCAGGGGAATGATATTGTCAGAATTGGGCTTTAGGAAGGTTCTTTAGGGCAGCTTTGTGGAGGGGTTGGAGGGGGTCAGGCTGGAAGCCAGATGCCCAATTAGGACACTATTATAAATAATCTAAGCAAAAGGTGATGGGGTCTTGAACTGGACTTTTAGCCATTAGAATGGAATGAAAGGCAAAGATATCATGCCTCCTAAAATATGACATATGTTTCTTAATTTTTCATTAATTCAGTACATGTATGATTCCATCTGTTTGGCTGCTGTGCCTACCAGTAAGAGGTCACAACTCTTCTCTGCCTTAGTAGTTTGTTCATGAGAAGCTAGGGTCAAGAATAATAATTGCCTGGTTGCCAATCTTCTTCAAGTTGAAATCATTTCCATACTTACTGTGGATGTTTCTTGGACAATAGATAGACAATCCATTACTGAGCCCTTTGTAGGAAATTTGAGAGCTCAGATTTCACTGGCCCGGTCTTTGAGAATCCAGTATCACTTCCACATTTCCCAATGAATATAGTCGTTAGATCCAGAAATCAGGATTTTAAAAACTCAAATAAAAGACATAATTTAAGTTAGTCTTCTTAGATTTGGTCCAATATTATAGCTTGTTGCAATATTTTTGGATCCTAACTCATCCAAAGTATTAGTTCTCTGTCCCATTTTTGTATCATTTGCAAATTTCATGAATATGCCATCTATAACTTTTACAAAGATGCTGGTAAAATGTGGGCTGAATGCTGTGATGGAGAGGTTAGTGATTTGGAGATAGAGAATGTAGGTTCAAATTTGAGCTCTGCAGTTTACTACCTGTATGACCTGGGGCAAATCACTTAACTTCACCGAGTGTCAACAAAATGAAGTGAATTGCACTATATAGTTTCAAAGTTTTTATATTTATCAATCTGTCATCCTATTGATTTGCTTCAGTTTTCTGTGGCTAAATTATAATTTTGTTCCATTTTAGATTGTTGAAACTCAATTTTTTGTATCCCTATGGGGAATATGGATTTTCTAGTTTATTTTCTTTTGTATTCAATAACAAATGAGTAAAAGAAGTCCCCTCCCCACCCTGTTGAAGATTATCTGGAAAGTTTTTAAACTGACATAATTTAAAAGTTCAATTTTAGGTGGCAATACTATCTTTAAAAATCATACCCACACATGTGATTGACATTCCCAGGAATCTAGCTGCAGTAACTGACCCTTTGATTTGAATATGAAATTGCTTGCCTTCCCCCTCCAAAAGCAGACATTTGAAACCTTCTCCATATCATTTAATATTATTGTGAAATTTATCATAATTCTCTGTCCTAAAAATGTCAATCAGACATTCCTTAGGGATCCCAGTTTGTATCTTTTTTTTGAGTGAATACAATGCCAAAGCTTTCAAGAACAGATATAAAAATCATCTTAAGGATATTTTCTTAGTCACAACAATAATAGCCCCAAAGGAACATGTAATCTAGGACAAAATATATGCATACAAACACAAATGGGGCATAAATAAATGAGAAGTACCAAGTATAATGTGAAGTCTGTGAGGGAAAGAAGATTATCCCTGGTTAGAAGAGACCATCCAGGAAGGCTTCTTAGATGAGAACACACTTGAACTACGATTTAAAGGAAGAACAGGTGAGATAAGGGGGAAGGGTGTTGACAGTATTTTAGGCATAAAGAATAATGGGTTCAAAGACATGATTATGGGAAAACATAGGGAAATGGAAATCAGTAGAGTTTGGTGGAATGAAGGGAATTGTATGAATGAAATCAAGTATGAAAAATAGAGTCACCATATTTATAGGACCTTGCATACTACTAAGAAAATGAGATTATTTTTAGTAGGCAATGAAAAGCCATTAGAGGGTTTGAGCAGAGGAACTCTGTGACCAGATCTGTTTATAAGAAAGATTATCTTGGTGGAGGTGTGAAGAAGGATGAACTGGAGATGGGAGAGGAAAGAAGATGTTAGGAAATTATTGCAATAGTCCAGGCAGTCATGAGGACCTAAATGATGTTGGTAATGGGGACAGAGATAAGCTGATTTGAGGTTTAAAAGGAAAGTAGAAAATAAATGAAATCACTTTTGTGAATTATTTCAATCACTGTCACTTAACAGTCATATCATTTTGGAATTGGAATGGACTTCAGAGGCCATATAATTCAATTAATATCTGAATGAAAATCCTGGCTACAATATCCCTCAAAAGTCTTCCAAAAATAAGATTTTTTTTGGTATGAATTACTACAGTGGGAAAGGAAGGGAATATAACTGCCATGTTCAAGTCATTATGTCAAACATTTTTTACAAATATTATCTCATTTGACTTTTATGACATCCCTGAAAGGTAGGTGCTATTATTATCCCTATTTCACAATGGAGGAAACTGAGGCAAACAGAGGTTATTATGATTTGCTCAGGGACAAATGGCTTGTCAGTGTCTGAGGCCAGATTTGAACTCAGCTTTTCCTGACTCCAGATCCAGCGCTTTAGCCATTTCACCACCAGCTGAAAGATATGGTCTGAGAGATTACAATGGGATCATCACTTTGCTGGTCCTAGACACTCTGCTTTTCAATTCAGTTTAAGAATGCAGTAGCTTGCTTGGATGCTATAATCACACTGCTATTCATATTGAGTTTATAGTGCACCAAAAATCCTCAAATCTTTTTTATATAAACTGGTCTAGCTATACTCCCACCCCCAGCTTTGGATATGTTAACTTTTGGACCAAGTATAAGGTTTTTTATTTATATTTTCATTTAGGGCTAAAGTCATTCAGGGAGCAAGCAGCTGCCTCTCCCTCCTTCATTTTAGTTATCTTTTTCAAAGCAGTCCCTTTTATAGATGCCATTATACTCATGATTTACTGTTACTCCACAGTTGGTTGAAAGTCGATATTGAATACATTTTTTTATTTTAAAACAAATGCAGAATCAAATGTTTTTAACCATTCCTTGGATGCTCCATCTTTTGCTGTTTGTAGTTCTTTTAAAAATAGCTTAAATGTATTCACACTTGCCAGTAGAGCACTCCCAGGGAAGTGTGAGGGCTTGAATATTCAATTCAGCAACTGACTATACGAATGTGCATTCCTATTTGATTTTTATATCTTCCTTCATCTATTCTTGAAACACTTGTTCTAGAAGTATTATAAGTGAAAGGGCACAGAATCCTCATTAAGATCCTTTTGGAATAAAAAAAATTAACTTTTAATAATAAGACTATATAACAGAAACAAAACTGAATCCTTTCTCCACAGATAATATACACTGTAATTCCCTCCATCCTCCCCATGCCACAAAGAATCTTCTAACACTTTTTTTGTTCAATTGTTTTCAGTTGTGTTCGATTCTCTGTGACCCTGTTTGGAGTTTTTTTGGCAAAGATACTGGAGAGTTTTGCCATTTCCTTCTCCAACTCATTTTACAAATGAGGAAACACAGACAACCAGGATTAAGTGATTTGCCCAGGGTCACATAGTAAGTGTCTGAGGCTGGATTTGAACTCATGAAGATGAGTCTTCCTGACTTCAGACCCAGCACTCTATACGTTATCACCTACCTGCCCCTCTTCTCATGTACAGACACCATTTTTGATTGGCAATGAAATGAGAGTACCACTGAAATAAGTATGACTTGATCTACTATGTGTACAGGTCACTTTCCATTCTCTGGGGCTTGGTTTCCATAAATAAAAAAATGAAGAATTTGACTACATGATCTCAGGGTATGCTTCAGCTAGATCTCTGACTTTATCAAGACCCTTTATAAAGTATTGTAAAGATCATTCTTTTTAGCTCATGATATTTCAGCTTAAGCTGCGCAGCGATAAAATTTCTCTGTCAGTTTTCTATTTTGGGCATGGGAATTATGTGATATTTTCTTGATTTTTGCTGTTTCTTATCTTCAGGAAGAACACCATGGTGAGTTGACCACATGGCAGCTCAGAAAGATAATAGGGCCTTAGTCTGGATTTTGATCAAAGCATAATGCTCAGAATGAAGGACACGTATACTCTGTCTTGATCAGTAAAGAATTACCTTCAGTTTTGGGTGCCACTTTTTAGCAGGGACATTAACAAGCTGGAAATTATCCAGTGTAGAGGAGGAGAACCCAATCCATGTAATATGAGAACCAGTTGAAAGAACTGGTTTAGTTTAGAGTGGAAAAATAGAGCCTTGGGTGGAAGCTGGAAAGAGGGAGATTTCTATCTTCAAATATTTGAATGGTTATCATGTGGAAAAAGGTTTAGAAGTAAGTTTCTTAGCTTTTTCTGCATGTCATAAATTGACCCACTTCTTTGAATGTTTTAAATACATAAAATATAATGCCTGAATTCCAAATAAAACCAATTATATGGAGATACAGTTTTTAGAATGTTTTTTTAAAAAGTTAATGGACGAGGTTATGAATCTCTTGCTTTTAGGGTTATTTTGTTTGGCCTCAGAAGGCAAAATGAGAGTTGAGACATAGAAGCTATGGGAAGGCAGATTTTGGTTCAAACTAAGGATAAACTTTCTAAGAATTATATCTTTCCAAGAGTGAAATGGGCTTCTCTTTGATAAAGACTGGGAATGAGTTTACCATCAGTGGAGATGTTCAAGCAGAGACAATGATTCTTTGGGGGATTCTTACTCAAGTACATTTTGCCTGTACCTATGCTAAAATTCTTTTAGCTTTGTGAGTGTATTCTATGATTTCTCTGATCTGCTATTTCTCTCTCTCTCTCTCTCTCTCTCTCTCTCTCTCTCTCTCTCTCTCTCTCTCTCTCTCTCTCTCTCTCTCACTGGGTGAGTCCTTTTTCTCTCTAGGACTTAACCTCCTCATCTTGAAAATGAGAGTATTGAACTGAGCTTTTTTCCCCTCCAATTCTAAGTCCTCTGAGCCTTCAGTGCTATGATTATGTGAACCAAGAATGGTAAGGGTGGGAGAAGTTACTCATCCTTTTTTGGTATCAGATGGTTGAGTATTCATACTAATTATCTCAGCATCCCTTTATTTAGAATTTATCCTCCTTCACTCTTAACACCACACTTCTGATATTTTCAACATGCTCATTTGCCTCCTAAATTAGCTACATCTGTTACCATAGTTATGTAGCACCCAGTTTAACTCCTTCTGTGCTTGTTCTGAATGTGCTCAAATTCATTTTTTATTTGTCTTAATCTTCAAAGGTAGCCAAGACTTCTGAACTACCATAATTATAGAAAAAATTTTCTCTATATTAAGCCAAAGTAGTATACCTCTAAGTAATTTCTGCCCATTGGCCCTAGTTCCATCCTCCAGGATCAAATCGAACAAGTCTATTTCCCCTTCTGTACTTCAGTATCTCTCATATCCAGCCTCAACCCCCAGAACTCCCTATCTAGACCTCAATTTCTTTATACAATCATATTTACAGCTTTGGGTTGGCACCCTATCCTGCTTGCCCTTTCTGTGGGTGAAATAAAAGGACTCAGCCTGGGTCCATGAATTAAATATATTTATATAGCATATGGCCGTGTTGTCCTTTGTGCTCCAACACGCCCTAAGCACTCCACAGTGCTTTGCTGCGTCGCCCTCTCAGCCGTTGAACCTTCTTATTGGTTTCTTCTATCTGTTCAGCCGAAGCAGTCTTCACATGCTGGGTGAGCAAAGCCCTGGTTCACCATGGGTTGACGACCTGATGGCTACCCTCACAAGGTTTGGCCAGCCTGTCGAAGCCTTTGCCCTGGGTGTGGCCGCTGCCACATGCTAGCAGCTACTGGGAGCCACAAGTGAGAGCTGGGTGTCAGGTGGGGGTCAGAGGCTGGAGAGCTGCCCTAGGAGGGCACAACAAGCCCTCCATACCAGAGATACAACCCCTCCCTGAACACCCCATACACCCCTGTTGTGTCGTCACTCCCTCATCGCCGCAGGTCTTGAAGAGGGTGGACGGGGTTAGGATAGATGAGTGTGCACAAAAATACTCATCTATCCTAAAGGACAACATGGCCATCCAATGCAGCTGAGGAAGCCTCCAGGTATAAAACTTTTTGTACTACTGGACCCAGGCTTCCAATGCCGAGAGAGTGGGACTGTATCTGTGCATCGGCTTTTCCACTTAAATCTCTTTCACGCACAAGTATCTTTGTGCACACTCATCTATCCTAACCCCATCCACCCTCTTCAAGACCTGCGGTGATGGAGGAGTGACGACGCAACAGGTGGAGGTGACCACTGGCAGTTGTAGTCACGATCCTGCACATAGGCGGCCCACGGACCAGTGGTTGCTCGGCCCTGTGGGCAGCAGGGACGTTCAGCAGCATCCTGGGCGACTGAGCAGCCCTCTCTAGGACAGCACTGCTCACCCTAATCAAGGGAGGGGACTAGAAAAGGTGTCCCAAACATTGCCTGCCCTACAAACACCCGGTCAGCACACCGCGGCTGGCGGGTCATCCCTTTAAGCGGTCAAAACCAAAGAAAAAATACAAAGAAACTCCTACTAGGAGCATGGAACATCAGGACATTACTTGATAGAGAGAATACCCCAAGACCTGAGAGAAGAACAGCTCTAATCAGTAAAGAACTGGCACGATATAACATCGACACCGCAGCCTTAAGCGAAACTTACCAGAAGAGGGATCACTCAGCAAACCCACCACTGGATACACCTTCTTCTGGAAAGGTAGAGCCTCAAATGAAGACAGAATCCACGATGTTGGCCTGGCTATCAAGACCAGTTTGCTCAAACAGCTGCCAGACTTGCCTGTGGGCATCAGCGAGAGGCTCATGAAGATCCGTTTGCCTCTCAGCAAAGACCGGTATGCCACAATCATCAGCGCATATGCCCCAAAACTGACCAGCACAGAAGAGACCATCGAGCAGTTCTACTCTGACATGAGTGCCATCCTGCACTCAGTGCCCACAAATGACAAGCTGATACTACTGGGAGACTTCAACGCCCGCTTTGGCCAGGACCATGAAAGATGGAAAGGAATGCTCGGCAAACACAGTATGGGCAAAATGAACAACAACGGCCTACTGCTACTCAGCAAATGCTCAGAGTTCGAACTCACCATCACAAACACTGTGTTCAGAATGGCGAACAAATATAAAACAACGTGGATGCACCCAAGATCAAAACAGTGGCATCTCATTGACTACATCATTGTAAGCCAGCAAGACATCCAGGATGTAAAGATCACCAGAACCATGAGAGGAGCTGAATGCTGGACAGACCACCAATTGGTTAGAGAGACTCTTCAAATGCGCATTGCGCCTCGCCATCCAAAACGCGCCCAGACAGTTCTCGCATTTTACAACGTGAGTCGTCTTAGAGATCCATCCTATTTGCAAACATTCCAGTCCTGCCTGGACAACAAGCTGTCTGCCAAGGGACCACTCACTGGAAGCTCAACCGAGAAATGGAACCAGTTCAGAGACCCAGTGAAGGAAACATCAAAGGCAGTCCTAGGCCCAAAACAACGCAACCACCAGGACTGGTTCAACTAGAACAACACTGCTATTGAAGACCTATTGAGCAAGAAGAACAAAGCCTTTATGGAGTGGCAAAATAACCCAAACTCTGCTCTTAAAAAGGACAGATTCAAGTCTCTCCAAGCCACGGCGCAGCGTGAGATCAGGAAGATGCAAGACCGATGATGGGAAAAAAAGGCAGAAGAAATCCGGCGGTTTGCTGATATGAAAAACTACAAACAATTTTTCGGTGCCCTCAAGACTGTCTATGGGCCATTAAAACCCACCACCACTCCCTTGCTATCCTCTGACGATGACACTCTCATAAAAGATAAAAAAGGCATCAGCAACAGGTGGAAAGAACACTTCAGTCAGCTTCTCAACCAACCCTCTTCAGTCGACTAAAGCGCCCTTGACCAGATCCCCCAAAACCACTCCATTGAACAACTTGACGTCCCTCCTTCAATAGAGGAAGTCCAAAAAGCCATTAAACAAATGAGTGCAGGCAAGGCACCCGGTAAAGACGGGATCCCAACCGAGGTGGACAAGGCATTAAATGGAAAGGCATTCCAGGCATTCCACATAGTGCTGACCAGCATATGGGAAGAGGAAGACATGCCCCCAGAACTCAGAGATGCCTCCATCATAGCCCTATACAAGAACAAAGGCTCACGAGCAGCCTGTGACAACTACAGAGGCATCTCACTACTCTCCACTGCTGGAAAGATCCTCGCCTGTGTTATACTCAACAGACTCCTGTCATCTGTTTCAGAGCAGAACCTGCCTGAATCACAATGTGGCTTCCAACCAGATCGCAGCACCATCGACATGGTCTTCACAGTGAGGCAAATGCAGAAAAAATGCCTTGAGCAGAACCTGAGTCTCTACATTGTCTTCATAGACCTGACAAAGGCGTTCAACACAGTGAACAGGGACACATTGTGGGTGATCCTCAGCAAGCTCGGTTGCCCAGCAAAATTCGTCAAACTGATCCAGCTCTTTCATGTCGACATGACAGGGGAAGTCCTATCTGGTGGAGAGACTTCTGATCACTTCAACATCTCCAATGGCATGAAACAAGGCTGTGTCCTCACTCCAGTACTATTCAACCTATTTTTCACCCAAGTATTACGACATGCTGTGATGGATCTAGACCTGGGCATCTACATCAAATACCGACTAGATGGCTCACTATTCGACCTTTGCCGCCTGACTGCAAAAACAAAGACAACAGAGAGACTCATCCTGGAAGCTCTCTTTGCAGATGACTGTGCTCTCATGGCCCACCAAGAAAATCATCTCCAAACCATTGTGGACAGGTTCTCCACCGCAACAAAACTGTTTGGCCTGACTATCAGCCTCAGCAAAGCAGAGGTGCTGTTCCAACCTGCACCAGGGAGGCCAACGAACCAGCCGTGCATTACAATCAACGGCATGCAGCTTTCTAATGTCAACACTTTCAAGTACCTGGGCAGCACCATCGCCAATGACGGGTCCCTAGACCACGAGATTAATGCCAGGATCCAAAAGGCCAGCCAGGCACTCGGGCGGCTGTGCTGCAAAGTCATCCAACACAGCAGTGTATGAGACGAAGCTCAAAGTGTACAACGCAGTGGTCCTCAGCTCGCTCCTGTATGGTTGCGAGACATGGACACTGTACCGGAAGCACATGAAGCAGTTGGAGCAATTCCACCAACGCTCCCTCCGGTCAATCATGAGGATCCGATGGCAGGACCGAACCACCAACCAGGAAGTCCTCGACAGAGCCAACTCCACCAGCATCAAAGTCCTGGTCCTCCAAACCCAGCTATGATGGCCTGGACACGTCATCCGCATGGACCCACAGCGAATACCAAGACAGGTATTCTATGGTGAACTGTCAGCTGGACTCAGGAAACAAGGCCGACCAAAGGAAAGATTCAAGGATCAGTTAAAGTCCAACTTGAAGTGGGCTGGCATTACACCAAAGCAACTAGAACTCGCTGCCTCTGACAGAAGCAGCTGCCGAACCCACATTAACCATGCCGCCACCACCTTTGAAGATGAGTGACGTCGACGTCTTGCCGCTGCGCGTGAACGCCGACACCAGGCCACAGCCGCACCTCCCGTAACAACTGGCGTCCCAGGCCCCATGTGCCACAAACTGTGCGCCTCAGTCTTTGGACTGCAAAGCCACATGAGGGTACACCGTAGATAAAACTGCACAAAGACAATAGTCATTCTCGGTCACCGAGAGACTGCCACTACTATATAGCATATATATGTATACAATATATACTTTGATAACTATTTTAATATAGTTGATTTCCTTTATTTTTTATTTTATATGTTTAAAAACAGGCTTCATTAGACTACCAATAGGGTCTCTAGAAAAAAAGTTAAGAACAACTGCTCAAGATGTATTCTGGAAGGAGGTGGGGCTATCAGCTCCCTAGTTTGAGATATTAGGCTTTAATCAATACTATCAAAGATTACATTATATTATTTGGTTATGACATTATTTAGCCAAATCATTTTGTATTTGAAGTCTGCTAGAACAATTTGTCTTTTAGTATGAATGGCTTTGTGCAGTTAATTTTTGAACCAAGTACATTATTTCATGAACTCCATTCTACTCTTCCAACCTGTCATTTTAAAAATGCTAACTCTACCATCTGACACTTTAGTTATCCCACCTAGCTCTATATCACTTGCAAATATTATAAGCCTGCCATCTTTACTTTCCCCAAGTCATAATTACAATTCTAAACAAAAAAAAATCTCCAAGAACAAAAACAATGAGATTTCTTCAGGTTGATAATAAACCTTTAATCACCACTCTTTGTTGCTGTTCAGTTGTTTTAATCATGTCTGACCTTTAATAACCCCATTTGGGGTTTTCTTGGCAAAGATACTGGAGTGGGTTGCCATTTCCTTCTCCAGCTTATTTTATAGCTGAGAAACTGAGGCAAACGGTGACTTGCTCAGGGTCACATAGCTAGTAAATGTCCAAAGTCAGATTTAATTTCATATCTTCCTGACTCCAGGACAGATACTTTATTCATTGTGCTACCTAGTTTGCCTCTTTTAGGACAACCAACCATCCCTCAATTATTTTAACTGTACTATCATCAAGGCCATATCTCTTCATCTTGTCCAAAAGGATATAATGAAGGACTTAGTTTATCTGATCTTCATTAAGATATTTGACACTGATCACAGCATTTTTAAGTCAGCTCTAACAAGGGGAAAAAAGAAAGTAAATCTGGTATTATTTATACTTAATGAACTTATGTTGTTTCTTATTAATTACATCCCTTTCTTAGAACGCCAATTTTTTTCATTTACTGCTAATGAGTCAGATAACTTTGTGAGTAATCAAAGTCAAATTGACTGGCCTATTAGTTCAAATAACATACTTATTCTCCATTTTGAAAATAGGGATAGCATTTGCCTGTCTCTAGGCCTCTGATACTGCTCTCATCTACCATTGTTTTTTGAAAATAACAGATAATCATTCATTAGTCATAATTGAAAGTTTTTTCAGCTGGCTGGGGTAGAATAAGTTTATAATCCCAGCTGCTGGGAATACTGAAGTTGGTGGATCTCTTGAGCTTCAGCATTCTGAATTATACAAACTGGGTGTCCACTTTAAGTTTAGGATCAATATAATGAGCTCCTGGGATCAGGGGGTCCATCACTAGATTGCCTTAAGGAAGGGCGAACCAGTCCAGGTCAGAATCAAAGCAGGTCAAGCTTCCATGACAATCAGTAATATGATTGGGTCCATTCCTAGCTACTGCATTTCCATATTGGGCAAGATGGGAAGATCCAATATTTTCATCTTTTTAAAGTTCTTTCAGTACCATAATATGTAATTCGTTTGACCTTTTCAAGTGAATGCATCAAGGGCCTCTAGACACTTCCTTACTATCACTATACTTATCTTAATTTTCAATTTCTTGTTAACCATTTTTGTTTTATGCCTCCAATTCTGAAGATTATTCTCCTTGGTAGAGAAAATATAAGCCAACTAAACATTGAGTAAATCCTCTTTCTTTTTATCATTTGTTATTAGTCCATTGATCCCAAGCCTTTCCCTTCCTTGAGTTTTGCTTTCAACTTCTGTACTGATTTTTAAAAATCTAAGCTAATCACGAGTTCACTCTGTGGTCCCTGATCTTTTTGCATAGCTCCCTCTTTTGTTTTTCAATGGAATAATTTATATTTAAGTATACAATAGTGTTCTTAAGATCCTTTTATTCCTCTTGATTGAACTTCTTTCAGAATTTTACATCATGAGATCTATCTATTGTTTCTATGAACTCTAAAATCAGCTCCCCCAAATTCTTGGTTCTAGGTCAAACTTTGACTCTATCTATCTTGAACTTTTAAGATAATGTGACCACTTCCTTTCAAGATTCCTGAAATTCTTTATTAGCTGGAGGGATGAAATGATGAATAAGACAAGAATTTTTCAGCTGTTCATATGAAAGACATAATTGTTATTGGAATACATGATAATTGGTCATAAATGTTAAAGATTTTATACAAATAACTATAATTAGTAATACTTTTATACAGCCAACTCAAATTTTGAGGTTTGTTTCCTTATTTTTAGTTCTCTACTCTTTGAAATCAGCCTCAGACTCAACACTTTCCTCTTATACCATTTATTATTTAATCACCACTGTCATCATCATGCTGAGTAAAAAACAAAGGTCCTGGATCTTATCCACCAATAGACCTTCCCCAACTATTCTATGAATTGGAGATGATGTTCTCTGTTTTTTAATAAGGAAACTGAGCCCCGGAGAGATCAAATGACTCCCCCAAAGTCACCTACGTAATAAGTACCTGAGTTGAGATTTTTACCAAGTAATTCTGACTGCAAATCCACCTGGTGACTGGCCACCAGATGGTTGTTGTTGGCTCCTGCAATTCAAAAAGAGTAGTAGGGCTTGGAAGAGTTCCTACTGATATATGCCAGAGTATTCATACCAGTGGAATTTAAAATCTTTTGAAAGATGAGTTAACATGCCTGAATAAGTTGAGTCAAATTTATAAAAGGATATAAATTTATTTCTATTTTAATAGAGAAAGAAGGTTGAAACTAAAACTATAGAACTTTTGAAGTTTTGCTGGGGTCCTCCTCTGTTTATCTCTGTTTATCTCCATCTGACCTGGAGATAAATAGAAACTGAACACAAGGGTACTCCATGTACTGTGTGACCATGCAAAGCTAGCTAAATATCTGAGTATTTTGATCTGGATTTCCTAGAGGAAAAAGCAGTCTCACAAAGAACATAAAAACACGAATATAATACTAAAGGATACATATTGTTTTCTGGAACACTAAATTTCCAACTATAGTTTAGAATTTGCTCTCCAGGATTTTTCACAAAATATTTTACTTTCCTAGTGCCTGAATTTCCATGTAGGATTGTGAGAATTAATACAGTGAACCCAAGTCAAACTTGGATTGTTCTTTTTCATCCACCAGTCATCATTTAGAGCAATCAATCACAGTAGAAAGAGTACTGGACTGAAACTGATAAGGCTTAGGTTCCAATCCTGTTTCTGCCACTAGTTTACTCTGTGACCATGGAAAGTCATTTCCTTCTTTGGATCTGTCCTTATTGCTGATTGCCATCGACATTAGATTTGGGAATACTGTGCTTACACAAAGCTAACTTTGCCAGTTCCTCTTGCTGTCAAATGAGGATGTTAAACTAGATTGATGATCTCTAGAGTTCCTCCCAACTCTTAAGTTCTTAATGTCAAAGCAACTAGGCACAAACACGTTCTCTGTTCGTTTTGTATATGATCACTTTTTCCATTAGATGGTAGTATAAAGAGCACATGGCTAGCCATGGGCAACCATGGCCCTAGGGAAGCTCTATATATCCTAAAAGACCATATATGAATTTTGCTAGATATTTTGGAAAGACTGTAGGATTAAAGAGGAGTGGACTTGAAACCTTCAGTTCCTGGAGGTGCAGGAGATGGCAGGTGGCATGAGTTATATCATTTGGTCCTTTCAGCAATTCTGTGAAGTAGTTTCTATCCATCCCCATTTTGGAGTTGAGGATATTGAAAATAAGAGGCTAAGTGACTTTGCAAGGGTCCAGCTTTCCATAGAATGGAAAGCCATGGGTGGTTAAATGTTTGCTACTTGACTTAATTGCTTGTTCTGTAAAGTAAATCACCTTTGCTTTACTATGCTGTTTCATGAATTCATTCTGGCTAGGTTGGGAAAATTCAAAGGAAGTGGAAATTTATTGACTGCAGTCCTGGGAGTGACCCAAAGTTGGTGACATTATGGTTTCCTCACACGTTACAAGAAATTCAACAGGTTCAGCTTTTGTAACCCAAGGCCAGTTTACCCCTTTCTTTCTTCATATAAGGATTACCACAACACCTGACTTTTCACAGAGACTTTGCCTTAGCCACCCTTCCAGGTGCCTGCTAATTATAGAGATTATTTTAAAAGAGAGAGTCCATTAACAAGCATTATTAAGTACTTACTACTTATTAAGAAGTGTGGAATATGTGGTTTATGCTTTCAAAAAACACATTATAATGTAGGTACCACATGTAAATAACCATACATATAAGATATATGTAAATGGAAGGGTCAGAGGGAAGGTACTAGTAGCTAGAGGGACAAGGAGAAGCCCCCTAAAAACAGTGGGATTTGGTCGGAGTCTTAAAGAGAACCAGGAAGCCGAAAGGTAGAAGGGTGAGATGGAGCTTTTCAGGCATGAGAGACAACTAGCAAAAAGGCATAGAGTTAAGAAATAGTGTCTCGTGCAAGCAATAGAACAAAAGCCGCCATCCCAGAGCCATAGAATACACAGAAGGGAGGAAAATGGAAGAAGATTGGAAAGGTAAAAGGGCCTAGTTAATGAAGGGTTTAAATCCAAAGACACAATTTTTAATTTGATCTTTGTTAAAATTAAATTGTGGTTGGACTCTGAATATATATATTAGGTGGTTGCCAGGGATTTAATTTCTAAATCCCAAAATGAATTACTAAAGTAAATGTAATTTTTTGTGTTTATTTACAATATTTATAATAGAAGGAAGATATTAAGGAATGAGAGAGAGAGAGAGAGAGAGAGAGAGAGAGAGAGAGAGAGAGAGAGAGAGAGAGAGAGAGAGAGAGAGAGACAACTCTGGCTTCCTCTTATATCTGTTAGAATTTCTGAGTCCCAGCCAGGGGAAGAGAGTCTCAAGAAGTTGGGCCTTTCCTGGAGGCTTCACACTTCCAGAAAGGCAGGGTCACTAAATCAGCTTTTCACTCACCAATGGTAACAGTCTAAAAGAAGTTTGGGTGGTGGTCTTCCAGTCGCTCCTCCAAGTCAGTGCCGGAATCTCTGCATGCCCGAATGTCTGAATGTCTGTCTTCCCTTCAGCTCTGAATGACTGATCCTTTACTCCAAGCCTGGGTGATTCTTTTTTCAATCTTTTTTCCCCTCTATTTAAAGACCTTTTTTCTCTTGTGTTATCTCCTCTAAATTTTCATGTCTACCAATCACAGCAGATGCTTTTCTCCAGAACTGTACATTCTTTAGTTCTCATCTTCTTTGGTTATATTATATCTTTTTGGGTTACTTAACACCTCTTTTGTTAAGTTCATCTTTTGTAGTTACTTAACACATTTTTGTGAATAATTCACCTTTTGTAGTTACTTAACACCTTTTTTTGTTAAAATCTAGAAATAGATTGTAGTTTACAATTCTAGCTTCACTATAAAGGAAGAGCTAAGTATCTTCATTGTTACAATCAGAAGATTACAATTTTATCTTCACAATAAAGAAAGAGCTAAGTATCTTCATTGTTACAATCAGGAGATAGCTAAATCCAATCTTCCCATCTTTGAGGCAATAGGAAGTGACTAGAGTTTGTTAAGTAAGAGTATTACATAGTGAGAATTGTGCTTTAGGAAAACCATTTTGACAACTGAGGAAAGGAGCTATTGAATTGAAGAATGACTTGAAGCAGGGGGAACAAACAGAAGGTTGTTGCTTTAGTACAGACATGAAGTGACAAGGGCCTGCACCAAGTTGGTGGCTCTATGAGTGGAGATAATCTATAGCGTGTGACAACAGATTTGGTATAGGGGGTGGGTTTAAGGCAAGGAGGGGTTGCAGATGACACCATGGTTTTGAGCCTGAGTGACTGGGAGAAAAGCAGTGCTCTCTCTCAACAGGAAGAGGGAAGGTGGGAAGAAGGAGGGTTTGGGGAAAAATGAGTTTCAGAGTGGGGCATATAACATTTGAATTGTCCATGGGGACATCCAGTTTAAGATGACCAAGAGTTGGTTATTTGGAACTGGAGCTCAGGAGAGGTGATACTTGATATACAGACCTAGGAACCATCTACATAGAGATGATCATTGGATCCATGTGAGTCAAAGACAACAGCTATTATTTATATTCATATGTTATATCATTTGATTCTCACGGCAGCTTTTGGAAGCAGGTTCTACTCATCCCCATTTTGTAGATAAAGATACTGAAGAAGAGGGGTTAAGTGATTTGCCAAAGAGCCAGATGACTAACATCTGAAGAGATAATTGAACTCAGTTCTTCTTGATACCAAGTTCAGAATTCTCTTCACTCTATTGCATCTAGTCACCTAGTTCATCAGATCAATAAGCAGGATAGTCTAAAAAGAGGGACCAGGACAGGCTCTTGGGAGACATCCACAGTCAGTGGGTATGGCCTGGATAAAGATCCAGCAAAAAAAAAAAAGAAAAAATGAGTAATCATACAGAAGAACCAGGAGGGAGAGAGGAGTGTCATGAAAAACTAGAGTGAAAATTGGCAAACAGTATATATCAAGACTTGATATATTATTTTCTTGATTTTCTAAATTTAACAAATTGATGGAGAAATATTAATAATGGAGATTAAACTTAAAAGTGTGCTCTACATTTTTGAAGAGTAGGTTATTAAATATTTACATTCCCAAATAGAAGTGAAGGAAGAGGGTGTGAGGGAATACATCTAAATGATATGAAATGGAAAGGGGAAAAGGTCAAGTTCTCAGGGATTATCCTCAAATTTTCAGTGCCTTAATATTTTGAAAGTATGAGTCAGGGTCCTCAACTGAGAGAGTGAAAGTATAAGAAGGAAAAGGTTTGTAAAAGTTACTTGTGAAAAAGATAGGGAATCTTCTAGGCTTGCCTTGCTTCAATGTGGACCAATTGAGATTTTATGTAACAAATTTGTAGTGAACCCAGTTAGCATGTCTATAATTTGTTCTGGCTTCATTCAACACCAGGTGAGAATCCCTGGGAATAATCCAACTTTGGCAAGTTATGATTGGCAATTGGACAATAGAGCAATGGATTCTAGCATGGAAGATAAGCAAGTTAAATTGATTCATTATGGGGTAGAGATGGAGAAAATGAAGAGAGTACAGCCAGTCTAGTGAAAGAACTGAAAAAAGAAACTGTGAAAGAACCAGAAAGTAGAAGGATTTGGAGGACATAATAAAGAGGAAAAAGAAGATTAGGGGTCATGAGGCAGAAAGAAATATGGAATGATAAAATTAAAGGCATTTTTTGGCACTCCTGTAAAGGAAGATGGAAGAAGAGAAAAGAAACAAGAATAAAAGGAAGGAGGAAACAAGGATAGACATTTCAAATGTAGTGATTAAAGAACAGAGTAGGAAAGTGACATACCTAGCTGTGGTCATTGTCAAAATGAAGACAGCTTTCTCAACTCCAGGGACTCCCAATCAAATGTGCTCTTTCTCGGTGATCATAATGCTTTTTCTTATAGATTTATATAATTTCTCTGGAAGTCATTTTTTTTTTTGCTGATTAGCTGTTCTTTGCACTTAATTATATTCTTCCTTCTATTGTTGTGTTGGTCATTGTGTGTCAGTTTCATTTCCTCAAAGAAAGTACTAGTTCACTGAAGGCAGACTGAAGGCATAGGATATAAGAAAAGGAACCTTCTGTTGAGAGAAGAGAGGCTGGACTTTTAAAAATCCTGGCTCTGATACTTATTTACATTAACCTTTACCTTTCTAGTCCCTGGTATCTTTATCTGGGAGGTGGATATAATAATGATAATTACAATCACACTTCATAGTGTTGGGAGGAAGATACTTTATAAGACTTAATAGCTGTAGAAAAAGGAGTTATTAGTAGCTTACACAAATACTACTTTTTAAATCTATGGCACTTGAAAATTATTCATAGATTTGAGGTCCAAATAAGCAAACTGATTTATCTTTTTATCTTGCTTCTTCCTTGTAATGCCTATTTAGAATTAATTAGAGCTGGAAAGGATCTTATAGATCAGTGAGAAATGAGTAAACTGAGGTTTAAGAGATTATGATCCCAAAGCCACAGAGCTAATAACAGTGGCAGGAATAGAATTAGAACCCAGTTCTAGTTTAGTGCCATTTGGAACAACAGATGTTTTCTGCAAAATCAGAGGAATGAAGAAAAAAGTGGCTAGATTAGTTTGGATTAAGTTCCCTTCCAACTCTGAAAATTCTATAAGGGTTTTTATTTATTGTAGATTTTCCTGAGCTCAATCCAGCTCCAAAAACATTTAATGGGTCATTTCAAAGGATTGGAAGGAATAGAGACAATCTGCTCATCTAACTTTCTCATTTTAGAGGTGAAGGAACAGAATCAGACCCAGGAAGTAACTTGTATAAGGTCATACAGTACCAAGAAGAAGAGGTGGAATTTGAACACAGATCTAGTATTTTTTCCATCATACTGTGTGTTTCTCTGATTACTCTGAAGAATTAGGATTATTATTTATTTATGGATCATTGAAGGTTATTGAAAGAATCTAGATTTATTGATCCTTGAAGGAAATACACCAATTATCTGGTTACCGGTGTCATATTCCAGGTGAAGAAATCCCAGGTGTACACTTTTCTTCTGTGACTTCTTTGAGAGTGTAAGATGATTCTTCACTTTTCACTTAGAATGCAAATGAACTTTCAATGATATTTCTTTTCCCCTCTATTTTGTAAGGATACCAAAGGAAGCCAAGAGCTTGCCAAATGTCAAAATATTTTAAAATACAAAAAATTATAAAGATATGTTCCACAATGATATAGCCAGACATGTGGCCATTTCATTATAAGATCATTAGGACCTTTTAACCAACCTATTTATAAAATTGCTATGTTGTTCTAGAGGGTGATGATCTTAGTTGATTGTATTCTAGAGCCCCTCCACCCCCTGACCAGTAGCGCTTTGCAAGGCTGGCTAATTGGAAAAAAATTGCTGGAGTTGGGACGCCTGAGGGAGGGCCCTGTTCCTTTCCCCTGCTCTTCATGCCCCATTCCTGAAGTACCTGCCCCATTTGCCCCTATATGTAAACCCACAGGAGGTTTACAGGTACGTCAAATAATTAAAACTAGTTTCTTAAAGACACACACACACACACACACACACACACACACACACACACACCCATTGTGCTTTTGTTCTTATTTCTTCTAAACACTTGGTTTGGGCGCTTGGTCTTCTCCATATTTGTGAGCTCCCCTTGGGAAGGCTCTGATGGGTTCCATTTTGAGTGGTGATAGCATGTGCCCTAATGACACCAAAATAAATCTTCAGGTGAAAAGGGAAATGATCAAAAAGATGGGAGTATTCAAAAAGAACTAACTTATTAGTAATAGGACCAGAGACCCAATTCCACAATACATTTCCTCAGAAAATAAAACTTAATTACAGTTACCATGATGAAGCAATGCAACAAAAACTGCTAGTTCTAGTGCCTTGAAAAGGCACCTTCCCTTCATTGTTCCTGAGTTTGGTGCTTAGTAATTTAACACATGGGTGAATGCAGCCACAGAGAGAACAGCTCAAAGTCAGCAAGCAAACTGAAGAATAAGGCCAGGATCTGCACCAGGTTTGTTTTCCCAAACAAACATTCTAAGAACTGGTCTGTGGCTCTGGGCATTTTATTTCTCTCTGGGCAAACTCTCCTTTACTTGCTGAAACACTCTTTCTGAAGCTGATTAGACTTCTGAATATTTATAAAAGGGAAAAAAAAAACATGATTATCTTTTCCTGGTGCCTTTTAATTCCTTTCCAGGTCATTTATATTATATTTCAGCACTGCTGTTAATGGGCTTTTATGCAACTAAAATCAATGTTCATAGAAGCTCATGTCTGAATTAGGTTGACATCTAGTGTAGTTTGGTGAATGATTTTGTCATAAGTGGGTCCAGTTATTGAATGTTTCAACTAAATATACCCAGTTTTTCAAGGTGTGCATCTTGATTTTTATAGTTTAATACTTTGAGGATTTATGATTTCTTATAGATCATATATAAGTATATATAAAATTTATATATTTGAATGTGTGTGTCTGCGTGTGTGTGTGTGTGTGTGTGTGTGTGTGTGTGTGTGTGTGTGTGTGTGTGTCTTTCCTCCTAAGAGTGATCACAAGGCCTCCAAACCTTAGTTGACAGGCTCATCGTTGCTGTGTCCAGGACGGTTTGTGATGAGCCTCTCCAAATTTAGTTAAGTTGGTCCTTGGGCAACAGGCCCAGGGTTCATCTCTGAGCCCATATTCAGGGGCGCCCCATCTTAGCAAGGCCTGGCAGGGCTTGGGCTCCACTGGTCCAGGGCTCACTCTCCATGCTACAAAGAGGTACCAAAGAAGGGCTTTATTGGAGAATGCTTGGCTTCCGTGGCAGACTTGTGCTTTACAAGGTACATCCATCTGTGTCACAGGCTAGCGTTCTAATGAACTATTTGGTGACTGGTAGTTGTGATTCATTTGCTATCAGATAAGGGAAGTATCTTTTGAGGCACAAGCATTCATCAGAATGTTCTCTTCAGAACCCCTTTAATTATACTTGACCATCTCCCATGTTGTTTGCCAACCAATGATTTCCTGACCTCTCTCTTAAGGATTTTAATGGAAATGTGGGAAGCAGAAAAGGTTGGGTTTGGTTTTTTTTTTTAATCTTGATACACTTTATGCTTTTTTGCCCTAAATATCTACTATCTCCCTGGCCAGAGGCAGTAGTAGCAAGGTGGTACAGTGGAGAGAGCAGTCAGGAGGTCTTAGATTCCAATCCTGCTTCAGATGCTTAGCAGCCTGCATTCTGGACAAGTCACATACCCTCTGCCTACCTCAGCTTCCTCAACTGTAAGGGGAGGGTCATAGGAGCACCCACCTCCCAGAGTTGTTGTGAGGACAAATGGAGCCATGTTTGTGAAGCAGAAAACACAGTTCCTGGCACATGGTAGGCCCTTAATAATTGCTTTCTCCCTCCCTCTCTCATCACAAAATCCCAGAGAGGGATATGGCAGTACAACTGTAGTTACAGTTACTAATATGAGTGAGTTGTATATGAAATAGTTTCAGTTTCCTGCTTCCATATCCTGGCACCCCAACAGTTTTTACTGTTTATTCTAATAAAGATCCCTTGTCCTTTTCCTATGGCGATGAGGACCTGGACTAGGCTGGAATGGCCTGGATGGTGCTTCTGAGGTCATCATTAATTTACAGGCTCTCAAAACTAAAATGCACCTCAGAAGCTTTCTGCTCTAACCCATACCTGAGCAGCATTTCCCTCTATGACAATTAGGCTTTAGGTAAAGGATAAAGGGCTGTATTTGAAGTTGGGAAGACCTGAGTTCAAATGCTCCCTAAGAAATTTATTAGCTCTATGTATTGGGACAAGTCATTTAGCCTCTCTTTGGCCTCATTTTCTTCATCTGTAAAATGGGATCATAAAAGCAGCAATATAGTCATTAGGATCAAATGAGATAATATAAGTAAATTGCTTTATAAGCTTTAAAGTACCTTAAAACTGCTAGTTAACTCTGATGACAGATGACAAAGCCTAAATTTGAATGTCTTCACTGATAGGGAAATCACTACCCCTAGAGGTAATCCATCCCATTTCTGGAAAGCTACAATTTTGGGGATTTTTTTTCTATTAACCTTAAATCTTGTCTCTGTAATTTCTGCAATTGCTCCTGTTTTTCCTCCCAGGACCATATAAAATAAGTCAAATTCTTCTGCAGCGTAGCCCTTCCTGTCTCATATTTTACTGGTAGGGCAGAAATAAGTGATGGGATCTTGATCAGTTGAATTCCTTAGTATAAAGAACTCTTGGTTGAAGAAACTTTCTTGACCAATTCAAGTTAATATCATCTCTAAATTTTATAGTCTTAGCACAGATGCTTAGAGGCACTGAGAAGTTAAATGATTCACCATAGTCATACAGTCAGTTTGTGTTAAAGCAGAGTTCTCAAATGACCCTACTTTTAAACATTATTGAGGAGCCCAAAGAGCTTTTGTTTATATGGATTATATATATTGATCTTTACCAGATTAGGAACTAAAATAGATGAATTATAGTTATTAATTTATTATTCATTTAAAATATTTTATTTAATAATAACATTCATTTAAAATAAATCTTAATGTAAATGTATAGTTCTGTAAAAAACAACATTTCTAAAATTAAAAAATTAGTGAGAAGTGTTTTATATTTTTTTCAAATTTCTTTTTCTACTTTAATATACCTGCATCTACATTCAGATTGTTGTGATATCTTTTCATATACATGAAAAAAATCCATCTTCATACAGATATGTAGTTGAAAAAGGAAGTATTTTAATATCTTTTCCAGAAAATTGTGAATGTTCTTCTTTGATATTATATTCACATTTGACAAATGATAATTTCTAAAAGGTTAGTTGCAATGTAGAATCTGTAGCTATATCAATGAACTTTTTGTATTCTGTTGTATTAAAATCCATTGTTCTGTTTTGCCCTTTGAGTAACCTTTTGCCTATGCATGATTTTATAACATCATGTATTGATCATTTGGAAAATGTCGAGTTAAGCAGATCCTTCAGAAGTTGACACCTTTCAATATACAATATCAAAAAGATCACTTTCACTAATGTCATTACCAACCTCCCCAGAAAAGTCTAAGTATTGTGAAGCTGTCAACATGGTAGATACAAGTTTTCCAGAATCCTAATTTTTGCTTTAAAGTTTGGCAGCCAACATTGTCAAATGTTTTACTTGAAGGAACTGGCTCACTTAGTACATTTTTTGAGAAAATATCTACAAAATATCCAAGTTTGAACAACCATAATTTGTTTATCAGTTGTTCTTTCAAGTAGACATCATGATCCCTGAAAAAAGCATCTAGTTCAGTTTGCCTCTCAAACAATTGCATAGATATATACAGAAGTATTCACAGTGGAAATCTAATCTTCTCACATAGAATAATAAAAGTCTTTAAAAAAATGTCAAGAGCCTGTCCTGGAGATGGGAGTCCCTGGGTCCAAATCTAGCTTCAGACACTCCCTAGCTGTATGACCTAAGTAAGTCACTTAATTCCTATTGCCTCATCCTTATCACTCTTCTGCCTTGGAATTGATACTTGATATTGATTCCAAGACAGAATTAAGGTTTAAAAACAAACCAAAATAGAATGAATACTAATTTAATAAAATTTAATAATAATATAAGACTTCATATAGGACGTTCTTAAATGAAGATGGAATTTTCATGAGTATCTAATGGGGAAAAAGCCAGTGATGACTGGTACAGTTCAATACCATTGCTCTGAGGCATGCTATGGCACCAGCAGTTTGACCTGTTATTGCTTTTGAACCCTTCAGTGCAAACATCAGCACAGTTATTTGAGGATAAGCCATGAGACTGATAAAAAGTTATTCACTACTTTGAATATTTCAGGATCCCTTGGGTTTGCTGCCAAACATTCCCATAAAGGAAGATTTTCCTTAGTGATTAGTTGGTATTGATTCTGCACAAATACAAGCAAAGCAGCAGGTCCAGCCACATCTATAGATTTATCCATTTGCAAGGCAAACATACAATTCTGCAAATGAAATCATAACTTAGTCTTCATGTTTCCAACTAAATCATTAATTCACATTTCATGTAGCCTTTGAAAACCCCCACTCTAAGCAAACGAGGGTGGAAAAAGCTCATAACATCTTAGTATTATTATGAAAATAGTATTGACTTTAAAGACCCTCTTGAGACCCTCCAAGAATTGGTGGACCCCACTTGGAGAACAGTTGTGTTAGAGGTAGGATGTAAACTCGGGATTTTCTGGCTCCCAAAATGACTTTCTATCTATTCTCCCAGATTGCCTCTGCTTTATAGGTGGTGACCTTTGATATACATAACCAACTTCTATTAATTACACATCAGAATTTATGAAGAAATGCTGTGCCTGGTTACTGATCTTGATGAACTCCATTACAATGAAGAAAATGTGCTTTGAAGCCCTGCTTCTTCTGCCCCATTAAATGTGAAATCTGAGCAGCCTGAAGTTCAGTGTTCTGCAACTGCCTAGTCTCTTCCTCTGTGCCCATAACTCACTCCCACTATTCAGAACTTATTTACAGATGCTTATTTGCATTTTCATTACCAGACCCCTATCTACAGATGTTTAAGTCCAAGGAAGCTTTGCAATGCTTTATTCACAAAGGAAAAGGAAATCCACAAGTAATATATTGCCCAAAAGCAATATTAGGGTGCTGAAAGTCAATTATGCCCAATGCATACCTGTTTACTTTACAGTTTGAAAGGTGTTCTCTATAAGAACATGCCTAGAGCTAGACTAGCAAGGCCTTTAGACACAAATCTGATCCCTTGGCATCTGTAATTTTCCCTGATCCTGGCCTAGACCTCCTAGAAGTTGTTGATTTATTTTCCCCCAAAGTGTTCAAGACCTAGGAATTCAATTATGAGTCTACTATGTGCTAAGCACTGCTCCAGGGGGATAATAAAAGAGGTGAAAGACAGTCCTTGCCCTCAAGGAGCTTACAGTCTAATGAGGGAGACAACATGTCAACAAGTCTATACAAAGCAAGTTATCTCCAAGAGAAATAGGAAATCGTTAACAGAGGGAAGGCACTGGAATTAAGGAGGATTGGGGACAGGCATGGCATTTGTTCCTAACATTTTCCAAATGGGCCAGCTCCAACAAGTTATGGTTTTATTAAAAAACTATGCTATGGCCTCTGGCCAATTAGTGGCTACCATCACCTAGTTTGTCCTTTCCAGGGCTGTGAAATTGATTTTAAAAAATGACTACCGAGAGTGCTTTTTAATTTTGTCTTTCACTTGTTTTGTGCAAATCATATTTTAATTGCCTAAAAAGATAATTGAATCTCACTAGCATCTCTATTCTTTATGACCTTCCTTGGACCTTCATAATGAAGGTTTGAATTTAAAATCTCTTTTCCCAAATTGCCATGTTTGGTCAGTCCAATGCTGCAGTCATTCCTTTCAAATCAATGCGACATACATGCCTGAAAAAGGCCAAGCTTCCACTAATCAATAAAGTAATTGCATTTTGACTAACACATGGAACTCTGGAAGCCTGATAAATTGTAGCTCAGAAGATACCTTAGAGAACATCTATTTCAAACCCTATTTTTGTGTCTTTCTCACAGGGCTGCCTTGAATGTTCTTCCTTCTTACCCCTGCCTCAGATTCTCTGGCTTCCTTCAAGGCTCAGCCTTAACATTCCTTTTTACCATTTTCCTGATCTCCCCACTGCAGCCACCTTCTCTCTAAGAGTAGACCATTTATACTTAGGTTTTATATATATATAGTTTGCATAATTCTCATAAGACTATGAGCTCCTAAATAGTAGAGACAGTATATTTGCCTTTCTTTGTATGTTCAATGTCTAGCACAGTGACTGACATATAGCAAACTCCTAATCAATGCTTGTTGACTGAAGAGTAGACTATCCAAGGGCCAGAATTCAATTCTGTAAGCCTTTATTATGTGCCAGATGTTGAGGGTATTAGGACAGAAACAGAATAAAGTCTGCTTTCAAGGACCTACCATTCTACTGGGGACAAGAGATGCTTTATACTCAATAATTAGTAAATACAAAAATATATGCTGGACAAATTGGCATAGAAGGGAGGGCCCAGGAAAAGGAGGGGCATTTGAACCAAATCCCAAAAGGATTCCAAGAAGTCAAGGTAAGGAGCAAGAGTTTTCCCAGGCCAGGGGATAACCTGTACGGATTGCAGATTCAGGGGATGCAGTGTATAAGGGGAACAGCAAATAGGTTAGTTTGGCTGGTACATGGAATATGTTTAAGGAGGTAAAATGAAATCAGTCTAGAAAGGAAGACTGTAAACAGATTGGAGAGGGTTTTAAATTGCAGGCTAAGTAATAGTACAGTTTATCTTAGCAATAGGGAGCCACTGAAACTACTTGAGCAGGGCCAGACCAATGCTTTCAAAATATTTTAGTTTCATGAAGGATGAATTTGAAAAAGGAAGAGATTCTAAGCAAGAATTCTAATCAGAAGGTATTGAAATAGTCCAGGCAAGAGATGATGATGTCTGAGATTGGGGCCCTTTGAGTGGACAGAAGGAGAAAATGCTGGACTTGTCATAGAAAGGCAATGAACAAATGTGTTATATCATGGCTGCCCAAATGGAAAAAATACCAGATTTTAAGTCAGAATGCCTGACTCTGGAAGTGACTAAGCTGTCTAATCATGGACTTATCCTTTCTGGGCTTCAATTTCATCTTTATGAAGCATTTCATAAAAGGGAGATGGACTCATGAATTGTTGTTCATAAAATGCTGTCTTGTTTTTGAAATTATTGTACAGGTGGAATAACATTTGAAAATCCTCCAGAAATCACTTTGCTATCTATTTTCTTTTTTCTTTTTTTTAACTCTTACTTTCTGTCCCTGTAATACCTCTAAAACAGAAGGGCAAGGGCTAGGCAAACAGTTAAATGACTTGTCCAGGGTCACACAGGTAGGACATGTCTGAGGTCAGATTTGAATCTCATACTTCTCATCTCTTGGCCTGGCTCTCTGTTGGCTAAGCCACCTAGCTGTCCCCATTGGCATCTATTTTCAGAAAGGGTATCATAGTGGATGGAGATGTGGCTTAAAATCTACTTCTGATACCTATTGGCTATGTGACTCTTGTCTCTGACCCTTCAATGCTCCCAGGAAACTCTATGACTATATAAATTTTGGATGGATGCTGCTGATCTCTATCAGTAAAGGGAGTTTCTTAGGCTGCTGAAAGCACATGTACAAATCAAACAAAACAAAGCAGAAATGTTGTTCTCTTATAAGTAGTTTAAGGATGACATCTGCTAAAGCCTCATTTCCCAGAAATATCTAAGCACAGCTTTGTTTCCCAGCATCATACCTATTTGTGGGTCAATTATGAGAAAACCAAGAGACAGTCATTAGAAGTTCATTTCCTGTTCCTTGTGGAAAGTGTTCAATGCCTCCACTCTATACAAATTGCTCTTGAGTGCTTAGTGGTACAGCAATATGAAATCCAAATTTGTGCATTTTGCTAATTGATCAAAGGGGCAGCTAGATGGCTCAGGGGATAGAGCACACAGTCAAGAGCTGTGTTGGCAAACCTATGGCACACATGCCGGAGGGGGCTGCTTCCCTCCCCCTCTCCATGCCTCCTGAGGACATTTCTCACATGCCTTGCCTCTCTGCCCAGCAGCCCAATAGAAGCTTACCCTGTCTGGGATAAGGGGGGAGGGGAATGCAGCTCACATGGAGTTAGAGTAGCTGTTTAGGCACTCCATCTCTAAAAGGTTCTCCATCACTGGTCTAGAGTCATCAAGACATGAGGTCAAATCTGGTTTCAGACACTAGCTGTGTGACCCTGGTCAAGTCACTCAACCCTATTTGCCCCAGTTTCCTTATCTGTAAGTTGATCCAGAGAAGGAAATGGCAGACCCTTGCAGTATTTTTGCCAAGAAAAAGGGTCATGGATAGTCAAACACACTGAAATAACTGAACACCATCACCTGTGAAAAGGGACCTAATGTCAGGCAGTTGAGCTCAGTTAAGTTTGTATACAGTGTTTATGTGACTACCTCTGCCAGGTAGTTTTGTGATGGTGTAGAACATTTCTGTTTCTTCATGTTTTCCCACTTTCATTTTTTAATTTATTTTATCTTATTTTTTAAACCCTTACCTTCCATCTTGGAATTAATGCTGTGTAAGAGCTAGGCAATGGGCGTTAAGTGACTTGTCCAGGGTCACAAAGCTGGAAAGTGTCTGAGTCCAGATTTGAACCCTGGACCTCCCATCTCTGGGCCTGGCTCTCTATCCACTGGGCTACCCAGCTGCCCCCATGTTTTCCCACTTTTAAAGGTAACATTGGGACATCCTAGGGGACTTTACTCTTCACTTAGTGTTTAGGAAAGAGGAAATGATTTTGGCAGTGGATGGGAGCATCCAATAGTCTGAAATGTGTTTTCTGGACTTCTATGTCCCATCTACTTCCTACTGAGGAAAAAATAAATTTACTTCTATGCTGGGTGCTGTTGAAATGACTGTCCCTAGAGGCAGACAAGCACAGAGAAGGCATGTCCCTAGGCATGAATAAATAGGGAATGTCTTCTCTGCTCTACTCCTGGCTAAGTGCCTCTGTTTCTCCATCTATCTTTCTGAGCCTATTGTGAATTTGAAAGATATCAGGGGTATAAAATTCTTTTTTTTCAACCCTTCCATCTTAGAATAAATGCTGCATATTGGTTTCAAGACAGAAGAGCAGTAAAGGCTAGGCAATGAGGGTTAAGTGACTTGCCCAGGGTCACACAGCTAGGAATTGTTGGCCATATTGGAACTGAGGATCTCCCATCACTAGGCCTAGCTCTCAGTCCTCTGAGTCACCCATCTGCCCCTGGTTTAGAATTCTTTAAATTGCTCAGAGCAAACTATTCATTTTCATTCTCCTTGTGGTGAGGAAAGGGCTGAATGCTGGAGATTAGTGGGTGATTACCGAGTGCAAGAAATATCAAGGTCTGTGGAAATGGAGAGAGAGTCAAACAGTGTTAGAGCTGCAAGGGAAATTAGAAATCATCTCCTCTGGCTTCTCATTTAAAAGATGAGGTTAAAGGACTTAAATCAAGGTCTTACCGATATGATGCCAGAGCTGGGACTGGATCCTGACTCCTGATTCAATTAAAAGAAGAAAAAAAAAGTCTTACCTGACCATCAATTGGAAGGCAGCTAACTGTATCAGCAGTCAGACCACTGGACCTGGAATCCTACACACACGTGTGCATATACACAAACACAGACACACGTGTATACACGTATGCACCAAGAAATCCTAACCACCAATATTTTAAAACAAACTAAAGCCCAAATAGCCTTTGCTGTCTGTGCTGTCACCTCTACAGATAAGAATGCATCCTCTAACTGCTTTCAGTTCCTTCTTTAAGTAACAACCACCAACATTAATATTTCACATTATCTACGTGTGCATTTACATGCATATGTCTGTGTACATGTGATACAGTCTCGTGTGGTCCTCAGGACAAGCCCTATGAAGTAGGAACTATAAGTGTCATTATCTCAGCTAAACAGAGGAGGAAGCAGAATCAAAGATGGGGCCGGAGAAAGGATTCGAACCCAAACTCCAAGCACAGAGTCTTCACCACCAACCCATGCTGCCTCCATCGCATCACCATCGGCATCCTTCGATAATGCCTCCAGTACCCAGAGCGGTGCCTGACTCATAGCAGGCACTTCACCAACGCTCATTTCAATGCATTTCATTCAGTGGTCCCTGCTGTTTGCAGAGCCCAGAAAGCTTGCTATCATTGACTTGAAGGGACAAAATTGGCTTGCTGGGCGCAGATTCAGAGCCCGCCGTGCACTCGGTCAGAGGCGTGGAGTGTGGAGCTCCCCACCCGCCTTTGGACCTTACCACAACCGCATCCTTTTCCCTCTGAGACCGTTCATTTTTCATCCTCAGAATGGAGTAGGAATAAGGATTTGCCAGAAGGAAATGGAACTGATCTCTGCATGCTTTCTTGCTGCATTATTTAAGTCGTGGCTCCTATAGCCTAAGTGAAGGGGTTTGGTTTGTACCAAGTGAAACTACAAATTCCATTAGAGTACATTATTCAAATGAGGTCGGCTTGGGCGTACAAGCACAGGGGAAACTGTCGGTAACTGAAAGAAGCAAGAACTGTAACCCGCAGCCGCACGAAGATGGGCACTCAGTCAGACGCGGTGGGTGGAGCAGAAGCGTGGGCCGTCTAAGATCAGAAGCCCGAGACGAAACCCTGGAATTCCACAAGGAGCCATTGCCACCTTAGGAGGGCAGAACAGCACGGCCCTGACCCACACTGGAAGAACTGTTCGTGTCCATGGGAAGAAATAGAATGTGCACTGGCTTTAACAAAGTCCCTGCTCCATTACTTACTGCTTGTGTGACCGTAGGCTAGTTTTTTTTTCACCCCTCTTCACCTCAGTTTACCCATCTGCAAAATGGAGTTACTACTTGTGTGTGTGTGTGTGTGTGTGTGTGTGTGTGTGTGTGTGTGTGTGTGCGCGCGCGCGCGTGCGGTGATTAAGTGCTTAACTTGGAGTCAGGAAGATCCGCATTCAAATTTTCCTTCCGATACTAGTTGTGAAACCTTGGGTAAGTCATTTCACCTCTTTCAGCCTCAGTTTTCTCATCGATAAAATGAGGATAGTAATAACACCAACCTCCCAGGGCTGTTGTAAGGATCAACTGAGATAATATTTGTAGAGTGCTTTGTAATACTTCAAATGTATACACATACGTGTCTATATATTTAAAAAAATAAAGATAGATTTGCAGGACATGTGTAGATATATAAAATAAATAAGTAAAAGGTATTACTGTTTCCCAAGATCATTGTGAAAATCAAACCATTCAATGAGGTGGATGAAGTGTATTGTAATTTTTGAAAGGGTTGAATAAACGTCATTTCTTATTGTTAATCTTTTGTTAAGAACTTATGTTTTTAGCATCTGGAAAAATATTTTGACATAGCTTAGATTTATTACTTAGATTTAAGAATGACTACTTAAAGGTTTGCAGTCTTTCTCCTTTGCTCTTATTATTATCCTCCCTGTTTTTATAGATGAGAAAAATGAGGATCAGAGAGGCTAAAATTATGTGGCTAATGTTAATGGCTGATGTTTCTATGACCTTTTATGTTTTACAAAATGCCTCCCTCACAACATCCCTTTGAATAGTGCAAATAATTTGAAAAAAAAATCATATTGATCAATGACCTTTCTCCTGCCTCATTGGTCTAGAGCTAAGTAAGACCAGCTCCCTCATGTTTCAGATGAGGAAACTTGGACCCAGGAAAGCTAGGTGATTTGTTTAAAGTCACAAAGTAGTAAACTTTAAAGGCAGAATTTGAACTCAGTTCTCTGACCTTAGAACAAATGCTCTTCAAATAAAAACTAGGGGCAGGAGTGAAGTGTGGTAGGAAGGGGAAGGATTGAGACATTGCTTAAAGGATTTGAGTAACTTTGATAACCGAGGGAAGTTTTCTACTTCAGGGCTTGGCAGCTTAGGTTCAATGAGCTGTCAAAGGTACAAACTTTCAAGGAATAGAGGTAGAGGCACTTAACTGGATGCTTAAGTTCTGGTATTTCATATGTTTATTTTATTATAGAATATATAAACATATATTATATGTATTTATATAGCATATAAACATATTATATGTAGTTATATATAATATAAACATTAAAATTTAAAATAATGTTTCATTACTTTATAGTAGATACTCAAGTAGATTGAGAAAATTTGATCTTTTTAGAAAGTCAAGACTCATGTAGAAGTATGAGTAGACATACTTTCCAAAGGAAGTGCTTTTGATGGAAGGAGTCAAGTGGACCCAAAGTCTAAAGACAATCTCAGTTTCAGGTCATTCATGTCTTCTGTGATTTTGATCAAGTCACCTAACATCTATGGATCTCAGTTTCCTCATATGTAAAACAATCATATCTGATTGATAAGACTATGATCTCCACATCCCTTCAGCTCTAATTCTGCTAGAATTTACCAACAAAAGAGTTTGGGACTTGAACTCCACAAAAAAAAAATATACATTTGGATACAAGTTATTCTACTTTACATATCAACCAAAGGAATCACAGATCATAATTAAGTCTGATTTCCCTCTTTGGTACCCATTAGAAAGAGCTTCTCCTGGCAATTTGGAACTATGCCCAAAGAAATTTAAAACCATGTATATACCCTTTGATCCAGCAATACCACTCCTAGGTCTGTTTCCCAAAGAGATTTTTTTTTTAATGGAGAAAGGACCTGTTTGTGCAAAATAGCTTTTTTGTGGTGGCAAAGAACTGGAAACTGAGGGGATGTCCATCAATTGGGGAATGACTGAACAAGTTGTGGTATATGATTATAATGGAATACTACTGTGCTACAAGAAATGATGTGAAGGGTGATTTAAGAAAAAGGCATGGAAAGACCTACATAAACTGAAGCAAAGTGAAGTGAGCAGAACCAGGAGAACATTGTATACAATAACAGCAATTATTATATGGTGAACATTTATGTACAACTTAGCTCTTCCTAGCAATATAGTGATTCAAGAAAATCCTCAAGGATTCATGAGAAAATTATTGCTATGGTAAATGGTTTTAAAAATAGTTGTGGTTTTAAAAAATCATGGTAAAAATCATCAAAATCACCTAGTGCTGAACTTTTCCACTTATATTTGGTTTGGTCTTCAAATAACAGACCCATCATCACAGCTGGACTTGAAGCTTTTTCCTTTTAGTAAGAGCACAGGAGCTTCCACTTCTGCTGCCCTTCATTGAGAAACTATTATCATTTCTCTGACTTAATGAGGCATTAGAAGAGGGTCAGTTATCAGTTAGCATTCTAGGTTAAGAATAAAGAACTCTCCAAACTAAGTTGGCCACAAAACATTTACTGAATGAATGAAAACTCATCACGGGGTATGGACACTCTCAGGAATAAATAGGGTCAGGGAAATTGTGGTACAAAATAAAGGAAGTTAAGCTTTGGTTCTCTGTTGGAGATGGTACAACTTTAAAAACAGTGAGAGATAATTTTACAAAAAAAAAATCACAGGGAAAAAACCAAAAACATGTAAGAAAAAACTTGGATTGGTACTGCTTCCAAAAAAGAAAAGGCAATCCAGAGGTCATTAATAATTCCTGACCTATGTGACTTCCTTGCTTTTTAGAGCAAAAACCTGCCTTAATGTTCTCCTCTAGCAAGATAGATATCTCACATACATGTATTATTTTCACATAATATGCTTTGAGAGATATAACAGCAGAGTTATTTACTAAATGATCTTGTCAAATGTGAAAGATCTCTAGATCATTTCTCTCACACAAATAAACACAAAATAACAACTAACTTCTTGTAGTTCTTAGAGTAACAAAATGTTTTATATACATTATCTCATTTGAGCCTCACAACAATCCTGGGAAGTTGTTCTATTATGGCCATTTTACAGATGAGGAAATTGAGACTCAGAGAGGTAAATTGACTTGCCTATGGTCATATGGCTAGTCATATCAGAGGCAACATTTAAACCTAGCTTTTCCTGACTATAAGCTAAGTAGTCTTTTCAGTATTCTGTGCTGTATTCCAGAGAGACATTCTTGCCAAAGATGTTTGCAAGTATTAAGGAGAATGTCTTGGACAAAGTCCAAATGGAAGATGGAAGCCCTATGGATTGTGAGCTCTTGTGTTGCTCCTCCTTTCATACAACATTGTGCTCATGACATTAAAGCCCTGGGGCATTATATAGTGCCTCCTCAATGAGATCCATAATTATTCAAAAGAGATCAATATAACTATACATGGAAGAAGTCCAAATGTATGAAAAATACATGAAGTCTAGATTATAACACGCCATTGGAGATGGTCAGCCCATTGAGTTAATTGGTCAGTACATATATGTGGAATAGATATCATAGATGAACAAGGAGTTAGTCTCAGAATTGAAAAGGAGAAACAGGGGAAACAATCATCTTCAGAGAAAACTTTTCAGTTTTTTTTAACAACTCCACAAAATTTCAGCCTTAAAAAATGTTCTGATGATGCTATATGGTTTTGTGAATCTTAGAACACCACCATCTCTAAAGAATGAAAGAGATGAGTAATTCAAAGGGCTGTGAAGAAAAACAGAGCTGCCAAATGAAAAAAGAAATTGGTATTGGTGAGCCTTCTTAAAGCAGATAATAAGCCACTTGTCGGTGAGAAGTTTATATTTATTTTTACTTTAAATCTATATTTTATCTTAAACTTAAACATATTCAAATTACAGAAAAGACTATATATGAAACTGTGAACCTCTATTACCTCTCTCTTTTAATTTTGTTTTAATTTTTTGTGAATTTAACAAACTGAAAAAAAGAACATTTTTTTCATAAAGTAGAACTGAAAAGAGGATTATATGTGAAATTAAATATTAAATACAACTTGCTTTTTAAAAAAATATGTACCATTCAACACATTACTTTTTGAGTTCTGCTTGTCTATTTCTTTTTGAATTTCCTTCTGTTCTCTTTTGTTCATATATTCACGTTTTTTAAAAAGCATATATCATATTTAAAATGATAGAAAAAATTCTGCTTGTCTGATTTCCCCTTTCAGCTCCTTTAGTTCTTTTAGCTCTCTTTGATTTATTTTTTTCATACCCTATTAACACTCTTTTCTTTTTCTTCTTTTTTTTAACTCATCAGTTACTAGTTTCTTCTCTAAGCTTATGTTACAGTGATTATTCTGTCCTCTGTTAACCTAAAGGCCAGACGTGTCATGTTTCACCCCTTCCTCAGGGTTATCCCATAGACTTAAGGGGTTGTTGGAGCACATATGTCCATCACTGACTACAGTTTCCAATTTTTGTTCCCCTAATTCCAGGAGTTCCACTTAATTACTTAATAGTATTAGTACTTAATAGTACTTAATATTAACTTCAAAGATAAAGCAAGAACAAACATATGTTTTCCCTAACACATAGAGTGTATAATTTTCCCTATGTTACCATGGTCTCTAGGGAAGAAAGGGGAATAAGGGTCATAGCTTAGCCAGAACTGGTCCCATCAAGTTCCAATTCCAAATTCTCCCCTGGGTATGAATCCTAGGATGCTGCCTTCTCAAGATTTTCTTTCTGGACTGACTGCAACATCTAGCCTAGAGTTCTGGGCTTGAAAATCCCTAAGGTGCAAGATCTTAGGTTAAGGACTATACTCCTTGTACCCAGAACTGAAAAGAACAAGAGAAACAAGACCAGAACTCTAAGCTTACTTCTTGGAATTACGGGATTCTAAGGGAAAGGTGGATCCTTGGAGACTTTCTCCCAGTTTGCTACATGATGTCCTTGCTGTGAGTGAATGAATCCTTTGTCCCTGGATGCTGTTGGAAAGAAAGCATCATGAAGATTGAAAGATAACATGGCGGCAGTGGCTATGTAGCCAATGGAAAAAGACTGCTCCCAACCATATAGTTGGTAGGTCAGCATAGAATGTTTTCTCCCTCAAGTAAATCCCTGGCATAGCCCACAGGTACATCTCCATTAGAGGTGGTCTGGACAAGTGCCAGACACCTCTTAATAAATCTCTATTATATACAGGTAGCTTACTTTTGGGGGGTAACTGAACATACCTTTAATTGATGAGTTCTATCCATACTTGTTACAGACATGGCTCATTTTTGAGCTTGGCAGTGTAATAAATTATTTCTGTGTTAGTCTTTGGTTCCTAAGACTAATTGTGCCGATTTTGAACATCACATAGGAAATAAATATGGTAAACTCCAGAAGGTTGAGAACAAATTGTCTTGCTCTTAGTCCATGGCAGGCATCCTATTATGGAAAGAGCAGTCACAGATCAAACTAACATGGTATACAGCTCCTGTTGAACCTGAAAGCAGACTCATCACAAATTATATGTGAATGGTATTAACTTTAATCTAAAGTATCTGTACCCCATAGTCACTTCAGAGGATCACTCCCTCCTGATTTCTTTTCCACAAAGGTCATTGTAAAAGAGCACACAAAATGCATGTAACCAGATGAAAACAGAATTCCCACTTTCTCTTCTTATATTACATTGAAGTGCTCTGTGTCCTTAGAAGGCTGGCAGTGGGTCTCATATCCTGCAAAGTCACATTGCTTTTTCTGTTTAAATATTATAGTTGAAGGCATGCTTTATTCCCACAAAAATATATTTTGACCTTGCCTGGCAAAATGTTCCTACTTCCTCCCTTTTTCATTCCATGGCCTAATGCACACAGAAGGCAAACATAACCTATTATTGTATTGATTGCTAGATGGACTTCAGCCCTGACATTTTTATAATAGCAATTATTTAGCATCTTGCACACTCTATCTGTAACCCAGGAGGCTGTTCTCACTGTCTGGAATTGTAGCTTCTCTTCTCTTTAGAGAAGACGGTAGAGATTTAATTTGAGTGCTAATTTTAAAGCAAAAATAGATTCCAGAAATGACAAGTGCTACATGATGTTTGACAAGATCCCATCTGTTGTCATTATGGACACCAAAACAAGATCAGTAAGTAAGGCTTTTATAATCCCAGGAGGGCCTTCTGTTAGTGCAGTGCAGTGAAAAGAGCTTTAGATTTGAAGCCTAAAAATCCATGTAATAGGGGATGTGGTAGCAATGTGCCTTGGTGCCATTTTATCTTCTGCTAGGACCATGGACAGGAGCAGATGTCAATCAGTCTAATGCCTTGTCCTGCAGTGTTAAGTCACCCTTTGTTACTTGTTGTCTAAGAGTATGATTCAGGAGTATGATTTGTTAACATTTTATGGCCCCACCATTCAGTTAGTGACTCATAACTAGACCCTCCCCTTATGTTTCTCCCCAGGGCTCTATGTCAATCAAAACCTCTACTAAAGGGTCATAACCTTAGCAAGTAGTTTAATTGAATTTGATAAAAAGGTAATAAAATACACACATATATCACCTAAACTACAAAAACCTCAACTCCACCATTCCCAGTATGCAACATTACTCTCACTGGATCCTACTGTTGGAGGAAAAAAGACAAAATAATGTTTATACACTTAATGCAGACCTCCCAATTCACAGTCAGACCCTCATGAGAGTCAGCTGGGAGATAGATGTCCCTCTCTGGTCCTAATAACTGTAGAAATCATCATCAAAGTTCCTCCTTGGCCTTCCATCTTTGCTCTTCACTCATGGACTGACCTGAGGAGATCAGGAAAGGCTTCAGATAAGAAGTAATGAATGAGCTTCGAATGAAACTAGAGATTTTTTAAAGGTTCAGATTAGGAGATAGTGTTCAAAGTTTCAGTGGTGGGAATGGAGTGTCTCATGTGGGGAAGAATAAGAATTCCAGTTTATTGGCACTAAAGAATGTCTGAAGGGTAGCAAAATTGGAAAGGTAGGTGGAAGTCAGATTTTAAAGAGCTTTAAACGATAAACATAGTATTTGTTCCTAAGGGTGATAAAGAGTCACTTATTTTTTTGAACAAGGAAACAAGGTGGGTAAGAATATCACTATGGTTTTAGGAATATCACTTTGGCACCTGCATGGAAGATGGATTGGAGAAGGGAGAATCTGAGGGCAGAGAAGCTCACTAGAAATCTATGGTAGTAAGGTTGTTATGTTTGCAATCCTTAATATACTTAGAGAAATGTGAATTGTTGTTATCAACATCATCATCATCAATTGTCTTAAAGCATCATTTCCATATTGTGGAGAGGCTGAGATGCATGAAGCAATGGTTACAATTACTGAACTTTTTAAAGTAAAACTCCCAAATAAGTATAGTTTTTTCAATGAAAACAATAAATATCAAAATTGGTATTGGTTTAGTTCAGCAAACTCCAACTGACAGCAAATGCACCATCATGATTATTTAATTTAGTACGTGTAAATGAGGTCATAGTTGAGTCAGAGCACTCTGTTTCAAAGCAAGATCTGCAATCACCACTGTCAGTTGGCATAGGCTTATGACACAGATGAGTTGTAATAAATTCTGAATTCTATTTGAATAAATCATGAGTTAAGAAAATTATTTATAGAGATTGTTTTATGAAAGGTAGATGTGACAATTTTTTATGTAAAAAAATATGGGGATGTGAGAGAATGTTATTGCCTAAAGTTTGGTAGCCTTAAGGATCATCAGGTCTTTTCCTCAGCTTTTTAGCCCAACTTACCTCTGTATATTGTCTCTTCCTGTTAGAATGTGAGCTCTCTAAGAGCAGTGACCATTTATTTGTATTTTTAGTCTTTAGCACAGTACTTGGCGCTTAATAAATGTGTTTTTTTTTTTCATTTCTTTCCTCTCCCCTAAGCTGTGTACCAAAGAGTGAGGAATATGAAACAGGTGATATATTTACCTTTGGTGCCCAAGAACTTCAAGGATGGGGGGTATAAATTACTGATAACAACTTAAAGAACGACCTCTTTCTCCTCTTACCTTTTTCAAGGGATTTGCATTTTAACATGAATAAAAGCTTTAAGTTAAGATGATGAAGTTCTTGAGAAAAAGGGGACTTCATCAGTAATAGGGTAAAATTTAAAGTGAGGAAATCTCATCTTCCCTGTGCCTCTGAATCTTGTTGAGCAGGTGGATCTGCTCAAGACCCTCCTTACTGAGGCCCTAGTGTGGCAGAAAATGTGATGAATTTTGAATTATGCTACTTACTTTGGACAAATCATTAATTTCTCTGGGCCTCAATTTCCTTGTCTATAAAAATGAGAGAACTAGATATGACAGCTTCCTGGATCCTTTAATGATCTAAATCTATGATTGAACTAATAATTCTGGGTCTCCTTTGCACCACTCTCTGCCTTCTACTGGGGGTCTCAAACTTAATATTAAACTAGGGTGAAGCAAGTGACTAGATCATATCACCAGCATCAGTGGTGCTCTACTCTTATTAGTAAAGCCTAACTACCTATCTCCAACCACAGAGAAGAGCTGAGAAGAACGTCTCAGCTGCACAGCTCAAATAGTTCTCCTTCTGTGGCATACCTTTGTCCTTTCCTCTCTTAACCTCTCTATGGGTTTGACAGCTCTCTCTGTTAACTGCAATTTCACAGTGAGAATGGGTAGTGCTAAAGTGTGCAAATTTTGTGTTCTTTCTGTCAAGCATGTGTATTTTCCTATTATGCACTGTCTTGAAATGTACAATTTTATTGGATTAAAAATAATAAGGAGCTTTCTTGAGTTATGCTTGGTTGATAGAAAAAATAAGGCAAATCAAAACAAGCATCCATAACTACTTCCTCTGTCTTTCTCAGAAAAATATTATGAAGACCAATGGAAAGAGCACTATCCCTAGAGTTCGTGACTGGCATTAAATCAATGTGTGAACTTGGTCAAGTCATTTTTAGGACTGAGAACAATAAAGGATCTTAAAACAGGACTTTAGCCTATGTTCTGAAAAAGGGTCCATAAGTTTTGCCAGATTTGCAAAGGGGCCCATAACAAAAAAAGAAAAAAAAGGTAACCCCTATTAATAGATTCAGATTCAAATTCTGAAAGTCATTTAATCTCCATGGGCCTCAGTTTCTTCACTTATAAAATAAGACAGTTAATCTAAATGGTCCCCAAAGTCCCTTCTAACTCCAAATCTCTGACCCTATGTGTAGATTTAGTCCAACTCTTTCATTTAACAGCTGAAAAATTGTGACTGAACACAGTTCTAGGGATTCTAAATCAGGTGCTTTCTCTATTATGTCTTATTGATTCTATCCTTTATCCAGCCCTTGGATTTCTTACCTATACAATCAGAAGGTTGCACTAGATCATTCTCAAAGCCCTTTCAAACCCAAGTTCTATAATACTGTGATTCTCTCTATAGATTTATCCACTTTGCATTCAGTGAAAATGATTTGCTCACCACTTGGCTTTGTAGAGATGCTGTGGGGCTTGACCATCCAAGTTCCTTGTCCTTGGTGCAAGCAGGCAAGCTCATTCTAATTCGTGTTCCATCTGGTTTGTTCCCCTGGCCCTGATTTTTCAGGCCTCGTGTCTCAGAGATGAGAGCAGTTGCTGTTTTATTCATGTGTGACCCTCCCCTGCCCAACATGTATGCATTATTAAAGGCTCTTTGCCAGACAGCTGGCACAGACCTTGGGGGAAAGAGGCTGCAGAAACGATTTTCCTTCCTCCTAAGAAGAATTGCCTGGCCCTGGAAAAATTCATCAGAGAAAGATGCTGTAGAAAAGGCCCATATGGAGGAACCTTCAGGGATCTAAAACCCTGGGTCCATAGCTTTGGGCTTCTTGCTTTGTCTCCTTTCAGAGACTTACTAATGTGATTGCATTGGCCTCTGAACAAAGGAACAGAGATTTAGATAGTGGTAGTATATGTGAATAAATGCTAGAAACTTAAATGTTGCTTACATTTTCTACTAGGATCTATAAACCGGATTTGTTATAAACTGCCAGAGAATTTTTCAGTGAGATGATTCAAATGAAATTGTTGCTTCTAAACCTAACTGACCTAAATCCAAAGATTCTGAACATTAAACCTAACAGGTTATTGTAAGGAGGATCCTTTATAAACCTTATAGCCTAGAGAAAAAGAAGCTTTATATCCAGGAAAGTGTTTCTTTCAATACTATAGGAAGCAAGATTGTCCAATAGAAGGATATCTGGTTCTGGAGTTAGAGGACCTGGGTCTAAATCCTTCCTATTTACAGGACTTTAGGTAAACACAACTTCCTTGGGCCTCACTTATTTGTAAGATGAAGTAAGAAGTGGAGTGGAGAGCAGGATGGACTAAAGTCCTTTCCATCTTGATTCTAATGGACAGAGTACTGGTTCTAAAGTCAGGAAGACCTGAATTCAAATCCAGCCTCAGATAGGAACTAGCTGTGTGACCCTGATCAAGTTGCTTAATCTCTGTCTCAGTCTCCTCATCTGTAAAATAGGAATATGGAGAAGGAAGTGGCAAACCACTCTAGAATCTTTGACAAGAAAAGTCCATATGAGGTCACAAAGAACCAGACATGACTGAAAGACTAAACAGCAACAAAATGGGGATAATGATAATATCTACCTCCCAGGATTGTGTGAGGATCAAATGAGATAATATTTATAAAGCACTTACTTAACACAGTGTTGGGCTCATAGTAAGGGCCATACAAATGTTATCTATTGCTAGCATTATTGCTATCTAAGCAAAGCTAACATATGGAATACAAGAAGGGAATGTTAAGTCATGTAATCTGAATTCTATTCCTCGACTTCCCCTTCTACCCCCCAGCTATCAGCTCCTCCGTCTTCATTTCAGTAAGTAAGGGAAATCCCTTTAGGTCAGAGTCAGTAACAACAATGGGTAAAAACAAGAGTCCAACAGATAATTCCAGCCACTTTTGAGAGGGAAGTAAGTATGGCAGTGAATGAGGAATTATAGGACAAAAAGGCCAAGAAAGATCGCGATGGAGAGGGAATAAAGGGAATTGCAGACTCAATCATTTTTCTGGTTCTTCCTCCAGCTGTGAGGCACAGATGTGTGTGTATGAACAGATGGGACAGTGCAACGCTCTGCCCTTCTCTGCTCCTCGTTCAGCTGGTTCAGTGACCTTATCTCCTCTTGCTGTAAGATTCCGAGGGTTTTACGGGAAGTACATCCCCTGTAATTCCCTCCTTCCCCTCCGTAATTAAATAGGAGAGCAGTGGGGAAGAGAGAACCTAAGGCTCATGCCCCATTGTTTCCTGCCTCCTGAAACCTGAAAGAAGGCAGTTCCAGTCAATCCAGGAAACAGTTATTAAGTATACTAATACAAGGCACTGTGGATGCAAAGATGGAAACACAAATTCTATTCTTAAGGAGTTTATAACTTAATGGAAGTGGGGGGAGGCATGGCTGTTTTTTGTGATACAAGAGAGAAATAAGTGCCCAGGAATGGCTTCCAGTAAAGTGTTCTGAGAAATGCGAGGAGAGAGAGATCATTTTCACCTGGGGAGTTGGAGGATCATAAAAGGGATTTAGTAGAGGAGACTGAACCCAAAATGAACCGAGACGGAAGGAAGAACTTGATCAGAAAAGAGAGGCATGGGAAGAACTCTGTTCTAGGCAGAAGTATGGCATGAACAAAGGCTTGGGGAAAGGAGAAGAGGCAGCACCAGAACAGGAACTGAGAGCAATCTGGCTAGAATGTGAAGGGAAGTAATACAAGACCAGGAGGCTGGGCTCCAGACAGATTGTAGCAGTCCTTGAATGGCGGTATCAGAGATTCACACATTTGATAGGCAATAAGCAGGCATTAAATGGTAAGTAGAGAATGATCTGACTAGTGCATCAGGAAGCTTGCTTGGACAGTGATGTGAAGGATATGTTGAAATGGGGATAAACCCAAAACAGGAAAACCAACTAGGAGATATTTCCAAGCAATAAGAGAGGGATCAAACGAGACGAATGTTTCAATTGCTCCTTTCAAAGTACATTTTTCTGCACGTGGAGACATGTTGGCTGTGAATGCTTATAGCAGTCAGCGGGCACAACTTCTCTGCCTCCCACCTGAGGCCACCTTGTCTTCAGGGCAATGAGGAGAGGGTGAGTCGAGCTTTTCTGCACAGGAACAGGTTTCTTTATATCCACTTCATTTCTGCCTGCATTACCTTAGGAAAGTCACTCATCTTCTTATGCCTCCGTTTTCTAATTTTTAAAATGAGAGGGTGGAACCAAGTGATCTCTGAGCTCAATTTCCAGGTCTCCCATGCTATGTTCTAAGATCACAGGAGATAATAGTTGTAAAGAGTTAGCGTAGTGCCTGGCACATAGTAGGTGCTTAATAAATGCTTGTTCCTTTCCCTTCCCCCCCTTTTCTAAGATGCTATTTAGCTCTAACATAGGAACCTAAACCTGAAAATGAAAGGGACCTCAGAGCTCATTTTATCCAACTACCTCCTTTTACAGAATCAGAAACCAAGGCGCAAAGAAGGGGAATAGCCAAGGCCACTCAGGACTGTAATCTAAGTCTTGTTGTTCAGTTGTGACCCCATTTGGGGTTTTCTTGGCAAAGATACTGGAGTGATTTGCCATTTCCTCCAGGGCTAAGTGGTCAGATGGCTAGTGAGTTTCCAAGACTGGATTTATACTCAGGTCTTCCTGACTCTTTGTAGGCAGAGATTAAGTGATTCGCCCAGGGTCATGCAGCTAGTAAATGTTCTGGTTCCAGACCCAATCAATGCTTTTATCCACTGTGTCACCTAGCTGCCAATCCTAATTCATTACATTTTTCAGATAGCACCAAAGCATTCTGATATCTCAATTTCATTGTCAGTTATCCACATCTCTCATTTGAACTGGACCCCTTAGAGTCTAAAGAAATGTCTGAATTCACCACATTTACCCTTGATTGATACAATTTAACAAACTATTGTGATCAGATGCACTTTGACTAAGTTTATTGACCATCCCCTATGTGATTTAGCGCTAGACAGCGTACTGAGAAAGAGGTGATAATAGTACTAATCTCTAAACTTTATGTCATTTGATATTGAAAGTGTGGTCATGGCAGGATGGAAAAAGCCCTAAACACAAGGTTTCAATCTTGGCTTTGCTTCTCACCTGCTATATAGTTTTGCCTCTTGTGAGTGAGGAAATAGATAAGCCAGTTTGTTCCTCTGAGCTTCAGCTTCCTTGTCTGTAAAAAGTGGGGTAGCAAGATTTGCAAATTGTTGTGTTTTTTTTCTCAAGAGTATCAATTGGGATGGTCTATACATGGTGTTTTGTATCTATAAAGGCTATATAAATGTGGTTCATTATTAAATAACCAACTGCTCAATGAAATATAATGAGCAATATGACATCAATGAGTGAAATAACTTTGCAAAGTAACTAAGATGGCAAAATGTTCAATTTCTTTGGCTGAAATCTAGATTTTCATGTATCAAATTCCCTTAATATAAAGAATATCCATATTATGTCATAATATTTGTAGTCACTGTACCCAGAGCTCTAAGTTTCTTTAATAACCAAGAGAAGTAAAGAGGCTGATGTAGAAAAATAACATTAGATGAATCTAACAGTATCTTAGGGATGGTTTAACAACCAGGTCTCTTTAAAAATTGCACACATGACACACTTTTACATTTAATTTGCATTGTTAACATTTTCTCCCGAATTCTCTCAAGTCTACACAGTCATCAAAGCAATAAACCAAGACCTGATTTGTAGCCTTTATCAATATCTGAGGCATAAATGCTCACCCTGAACATTTTAGCAACGGCCTTATAGGAACCATTTTGACCTCACTTCAGCAAATTCCTAGATGGAACTACTTGGCTAGTTCCTTGCCAATACCTGCTTGTTTGGTAGTCTCCATTGGCACAACAGCTCTTTCTGGTATTTTTTAACGTTTACCTTTTATATTTTTTTAACCCTTACCTTTTGTCTCAGAATCAATACTGTGTATTGGTTCCTAGGCAGAATATATATATATATATATATGGGATGATCTCTGTCCTCATAGAATTTATAATCTAGTAGGGAGATATGAAAATACATAAATAATGTTAATACAAGATATTTCATGAGTACCTAAAAGAACTGGAAAACAAAATGTTATAAGAAGTCAGAGGGCAGGAAAGTTTTTGCCAACTTCAGGATGGGAACCCAGGGAAGTCATCCTGGAGGAGGCAGAATTTGAATTTCAGACACTTGTTTATAATGAAATTTTATTTTTATTATCATGCAAAACATACTTCCATGTTAGTCACTGTTGTAAGTGCACACTCATACAAAACCAAAAAGCCAAAATAAAGCCATAAAAACACTGATGCGAAAGATGGTATGCTTTGATCTGTATCCATCTCACTCCAACACTTCTTTCTCTGGAGGTGGATCACATTCCCTGTCATAAGTCTTTCAAGATAAACCCAGATCTTTGCACTGCTGAGAATAGCCAAATTTCCACAGTTGATCATCGTCCAATATTGCTGTTACTATGTCCAATGTTCTCCTGGTTCTGCTTATTTTGCTCTGCATCAGTTCCTGCAGATCTTTCCAGCTTTTTCTGAGCTCATCTTGCTCATCATTTCTTACAGCACAATAATATTCCATCACCAACAAGTACCACAATTTGTTCAGCCATTCCCCAACTGATGGACATTCCCTCAATTTCTAATTCTTTGCCACTACAAAAAGAGCTGCTCTAAATATTTTTGTACAAGTAGGATGCACATTTTCCATTGGCTGTCTGTCAGGCTCTCCCTCCTTATCTCCATGTCCTGGCTTCCCTGGCTTCTTTCAAGTCTCAGGTAAAATCTCACCTTATACAGGTGAGATTTTCTTAACCCCCATTAATTCCAGTGTCTTCCCTCTGTTAATCCTGTATCTACAGCTTGTTTATATGTGCATAATTGTCTGTATATTGTCACTCCCCATTAGACGGTGAGCTCCCTGAGAGCAAAGACCGTCTTTTGTATCTCCAGTGATTAACCCAATACTTGGCACGTTGCAAATGCTTATTAACTGAGTTTTCAAAGCTGGGTAGGGATTCAAAAAGCAACAAATCAGAGCTGGAAGTTCACTGGGTATGAATGGGGTCCATCAAGCCCTGGCGTCTGACTGGGGCCTGGAGCATTTGGAGAGGAGGGCCCTGCGTATTTCCCGTGGGTCTCAGCCTTGTTAAGCCTATTTTTCAATCGTCGGTGTCAGTGTTACCAGCCCAAACTGCAATGTGTCTATTAATTCATCGCCGCATCTGAATGCCTGATGGAATGCAGAGCACATAGAAAAGCAGAATTGCTATTATCCTTTTCTCCTAACACTGGAGGAATTAGACTAATCTTTTTCCACTCCGTTCACAATAGGGTGAAATAGATGAGAGATTTCACATACACAGTCAGAGGGCTGCAATTTGGGAATGAAGCAGGATTCATTTTCTTCACATTCTCTTGTGTCAGAGGCAAAGTGGAAACAACTGCTGGCGAGGCTCTTGAGAAATCGTACAGCGTTAATTAGCAGACGTACCGTGTGTTTAAAATACATGGCATATTTAAACAGCTATTAAATTAAACCTACTTTGCAGATTGGACAGACCATCTGGCTTTAAAAAAATCTAGTAAAAAGGGTTTTTTGTTGCATATGATCTTTCAAAAATGTTAATTTTATATCATTTTTATCTGTATATGTCTCATGTTCTACCACTAAAGACCTCCTCTTAGGCCTCATCCTGGAGGTAACCCCAGGTTTTCAAAGGTTTTTTTTTTTTCCCTACAGACTATAAGTTTTGGCAGGTCTAAACAAAAATTGGAAAGATTTCAAGTCCAGGCCTGCCAACAGCCTATACAGGTCTTCTGTTGGAATAATGACCAACCTGGCAAAGTGGGCAGAAGCCCCTCACTAGACTCTTGGTAATGGATTTTTTTTAAGCAACAGCAACTCAGGAAGACCTTTAGGAAAGGCCCAGGAAGCTACAGTCTGTCGATGGAGAGGGTTTAGCCCTGACATGGAAATCATGACTTTTGAAAGCCTCATATTATCCAGGAAGCATTTTTTGGTTTACAATATATTGTCATAGGATCATAGGCTCACTCGTTTAGAACTTGAAAAGGCATCAGAGGCCAATCTGGCCCAGATGCCCACCACCACTCCCTTGCCCATTTTACAGATTAAGAAACTGAGGCCAGGAGAGTTTGGGCAACTTGTTCAAGGTTTTATAAGTTATATAGGCACTAAGAGTACAGGTAGAATTTGAACTTAATTCCTCTGATTTCAATCCATTGTTCTTTCCCCGGTATCACTCTCATCTTCAACCCTGTGACATAAATAAGGGACACAAAAACCCCATTTTACAGATATGGAAACAAAGGCTCATAAAAGTGAAGTAACTTAAGGTCACACAGCTAGTAAATCATTGTCTTTTCTATTTAATAGGTGACTAAACTGAAGAAAAGAGACAAGGAAGTGACTTGACCAACACCAGCTGACAAGTCTGGCAGGGTGAGTGTATTTAATTCGTGATCCTCTGGCTCTCAGATTTATGCTTTTGTTCCTCATGACCTTATGTACCTTCTAATACCAAGAAATCAGTTATAATAAAAGTCATAATAACTTCCTTACCTTCCACCTTGGAATCAATATTCTGTATTGGTTCCAAGGCAGAAGAGTGGTAAGGGCTAGGCAATGGGGGTCAAGTGACTTGCCCAGTGTCACAGAGCTGGGAAGTGTCTGAGGTCAGATTTGAATTTAGGACCTCCTGTCTCTTGGCCTGACTCTCAATCCACTGAGCTACCCAGCTGCCCCCAATAGCTTCCATTCTTATGGTGACTTAAGCTTAGCAAAGCATTTCCCCCACCCCACTGTTGTGAAGTATTGGCTTTTCTTGTACAATTATCTACATTTTACAGATGAGAAAACTGAAGATCAGAGATGTAAACTGACTTTGCTAGGATGACAGAGATAGTAAGAGCCTGAGCTGGGATTCAAACCCATGTCTCTTGCTTCAGAGTCAAAGGCTTTAACCTCCCATAGCACACAGCTTTGGTTTTTGACCTAGTTCGTTGCAGACCCACAGCCTAAAATGATTTGCTATCCCTCCCTTAATTATGATGGATCATGGTATTATTTGTCTGGCTGGTAAGGAATAATATTTCATGTTTTTCAGTTTTGAAGTGACTGTAGAAAAGAATCTCAAGATAGCTTTTTAGGTGATATCATTGAATATCCTGGATTTGGTTTTATGAGCCCAGTGAAGCAAAACAAGGGATCAGTCAATTAGGGAGTCAACATGCATTAATTGTGTCCACTCTGTGCCAAGGCACCGTGAAGTTCTGGGAATATAAATGTGAAAGACAGCTTCTGTTCTTGACAAGATTACACTCCAATGAAAGATGAGAGCAGATGAAAGGAGACTGAAGAGTAGGGAGGGTGGAGGTAGGGGTAGAGACAGAAGAGATCCAAAGTGGAAAAGGCCAGAGAGTCAGGAGTAGAGAAGAAGAGAAGTGATCTGTGGCTGGTCTGGGCATTTTCTCAAAAGGAGGTTCCAGGCAAGAGCTCACCCATGGGAGGAGGTGCCCCAGGAAGGAGTAGAAGCATCTCCAGGGTAGGAGGTTAAAAAGGTTGGACAGTGGGCAGCTAGATGGCTCAGTGGATTGAAGGGCAGAGAAGGGAGTCCTGGATTCAAATCTGGTCTCAAATACTTCTGAGCTGTGTCACATTGGACAAGTCTTTTAATCCCCCTTGCCTAACCCTTAGCCCTCTTCTGCCTTGGAACCAACACTTAGTATCAATTCTAAGACAAAAGGTAACAGTTAAAAAAAAAAGGCTGGACAGTTAGGAATGGAACTATTGGAACTAGGAACCAGGAGGCTGGACCAGGGTTCAAGTCCTAGCACCACCTCTTAGTAGCTGTGTGACCTAGACAAATTATTAAATCTCTGTGATCCTCAGTTTACCTATCTGTAAATTGGAATTATTTAATTTACACATAGGCTAGCTCGTTTTGTGTGATGATTGAGAGGATAAACTAATGGATTAAAAAAACCTCTTTGTAAATTGAAAACTGCCATACTTATGTTGATAAGTAGCATTATCAGTGGATTAAGAACTCAGAAGTCAGGAACCTCCCTCTGCCACACAACTGGCCTTAGGACCGTGGGCCAGTCATTTAAGCTCTCTGTGCTGCAGGTGACTCTGTGCTTTGAAAGATGATGAGCAGCTTGACTTAGCACGTAGATGCCCCTCACCAGAGGACAAGTTGGACAGAAATTGCTCTTCCCTGGGAGCCCCTAAAGTCATGGGTCCATCCCCATCCCCCAAGACATATAAGGGATTGTTATCAGTCCCTCCCTTTCTATAGTGCTCTAGCCCCCCGCTCTTTCTGCTGCCCATTTTGCTTCTCTCTGCTTCTGACACGGGAAAGAGGATGTCTTGGAAAAGGATGACCACTGGATTGGAACATTAGAATACCCAGAGTAGTTTTTCCCACTTTCCACATGTTCTTTCTTTTCTCTACACATCACTTTCCTCACTTGTAAAAGGAAGGGCTTAGACTATATTGTCTCTCAGATTCCTTTCAGCTCTGAGTCACAGAATGAGGATTCTTCCTGTTGGTGCACATCCAGGGTCATTGTCAAACCCAAGAGAAGGAAGGTCTCTCTGGAGACCTTTTTATTCTAACATCAGAAAAAAATCTTCCTAATGAGGTCTTATCTTTTCTGAACTCAGCTGGGCAGGCTAGATGGAGGGAAGCCAAGGCAGGAGAGGAACCATCCTTGGGGAGGGGGGGTTGAGGGGAGCGATTCTCTCTGTTATGCTTAAAAAAGGGAAATTGACTGTAAGTGCAGCCGTGGATTTCTCTATGTCTAAGCTAGACAAATGTGCACTACCCCGAGACATTAGCCTGGGCAGACAGGAAGCCAATTTGAGAGGCAGGATCAAGGATTCCCGGCAAAAGGAATTCTCATCTTCTGCCTTTCATTGATTATCTCCTGAGGGAATGAGGTGGCTTCCTCATCCTCCACGTCCTGTAGCAAATGATGGACTGACCACTCAGGGACCTGAGCCGCCGCACAGACTTTTTATCATGCCATCTTGCTCCTGAAACATCCCAGCCTGGCCTCCCTGCTTCTTGTTGCTCAGGGGAAGTGTACCGTGCAGGAGAGAATAGGAACACGAACTTAAAAGATTTGGCTTTAAGTCCTGGTTCTAACATTCTATGACTAAGGTAGGAGTAAAAATGAATAAATATTCCTAGTATTTAAAAATATATAGGATTTTTAATACTAAATCAAAAGAGAGGGAAAAGAAAAAATATTCTTTCAGCCAAGTGAGCAGAGCAAAGAGAGACAGAGACGCACACCTGCAGCACTTTACCAAAAGCACAAGCTCCGAAAAAAGAGCCCCGTAGTGTGGGTCTCAGCCAAATTTATCTCCTAAGCATCCTTACATAAAATGAGGATGTAACTTAAAAGGATCCTGGGAATGTAGCTCAGGTGTTGCAAATTTTCCATCTGCACACTGAACAGGTCCCCTGAGCACACTTAGCCTCAGTTTCCACATCTATAAAATGGGAACCAACTTTACAGGGGTTTTGTGAGTAAAGAACTTTGTAGAGAAAGTACTATAGAAGCATGAGTTATAAATTTGTCAGACAACAAACATTATGAGGAGGTTAGCCAGGTGTCTCAGTAGATTGAGAGCCAGGCCTAGAAATGGGAGGTCCTGGGTTTAAATCTGGCCTCAGATACTTCCTAGCTATGTGACCCTAGGTAAGTCACTTAACCGCCTTCGCCTAACCTTTACCACTCTTTTGCCTATATGTAGTATTGATTCTAAGACATAAGGTATAAGTTTTAAAAAAACCCAAGCATTTACTGAGTGCCTACCTTGTGTCAGGAATTGTACTAAGACCTGGGAAGATACAGAGAAGTAAGGATGGGCCATGCTCTCAATCAAAGAGTATTATTAATATGTTTGTGGGTGCCCACATCAGAGGTTTCACAGCACCAGCCATCTTCTCATTTTCCATTGTAGTATGGAGGTGAGTAAAAAGTTTAGCAGGTCCTACTTAGCTCTAGGGCAGCTGGGCAGCACAGTGGATAAAGTGCCAGGCCTGGAGTCAGGAAAACGCATCTTCCTGAGTTCAAATCTGACCTCAGACACTTACTTGCTGCGTGACCCTGATCCAGTCACAACCCTGTTTGCCTCAGTTTCCTCGTCTGTAAAAATGAACTGGAGAAGGAAATGGCAAACCACTCTGGGATCTTTGCCACGAAAACCAAGTGGGGTCATGAAGGTTGGACACAAGTGAAAGGACTAAACAACAATAAAACTTAGCCATGAAGGTTTCCAGGAAAGGAGAGCCTCTAAGTCTAGTGTCTTAGGATCGGCCTATTTATATAAGCCCTGTGGAAGTGTAAAGGCTTCTCTTCCAAAAGGCTCCGGGGAGGAGAATTCTTCTCCCACTGTTGAACATCTTCTCCTGGGCCGTAAGTCAGAAGTCATAGAAAGGTTGCATTTGGCATCCGTGGAGAGAGTAGTTGTGTCTCCCCCACCTCTGCCTTCCTTGCTGCGACCGCAAGATCCTAGAAGTACTGAAAAGGGGATTAGAAGCTCTGGGCTGTGCTGATGAGCTCCCTGGAGAAGGATTAAAACCCAGCAGACTGAAGATGGTTTTTAAATTTGGGAAGTTTCATATTCCCTTTTCAAACATTTGAAATATTTCCGCTGGGCCAAGTCAGAGAAAGAGTCCTTTGTCTAGCCAGAATGAATAAGTGCACAGATGTCACTTACTTGAAGCAATCTTAACACGAAAATCTAGAGCCATAGGATCATAGAAGAGGATTTATGGCTGGACGAGACTTTAGACACCCCTCATTTATAGATGAGGTCACCGAGGCCCACCGAAAGGAAGTGACTGGCCCACGGTCACATGTGCTATAAATGTCCCAGCTGAGATTTGAATCCTGGACTTGGAACTTTGAATCTCGTGCTTTTTCTGCCGAATGATGCTACCTCAAACATATGAGCATTCTCTGTACACAATGATTCTTCACTATAATGAAGATTCATTGTTTGGAAAATTTTTAATGATTTAATTTGAGCACAAGTTTTCTGGGGCTTATCTTGTGAGAGGCGCTAGGGTCCAGTACCAGAAATTATGGATCTGGAGTGAGAGGGCCTTCGTTTGAATCTTAGCTCTACTTTTTACTTGTTGTTTCATCTTGGGCGAGTCATTTCACTTTTTGGGACTCTGTTTCCCCATTTGTAAAATGAGTCAGTCAATTAGTATTTATTAACCATTTACTATAAGCCAGACCCTGTGCTAAGCACTGACTCATAAATACAAACCAAAACAGAGATAGCGGAGAGGATTGGGTAAATCTAAGGTTCCATGTACCTTCCAGCTTTAAACCCTATGATGTTATTATGTAAGGCAAGGAAGGCCTGTATCCCGGTGCCATCACTTAGAATTGAGCTGGGGCTGCTTTGTAGAAAGGTACCTGACTGGGGCTGTAAAGGGGAAGTGAACCACAAGCAAGAATTTTCTGAAAAAAAGGAAAGAGGAGCCTTATTTAAAATGTAAATTGGACCTTGAGAGATGCCTAAGGCTAATCCATTTGATGCTCTCTCTTGGGATCTTGGGGTTTGGCTTTCATGAAATGTTTTGCATATGCAATTAAAAAGTACATGAACCCAGATGGGTCCCAGGTTTACATGATTTATTATAGGGTATATTTTATTATTATTTAAATAAATATTTTTAAATTAATACCCTTAACCAAAAAAAATCACATGTATGTAAAAAGTGGAATAAGAATTATAAATGAATATAGAAACTACACTCTAGAGTGTATGAATAAAGGAAAAAATATACTTACCAGACATAGGATAAGTAGCAACATAACAAAGATAATTGCAAAGACATCAAATTTGCCTTTCCCCCCTTCTAATACCTTTCCTTGTTAGCTATTCTTTTGGTTTCTGGTCTGGTTCTGATTTTACTTTCTTCATTTTGCACCCAAAAAGATCTTATAATAAAAAAATCATTATTTTTTTTATCACATTCCTTCTCTGGAATCTTTACTGGTTTTCTATTTCCTCTGGGAGAGAATACAGATTATTCTGCCATGGAAAGCCTTGTCCCTCTCTGGTTCCTATCTGTCTTCCCAAGCTTATTTCCTTTTACTTAATCTTATATACTCCAAGCTGTAGCTAAACTGGCTAATTGAGTCTTCCCATGCATGTCCTCCCTCCATACCCTTGCAGAGGCTATTCCCTAGGCCTACAATGCTCTCTTCCTTTAATTCTGTCTCTTAGAATATCTAGCTTCACTCAAGGCTCAGATCAACCACCAACTCTTAGAATAAACCTGACCCTCTCAGGTTTTAGTGCTCTCCTTCCTCATCTCCCCCTCAAATTACTTTATATGTGTTTTACATTTATTTATCTGAGTATGTTTCATTCTTTAAGACAAAGTAAGTCCCATGAGGGCTGTGCCTATTTGTTTCCTATATTTGGATCCTGAGCACTCAGCAAAGCATTTTGCGAAAAGTACATACCCAATCTATGCCTGTCGAATTGAATTTCTTAGTATTCTTCATATTCGCCATTTTTGTGATGCAGTAATAGTTCATTACATTAATATGCAATCATTTACTTGATAAATTGTTGGATATATTCAGTGGTGAGCTTTTTAAGGGCAAAAACTGTCTTTTGTTTCTTTTTTGTATCTCCAGAGCTTAGCACAGGTCCTGGCCCATAGTAGGTGCTTGTTGGATTTTCAATGACACATATGTTGTTTCTAGTTTTTTCCTATTATAAAGTCACTGCGGTTTAGTTTTAATACAGAAGGGAATCTTTTTCTTTTTGGAACTCATAAATACCTTGGAGTGTATATAAAGCATGAAACATACTCAAACAGCAAGTTGTTTTTTAGAGTTATAGGTAGTAAACGTGTCCCATCTTCTTTAAGATAGATGATCTATGTAGAGACAGTAGGCTGGTAGAAATGAAGATTTGGAGAGCAGCAGGGAAATCAGAGCAAGATATCTAGCAAAGGATTAACAACAAAATAACACACCAGTAGTAGATGAGATAAATAAAGAAGAAGAAAAAAGAGACAGAAAGTCAGAGAGAGAACCCAAATAGGTTCATGAAGAGAACCTTGGACATTACACATATTAAGCAGGTAGAATGAGGAAGAAGAGTTATTGAAAATGTTAAAGAAAGAGCAAAGAAGTAGGAAGAGATAGAAGCCAAGGAAGGAGAGGGTGTCAAGAAGGGGTAGGTGGTCACCACAATCAAATGGTGTCTCCTTTTTTCCACAATAACTTATATTATGCCATAGATATTGTCCTTCCAAGTCACAGCTTCATGTCTTGAAGGATGATTAGAATTTTAGCACAGATGAACAGGAGCCAAGATTCTAGCCAATTAAAAGAATTAGTGTGAAAAAAAAAACCATGAAAGTGACAAAAAGCAAAATGAATACAGTGAATGACAAGCAATCCAATTTGGCATTAGAGTATATAAAGAGTAGCAGTGTGAGATATGTCAAAGTGTATTATCTTGTTGGAGGACTTGAGTTCAGGTTAGGGAGTTTAGATTTTCCTTGGTAGGCAATAGGAAACTTTTTGTGTCAGTCAACTCCTTCTTTTGTTTATTTGTTTGTCTACTTGTTTTAAATCCTTAATATCTGTCTGAATCAGGACTCCAAGGCAGAAGAGTGGTAAGAGCTGGGCAATGAGGGTTTAGTGACTTGCCTAGGGTCACACAGTTAAGAAGTGTTGGAGTTCAGATTTGAACCCAGGACTCCTTTCTTCAGGCCTGGTTCTCTATCCACAGAGCCATCTTACCTGTCCCAGCTCCTTTTTTTGTTGCTCTCCCCTGGATTATTTCACTCCCTTGGATCCAGTCAGTCCCCACACCTAGACCTCCTCCATCCAGTTTTTCCAGTCTTGCTCCCAGGGTCACAGAATACTATTAGAAGAAGGTAAGAAAAACTAAATATCTCTCTGAAGCAATGTTGTACACTTGTACTTTGTTACTCCTCAGTAGCACCTTTCCCTCATCACTCATGGAATCCTGAAATCACTCCCTGGAACAGCCCAGCCTTTTTTCTTCTCTCCTTAAGTTCTAACGATACTCTTAGCCTACGATCTTGCTTCTCCTTTAACAGAGAAGATCTAGCAGAACAAATAGAGATTCCACATATCTAGTGGAACTAATACAAATCTACTTTTGTCTTGCTCTACCCTCAGCCACCTGGTAATATTCTTCTCATTCTTGCCCCTGACCTCAGAGGAAAACTAAAGAAAACCTCTCTTCTCTCTGAAACCAATCTGTCCTAGCCTCGAGATCCCATCTCCTTCCCACTCCTAACCCCTTCTGTAGATAAAAATGTAATCTCTCCCTGTCCGTTGGCTCCTTCCTCACATACAGGTCTTGCTTATCTTCAAAGCAGCAACTACCCAATAAACAAAATAACTGCTTCTTTGACCCATCGTAGTGCCCCGTGATAGGGAGAAGAGGAAATGGGAAGGATAATGGGAGCATCTCAGAATTAGAGGCATTGGCTTTCCTGTGAGAAGAAATCATTTTCATTTTACTGAAGCTGAATCTTCCGCGGCTGTAGATATGTGGAAGAGAGAAAACATAAGGCATGAAAAAACACAAGAAGCAATGGCTGGAGGTTGATCAGCTGTCAATCAAAGGAAAATTCCATTTGGAATGTTACCGGGAAATAGTTGAAGGCAAGAGCCAACTGCTGACTGATTGCTGGGTTTCTTGACTAATGGTGGTGACTTTGAAGGAAGAAACTGGGTTTATCTCTGGAACTTGGTATAATCAAGTTGGAGGTGGCCTGGCGGATTGGAAGGCAGAAGAAGAAGAACAATAGTCCATATATATCTCTCTGAGTTGCTCTGTTTCATGGTAGTGACTGAATTGCCATTTCTCTCAATATCCTCCAACCTAAGACTCATTGTAGATAATAGGGAAACCTCCAACCCTTTTACCTCCATCCTCCATCTTTTCCTGTTTTCCCCAATAAGCCTCTATTTAAGATAAAAGAAGATAGAAAGTGTTTTCATTTGAGACAGCACAAACTCACCCTGAGTAATTTAGTAAGCAGCAGAAGAAGACAAAGGGGAGGGAAGCTGAACAGACTGAAGAGGGAGGTTGGGAGAAAAGAGGGAGGAATGGGAGGAGGGTAGACAAAAGGAAGATAACACTGGTGGCAGGAGATAGAGGGCCTGGACTAGGGTGGCTTTCTCAATCCTAAGTACTTTGGGGCTCACATTTCAGAGTTGTTGGCATACACTCATAGAACCCAAAACCCAACACACAAAAATTGCCTTTGGACCAACCACCTGCATGTCCTTCCATGGCCCCAAACTCAACATGTCAACCATTTAATTCCTCTTCCTCTCTGCTTCTTACCACTCTACCAATGTCATAGGAGCCTAACTTTAGATCCAGAAGGGACCTCAAAGGTGATGAAGCCTACTCATCCCATTTTACAGAGGAATAGAAAAAAGAAGTGCCTTTCACAGGATCCCATGACTAGCAAACATCCAAGGCAGGCTTTGAACCCAGGTCTTCCTGATTCTAGACTTGGTGCTCTACCCCACTCTAGCCTGCTGTCTCTTGGATAAACTTTTATTTTGTTAAACTTTTCCCTTCCATCTTAGAATCAATACTGTGTACGGTCCCAAGGCAGAAGATTGGTAAGAGCTAGACAATGGGGGTTAAGTGACTTGTCTAGGGTCACACATCTAGGAAGCATCTGAGGCCAGATTTGAACTTAGGAACTCCCATCTCCAGGCCTGGCTTTTTTTAATCCACTGAGCCGCCTAGCTGACCCCCATCTTGGCTTTTAAATATATTATCTTTTTCACTGTGTTTCTATTTATTCTGTTCAGTATTTTTCAATTACATTTTAATCTGAGTCAGGTGGCACTAAGGAATGTTATAGGCCATAGGAATCCAGTGAATCACATTTTTGACACTTCTAGCCTATAGAATCAATTCAATTCAACATTTATTAAGCACTTACTGTGTATGTGTAAGGAACTGTGCCATAAGTACAGGGAATTTGTGGGGGTGGAGTCTTAGGTCAGAGGTTTCATTAAGAAATTCTATCATGAGGGAATTCCCACTGTCAATGCCACTCAGAAATTGTTCTGTGATTCATAATCTTTAAGGAGGGTTTCTTCGGGGCACTTAAAAATTATGTAATTATCTAAGAATCATCCAGGCAGGACATCTCACCCTTTTTTACTACATTAATGGCAGTCAGGTGCTAGATCTGGAATCAGGAAGACTTGGATTCAAATATAATCAGATATTTTAGTAGCTGTGTGACTTTTGGCAAGTCACTTAACCTCTGCCTCAGTTTTTTCATCTGTAAAATGGGAATAATAATAGCTTCTTCCTCCCCAAGTTCATTCTGAGGATAAGATGAAATAATATTTATAAAGCACTTAGAAATCTTCAAAGTACCATATAAATCTAGTTATTATTATTATTCCATGCTAGGCACCAGAGATACAGATATTCCATAATCTTTGCCTTCAGGGAGTTGACATGCTACTAGTTAGAAATTTGCTTCATATTTCTAAAATATATTTTGAATATACTTATTCTTTAAACCTTTACCTTCCATTCTTAATGTATTGGTTCCAAGGCTGAAGAGAGTGGTAAGGGCTGGGCAAAGGAGGTTAAGTGACTTGCCCAGGATCACACAGCTAGGAAGGGTCTGAAACCAAATTTGAATCCAGGATCACTTGTCTCTAGGCCTGATTCTGAATCCTAAACATACTGATTTTAATACATAGTATCTCCTCTTTTGGAATATAAGCTCCTAGAGGGCAAGTCCTTCATTTTTATCTTTGTATCTCTAGCACCTAGCACAATGCCTACAACACTGTAGATGCTTAACTCACTCATTAAGTGATAATTCACAGAAAAGAAGAAGCTCAGCCAGGAAGAGAACATTTTCCTTGATGGCCGTATTCAGATACGAGCATCAAGGAAAGCTTTGCTTACAGTGCCTGAATTTAACCTTGAAGAAAGAAAAGGATTTTAAGTGTAAAGAGGGCATGTTTTGAGCATGGGATGCCCTAAGCAAATGCACGGAGATGGGAGATAGTATGTTGAATTTGGGCACAGCTGGTAATTTAACTCAGTTGGGATGTACAGTATGTGTGGGATGTAGTTTGTGAAGTGTATGAAATAAGCCTGGAAAGGTAGCTTGAAGCCAGAGTGGGAAGGCCCTTATGTGCCTCTCTAAAGTGCTTGTAGTTTTCCTAAAGACAAAAAGATCTGAGAATTGGTCAGTCCATTGGAAGATCTAAAGAGAGCCATGTCAGCAAAGCCAAGGGAAGAGAGAGCCTCCAGGACAGGACCTTCAACAGTGCTGAACACTGAACAAAGGTCAAGGAAGATGAGAACTGGGAGAAGACAATTAAATCTAGCAATTAACAGGTCATTGGTTGCCTTTGAAAGAGCAATTTCAGTTGAGTGGTGGGGTCAGAAATTCAATTACAAGCCTGACATTTGAGACCTTCTACAATCAGGCTCCATCCTACTTTTCTAATCTTATTGTCCTCTGTCTCCTCCTTGTCATGAGCTTTATATTCCAGACTAACAGTATTTACACAAGCTATCCCCATATCTGAAATATGGTCCCTTCTCATCGCCTATGAAGGCCCAGCTTGGGCCCATATCTGCCATGAAACCTTCACCATCTCTCCAGTGAAAGAAAATGTTTTTCTTTTATCAACACATATTTTTTCCTACCATTTTCTCCAGATCTTTCATTTGCTCCTGTCGCCTTCTACCCTGTAGTATTCTTATTAATAAGAGTTGGTATCTCTAACCCATTGTTGATGGATGTATTGATATCCTCTAACCCATTCCCTTCTTAGATCATAAACTCCTAGGAGGCAACGACTTTTGGTTTGGCATCTGTAATCATAACACTATGCATTGCACACAGAACAAAGATATTTGTCGAATTTAATTCAATTTAATTGAATGCCTCTGGCTGACTTCTTCCCATACCTTCCTTTTCTCCCTCCTTCTTTCCTCCCCCAAACCTGAGTATATACTGAGAAAAAAGCTTTTCTTTCGTTTTTTGATAAATACAAGGGCTGGACTAATGTTCATAAACATCTCACTTTTCTTTTGGACAGACCCTATCATTTCAACGGTATCAGATACTTTGGGTAAGAAAATTCCAATTACCAATGAAGCTCAGTACCTAATCTACAATTTGCAGGCTCGCAGAATTGACTGGGGCACTGAGGAGTTAAGTGACTCGTCACAGAACTACTCAATGCCAGGTATTTCTCTGCCAGGATGTCTTTACAGAAATACCTCATATGGGACTTTGCGACTAGTAGCCATGTGACAAGCCAGGACACTCCTGAAGGACTTATGGGAAAGAATGCTATCCGCATTGAGAGAAAGAACCATGGGAATAGAAATGCAAAAGCAAAACATATGACATCACTTATCACATGTATATATGGGGATGGGATTTGGGTTTTAGGCCTTAAAAAAATCACTGTATGGCAAAAATGAATAATCTGGAATTTGGTATCAAGTAACAACATTTTTACAATCCAGTGGAATTGCTTGTTGGCTCTGGGAGCAGGGAGGGAAAGAAAATAAATCATGTAAACATGGAAAAAATTTTTTAATAAATTAAAAAAGAAATAAAACAAAAAAGAAATACCTCATATGCTTGACAGCCTCACTAGAAAAAACTCCTGAAAATAGGGGATAAATCAAAACAAATAAAACAACTGAGCACCGCAAGTTAGATACAAAGCATTTGTTGTAAGAAAGATCCTCATATACTTTCGCAGAGCCTCTTAACTTTTATTTTAGACATGAGTATAACAAATGTTTCTTTTAAAAAATTTATTTTAATAGTATTTCCACATAAGTTTTCCAAAGTTATATGATCCATATTGTCTCTCCCCTTTTTTTCTTCCCCCCTCCCAGAGCTGGCAAGCAATTCAATCTGGGTTATTCGTGTATTATCACTTGAGACAGATTTCCATATTATTCATTTTTGTCAGTGAATAATCTTATAAAACCAAAACCCACAAACATATGCCCATATAAACAAGTAATGAATCCTATGCTTCCATCTGCATTCTGACTCCAATAGTTCTTTCTCTGGAGATGGAGAGCATTCTTTGCCATAAGTCCCTCAGAACTGTCCTGGATCATTGCATTGCTGCTAGTAGCAAAGTCTATCACATTAACAAATGTTTCTTGGAGGAGTAAATAAAGTTAGGCTTTCTTTTATTCTAAGCTTCCACCAGATTAATAAGCAACAAAATAGGAATGGGGAGAAGAGTTACTCGGGGGAAGGCATGCTGCCTGTCGTGCGGCCTGACCATAGACACAAAGTAGTGAATGAGAAGACCAAAAAGCAGGCATAAGAAGTCCCCAAACCTAGCTGGCTGGAGCCACTGCCGTAGGGGCAGAATGGCCTAGATGTTTCCATGGCCCTTGAGGCTATCACTGCATGGCCATAAGTGTGAGAGGCTGGTGAGCTATTTTTGGTTGAGCTTCATGGGGTGAATGTTCCATTGGTAAGATCAATACTTTACTGATCCAGGAAATACTTTATTAGTTCACTCAGGAACGAACAGGAAAATCAACTTATGGTAACAAAACTTGCAGGAGACAGATGTATAAAACTAGAAGAGAAATGTTTTCATTTACAGTAGGATGTGTGTTTGGCCTGCAGTTAGGTACCCCTTTAGGAGACCGAACTAGAAATTAGAAACATGCTTAATGAATATAGATGCAGAATAAAAGGTCTCACGTATTCTTAAGCGATGTGTCTATAGTGATTAATTAAATGTCCTTTTCAGAGAGGTTTTCTGCCCCATAAAAATTAGTCTTGGGAAGCTAGGTGGCACAGTAGATAGAGCACCAGTTCTGGAGACAGGAAGACTCATTTTCCTGAGTTCAAATCTTAGATACTTACTAGTTATGATCCTGGTCAAGTCACTTAACTCTGTTGGCCTCAATTTCCTCATCCATAAAATGGGCTGGAGACAGAAATGGCAAAGGTCCAAATGAGGTCATAAAGAGTAAGACCCAACTGAAAGATGACTGAATAACAATAATAAAAATTAGTGCTCATCCTACAATAACGATATATATTTCTAGATGACTTTATAGTTTTAAAGTCTTTTTTTATCATAGCACCTCTTAAGTGCTATGATAACATATCCTCATTTATAGGTGAGAAAACTGAAGAAATAAGAAGTGGCTTGCCTAAAGTTCATAGAGTTAGATGGTATTTAATAAGGATAATGTGAAGTTTTTATCTTTATATTAGTCCTGGACAACTCACTTCATCTTATTGTTTTTAGTTTCCTCATCTGGGTAAGGAGGGAGTTGGAATTAGATGGTTTTTTGGTTTCCTTCCAACTCTGTTTATGATTCTCCGATCCTCCTCTTTCCTTTATCTCTGCTTGCAGCAGATGTTGTCTGAGTTCAGATCTGTTCTCCGGTCCTTTCCCAGGGCTTGCCCTCCCTGACGACCCCTGCAGCCACACTGATCAGCGAGGGAACCAGCCTATCCCATTGCCTCCTTCTCCAGCCTCTGTCATCCTTTAACCCCATTCCTTTGGTTTCTCCAAGGCCCCTCAGGCATGATGCATGGCACAGATTACTTCAGGACCACGATTAAGGAGGAAGATTTCCCCCCACTCCCCACCTGCCCCATCTTACTTATATATCTGGCATTAAGTGGGACAGTATCTAAGAGTAAGGAGGGGGAGAATCCCACTGAATTCTGCCCAGTCAAACCATATCTGGAATGCTGTGTTCAGTGGGGCATCCTATTTTAAGAAGGATGTTGATGAACTTGAAAGCATCCAGAAGATAGCCAGAATGACAAGTTCATTCCACATAAAGATCGTTCGAAGGAACTAGAATTCACCTGGTGATGAGGAGGCTTAATCAATAAGCAATTATCAGACACCTATTGTGTGCCAGGTACTGTGCTAAGTGCCAAGATACAAAGTCCGTATCTCCAAGGGAACTCAAATTTTATTGAAAAGGCAACAAATACATATACATAAATATATACTTAAGGCTGTGGAATGGGTTGACTTGACACATCATGGAATCTTTCTCATTGGGGGCCATCATGCCAAAGCTTGATGACTTCGTGTCCACTAGATTGTCAGGGTGATTCTGTTTCAGGTATGAGTGGCATATAGTTACATATATTTGTACATGTTACTTCTAATGTCAGAAAACAAGTTATTTGAGAACCAAGATTAGTTTTATCTTTTTATTCTTTGCATGTAACACAGTACCTGACTCAGAGGAAGCTTTATGCATGCTAATCGATCCATTGATATTAGATGATCAGAGAAGTTCTTACTAATTCTGAGATTCTTGGATTCTTGGACTCAAGTCCAGGCCTTTTCAGTCTAAATCCCATGCTCATTTTACTCTTTAGTCTAGCCTCTCTCCTGGGCATTTCTGGAGACACACAGACTGGTCTTTTATAATCTATTTCTCCTTTGTCAAAATTCCTTATCCATTACTACAAGCTTTTATTGTTATAACATTACTTCATGAGACACACACATATGTGTGCTACAATTAATTAGATTTTAGCTTATTTTGTTATTTGTAATTTAGATAGATGTCTTCCTGAAAAGGTTTTAAAGATGGACCTTTGACTCCTTGATGAAGTTTGGAACATATCATCTTTTACAAATAGGTCATTTCTTGGGAATACTTCCAAAGATAGATAACCGTATCCATTTATTTGAAATAATTGTTATCCCAATCAGAGTTGTCATTTACTATTCTTGCCTTCAAATTCCCTGAGCTTATCTAGTGTTGAAGCTTCTCACAATCATACAGTTTATATAGTATAATATTATACTTGATATTTATAGTTTTTCCTGCTTTTAAAATCTTATTTAATACTTGATATTTATAATGATGAGCTTGGATCATCAAAAAAAAGTACTCGTTCACAATGCTGGGTTAGTCAAATGTTATTTTATATCACTTAACACTATAATAATGCAGTTTTTGGTTTCTTGGTTCAGTCTTACCAGTCCAGAGTAGAATCTTCCAAATGTCTTAAACCACCCAAAGTACAATTTCTTTGCATTTTCTTTGATTGTTCATTTGGTAATATTTTCTGAAATGGTCAAAAAGTAAAAAAAAAAAAGCAAACAGACTAATAATATTTATATAAAACAATGAAATAAAATGAAACTATTATTCTTTCTGGAATCATTAAGATTAAAAAATATCATCAGATCAATTAAATGTATATTTATTCATGAACTATTTGTATCCTTTGCAAATGTCCTCATTGTAATACACGGGTGACCCTGGATTCTTGAAAGCTATGATAGTGTATGTAAACTCAGAAGGATCTTAACCAAACTGCAAAGATTTCTTTTTTTTGTATTCAATTTTATTTTATTTTTAGTTCCAAATTGTCAGCTTTCCCCCTCCTCCATCTCCCATTCATTTAGAAGTTAAGAAATATAAAACAAATTATGAAGTCATACAAAACAAATTTCTGCATTAGCCATGTTCTAGGGGAAACAAAGAAATTGAAAAGTCTGAATTCTGAAAACATCAATTCCCATCTGGAAGGGGAGAGCATTTTTATATGAATCTTTTGGTATTGTGGGGGATCATTGTATTGATCATAGGTGCCAAGTCTTTCAGAGTTTATTGATCTTACAATATTTGCTGTTTTTATCTTTATCATATTCAAATATCATATTCAAAGATTTCAAGTGGGAAGCCAATGTGTCTATAGAAGGTCCAACCTAGCTAAATATGGCAAGGCTCATTAACAGAAATTTGGCCAGTAGATGATAAAATTTTTGGCCATGAAATATATAACAAAACACAGAGTAGCCCTTAGTCCCATATAGTCTCCTTTATATATTGACAGATAAATTAAAAGAATTAAAAAAATAAAAGTTGATTTTTAGTGTGACCACAGAGGGAGTAAAAACCATAACTTCAGGAGACACTAGGTCTGTTTCACCTTGCAATGGTCAATTATGGGCATTTGCAAACAGAGAATTATGTAAATAATTGCATTTTCAGTCCCAACAACTATAGGTTTCACATTTATAGGGGTGGAGGGAGTGGTACCTCCACCATCTATAAAATCTTTCTAAAATTTTTTGTCCCTCTCTTTACACCAGAGAAGTCTGAATTTTTACTTTTTCTTTTATGGGGTGTACTTTATTTTTGAATTTTGGCTCAGTATTTGGTCATAGTATATATGTCGGTCAATGTTAAGATTTCTGCATTTCTAACCTTTATGTGTTTCATGTTCTTTTCCCAAACTTTAACTTGTTATTTATTTTAACTTTAAAAAAGAAATTGTGTACATTTATGATATCAGAAGATAAATGTGTTAATATACAATACTATACATATATTTTATGCATTTCTCAGTTTCTAAACTTTTTTCTGTGTCATCTACTGGCTGTCTGCAGATTCTGCAGCACTCCCCCAAATTCCCAATCAGTTCCTTTTGCCAACTCATGCTACATTGAAACTCTGATGGGCAAAGTCAAGATGTAGAAGGGATATCTGCACTTCAGAACATGAAAGAAATAGAGAAATTCAGTTAAGAACTTGACAAGATCATTCAAATTAAGTCAATACATACCTTGGCATATGGTGACTTCATTGTAAAAGCAGGGTAGAATGGCAAAAAGTATAGTGAAAAATGGGATTCAGAATCAAGAAGTGAAAGAAGTTAAAGGTTTGTTAGCTACTGATAAGCTTCACTTTTGTGCATCAGAATATTTCTTTCAAGAAGAGAATTATGTGGCACAGAGCATAGAGAACCCCACTTTTAGTAGTAGTAGTAGTAGTAGTAGTAGTAGTAGTAGTCTCTCGGTAACCGAGGATGACTATTGTCTTTGTGTGTGTTTGTGTACAAAGACACTTGTGCATGAAGATTTAAGTGGAAAAGTCGGTGCACAGAGACAGTCCCACTCTCTCGGCGTTGGAAGCCTGGGTCCAGTGGCACGAAAAGTCATTACACGTGGAGACGTCCTCAGCTGCATTGGATGGCTGTGTTGTCTTTTGTGCTCCAACACGCCCTAAGCACTCCACAGTGCTTTGCTGCGTCGCCCTCTCAGCCGTTGAACCTTCTTATTGGTTTTTTCTGCCTGTTCCGCCAAAGCAGTCTTCAGATGCTGGGTGAGCAAAGCCCTGGTTCACCAGGGGTCGATGACCCGATGGCTACCCTCACAAGGTTTGGCCGGCCTGTCGAAGCCGTTGCCCAGGGTGTGGCCGCTGCCTCATGCTAGCAGCTACTGGGAGCCACAAGTGAGAGCTGGGTGTCAGGTGAGGGTCAGAGGCTGGAGAGCTGCCCTAAGAGGGCACGACAAGCCCTCCATACCAAAGATATTACTCCTCCCTGAGCACCCCATACACCCCACCCTTTTTAGGGATTATAAAAAAATGAAATAAATTGTCTTCTAACAGGAAGAAAAATAGATTATTTTCTGACAGAAAGAAAAATACCAGTTAGTCATCAGAGTAATTTCAGAACCAGCTCTCCATATGCAGTCAGATCATCAGCAGAGTTCAAAGTAAGTGCCAAATTAAAAAGACAAAGATGAGAGGATGCCATGCTTAGTTAAAGGAATTCAGCTCATTCATCACACCCTGCATACAGCCTTTCTTGGTCTACTCAGTTGCTAGTGCCTCCCCTATAAAATTTTATTGTCTGTCTTTTGTACATGTTTTGCAATGCTTGTGTGTATACGTTTTCCCCCTTGATAGAATGTAAACTCCTTGAAGGCAAGGAATATTTCATTTTTGTCTTTGTATCTTCAATACTTAGCTTTTGGTAGGTGCTTAATAAATGTTTCAGTGACTGAATCCAAACTGTTTAAACAACCAGTCACGCTTGAAAAATGGTAGAGATAAAAATAAAGATGCTCACTGGAGCTACTATAATTTCTTAGAGGAGATAGTTGATTGGAGATAGCCATCACATTAAGGAAGCTGAAAGAAGCCAAAAATTTCTTTAGCCAGCAAATAAGTCATTTTCTTGCTAAATGAGGAGATGTACCCTATTTTCAATTAAACCAAGAGCAAGAAACAGACCAAAGTCAGAACATATGGAAGTATATGGAAGCAAACTATTGGTCGACAAGAAACAATCAAGGTCTCATTTATTTGAATATGTTCTGATAAACATTTAGCAATTTTATGACACTGGATGATATATTGTATAAATAACAGTAAATGTTATGTAGTGAATAAAATTAATGGAGAAATATGGCCACCTAAGGCACTCTCACTTTAGGTTATAAGTTCATTTGCAAAATATTACAGAGGAGAATGATGAGAGATGATGAACATTATGGCATCACAAAATCCTAAAGAGAAATTGAGGAGAAAACTAAAAACTGCAGAGAACTTGATTTGATAACCTATTAAGTGAAGTCATCTTCAAACCATTTGTAGATGCAACTGTGAGAAACATAGCAAATAGTGCAAAAAACAGGTCTTTTAGCTTTTTATAGGAATCTAGTTTGTTATTTTTTCAAATCCTTACCTTCTGTCTTAAAATTGATACTAAGTATTAGTCCCAAGGTAGAAAAACAGTAAAGGTTAGGTAATTAGAATTGAGTGTCTTGCTCAGAGACACACAACTAGGAAGTATCTGAGACCAGATTTGAATGTAGGATCTCCTGACTCCATGCCTAGCTCTCTATCCCTTGAGCCACCAAGTTGCCCTGTTTAATTGGTTTTAATAGTAGAATCATCATATTTTGAATCAAACAACTCAAGCAACTTGTGAAGTAGTAGTAATAGCACGTGAGATAAAATCTTTGGAAGAGTGATGACCTGACAGACAAATAAAATTAGTGCCAGAAACACTGCAATTTGTGTTGAGGGAGGGAGGATTGATTTTCATAAAACCCTTCAAAAGGAAAATTCCAGCAGAATAGAAAAGATTACAATGGTTTTGCCTACCATCCCCATTCCCAGTGATCAAAAAGATATCATAAATTTTGTCCCATAATCTTTTTCATCTCTATATGGTCCAAGAAATAGAACATATTTTTGTTATTCTTTTAGATTTACAAATCACTCCATTTATATTATTTAAATTGATATTCTTGAGAACTCTATGAAGCACATAGTGCAAGAGTTATTATTCCTATATATCCGCATTTTACAGATTAGCAAAATTAGATTCAGTATGATTGATGATATTGGCATGACACAGTAAAAAGAGCCTTGCTTCTGAATCAGGGGATTTGGATTCCAACTCTACCTCTGACATCTGTGCCTCTGTATGAGTCACTTAACTTTCATGGTCCCAGTATCCTAGTATCCTAATCTATAAAATGAGGGCATTTGGCTAGTAGGTGGCCTCTATGGTCCCTTCCAGCTCTTGACCTATTATTCGAAATCACTTGTCCATACTAGACACCATCCTTTAGAGGAGAAATGACAAGGGTGGAATGCAGAATACTACTTTTATTCCTGAAGTTATGCCTCTCAATACAGCCAAGATCAAATTGACTTTTTTTGTGGGATTGACACATTATATTGTTGATTTGTACTGCTCTTACAAGCCACTCAAAGCCCCAGAAGCTTTTTTTCTAAACAATCACTATTTATCATATCTCCCCTGTCTTATACATGTGATTTTTTATAACTAAATGTGACTGTTTATGTCTATTGTATCTTAATAGATTCAACCCATTGTTGCAGCCTGTCAAAGTCTTTATGGTTTCTGACTCTTATCCAATGTGTTAGCTATCCCTCCCAGCATTGTGTCATCTGAAAATTTGAGAGCATACCATCTTTATCATTATATATTAGTTAGTTGATCTCTCAATCTCTAAATATCTTCATTTGTAAAATAGACTAAATAATCATGAACATTCTTTGATTTATGCCTGTTTTACTTATTTCTTTAGGGTATACTCTCATACTCTTCAGCCTTCATAATATGTGATTTCTCCTGAGAATATTAATTTTTTCCATCTAATTATAATTTTAATCTAATTAATCTAATTTCTTTTGAGAATAATAATATTAATAAATATTAATATTAGCCACAGTGACACATTGTACATAGCTGTTCTAGGGCCTTCACTTTTCTTTCAGCGCATTTTTGATTCTCATCATTCTCATAGACCATAAATTCCTTGAGGTCAGAAATTATATTTATGAGTATTTCTGGCTTCTTAGTTCCTGGCACATGTAGCCACTTAATAATTGCTTATTAAGTGAATGCTCCTCAGACCATCTAAAAAAAGGCACGGAGTAGCAAAAGAAGCAAACTAAAATTCTTGGGAAAGTTTTGGTATGGAAAAACAAAGACTCAATGTTAGTTTAGGATTATCTTAATGTTTTCTTTATCCATGTAGGATCAAGATGAACAAATAGGAAATCATCTCTCCATTTTGGGTCTGCTGAGCAGTCAGCTCATCCTGGCTCAGTAGCCATTAAGATGACTGTGTCTTCTTAATAGCCAAAGTCCTTTCCCCCTGAGTCAGTCTTGGATCCTATAGAGCACACTCACTTGTTTCCCCCCATTACACATGAATAGTTGGTGACTCTTTGGGAAAAAATGCTCTTTCCTTTCCACCACCTTTCCTGGGCTGCTTCTCTTCATCTCTCCTCCCTTCAGGTTTATAACAATATGCACCTCAGCTTGTGGTAAACTGTCCATATTTTTTTTTAACAGTCACAGTCTGCTTTGGTCATTTGTACTCTTTCCATTCACTATTTGAGTTCCTAACTTCAAAGGTGTATGGTAGAAGGTTGAGAATGGACTTTTGGGTTCAATCTAGGGGGTTTGTTTTTGTTTTCAACCCTTACTTTTTGTTTTAGAATCAATACTTTGTATTGGTTCCAAGGCAGAAGAGCGGTAAGGCCTCAGCCATGGGGATTAGTTGACTTGCCCAGGGTCACACAGCTGGGAAGTGTGTTATATTTTAAGAAGTTAAAGCTCGTCCAGTGGAAGCTGACCCCTATGGGTCTATAAATAATGAGAGGACTGGAAATCATGTGACACAAAGATCAGACCAGGAGGAGGAGGAAGAGGAGAAGCATAGGACCTGGAACACCCATGCCCCTTTCAACAAGTTCTTGGGGGATGGGAGGCGATTGAGAACTGGGAAGGGTTTGCTTGAGAAGAGATAGTTTAAGGGGGAAGAGAACTATGTCCAAGTAGCTGAAGGACCGGCAGGTAAAGAATGATTGGGTCTGTTTTCATTGGCCCCCAAAAGCAGAACTATGAGCAATGGATGGGAGTTACAGGAAGAAATGTTTCATCTGAGATATAAGGAAAATGTCTTAATAATTACAGCAGTCTAAAAGGGGATTTCAGTGACTCGAGGAAATTTTCCTCTCAGAATATCTTTAAGCCAAGCCTGACTTGCCAGCTGTTGGGGTGAGGGAGAGGAGATTCCTACTCAGGTATCAGGTGGGCTAGATGACTTGAGAAACAGAAGTGTAAAGATGGCAGGATTTGGAATCAGAAAACACACATTCCAGCTCTGCTACTTACCATGGAAGGTATGCATATATGACTACTGGCAAGTCATTCTCCTCTCTGGGCCTCAGTTTTCTACTCTATCAAATGAAGATTTTGGACTTGACATGTTCTAGAGTCCCTCCCAGGCTGAAAATGCATCTCTCTACTATCCCTTTCAGCACTGATATTATGTGGTTGCTTTGATAATCTTTCATTTGAGGAAATGATTCTACACACACACACACACACACACACACACACACACACACACACACACACACACACAGCTTCACATCCATGTATTTCTGTTGGTAGAAGGAGAATGGGGAAGGGGAAAAAACTTGTTACCTCCTCCTCAGATAGATGTGTCAAGGAACAATCGCAATCGACAATCTGTCTAATCTTTTTCATGAGCTTGAAAATGCTTAGCTTTTCTCCCTTGTGTTGGGTTGATGCTCCTAAAGCTGGTTCATGGTACAATGGCCATCTGCCATTTCTGTCAGATTTCCAAAGGGCTGCACACCACTCAGAAGAAGTATCTGAGGAATCCACCGACCCAGTCTGACTATGTTGTAATGCACAGACTAACATGTCAGCCAGGGAAGACAGTTTCATTATCTTCCCCAAACTGGCTAGAGCCTTTGGATAGACCACAGGCTTTCAGCCCACACAGTAGCTCATTGACGATGGTGCTCTGTCTGAGTAGCCAAGACAATGTTTTATTGTGCTCCATATTACAGGAGAAAATGTATGTGTTCGCAGCAAAATGTGCTCCTGATGGTGCTTTTTTCCTCCCACTCTGAGGAAAAATTTGCTACTTATTCAATGCTTCAGAAGACAAGATCTGAGAAATATTTAAATTGTTCTGCCCTGGACAATCTCTGGCTGTGGAATCTTAGTCAAACCACAGAACCTTGATTTCTTTATTTGTAAAATAGGACTAAGAATACCTGTGCTAACTACCTCATGGGGTTTTATGAAGAAAGAAATGTGTTAACCTTAAAAGGTATAGAAAGATGAGTTATTATTATTATGAACACATATGACAAGTTTTTTAGTAACTTATTACTAATTTTTTTTGCTTGATATCCTTTATATTCAGGAACTCTACAATGTCTTAGCCCCCATCACAGGGGAAACTGCCTCATCTTAGGTTCAATAATTAAAAGATCATATGGAGTTCAGAGCAGAGTAAAATAAAACTTAATTATATTTTAATTTCCTAATTATCTGAATTATGAAATGTATGGTAATATCAAGGAGCAGCAGATACAGGGAGTATATAGACTGCAATGGTCACAATCTCTTCTGGGGGTCAGGGTTCTCTTCTTTTTGCCTGGACTCTGTTACTCAAATGCCCTGGGTATCATTTGTTCAGCATCCTTCAGTAGAGCTATAGTCATGATATAACTTTCAATCAAGGGAAAATGGATACGGCAAGAGTTGGACTTGCTCATCACCATAGGAGTACTGGTGCCTTCATGCTCTGTAAACCACTGATATACTGCATAGGAGCATTGCTCCCATGAGGGAGATGAGGTCTGCTCAGGGTCTGACGGGGCATATGCTGCATCAAATTCACCAGCCAAGCATCACAAGGAACAATAACACCTTCTGACAGCACAACTATATCAATATCCAGTGTCTAAACTCAACAGAGGAAAAGGAAAACTGCCTCCAAATTTTGCAGCAACATGAAGTACAAGTTGCCATTATACTTTTCTGCCCTCCATCTTCACTTAAAAACAAACAAACCCTTCTTACCTTCTGTCTTAGAGTGGCTGTTTCCTAGGCAGAAGAGTGTCATCTACAAACATTAAGTAGACAAAGTGGGAGACTTGGTGTTGTTTCAGCTCTGCCATTGACTATATGACTTGGGGCAAGTCAATTTTCCTCTAAGCTGCATTTCCTGATCTATAAAATTAGGAGGTAAGATCAAATCATCCATAAAGCGCTTTCCAGCTCCAAACCTATGATCTTTTTTGTTTTTTATAATGGATTTGTGTGGTTTGGGCATTAGAGAGAAGAACCCACACACACTCCTCAAAAGCTCAGGAAGCCTCCCTGTATTTGGCACACACGTACAATGAGCTTTTCGACTTAGTTGATGGTCACCTTGGAAAGCAGTGAGAGCCTATAAAAGGGGAGGAAGTGTGGAACAGAAAGCAATGATGGAAGGAGGAGAGAGAAAAGAAATGGGCATTTATTAAGCACCGAGCCCTGTCCCAAGCACTTTAAAAATATTATCTCATTTGATCCTCACAACAATCCTGTGAGGTAAGTACTGTTATTATCCCTATTTTACAGTGAGTTGATGAACCTGAGGCTAGAGAATAGTTAAATAACTTGTCCAGGGTCATACAGTTGAGTAAGTGTCTGAGGCTGGATTTTAACTCGGGTCTTCCTGACTCTAAGTCCAGCTTTTTTCCTACTGTTCCTTCAAGAAGAAGGAGGAAGGGGAGGGTAAAAGCAGAAACCTGGAGAATAGGGAACAGTTGCCAAATGGGACGAAGATTAAAAAGGAAAAGTTCTATGTTTTGGACCATAGACAGGAGAACTGAAGAAATCTAGGCCTGAACTCTGCCAATATTCATCCAAAGCCAGAGAATCCTTGCAGGTACATAACATTTTTGTGTGTCACTGAGGTGAATCAGTACACAAGTACAAAGTCTTTCATTTATTTTGACTAAGAAGGCCCCAGGTATGTACTTTTAAAACCGCAGGAGACTCTGAGAGCCACAGTTGCCAACTCCGGCTTTCCACTTAACTGAGTATTAATCATCAGTAGTTCAATTCAAAACCACTGATTAGGACCCAGGGAGAGCCTCTGAGTGTAAATAAAAGATTTATTTCCGTTCCTCAGCTATTAGACAGAAAGGCCAGTTTTTTCAGTGTTGGTGGCCCTAGAACAGTTTTCCACTCAGATCACAGGATTTAGACCTAGAAGTGCCCTTGGAGATGCTCTAGTCCAAATAGCTTTATTTTACAGAGGTGAAAACTGAAATGTAGTGGAGGACTGGCCCTGCACCTTCCCGATGATGTAACTTTGGGTACTGAGGATCCTATGGTGAATTACTTCTTGCTGTACAACCCTTTTCTATTGTAGTGTTCTCATGAGTCAATCTTTATGCCTATGTATCAAGTCAACAAACACACAGTAAGTGCCCATGATGCACAAGGCACCATGCTAAGCACTGGAGTTACAACAAAAGGCCTTCAAGGGGCGTATAGGCTAGCAGGGGAAGCAACATGCAAACAACTAGGTATGAAACAGATATACGTATATAGACCCACATATCCGTGTCTGTTATATAGAACGCATACTATATCTAACATATATATGATAAGTTGGTGATATTCTCAAGCAAAAGCAGTAGAATTAAAGGGATTATGGGATGTTAGTTCTACTTGAAGGAAGCCAGGAAAGTCAAGAAATAAAGAGGGGAAGAAATCCAGGGACAGGAGACAGCCAGTGAAATGCACAGAGCTGGGAGAGAAAGAATATTGTTCAGGAATAGCAGAATACTAAAAAGTTGCTAAAAACTTTAGAAAAACGTGGAAAGACCTATATGAAATTATGAAGAGTGAAATGAGCATAAACCAAGAAACCAGAAATAGTTTGAAGAATGACTTGTGTATTTCTGCCCCCAGAGGAAGAACTGATAAATGGAAATAAGTATGACATCATTTTATATATACATATATATATATATATATATATTTTTTTTTTGTTAAATGATGCCTTTTCTAATGGGAGGGAGAGGGGAAGGTAGGAGGGAGGGAATTAACTGGGTATTTCAATGTAACAACAAATAAATAAATTTTTAAAATTAAGATAATTATAAACAACAAAAAAGACTAGAAAGATAGGAAAGGGCCAGTTTGTGAAAGTTTGGTTTTTTAAAAATCCTTGCCTTCTGTCTTAGAATTAATATTGTATATTGGTTCCAAGGCAGAAGAGCAGTAAGGGTTAGGCAATGGAGGTTAAGTGACTTGCCCAGGGTCACACAGCTCGGAAGAGTCTGAGGCTAGATTTGAACCCAGGATGTCCCATCTCTAGGCGTGGTTTTTCTATCCAGTGAGCCATCGAGCTGTTCCCCAGGAAAGGTTTTAAATGCAAAAGAGAGAATCTTATATTTGATCCTGAAGGTAGTAGGGAACTTAGAATTTATTGAATTGGGGAAGGTAGTTTCACATAATCAGAGCTGAGCTTTCCACTCTCACAGCTGAATGAAGAACTAGAAGACTTGAAACAGAGATGAGTTCAGTTTTTTTGTATATACCATATCTGTGTTTAATATGGGAGAAGAAACTGTGAAATAAATCCTCAGCTATCAACAGGAAAAGAGACATCCTGAAGATGTGTTGCCCAAACCCACTGCTAGAGAGGCTCCCCTGTGGGCAGGGCCATCCACAGTTCTCCAAAGCACAACTGTGCTTTTGGCTCCCACCAAGCGCACCAATCAGCAACTGCTAATTGACCCCAGATTCTACAGTTGTGAAACAGAGGGATTAAGAGGGCAATAACCTTGCATGCTGTTGCAGCTCTAGCTATTGAGTCCCTTCGTCACCAACCCTGCTCTGAAACAGGTTAGGCTTTCTAGGCCTGGATGATGAATTGCCTTTACCACAGGGCTAGTTAGGGGTTTTTGCCATTAATGTATTTCTTTGATAGCGGTATGCTTGCTATTTTAAGTAAATCGTTCTTGGCTTGGAAAAAAGAACAAATTAAGTCTCTTTCAAACAGAGTCAGGGCAAGATCTGGCACTAGTAATCTAATTATTTTTTCTGTCTTTTCCTACCTCACACCTCTTTTTCAGCTAACTATAATAATAGATCAAAGCTAATGTGGATATAATGTTGACTATGTGCCAGCACTTTATTTCCTTTGATCCTCACAAAAATCCTGGGAGGTATGTTTCCATCATTTTATTTTACAGATGAGGAAACTGAGGCAAACAAAAGCTAAATGATGTGTCCAAGGTACATAGCTACAGAGTGTCTTCCTGAGTTCAGGCTCAGTGCTCTATCCACTATGCAACTTATAAGGGTATTTGCAGAATGGAGAAATTTATGTGATTCTATAAATCAGTTGTGTTTGTGGAACCATGGAATGCTACCACTATAGTATCTGGGATCTCTTTTTCAACAGACAATTTGTGTGAATTCTGCTGGGTCAGAGACTCTGATATTTGTAAAGGGAGCTATGTGAACTTGGATTTGTGAATTTTAGAAGGGATTTTACTGACCTTGGTAGTCTAACCCATATCTGAAATGTAAGAGAAAAAAGGGATAAGAATTTATTAATCACTTACTGGGTGCCAGGCACTGTTCTAGGTGCTTTAGAAATCTTATTTTATCCTCACAATTCTATAAGGTAGAAGCTATGATGATCCCCATTTTATAGTTGAAGATGAGGCAGAGAGCAATGAACTGACTTGCCTCTGGTCACAAAACTAATAAGTATCTGAGTCACTTTTGAATTCTGGTCTTCCTAACTCCAGGCCTGATGTTCTTTCCCTCTTATCATATAACATACCTGAGAGAGAAGTGCTTATCCAACCTCTGAAAGCCTCCAGGACCTCCTTAGGCAGCCCATCCCCTTTTAGCACAGATCTAATTATAAGGAGGATTTTCCTGGTAGTAAAGTTAAGATTGTCTCTTTTCAACTTCTACCTGCTGACCCTTCTTCTATACTTTGGGATCAAACAAAATAAGTCTAATCCTTCCACATAACAGCCCTTTAAGAACATAGGTTGTCTCCCCTGAGTCTTCTCTTTGTTCCTAATAATGAATCCTCATAGAGTAGGTGGCTAGGTGGTACCCTGTTTAGAGGGCTAGACTTGAAGTCAGGAACTTGAGTTTAAACCATTACTTGAATAATTATTAGCTTATTAGATAATTAAGTAATTAGCTTAAATTATTTTTAAATCCTGCCTTGGATAACCTTGGGTTAACCATTTAACCTCTGTCTGAGTTTCCTCATAGGGGATGGTAATAGCACTTACCTCACAGAACTGTGAAGTTCTATTGAGAAAACGTGTAAAACATTTTACAAACCTTCAAGCATCACAGAAATGCTATTATTATTTAATGTAGACTCAAGATCCCTCCCCATCAGAGTTACCCTTTTATTAGATGTTCTCTAGCACCCTTCTTAAGACCTCTGGAGAACTGAATACAGTGCTCCAGGTATTGTCTGACAAAGTAGAGAATAGAGAAACTATTATCTCTTAGTCCTGCAAGCTCTGCCTCTCTCAATAATGAAGCCCAAGATCACCCAAGTTCCTTTGGCTGACAGATCACACTGCTCACGCCTATTGGGTCTGTTCAGACCAGCTGTTTTCTAACAGTGCCTGCCCCCTCCTGTACTTATGACACTGATTTTTTTGAACCCAAGACAACAAATACAAGTTTATTACTATTCATCTTGGCTTCCTCAGAGGTATGTATGTAGGAGCCAGCTCAAAATGACTTGGAGAGCCAACTGTTAAATTTTCAGCATGAGCATTTTTACCTCAAAAAATTGGCAAACTACAAATCAGGGCTTGATTTATTGTTGTTGTTGTTGGGGGGGGGTTGTCTGTTTTTTTGTGGATTGTTCAGACTTAGGAAAGCAACAGAGAAAAATCTCAATAATGTAGATCAAATTTGTGTCAGGTATCTGGTTATTAAATGTTTACCAGTACATCCTTGGCTCTATTTGGTCAACCCAGGCCTATTGTTGCACAAGTCCCTGCATCACACCTACCTTTTAATCTTTGCAAAATCTGCCTCTTCTGACACTTTGGGGTTTAAATTTAAATTTTTGTTGCCCTTTGAAATGAAGTCTGGCTTCCTTTCTTCCAGAGATTGATAGGGCTGAACTCAGCACCCACCCTGAGGGAATGAATATACTTAGCTAACGTAAGTTGTGTCATTAGTGACAGGCTTGGTTGTTTTATTGCATTACTTCTTGGAGGATACAGTGATTCTGTCTGAAGCCCAGCGTGCTTATGTCTTAATCATTATTATGCTCATTTCATTTCACCAAACAGAGAAAAGCCCAATATCCTAACAAAGAGGTATGGAATAAACAGGTGCAAGAACATCAGTATCTGGTACCCTAAGGGAAACATGCTGATAATTAAAGGTAATAACCATAGTCCAAGAGAAGAACCCACCTGAGGACAGCTTTGGTCCAAAATGAGTTCAGAGAAAGGAAGCCAGAAGCCAAGTAGAATCAAGCCAGTTTTCATTGGGATACTAGACTCAAAAGGGACACGTGAGAGAGGATGGAATTCAGAGCAATGACCTCAGAGTGGTCAGCAGAGAGTCAGAGAAAACATTCTACTGCAGCATGATCCCCATGGTCTCCATGCCTTGCTGTATTGGCATTGGTGTTGTTCAGTCATTTTCCAGTTGTATCTGACTCTTTGTGACTCCATTTGAGAGTGCTAAACACCTCTTGGGGCAGAGATAGGGGAGAGGTTTGCCTTTGCTGTCTTCAGCTCATTTTACAGATGAGGAAACTAAGAGAAATAGAGTTCACTGACTTGCCTACGGTCACACAGGTATGGATTTGAACCCAGGAAATGGAGTCTTCCTGACTCTAGGCCCCGTGCTTTATGCCCTGTGCCACTCAGCTGCCCCTTGTATTGCTGTAACTAAAGTTCAGATAAGTAGAACTCGTTCTCATTTTGCCTGTATCCCCAGGATATGGCCTGGCCAAGTGTTCTTGTTTCTTTTCCTGGATGCTTAAGATGCAAGGATGTTAGAGTGATATCCAAATTGCTGGAAAAGAAACATGGTTGCACTTGAAGTCAGATGATTTGAGTTCAAGCCTTAACCCTACACAACTGGTTCTCTGTTTGATGTGGCATAAGGCCATTCACCTCTATGCTCCTCACTTCTCTGTAAAATGAGAAGAATAATTCTTTTGTAATCTTTATGTCATGAGAGCATTATAGGAATCACCCATCTTGTTTTCCAGTCATGCATCGCTCTCATGATTTTCTTTGTGCTGCTTGTCCTGCACAATTCCTTGTTTATGTGTTATAAGTTGTTCATTCTAGGAAAACAAAGACAAGAAGTAGTCCTAGCCCTCAGGGAGCTTAGAAGAATTCTGGGTTTTCATCTTTATAAGGAATCCCTTACTTATATGCTGTATGAAACCTAGGAAACCACTTCATTTCTAGTCCACAGGTCTTGCCCTTCTATTAAATCTCTTGCTCTGGGCATAGTTTAAAAATAAATACAAGCATTGTTTTTGGAATGGATTACCCCGTGAATCAACTCACCATACCTTTAATATTCTAGGGCAAAGGTATCTTCCCTAGCCACCACTCCCCTAAATATGTCATCTCCCTCTATTAAAATGTAACACTTCTTTAGGGAATGAATATTTATATCCCCAGCTTTTAGCACAGTGTCTGGAACATGCAAAATATTTAATGTGTTGATACTGAATCCTAAAGTTCTACAGGCCTTACCACTTGCTCTGCTTTTATAGAAGGGAAAAAGGGAAGGAAAAGGAAGGGTAATAAGCATTTATAGCGTCTCCTTCAAGCACTATGCTAAATGTGCTTTTTATAAGTTATCTCATTGGAGCCTCACAACAATTCTGTAAGGGAGCTATCATTATTTCCTCAATTTTATAGTTAAAGAAAAATTGAGTCAAATAGAGATTAAGTGACTTGCCTAAGATCATGCAGCTAAAAAGTATCTGAGGATAGAATGGAAGAAGTTACTAAAAGCTAACGTTCTGTTTAAATATGAATTGTTGTTAGTTGAGGTTAACTCATTAGTCAGCTAAAGGAAAGCAAAAAGGTATTTTATGTATTTTTATCTCATTTGATCCTCACATCAATGTTGGGAGATAGATATTACCATAATTCTCATTTTACATATGAGGAAACTGAGGTAGACAAAGTGTTTAAGGCCATATTCAAAGATTTTTCTGACTCAAAGTTCAACTTTTCATGGTGTCATGTAGATACCTCTATTGCTGGAGGCGTGAGACAGATCATTACCAAATTCTTCATATCTGTCCTTAAAATGTTATAAAAATACTACAGCTAACTTTTCCTCTTAATCTTGTTTTGATTAACCTAATGATAATTGGTAGTTCCTGGGAACATATCAGCTTACAAGAGGAAATATCTCTAAAACATAATTTTATCAAGAGAGATGGCAACTTAACTTTTTTTTTAATCCCTTACCTCCCATCATAGAATCAATACTGTGCAGTAGTTCCAAGGCCAAAGAGTGGTAAGGGCTAGGCAATGGGGGTTAAGTGACTTGCCCAGGGTCACACAGCTAGGAAGTATCTGAGGTCAAATTGGAACCCAGGACCTCCCATCTCTAGGCTTGGCTCTCCATCCACTGCCCAGCTGCCCCACCTTAACCTTTTTTAAGTTGCCACAGAGAATCCCAAAAGTTGGTGATCCACATGTGGGATAGTATTAACCAGACACTTGAAAAGGCACAGTTATCTAACTTGTAGCACCAAGGTCATACATAGGCACCATTTGTTGAGGAAGAGAAGTTTTGGGGTTTGCAGTTCTTCAAATATGTGCAGGGCCAGATAAGGGTTTATCCCAATGTCTGTACTAAGGCTCAAAGTTCTCTATCTCAGCTCCACACCCCAACAGTATAGACAAGATCTGGTGAAGGAGAATTTTGCCTCTAGGCTATGCCCTTCTAAGAAGCTGTTTTCCATACCTTTCCCCCACAATTCATTTGCTATTTGGAATGCCTTACCCCACCTTGCTCCCACGCCCCAAGGAAATGAGAAACATCTGGCAAAACATCTGTGCATAACTTATTGAGCAGTAATTATATATTCATTCAACAAATATTTATTGGGCATTACTGTGTGTAAGACACATAAATTAGGGCACATAAATTTCTAGCCAAAATTTCTATTAAAAATAAAATGGGGAGCAGCTAGGTGGCTCAGTGGAAAGAGAGTCAGGTCTGGAAACAGGATGTCCTGGGTTCCAATTTGACCTCAGATACTTCCTATCTGTGTGATCCTGGGAAAGTCACTTAACCCTGATTGCATAGCCCTTACCGCACATCAACCTTGGGATTGATATTTAGTATTGACTCCAAGATAGAAAGTAAGGATTTATTAAAAATAAATTAATAAATGAGTAAATAAATGGAGTAAAATGAACTCTGGAGGCCAGGCGCACCTTTTTGTTCAATAAAAAGAAAGGATAAAACTTCTACTAACCTATACCAAAGTCTCCCTTTCACTTCTTCCTTCACATACTATGCCAGGTGAAACTCCCTTGTCCATAAGCTGTCAGAGGATCCCAGTCTTGAAGGATATTAATGAAAGGCCCTAATCTGGTCACAGCTAATTGTGAAATAATCACTGGATAAAGAACAGCACATGTAAGTGGATTTACATAGATAGGAGTAAAATGTCCTGAAATTTCTAGAACTGAGGAATCACAGAACAGTTACTGGTTTGCCAAATATTCATTTACTACTGGGTGTGTGCAGAGCAACCGTACTAGACACTTCAGGAAGTATAAGTTTAGAGAAGGAATGGTCCCTGCCTTCATGAAGCTCATACTTCAGTAAGGGGATAAGACAAATACAGATGGCTTTAATATACAATATAGCATGATAGATTCATTAAAAAGATATAAAACATGTGGAGGGGGAAAAGTACAAGAAGACTGAAAAAATAGGAAGGAGCCAGGTGGTAAAAGGCTTTATATGGCAAAGAAAATGTTTAATATTTGTTCCAGGGGATAAGAAGGAGCCCTTAGAGTTCACTGAAAAGGGGAGGGGTGGCATGGTCAAATCTATACTTTAGGAAAATCACTTTAACTGCTGAGTGAACAATGGACTGGATTGGAAAGAGATGTGAGTCAAAGAGACTAACCAAAAGTTTATTGAAGAAGAAGTCCAGGTGGGAGGTGTTAAGGCCTCCACAAGGGTGATCCATAGAAAGGAAGGGACACATACAGTAGATATTGTGCAGTGGGGATGGCAAGAGCTGGTGAAAGATTGAATGTGTAGGATGAGAGTGAGGGTCGTTGAAGATGATACCAGTGTTTCCAGCTGACTAGAAGAATTGTGGCATCCTTGACAGTTATAGGAAAATTAGGAAGAGAGAAGGGTTCATAGGGAAAGATAATGAATTCTGGTTTTGACATGAGGCATTTGAGATGACTATGGGACATCCAGTTTGAGATTTCAAGAGGCCATAAGGTACTGGACCTCAGAATAGGAATTAAACTGAATATTTGGATCTTGGAATTATCTGTATAGGGACCATAGTTGAACCCAACCAACAAAATGATACAGAATTTAACTAATCACACAGAGTGTGCTGATAGTAAAGATGGTGAAGAAAAGCTAGACCTTTGGAGGGCAGGTAGGTTAGTAGGTACCATCCAGGTAAAAATCCAAAAAGAATTTTTATCTAGATAGGAAGAGAACTAGAAAAGTGCAATATTATGAAAAATATAGAGGAAAAACCATCTAGGTGTGAGAGGGAAGGGAAGAGAGTAAGCATTTACATTGTATCTATGTGCCAAGTATGGTGATTAGAACTTTTACAAATATTATCTCATCTGACCCTCATAACAACCCTCTGCAAAGTAGATGCGCTTATTACGTTTTACATTTGTTTTTTGTTTATTTGTTTGTTTTTACATTTTGACAAATGAGGAACCTGGGGCAAACAGTATTAAGTTACTTGCCCTAAAGGTCACATAGCTAGTAAGGTTCTGAGACCGCATTTGAACACAAGACTTCCTGATTTCAAGACTGGTGCTCTCCCCAATGTGCCTTCACCTACTAGGCAAGCAAGTGTCAAAGGCTGCAGACAGATCAAGCAGAAAAAAGATTATAAAAGGGTTATTAGATTTGGCGATCAGAAGATAGCGTAACTTTGGCAAGATCGGCTTCAATTGAATGATGATAATGGAAGCCAGACTACAGAAGGTTTAATAGCTAGTGAGAGAAGGAGAGATGCCAAATGCTTAGTTTAAATGCTTCTCCTGTATGGGGAGGCAGCTAAAAGGTAGGATAGGGAGAGATTGAAGATTGCATAGTAGCAATCATGCCTGGTACAATCTGCTATAAAGAAAGTCAAGATTGCAGGCTGAAAGGTTCACCTTGACAAGGAGAAGGGCTATCATTTCATGTGAGTAAGGTAAAGGAGGATATGGTAAGGGAAGATGTCTGAGGAAGATGAGAGGAGAAGGAGGAAGAGGAAGAAGAGAAGGAAGAGACAGAGTTTTCAATGAATGGCCTCAATTTTTTAATTTATAATTTATTTTTATTTTTAATTTTTAATAACTTTTTCATGTTTCCATGATTCACTTTCTTTCCCTCTGCTCTTCCCCCCAAACTCCCAGAGCTAACAAGCAATTCCACTGTTATACAAATGTTGTCACTTGATACCTATTTCCATAGTATTCATTCTTGCTATAGAGTGATTTTTAAAATTATAAACCCCAAATCACATACCCTATATACATGTGATAAGTGATGTCATATGTTTTGTTTTTGCATTTCTACTCCCATAGTTCTTTCTCTCATTGTGGATAATATTCTTTCACAAAAGCCCTCCAGGAGTGTCTTGGCTTGTTCCATTGTTACTAGTAGCAAAGTCCATTATATTGGATTTTTCCACAATGTTTTTACTTTCTGTGTACAGTGTTCTTTTGGTTCTGCTCATTTCACTCTGCATCAGTTTATTGAGGTTCTCCCAGTTCATGTAGAAAACCTACAGATCATCAATCCTTATAGCACAATAGTATTCCATCACCATCAGATACCACAATTTGTTCAGCCATTCCCCAATCGATGGCCACCCCCTCATTTTCCAATTTGTTGCCACCACAAAGGGCATGACCATAAATATTTTTGTATTAGTATTTTTCCTTATTATCCCTTTGGGGTACAAACCCAGCAGTGGTATGGCTGTATCAAAGGGCATGCATTCTTTTAAAACCCTTTGGGCATAATTCCAAATTGACCTCCAAAATGGCCCCAGTTTTTTGGTGAAGTAGAAGATGAGTTCCTAAGCTGAGAGGGTGGAGGTGCTGTTAGGGAAAAGGAATTTGAAGAGTGATAAGAATCTTTGGAACAACTACTTACAGTGAATGGGATTGCAAACTCTTTAGAAACATGTAAAGAGTTTGCCTTGCTACAGTGAGGGCCCAGTTGAGATGATGTAACATAAATTTGTGGTAAATCCAGTTAGCATTGTTTTGTGATTTCCTCAGTCAGGAGCATTTAATCAGTATGTGAATAGGAGGAAAGGAAGCAGAGGATAGGAATAATTCAAGGTTGAGATTTGAAAAAATATGACCTTTAATAGGATGAGAAGGCAAGAGATTTCAGTTTTGAGGATAATAGAGAGTAGAGGGTTTTGATAGTGAAGGAAAGACATTATAGCCAGTGCAAAGGTCATGATGGCCTGCAAAAGAACTGAGGAGAGGAGAAACCACAGGTCACAATGACAAAGAGCAAAGATGAGATCCTAGGGGAAGATGGAATGACAGGAGATTATTATATCTGAAATTCAAGGAACTTTAGAGTTTATGAACCATAAAAAGTAGGACATTTGTGAGTGATGGGAAGATCAAGGATGTGCCCATCTCTATGTACAACTGAGATGTGGTGGAGAAGTAGGTCAGGAGAACTGAGTAGTCTGAGGAGCTAGGAGGCTAGGGTATTTGAGAGCATCACTATGCGTGTTGAGGTCTCCTAGTATGAGGACAGCAGTTGTGGTACAAAGACTGAGAGATCCTGGTACACACTCCTTATTAAGGAAAGAAGAAGAATGCCCCGGAGATTGGTAGATAGCAACCACCAAGACCTGGATAGCATAACAAATTAGAATTGTGTGAATCTCAAAGAAGGAGAGGTAGTTGAGCAAGAGTGGTAGAGGGAAAGCCTACCAGTGGCAATGGAGAGTGAGGAATATGGATTTCCATTATGACCAGTGTGTTGGGGTATGAGTAAATGTGTAACCAAGTACTGGAATAGGTAACTGGGGATGGAGAGCCATCAGAAGGGAGCCAGTTCTCAAATGAATGTTAGAAGACAGAAAGGGTGTGAAACAAAAGGTGACATTGCACTATTGATTTAGTGTACACTCCTTCGTGACATACACACAGTACTAGTTACACTCCTAATCATCTAAGAGGTAGGCATAATATGTGTACAGTGAGGATTGAATAACATGTGATGAGCTTTGCATACCATAAAGGGTTATAGACATATTAGCAGTGACCATCCTGCTTTCCTATGTTATATTTTAGAAAGAAAAAAAATGAGCATAATTTCAATTGCTAAAATGTGTATAATTGAGAAAATCCAGTGTTTTGTTATTTTTATTAATCCTCATTGTTATTCAGTTATATTTGACTCTTTGTGACCTCATGGACCAAAGCACACCCAGGTCCTTTTTTTTGTGCCTAATCTTTATTTTTTTATTTTTATTTTATTTTTTTAATTTGGAAGTTTTTATTTAATTAATTAAGAATATTTTTCCATGGTTACAAGATTCATGTTCTTTCCTTCCCTTCTCCACACCTTCTCATAGCTGACATGCAATTCCACTGGGTTTTACATGTGTCATTGATCAAGACCTATTTCCATATTATTGATATTTGCACTAGACATCCAGGTCCTTTTATCCTCCAAATCTGTCCAGGCTTGTGTTCATTGCTTCCATGACACTATTTCTCCATCTAATCCTCTGCTGTCTGTGTTTCCATTCAATCTTTCCCAACATCAGGGTCTTTTCCAATGAGTCCTGTTTTCTCACTCTGTGGCCAGAGTATTGAGGCTTCAGCTTCAGTATTTGACCTTCCAGGAAACAGTCTGATTTGATTTCTTTAAGTATGGACTAATGTGATCTCCTTGCTTTCCAAGGGATTCTCAGAAGTGTCCTTCAGCACCACGATTCAAAAGTGTTCCTGTGGCCTTCAACTTTCCTTATAATCCCAACTCTTATAGCCTTAACGCTTTTACTGGAAAAACAAAAACTTTGACCATACAGACACAAGGTGTTAGCTCTGTTTCTTAGTATGCTGTCCAGATTTGCTATAACTTCCCTTCCAAAAAGAAAATATTTTTTCCTTTCCTGGCTACAGTTGCCATCTGCAGTGATCTTCGAGTCCAAAAACATAAAATCTGAAACTGCTTCCATTTCTTCTCCTTCTATTTGCCAGGAAGTGATAGGACCAGTTGCCAAGGATCTTAATTTTTTTTTTTGACATTAAGCTTCAAGCCATCTTTTATACTCTCCTCCTTCACTCTCATCAAGAAGGTGAAATTCATAATTCTCCACTTTCTATGTGACCCAGGGAAAGTATTTACCCTTTCAGAGTTTCAATTTCCTCATCTGTAAAATGGAAATAATAAAAATTATACTATTTCATTTTGTCAAAAAGAAAACATTTTATAAATCTCAAAATCCTATAGAAATGGGAGCTCCTCACCCTTCTATGGCTATGCCTATTGCTAATATTATTATCTCTGTTCACTGGTCCTTGTTCCTTTCATCTCCCTCACTCCACCTCCCCTTAGAATCCCTAAATTAATCAGTTAAGTAAGTATTTGGAGTAAAAATATAAGCATACCCTGAGGCCCAGTTTGTAATAAGCCAAGTTTGTCTTCCTACTGGTGGTGGACCTGACATTATATTGCTCAATCTCAATAATCCATAACATATGGATTATCTTAAGTCATGTTTTTGCAAAATTAAGACAATTGGAAATTATACTAGCTCTGAAGTCCCAGGATCTGGGTCCAAATCCTGCCTTTGACACTTATTACATGCATAATATTGTGCAAGTCACTAAACCTTCCCAAGGTCTTAGTTTTTTCATCCATAAAATAAGAAATTGAACTAAATAATTTCTAAGGTCCTTTCCATTTTAAATTTACGATATCTAGGATTTCTACTCAAATCTATGCCACATTCTCCCTGTCTGACCTTGGACAACTCACTTAAATTTTATGGACCTCAGTTGCCTTATCAAAAAAATGAGGGGACCGAATTAGATGATCTCTAAGGCCCTTGGTAGCTAGGTGGCACAGTGAAGAAAGTACCATGACCCACCTTTAATTTTACTCTTTATTAATATTTTTCCATCATTGTCTAAAATCAAGACAATAAGCACAACAATAAATTAAAACCTGGTTTTTAGCATTTGTCTATCTAACAATTGGTTCTGGTTTGAGCCAGTTCCAGTGTGCCCCCTGCAAGTTGCCAGAGCTAGGAGCAAGTTTTCTGACTCAAAACTCAGTGCTCTTTCTTCTTTCTCATATTATCTTATTGTAGAGAAATAGAAGCCTCATAGAAGTGAAATGACTCATCCAGGATCTTTTAGGCACAGGGGATAAAGTTTTGAATTAAATTCAATATAATTCTCTTCAACAATAATTTTCTTTGTATAATTTTTGGAGCAAAGAAAAGGAGATGGGAAAAGTTTTTTTTTTTTGAGCAGAGAATTCTTAAACTGGAGTACTTTAAAAAATTCTATTTTAATATAATTTATTTCCTTTGTAATCTTATACATTTTATTTTATTAACTTAAAAACTCTTTTATTCTGAGGAGTCCATAGGCATTGCCAGGCCTTGGTTTCCTTAGATGTAAAAGTAAAAAGTTGAACTAGTTGATTTCTGAGGTGCTTCAGGGCTTTAATATTATGGTTTATTTTTTTAACCCTTACCTTCTATTTTAGAATTAATGCTAAGTAGAAGAAAGGTAAAAACTGGACAATTGGGGTTAAGTGACTTGCCCATGGTCACATAGCTAAATAATGTCTGGGATCATATTTGAACCCATGTCCTTCCAATTCAATCTTGACTATCTATTCTGCTACCTAGCTGCCTCTCTAATATTATGTTTTAAGATTTCTTCTAGTTAAATAATTCAACGAATGTGACTAGCAGAGTATTGAATTATATTAAACACAGACATTCACTTCAGCAAAACATTAAGCACAAAATTTAGAGTATTCCTGAAATGTTGTGTGTTAAAAGACAAAGATACATTTTGAATTAAAGAGATCACAAGCCTGAGAGCCAGAAAAGGTCTTAGACCGTCCAGTCTACCTCTTTTTTTTTCAATAATGAGGAAATTAAAGCCCAATAAAGGGTAAAATGATTTACCCAAGAACCTGCCTTAGTATGGCTCCTTTCCCAGAGTAAGCTCTTCATGAGTCCTTGTTACCCTGTGGTCTCATAGAAGAACTCAGATTTGCTGCCCAGGCCTCCCCAACTCCAAGGCCTCTGTACTTTGTATTAAATCACCCTCCATATCTATATCTGCGTCTATATCTAGATCTGTTAGGACTGGGAAGGAAGATGTACTTAATGTTCCTGGAGCAGGCAAAGGGTTCGGTAATTTTGTCCAACCAAAGTAATAAAGTATGTGGACTCACTTATTACTCCTTGTATATACAATTTCTGGGGTGAAGAGAAGCATATATATATATATATATATATATATATATATATATATATATATATATATATATATATTTTATGTCCATATATTCTGTAAACATATATTTATGTGCATAGTCTATAAATATATTTTATGTAAATATATTCTGTAAATACATTTTGTATAAATATATTCTATAAATATATATTTTAGGAATATATTCTGTAAATGTATATTTAATAGAAATATATTCTGTAAATATATATTTTATAGAAATATATTCTGTGAGTATATATTTTATAGAAATATATTCTGTGAGTATATATTTTATAGAAATATATTCTGTAAGTATAAATTTTATAAAAATATATTTTGTACATATATTTTTATAAAATATATTCTGTAATATATTTTATAGAAATATATTATGTAAATATATATTTCATAGAAATATATTCTTCAAATATATATTTTATAGAAATATATTCTGTAAAGATATATTCATAGAAATGTATTCTGTAAGTATATATTTTATAAAAATATATTCTGTAAATATATATTTTATAGAAACATATTCTGTAAGTATATATTTTATAGAAATATATTCTATAAGTATAAATTTTATAAAAATATATTTTGTAAATATATTTTTATAAAATATATTCTGTAATATATTTTATAGAAATATATTATGTAAATATATATTTCATAGAAATATATTCTTCAAATATATATTTTGTAGAAATATATTCTGTAAAGATATATTCATAGAAATGTATTCTATAAATATATTTTTAGTACCAGAGAACTCCTAACCTGGGGTCTATGAACTTCAAAAAAACTTGCTAATTCTTTTAACATAATTGGTTTCCTTAGTAATCCTATGCATTTTATTTTATTAATTAAAAAACTTTTTTCCCCCTGAGCCATCCATAGGCATCACCAGATTGCCAAAGGGGCCTGTGTCACAAAAAAGGTTAAGCCCCTCCTGCTTTAGACCATTAAATCTGGGCCCATTTGGTGCCTGTGATGATGCTGGGCTTGAATCCTGGCTTAAGCCAGGTTCTGGAGGACAAGTCACTGCCTCACTCTGGGTCTCTGCTTCTCCCCCTCTAAGGTGGGGGTGGGGCTGGGTGAGATAAGTTCCAAGGTCCCTACAGGGCCTAACTTGGCCCTCTCTAGGCATATCTGTGTCAAGCCTGGGAGGAAGCTGTACTTCGTCCAAGGAGAGCAGGCAAAGGATTAGATAATTCTGTCTAAGCAAAAGGCCGGCCAGAAGGACGGGATGACAAGAGTCAAGTTGTCCTCCCTCCGGGTGCTCTCCAAGATGGGAGGAGGACAGTGTGTTTTCTGTTTATCTAATCGCAACAGCAGCGCGATTGGGTTGCTGGCCGACAGGCTGATTCTACAAAGGCTGGGCAGCCCCACAGCCCTGAGCTTCCCCTTCCGAAGGCTGCGGTCTGGGCAGCCCCTCTCCTGGCCCTGTGGGACCCGGAGCTCCTGAGAGGTTAGTCGGGGCTTCTCTTGAAGCAGGTGGGCTGGGATCCCCGGGCTCCGGGAGCTCACTCCCCGGCTGGCCCAGAGGAGCTTGGCAGGCGTGTGTGAGAGCCTGGGAACTGGGCTTGGGCGTCGCACGTGTGATAGTCATGCTGTGAGTCAGAGATCTTCAGACGCCAAAGTGGATGATGATGGCCTATAGCAAAGACCCGGGGGGCTCAGAGAGTAGGGAACAAGGCACGGCATGCGTACTGGATATAAAATCGGAGCATAGGGATTGATGGTCCTGAGCAAGTCACGTAACTTGGGTGGGCCTCTGTTTCTTTATCAATAGGAGGGGATTGGACTAGATGATTTCTGAATTTCCTTCCAGCAATGAAAACTAAAAACTTGTGAAGCAGCTAAGTGATGAAATGGATCAGGAAATGAGGTGAGCAGTCAGGAAGACCTGAGTTCAACTCCTGTCTCGGCTCCTTACTAGTTGTGTAACTTTGGTTAATTACTTAACGTCTCTCAGCCTCAGTTTCCTCAAGTGTAAAAATGAAAATAACAATAAAACCTACCACACAGGGTTCTGTTTGGGGATCAAATGAGATAAAATATGTAAAGTGCTTTGTAAACCTTAAAGTCCTCTATAAATATTAGCTATTATTACTATTGCTACTACTCCTTTTAAATGTTTAGATTTCACATTTGCAATTGTGTAAAGCATTGTTTCATATTAGTTATTTTATGGAATACTCAAAAACAAAACAAAAAATAATGAAGAAAGAACGTGACATATATAGTATATCTCAATCTGCTTTCAGATTCCGTCAGGTCTTTCTCTGGAGGAAGATGGCACTTTTCTATTACTATTACCCTTTTAAAATGAATGATACTTAAATCTAAATTAAGAGAAGCGGTGTTGAGGAGGAAAATAATGCTTTAGAATTTTTGCACTGGTCAGAGCACACATGAAATCTTGCATCCAGTTGTGAAAAAGCCATTTTAGGATGTTGACAAGATGGACCTTTTCTAGAAAAGAATGGCCCCACTGGTTGGGAAACTCAGACAAGCTCTGGGAATAAGACCCGGCTTAGGAGACCTCGTGCTTATCCTTGAGGGAGGGAAAATGGCTTTTAGGACATAGCTAGGTATCCCTCCACCCCATACTCCATGATTTAATGGAAAGAGGGTTGGATTGGACATGAATTTGAATCCTGACGTTGCTACCTATTATTTCATCCTAGGGTAAACGACTTAACCTTTCAGGGCTGTTTTCTTATCTGTAAATTAGTGTGTTTGAATGAATGGCCTCAAAGGTCCTTTCCAGCTCCTGGTGAAGAGACCTACCACCAAAGGTTTGCTCACCAAGTGCCTTTTTTTCAGCCACTGCAGTTCATATGGACTATCTACTAAGGTATAGAGAGGAGGGCCTCTAAGTGCCAATGAATTTACAATCTAATCTATCAATAAACATTTATTAAGCACCTACTCTGTGCCAGGTGTTATTAAACTCTGGAGGAAGTCCTGGAGAAGCCCAAACTAAGAGAGAACACAGTCACTGTCTTCAAGTATCCTCAGGGCTATGACGTGGAGGAGATTAGGTTTGTTCTCTGGTCCAAGGGAAAATATGAGAGGCAAACCCCTCTAAAGGAAGATAGACAGGCTCAACTTAAGGGTTAGGGGGATGTCCTGACATTTATGTCCTGACATATGTCCTGACAACTAAAGAGGTCCAACAAAGAAATGAGACTTAGGAGATGGAGGTTCTTCCATCACAGAAAGTATTCAAACCAAAGCTGGATGACCTCCTACCAGGTATTTTGTAGAAAAGATTCCTATGCAGGCCAAGGGGTTGCACTAATTCTGAATTTCTATGATCTTAAGTACTTGAAGCACATTCAAAAATATTAATATTTTTATTGTTTACACAAAGTTCAGAACCCACGACAATACTTGGACAATATGGGCACATTTTAAAATAGAAAATTCTGTTCCTAATTTTTTTCAGTGTGTATGTACAAGTCATTATAAACAAAATAAACATTTTGCTAATGCTTTCGTACTACCATTAGGCATTGGCTCAAAGCACAATATATACTTGGGAATGTTCGTCACTAGTGATCATGGATACAAATCCATATTCCAGATAATCTTGATAATTTGGAACTTTTGGTCTGACTTTAGATATCATTAGTTCATAATTGTTTCTTTTTTTATAATTCAAACTGTGTGTAGTTGTGCCTGATTCTTCCTGACACCGTTTGGGGTTTGTAGTTTGCCATTTCCTTCTCCAATTCATTTTATAGATGAGGAAATTGAGGCAAACAGGGTTAAGTGAGTTGCCCGGGGTCTTATAGGTAGTAAGTGTCAAAGACTGGATTTGAACTCAGCTTTACCTGATTCCAGGCCCAGTGCTCTAACCACTGAGCTACTTACCTGCTCCCAACTCAGGTTACAATGTATTAAAGGACCAATAGGGACAAAAGTTGTGCCTCCCTTTTTAGTTGGCATCATGGAGGACAACTAGTATCCACCATGAACCAAGAACTATGCCTTGAGACCCTAAAAGACATAAAAACTGTACTGGAGAGCAAGGGAGTCATTCTGATAGTCTCTTATATTCTGAGAAGTCGTAGGAAGCCCTTGGAGTTGATGGTAAAATGAGAGCAAAGAACCTAGAAGAGGCTTAGCCTTGGGCTTGCTAAAGGTTCTCCGGCTTGGCCAGCCATCTGGCTAATAAGTCGTGCCACCATTCCGAGCTACACCGAGAGGCAGCTTCATGACATCGTAGCATCTCAGCGTAAGAGAGATGGTATAAATGCACAGAACATATGGATTTCTATTTAAATATATATGATAAACCGGAGATAATCTCAGAGGAAAGAGGCTGGCATTAAAAGGAATTGGGAAAGGCTTTTTCCAGAAGATGGGGCAGCTTAGTAGGGTAGTAGTTAGAGCACTGGGCCTGGATTCAGGAAGATCTGAGTTTAAACATGGCTTCAGGCACTTACTAGCTTTGTGACCCTGGGCAAGTCATTTAACTTCTCTACCTTAGTTTCTTCAATAATAAAATGTTGATAAGAGGAGCACCTACCTTCCAGGGTAGCTGCAAGAGATATTTGGAGAATGATTAGCACAGTGTCTAGTGCATAGAAGATACCTAAATATTTCTCTCCTTGCACCTTGCTCTCCTTGCATTCTTCCTTCCACCATAGAATCATATAGATATTTAAATTATTCTAAAGATCAACTAAGCCAACTCCTTCATTATATAGATGGTAAAACTGTGGCTCAAGGAGGGAAGTGACCTGTCCACAGTCTTTCATACAGGAAGGAGCAGATCTCCCAAACTCAGCTCTTCTAACTGCAGGTCTGGCACTTTTTCCCAGTGCGATGCACTGTTCTCTACAAATACTTGAAGAGAGAGGTTAACCTCTCCTGACCTGTCTTTTCTGCTATCATTGAAGCATTCCCAGTTTCTTCAGCTGCTCTGTATGCAACATGATTTCTGATCTCCTCTCCATCCTGTTCTTGGTTCTTGGAACCCCCTCCGCTTGTCGTTGTTGTTCCCAAATTTGGGTGCCTAGAGTGGAACACATATTTCATAGGTGGCCAGACCTGGCTTGAGGACAAGTGGATTGATCACTTTCACTCTCGCTTTTGTTTCTGCCACCTTTTGGGTTGAGGGCCTGAACCAGAGGCTTCTCATCTGTATTAACATGATGATCAGATGGTATTAAGAGCACATGGGGGGGGGGGGCAGCTGGGTAGCTCAGTGGATTGAGAGTCAGACCTAGAGATGGGAAGTTTAGACTTCTAGGTTCCTAGGTTCAAATCTGGCCTCAGACATTTCCCAGCTGTGTGACCCTGGGCAAGTCACTTGACCCCCATTGCCTAGCCCTTACCACTCTTCTGACTTGGAGCCAATACACAGTATTGACTCCAAGATGGAAGGTAAGGGTTTAAAAAAAAAAAGAGCACATGGCCACCAGTCCCTGTGAGCATCAGTTTGGTTGGAGTCCACTACTTGGCAGTGATACACAAAGCTGCCCTTGAATAACAATTCTGTTTGTAGACAATGTAGTAGGACTTGCTTTTCAAAAGAGTCTGAACACGTTGTTTTCTTCAGGATAATTTAATGGGCATCAAACTTGGTTCAGCAGAAAATTCTCTAAACTGGGAGTCCAAAGACCTGTAGACAGGTTATACTGCTTATATCCGTGTGATCTTGGAGAAGTTCCTTCATTTCTCTGGACTTCTATTTTTGTCATCTAGAAAATAAAGAATCCAACAAGATCTTCCCTGTGCATCTTTCAAGCTCCAACAATTTATGTATATATAGAGAGATATATAGATATACATGCATATATAGTTTCTGTGTTTGGGTGTGGATATGGGTAGCTAGGTAGTATATTGAATAAAGGGCTGGGATCCTGAATTCAAATCAGACCTCAGACACATACTAGCTGTGAAACCCTGGGAAAATCACTTAACCTCTTTGCCTTAGTTTCTTCACCTGTAAAATGAGCTAGAGAAGAAAATGATAAACCCCTCTGGGATCCTTGCTGAGAAAACCTCAAATAGGGTCATAAAAAGTCAGACATGATTGAAAATGGCTGTAACAAAACATAAATGGGGAGAGAGAGAGAGAGAGAGAGAGAGAGAGAGAGAGAGAGAGAGAGAGAGAGAGAGAGAGAGAGAGAGAGAGAGAGAGAGAGAGAGAGAGGGAGAGGAGAGAGAAGAGAGAGAGAGAGAGAGAGGAGAGAGAGAGAGAGAGAGAGAGAGAGAGAGAGAGAGAGGGAGAGGGAGAGAGAGAGAGAGAGAGAGAGAGAGAGAGAGAGAGAGAGAGAGAGAGAGATTGAGAGATTGGCTTTTGATATACCAATCAGAACAATGATGGGTCCCTATGGCTCACATTATTCTCTTCCCTTCTCTTAGCTTTGTCTAGAGAGGTTTTTGGAAGTGGGGGCAAGCTAGCATCTCAAGACTGGGTTTCTAGGCAACAGCGAGTGGGGCTGTTGCCAGGGGAGCAGGAGGCTGAGTGGGAAATAGTGCTATGCTGGGAATGACAGTCACAGCAGAGAGGAAGCCATCCTATCAGGGTTGGCTCTGCACAAAGTTGCAAAGGAGGGAACTTGGTCTCTGGTGCCCTCCCATGGCTCCTCTCAGCAGTCTGAGCAAGCCCTTTCCTTCTGGGTCAGTTTCCCCTTTTGTAAAATAAGAGGGTTGAACTAGATGATTTTTATAGTCTCTTTTAGCTCTAAGTCCCCTTCTCCTATGAACCATCTTGTGGTCCTCTTCCCCTCCAAGTACCCACTTGACTTACGGCTCATTATTCCACCCAATCTATCTCTCCTCCCACTTGCCTTACTGCTCACTTCCTTTCTCTCTGCCTTTCTGCCTTCAAAGACTACTTTGTTCAGTTTATTACTCCTGCCAAGCTTTCAGTTATCGATTTGATCAAGAAATGCATGGTAATGTGTAAATGACTGATAATAGCATATCCTAGGCATATCTAATGAGAAGCTGAAAAGAACACCAGATTTGGAATGAGAAGACCTAGGTTTGAGCACTGTCTTTCACACTTGTAAGTCTTGTGGGGGTTGAGGAGTCGGGTCATTTTATCTTTCTTAGCCTTCATTTCCTCATCTCTAAAATGGGGCCAAAATACGTATACTATCCAGCTTAAAGGATTGTTGGAAGGAAAGTGTTTCATTCATTGTTCCATAAGTGTGAGCTGTTTTGATTATTTTTGCCAGATATATGCATTTGAACAGGGAAGTAGAATGCCTTAACTCAAGGGAATAAAAAAATTAACTTCAGGTTCTCAGATATGACAGAAAAATAGAGGTGGGGAGATCTTTTTTTTTTTGAAAAATTTATTTAATTAGCCAATTTAAAACATTTTTCCTTGGTTACAAGAATCATATTCCCTCCCTCCCCCCCACCCCTTCCCGTAGCCAACACGCAGCTCCACTGGGTATTACATGTGTCCTTGATCAGAACCTATTTCCATGTTGTTGATGTTTGCACTAGGATGATCATTTAGAGCCTACATCCCCAATCATGTGGGGAGGCCTATTTTTATAAGGAGTGCCTTTTCAAGGATCCAGAACCCTTTTCACATGGGTGGATCTATAGGTATAAAATAAATTTTCACCTCCTCTGTTATAATCTTAACACCTATGAGGCAGTAAAATGTTTTATAACTGGTTGCATTTAAAAAAAAGTCTAAAGCTCTATCAACACAATAATATCCCTACTATCACTGAGACAATGGAATGGGACGTACCCATTTCCCCCTTGTGATACATCTCAAGCTGTCTTTCTGTGATTTCATTTCATCAACTTCATTCTAGGCAAATCAACAGACTTTTTTAGTCAGCCATGTGTTGGGAACTGGGGGAGGGGCACAAAGGTATCGTGCAGAGTCTTTTCTTGAGAAATTTACAACCAAATTATTAGGACTAGAACATGTATATCAATGAACATGACCCCAAGTAGACTGGGACGAGGTCAAAGGAGGGTTCTAAGAAGACAAGGACTCTAAGAAAAAAGTTCTTACATATGAAGCCCTGCAGATCTTAGTTTCAGATTAGCTGTGCTGCCAAAGAAACACACACACAATCAAGAAGGGTAAAATGAAAAAATATGCTTCAGTCTCTTCTTAGTGTTCATCAGTTCTCTCTGTGGAGTAGGGTCACACTTTTCATCATGGGTCCTTTGATGAAGCTCCAAGAAAATCTGAGGAGTGAGAGAGATCTCCAAGCTAGGAGAGTAAGAAGAGTATGTTAGGAATAACATCTCTTTATTCCTGGGTACTATGTCTCATACAGCCAAAAATTGCATGAGTTGTCTTTTTTTGTAACTCTTACCTTCCATCTTAGAATCAATACTGTGTATTGGTTTCAAGGCAGAAGAACGGTAAGAGCTAGTCAATGGGGGTTAAGTGACTTGCCCAAGGTCACACAGCTAGGAAGCATCTGAGGCCATATCTCTAGTATAGGTTGTCTTGACTTCCATTCTACATGGGATTTACTCATATTGAGCTTGCATTCCACTAAAATCCCCTAGATTTTTTTTTTTCAGATGGACTGCTGCCTAGACCTGCCCCTCCATATTGTAATTGGGAAGATAATTTTTTGGAACTCAAGTATAAGACTTCACATTTATTCTTATTAATTTCACCTTTGATTTTATCCAATGTTCTTGCCTGTCAAAATTTTATCGAGTATTGACTATCATCCGGCATGTTAGCTAAGCCTCCCAGCTACATGTAGATAAGGTGATGCTTGCTCTGGTTTTTTTAAAACTTTCTATGGTTTTTAAGAGGTAGAGGTGAGATGGGAATGCATATTTCAGGCATATGGGGGTCAGTCCACAGAAAGGCATAGAGATGGAACTGCCATATGAGAGGAACATCAAGAAGGCCATTTAGGCTGGAATGCAGAATGTAGAAAAGGAAGGATGTCTAAGACTGGAGAGTTAGGTTGGACTCAGGTAAGGGCTTTAAGGAACAAACAGAGGAACTTATGTTTGAACCTAGAGGCATTAGGAAACCACTGGAGTTTACTGTGTCGGGGAATAACATGGTCAGACCTGGGCTTTAGGAAAATCATTTTGGCAGCTGTGTGGAAGATATTTTGGAGATGGGGAGAGAATTGAGACAAGGAGTCCATGTAGAAGGCTATTACAATAGAAGACGAGAGGTAAAAAGGGCCTGAAGTACAGAGATGTCCATGTGACTAGAGAGAAGGGGACAACTACAAGAAATGTAAGTGAGGAGAAATGCCCAAACTGGCACTTAATTGGATAAATGACTAGGGAAAAGTGAAGAGTCAAGAAAAACACCAAGGTTGCCAACCTAAATGACTGGAAATATGTAGAAGACTCATCGATAAAATGCAAACATATTACGAACTCATAAACTTACAGAATATTAGACAGTAACAGTCCACCCTCCTTATTTTATAATTAAAAACACTGAGGCTTAGATTGGGTAAGAGGCTTCAGTCCTGCGATAGAATCAATATGAAAGAATAATAGCGCTGTCAGTAGAGGTCTACCCTTCTAGAGCATCTTAGCATATTGGTCCATTTGGGGCATCTGGGTCCTCTCTGGAAGTCATTGGTCTCTTTGCCCAATCACTTAAATTTGGAACTACCCACAATCCCTACTGCCTGTGTCCTTTATACTTTTTTTTCCAAGTTAGCCTTTGATGCATTTTATGCATAAGTATATACCACTTTACAATATACAAAATGCAATATCTCTTCACATTTTACATGCCCCACAACTATTTCTGGGATTCCATTAATACAAACTGCTTATAATCAGTCTTATCAGAAGGGAACTAGAGAGGGGGCAACTGGGTAGATCCATTGATTGAAAGCCAGGCCTAGAGACGGGAGGTCCTAGGTTCAAATCTGGTTTCAGACACTTTCTAGCTATGTGACCCAGCGCAAGTCACTTAACCCCCATTGCCTAGTCTTTACCTCTCTTCTGCCTTGGAACCAATACATAGTATTGATTCTAAGGTGAAAGGTAAGGGTTTTAGAAAAAAAAAAGAAAGAAAGGGACTGGAAAGATCATCTTATCTAATTATTTCCAAAATTAATTTGTCCACAGAACACCTTAGGAGTTGAAATATATTGACAATCCATAAATATTCATCCAGGGGAGCCTGGGAGCATAAAAATGCATCCCATAAAAAAGAATTGGGGAGCAAAATAGAAACTATTTGGCTTTTTCATACTGAAATAACAGTGTATGATACGTATTGTGTTTATATATGCATATGTATATACATACATTTTCATTTTTAAATTTATTTATTTATTTTAATTTGGAAATTCATTTTCATTTTTAATATGTATACTAATCCCATACAGGCCCAAACCCCTCCCTCACACAGAGTGTACAGACAAATACTCTCTGTGCTGACTTGATTACTATATTTTCTCTCAGGCAGGCTGAGGTTCCCAGAGAAACATCACCAATGTGAGGCAATACTTAAATAATCTCAGTCATTGGGGTCACTCTGTTGTTTATAATATGAATATAGTCCCCCTATTCACCATGTTAACTCTAGATCCCCCAACAAGTTGGTTTCTGTTTAGAGAAATCACCCACAATAACAGTACTTTTAGGTCTTCAATATAATGATTTTCTTAATAATAAGGCAAAAAAGACAATATCACATTGTTTAAATAATAAAAATATTATAATCCACATCTTGGGTCCCACTTTCCCAAGATACAGTAGATATCTATGGGAAGAGAGTAGGAACATGCAAAAATCTGCCAACAAGGCAAAAGAATGAGAAAAAACATGTATTCAAGGTAAATGATAACTTTGGAACTATAAACCTCAGTGCCTTCTTTCCATCTCAGAAACTGTCCAAAAAAGGTCCTTTGAGAACATAGCTTCTGAGTTGATTGAACAGATGCTTCCACTAATACTTCTCCAGGGCCCCATAGTTAGTGGGCAGTATAGATAAATGGCGACCCAGGTGTAGTTAATAAAAGAAGAGAAGGCAACACCTAAAACAATTAGCCTCTAACTATTCCCCCTCACTGAGACGTGTAGAGGGAGTCGTCTCTTCTTCTGATTGCAAATACCCTTTTTTACTTCTTTTTCCTCTTGTAGGTCTTCCTTTGATGATATCTCATATGTAGGTTTATAGCACTTTACAATATACAAAATATAGTGTCTCTTTTAAGTCTTCTAGCAACCCTGTGAAGTGAGGGCAACAGGTATTGCTAATTCCATTTTTCAGATAAGAGATTGCCACTCAGAGAGATTGTGATGGTGCCTAGCCAAGCTCTTAAAAGAGAAAATGAGGATTTTTGAACCCAAGACCTCCATCTCTAAGTCCAATACTCTCTGCACTCTATCCCACTGCCTTTGATGTTCACTTGAATCTTATGTCGCACATTGACAAATGCTAGTGAGACAGCTAGAAGGATTTGTCCTGGGCTAGACCCTGTTTGGAAGGCCGTGGCCTTATACCTCCCCAAGAATGCCACGAGTTCAAATGAGAGGAAAGGGGTTGCTGGGTACCCGACTCCTTTGTGTTAGGGATCATTCACTAGAATACAGACTTCAGTAACTTCCATTTGTATCCCTCTCTCTGCTTTTAGGATCCTGAGAGTGAGCTGTAGACTCCCAGGACAATGAGTGAAGAAAGTGCTGCTGAGGCCACCGAGGCCACTGAGGCCACCTCCCCTCCACCTCCCCAGGGCCAGCGCTACTTTGACCGATTCTCAGAAGACGACCCTGAATATATGCGCCTTCGAAACATGGCAGCTGACCTCCGACAGGATTTCAACATGATGGAGCAGAAGAAGAGGGTCACTATGATCCTTCAGAGCCCTGTAAGTGGGATCTATTCCCGGGTCCAGTCGCAGATGGAGCAGGAGATGTGTGTAATGACTAAGGGACAGAGAAAGGACTGATTCCTGGGTTGTCTTTATTTGGAAAGTTGGGTTTTTTTCACACTCCTACCTTAAATTTATAATAGAACATTATCCCCTCGGCCAGAGAAGGTGACTATTTATGCCCAATGATCAGGAGTCTAATAAAGGATAATAAGCTTGCCATCACTGGCGATCCTTAAGGTTCTCATTCTCACAGGGCTGGACTTAGTGTCTTTCAACTCAGAGATTCTAGGAACTTGAACTTTTGTTTTTGCAGCCTTATAACTGGTGAGCTAGGTATTATGGGCCAAAATACTAGTGGAACTGGAGTAGCATGAGTTAAACCTCTACACTACCATAGTACCTGCCCAGACTGCTACAAGCCTTAACCCTGAAAAACCTCAGAGTGCAGAAATTTGGGTCAGAGAGTTAGAACAAAAATGTGATATCTTGATTATGACCTGGTAGGGTGAACAACCAGGCATAGAATCAGAGAATATTAAAGTTGTAAGGGATTTTAGAGCTCATCTAGTCCAATCCCCTAACTTTATAGTTAAGGAAACTGAGGCCCAGAAAAGTAAAGCCCTGGGTAAGGTTAATTACAAAAGTATTTTCCTTCTTTGGAAGAAAAAGAAAAGGAATTCTTTATTATAAGAGCTAATTATCTTTCACATTACCTGGGTTCTAGACCCATGTAGTGGCAAGAGTATTGGATGTGGAATTATGAGGTCTGGGTTTGAATCTTAATTTGCCACCAATAAAATATATTAGCAAAAAGGTCACCTCCTTTCAGGGGCAAGTAGGTTGCTCAGTGGATTGAGAGCTAAGCCTAGAGATGGGAGGATCTAGGTTCAAATTTGACCTCAGATACTTCTTAGTTGTGTGACCCTGGGAAAGTCACTTAACCTTCATTGCTTAGCCCTTTCAGCCCTACTGCCTTGGAACCAATATACAGTATTGGTTCTAAGACAGAAGGTAAAGGTTTTTTTTTTTTTAAACAATAAACCTCATTGACTTTCCCTGGCCTCAGTTACCATATCTATAAGACGAAAGAATTGAGCTAGAAGATATACAGAAGAATAGAAGTTCCTTTCTAACTTCTATTCTTTTACATACGTAAGACTATTTATTCACTGAATCAGTCATATAACTTCTTAGAACAGTGAATCTGAGTCACACACAGAGTCAGGGAGTAAGTGTCCTTGGAGTCTTCTCCCTGTGTCCCAACCAGAGCAATTTAGAGAAGCTCTCCTAGAGAGAAAATGGAACTATCTTTGGATCCCAGCAAGCTGGGAAGGGTCAGACAGTCTAGGATCTGACTGACTAAGGTGCTCTCTACTGTTTTGCTCGACTCCTCAAAAAAAGCAGGGTAGGGATCTTTGGCCGCCATTGCAAGGGCCCTTGGCTGAGGGGAAGAAGTGTGGAAGCCCGGGGAACTTGAATAATTTGTGAAGGAAGGGCCCCTCCAAGAGCCATGGGATCCTTGTTCAGTCTTTCAGGGAGGAGCTGGAGAGCCTCATCCAGGAGCAGATGAAGAAAGGAAACAATTCTTCGAACATCTGGGCCCTCCGGCAGATCGCGGACTTCATGGCCAGCACCTCCCATTCGGTCTTTCCAACTTCTCCTCTCAGTACGTGGGCAGAGAGAGCTGGGGGTGGGGGATGGAGGAGAGGGCACAGTCGGCAGCTGTTGCCAGGTTACCAAACTGGGTGAGGCCGGGCTAATGGGCCTGGTGGGAATTGCAACCTCAGAGCTATTATCCCTTTGCTTGGTCTCTGTGGCTGCTGTTGAAATGCCTACTGGGTAATTTTCTTCTTCAGTCTGGGGTGTGGGTGGATCCAAGGAAGGGACCCATGGGAAAAGCCTGATGCATGCCAGTTATGATGCTGATATTGGGGGAGATGAGGGGGGTGGCTTTCAGAAAGAACCTAGCTCCTAGTATAATGAATTTATACACTAATTTTACTATATCTTAAATATGGTGATACTCTCTTGACATCATCATGCTACTCTGGTATACTTGGAAATGCTAGGGTTTAGGGATCAATTTAATGCTGTATTTATTCTGGTCTTATTAGTAAGGAATAATATTTGCTATTTTTGATAAGAAAGGAGAAGCAATAGATTAGTCTTTCTGCCCAGTTTCTGAGGGTAGTCATACTGTTGTATCCTTGAACCATCAGCCTTCTTAATTCTCACAGTGAGCTAAGGAGCAATGCAACTTGATTTCTTGTCTGACCGTTAGTCAGGTATACCATAGAAGGAATTCCTGATTAGGGGTCCCTTCCCAGTTAGGTTTGGGATAGACTAGATGACCATAAGATTCCTTCCAACCCCAAGATTCTATGATCTACAAATATGCCAGTTGTAAGTTCAAAGATATTACTTATGTCACCAAACCTTCTTCCTCCACTCCCAATATTCTTTACTTTTAAAAAAATCTGTCTCCAAGAATGAAGCATTATGAATTATGAATCTTATAGCAGGCATAGGGGCTGGGCCTAAGATTTATTGGTCCAAAAATCTCTCTGGTGAGGAAATTCTCTCTATCATGGCTCATTGGTATCTTCTCTGAAACTTTTAGTCATAGGGTTTCCTAGGACACTGAAAAGTAACTGACTTGCCCAGGGTCACACAGCCTGTATGTAGAGGAAGGACTCGAGAGTCCAGGTTTTCCTGGTTCTGAGTCTGGCTTTCCATTCACTCTACCATGCTGAGTCAAATAACAATATTTATTTGTGTATATCTCAGAGGCGCTTCTTTTGTACATACTCATGGATACATGTTATCTTACCCTATAGTATGTAAGGTCCCTAAGGTCAACACCTATTTGTTTTATGTCTTTGTATCCCAGAACCTAATGCATTGCATGATACATGTTAGATGATCAACAAATGCTTGTCTTCTTATCCTCGGCAGACCAACCCCAGTGGATAGCATTCAACAGGAAGTGTAGCCCAAGAATTAGTACAATAGACTAGGAATCAACATTAGGTTATTTATGTGACTTGAGAGTAAGTTACTTAACTTCCTCTGATCCTCATTCTCCCCATTATCCTGTACAGAAAAAATAATCTTGTAGGAAGAGCTCTAAATTGACAGGATTATAAGAAACTGCCACCGTTCCCAAAGAGGGGGAGCATAGAGTAGTAGATGGAGAACTGGCCTTAAAGCCCAGAGGACCTTATTTCAAGTCCTTCCTCTGGCCCAGACTGGGTCTATGATTCTGGACAAGTTATTTAACTTCTCAGTGCTCATCTAGATAAGTAGTTGTAGAAATTGTCCCTACCTACATTGGTAAAAGAAGTTTCCTCACCAAAGGTTTCCCTGTACCATTAAAATCACAGGTCCTATCCCTGTTCCATTGCTTAACCCATGTAAAGTCTCTATTCCTGGAGTGGCAGGAAGAGTTTTGACCCTGGGAAGGGCAGGGAAGGAGTGAGGAACCCAATGGCCAGGTTGCCTGATCCTGGGGTATCAGCTCTGCTCCCCCACTCCCCTGCCCCTCCATAGATCTCTCCATGATGACCCCCATCAACGACCTCCACAGTGCTGACTTGCCGAACTTGGCCAAAGGGGAACGGCTCATGCGCTGTAAGATCGGCAGTGTCTACCGACTCTTAGACTTATACGGATGGGCCCAACTGAGCGACACCTACGTCACGGTGAGGAGAAAGGGGGAAGTGATGGGAAAGCAACTCGGGGTGGTGTGGGAGCTCAAATAATAACCCCGCAATTCCCACCCAGAGATTCTCCAACTCTTGGCAGGGTACCAACCTAAAGGTTCTTTGGCCTTCCCTGAAGTCTATCTACCATCACCATCCCATGCAGATTTAGCCAAAGGGCTCTCCTCTCTCTTAAGAGCACTTTTATTCTCAGCTCCTCCCTCCATCCACCAGTTGAGTCCTTTCCTTTCTTTGTGCTTAGATTTCCCCAGTTTCTGAGAGTGCAAATCTCCTCCACCTCTTCTTCCCTCCCAAGAGAATACAGAAGGTGAAGTTGTTTGAGATGCTAAGTGTAAAGTGGTGGGGGCAGGAGAGAAAGGTACCAGGCAAATACCCAGTTCAAAAACTGAAGACACTTTTTCAGGAGAAAGCAGAAAGTAGGGTGCTCATGGGAATATACCAGTTAGCCCTACCCCAGAGTTTTCCCTTAAACTTCTGTGTCTTTCCTTCAGCTGAGAGTTTCCAAAGAGCAGGATCACTTCCTGATCAGCCCCAAAGGCCTCTCCTGCAGCGAAGTCACAGCTTCCAGTCTGGTGAGTACTGTTCCGTCATTCCACACTCCCTCCCTTCACTGTCAGTCCTTGTTAAGAAAGAAGCATGCTCAGTGGGTTGAGAGCTAGACCTGGAAACAGGAAGTCCTGGGTTCAAATGTAGCCTCAGACACTTCCTAGCTAGCTAGGAGACTTTGGGCAAGTGTCACTTAACCCCAATTGTATGGTCCTTATCATTTCTTCTGTCTTAGAATGGGTACTTAGTATACTTTCCAAGATAGAAGGTAAAGGGTTTAAAAAAAAGAAGCAGGAACTATCCCTCCATCTTTAGAGTTCAACACCATTAAGTATTAGTAATTAGTAATTACCCTACGCCTCCAAATCGACATATAATATAGTTCTTACTCATAACATTCCTTTTAATTTAATGTCTCTAATCAGCCTAGTGATTGGTCTCCCAGACTCAAGCCTTTCCTCACTCCTGTCCATCCTCTACTTAGCAATCAATTTCATCATCACTCCCCTCTCCAGTAAACCTCAATGGCTCCCCATTGCCTCAAGGATCAGATATTCAATCCTCTGTTTGGCTTTCAAAGTCCTTCATAAGTTGGCCCTTTCCTGACTTTCCAGTCTTCTTATACCTCATTCTCCTCCACATCTTCTGGAGCCAGGGACCAAATCCTACTTTCTGTTTTTCTCCTAACATCTCCATCTGCTAAGGCTGGGGATTCTCACTGACTGCCCACCATGCCTGGGATATGCTACATCCTGACTTTTGCCTCTTGACTTTCCTGACTTCCATCAAGACTCGGCTAAATAGCCTACCTTTGCTTGGAAGATTTTCCCAGAGTTCTTTAGTGACTTCCCTGCAAAGTACCCCCAATATTTATCTCTATGATACATGTGTAAATATGTACATATAAATATATGGTTAAAGACACATATATATGACACACATGTACATATATTATCTATAAACAAACACATATATTTATGTATATAATAAAATATATGCATGTATATATGTATAAATATACAATGAAGATACATATATGTACATTTATATTTTATATAAACATGATAAAGATGCATATACATAATATATAGAGATTTTCTAAAGATATACATATGCATATATAGATACATAAATATACAAATGTGTATATCTTATATAAATATATGATGAAGAGACATATATGTGCATGTATGATCTTTACCAAATATGATAAAGATACATGCATATATACGTGTTTCTTGTTTGTACATAATTCTTTGCATGAGGTCTCCACCTTTAGACTGTGAGCTGCTCCTCCAGGGCAGGGACTGTCTTTTGCCTTTCTGTGTATCTCCAGCACTTAGCATAGTGCCTGGAGCACAGGAGGCATTTACTAGATGCCACTCCACTGACATGGGGCGCCAGAGTCAAAAACCCAAGATAAGATTCTGGGGTTCTAGATACTTCTAAGAACATAAAATCATGAAATTATTTAGATTAGGAGAGATGATGGAGGTTGTCTTTTAAAACCCTTACCTTCTGTCTTAATTCTAGGACAGAAAAGCAGCGAGGGCTAGACAATTAGAGTTAAGTGATTTGTCCTGGGTCACACAGCTAGGAAGTATTGGACTCCAGATTTGAACTTGGGTTCTCCTGACTCCTGGCCTGGCACTCTATCCACTGTGCTACCTAGTTCTCCTCAATTAATTTGTCAGATGTAGAAACTGAGGGCCAGGCGTGTGATTTACCTTGGAATCCCTAGATTTCTACCAGATTCAACTAAAGCACCATTTTCTTTCCTTATCTTCCCAAATTCTAATGTATTCTTTTCTCCCCATCACTTTGAATTATTTTTTGTATGTTTATGTGTGTATAAACGCATACACACATATATATATTCTACGTCTCTCCTGAGGAAATGCAAATTCTTTAAGCGAAGGCTGTGTTTATTTTTTTCTTTGTATCCTCAGTGCCTGGAACAGTGCTTGCACATAGTAGTAGCTTAATAAATGCTTTCACATAAAAGAATTGATTCCACTATACCACCTTACCTTTCCAATATCATTGCTCACTTTTAGGATTATAAGATCACAAAAACATAGATTCAGAGCTTCATAGAAGTCATTAGTTCAACCCCTTTACTTCACAGATGAGGAAATTGAGGAACTAAGAGGGTTATAAACATAGTAATTAGGAGAGCCAAAATGTGAACCTGACTGAGGAAGGTAGTGTGGTTCAGTGGAAAAAGCACTAGTTTTGGAGTCAGAGGATACAGGTTCATTGCCCAACTCTGATGTTTATGACCTTCTGGGGTATGTATCTTGTATCTACTTGAAATTTCTACTGTCCATACTATAACTCTAGATGCAGTAAAATTTAAGTTCATCTAACACAGGAATCATTTGTTTTAAAAAATTTGTTCCCAATGCCTGTTACGTAGTAAGTACTTAATAAATGTTGAATTGAATAAGACTTCATGGAAAAAGCCCAACTCTAGTTAGACTTTGAAAATGAGTGGAACTTAGGTATAATGAAAAGGGGAATGAATTGCAGGTGAGAGGATATTTTGGAATAATAATTAAAATTCCTTCTGCCTCTTCCCTATCTGCTGATCTTGTCTGGCATTTCAAAGGAACATATTCAGTTGATCTAGCTACTATACCGACAATATCCAAACTAGTCTATTGGGGTACCTTTACTGCTTCTCGTGGATCTCAATGTTGATTGTGATCCCCAACACATGAAACAATTCATGTGGGTGTCCCAAGCAAGCAGGCCCTATCCAGAATTTTGAAACTAGGTCTGAGTGGTAGTAGTGGAGATGGAAAGCAAGGTCTGTGGATTTTTTAAAAGTAGATTGTGTCGATTTTAAAAGTAGATTAGGGGAACTAGAACCTTTTTATTTATTTATTTATTTGTTTTTTTAAATTTTTAAACATTATTTTATTTGGTCGTTTTCATACATTATTCACTGGAAACAAAGATTATTTTCTTTTCCTCCCCTCCCCCCCTTTCCCTCTCCCATAGCCGATGCATGATTCCACTGGTTATCACATGTGTTCTTGACTCAAACCCATTTCCCTGTTGTTGGAATTTGCATTATAGTATTCATTTAGAGTCTCTCCTCAGTCTTATCTCCTCCAACCCTGTAGTCAAGCAGTTGCTTTTCATCGGTGTTTTTACTCCCACAGTTTATCCTCTGCTTGTGGGTAGTATTTTTTTAGATCCCTGCAGATTGTTCAGGGACATTGCATTGATACTAATGGAGAAGTCCATCACCTTTGATTGTACCACAATGTATCAGTCTCTGTGTACAATGTTTTCCTGGTTCTGCTCCTTTCGCTCTGCATCACTTCCTGGAGGTTGTTCCAGGAACCTTTTTATTTTTTAAACCCTTCCTTCCATCTTAGAATCAATACTGTGTATTGGTCCTAAGGTAGAAGGGTGGTAAGGGCTAGGCAATGGGGGGTTAAGTGACTTCCCCAGGATCACACAGCTGGGAAGTGTCTGAGGCCACATTTGAATATAGGACCTTCCCTGTCTAGGCCTGGCTCTCAATCCATGGAGCTGCCCAGCTGCCCCAAACTAGAACCTTTTATGTATGCTCCAATATGGTATAAACAGATCCCAGACACCTTAGAATATACCAATCATTAAATAGGTCAGATAAGATTGAAGAAACCATGGCTAGACAATATTGTTCAATGGAAAAGATCCAAAGACCTTAGTAGACTGTAAGTTCAATGTAAGCTAACATCATGAACCAATTTTTTAAAAAAGGAAAAGGAAATTAGATCTTGAGCAACAATAATAGTAATGAGAGAATTTATTAATATAGGAGTTGACAGATTTCCTTTGTTGTCAGGGGCTACATTTAATGGACTTATCTTTAACCAACTGCATCACCCAGGCTTTTTTAAGAAAAAATTTAAAAGTTGTTGACACTATAGAAAAAGTCACCATATAAAGCCTAATTTCTTATTAATTCTGACAGTGTACCTAATTCTTGTGAATGGTGATTAACTGTGATTCTTTGCATCTTTTGTCCTCTTTTTTCATACTTTACCTTTCTCTACAACTGAGGCCATTTTACATTTTTCCCATTTCATGGTTGTCATTTCCAAGGAACTTCACCCTTAGGGAGGCAAGACCTCAGACTTTAGACAAAGAGACTGATGCCAGGACTTACTTAGTCTTTCCAGCTTGGGATATGCCTCTTAAAAGCCATGAGAATCATCCTTGCAACTGAGATCTTTGGAGGAGAATAGATTCCTAGTTTGACCGTGAGATGAGGGAAGAAGGCTGAGTGAAGAGAAAACCCATTATCCCAAGAGAGAATTCTAAGAAAGTTTCTTTGACATATCAAGGGAAAAGCCTTTGAAAGTGATGAAGTAATCAAACAGAAAAATTCTCAGATTCTCTGAAAGTTATGTACTTAACGTATGGAAAGAGCATTCCTGATATTGGGGTCATTAGAGGGCTCAGAAAGGTTTAAAGCAATTGTTTACCAGTTTCTTTCGTTCTGTAAAACCAGCATTTCAACAATGTTAGCTTGGAGGAATGCCTTGAGTGAAAGCTGTAGGGCCTGTTCTGTTCTCTACTTTATGAGTAACATGGATAAAAGCAGAGATCTAATGTTTATCAGAGCTGCAAATGACAAGAAATTGGCAGGAATAGATGTTAGATGGCAGAGCTGGGATGTAGAATCTTCTCAGATGGCTAGAATGATGAGCCAAATCTAGATAGGTAAAACTTAATTAAGGGTAAATACAAAATACTTTAAAATTGAAACAGTTCATATGTACAGATTAGGCAAAGGTGTCAGTGAAAAGGGTTTTATGGTCTTAGTGGACTGTGAAATCAATATGAGCCAATGATGTGTCAGGCCCAAAAGCTAATTATATCTTAAATTTTAATAATTGAAATTAGAATGGTGATAGTCCTTGTCTTCTGACCTGATCAGACCACATTTCTAGTGTCATGTTCCAATTCTGGACAGTACAATTTAAGAAGGGACGTGAACAAGCTGGAAGATGAACCAGGATCAACGGCTAATCTTGTGGAAGAAAACCAGGATGCTGAATGGTCTGGAAATCACAAAAAAATCTTTGAAGGACTTAGTGCTCTTCAGCCCAGAAAAAGGGAGGCCTTAACGAAGTCATGCTTATTGTCCACAAAATGTTGCAGTTTGCTTTTAGGAAGAGGTATTAGGTCGATTCTGGGTAGCTCAAGAAGGCAGAACCATGGTCAGTGGGTGAGGATAAAAGAAAGGCAAATTGTGACTCAGTATAAGAAAGACCTTAACAATACATAAAACTATCCCACATTAGGATAGGCTGACTTCTGAGGTAGTGAATCCCCCATCACTGAAAGGGTCCAGGAAGAGACTAAGACTAAAGGTATAAAGGATAGTGAACCAGGTTGAGCCTATAATCATCAAATCGGACTTTTAGAATTGAAAGAACCCTTAGGCATCACCTAATCCAACCTCATTTTACTTATGAGGAAACTGAGGGCAGAGAGAGTTATTTTTGTTGTCCTGGATTTCATTCCTGAGCAGCCTAACAGGAATGTTGTCATCCAATGCAGAGTTGGAAAGCTACACTTGATTACTGAAGATAATCAAGTTAAATCAATTTACCATGGCCAATTTTGTTATGAAAGAGCTTTGTTCCTAGAGGATTAGATAATTGACTTACCATTGCATTTTTTCTAATAACTTTACCTTGACTTTTTCAGAAAGATACTGAGTATTTCGCAAATATCCTTTCATTTGACCTCCTGAATGTATTCAGTTTTTTTCATTTCCTGTAAAGTTCTAGGAAAATGGAATTTTGTAAAAATGATTATTTGCTCTAAATAGATCTGAAAGCTGAAGGGACCCTAGAGGCCATCTAGTTCATCCCCCTCACCTTGGCAATGAGGAAAATGTAATCAAGAAAGAACTCGAGATGTGACCAAGGCTACATGACCTTCATATATTAGTTATTTTAAACTCTTACTTTCTGCTTTTAAATTGATACTAAGGGCTAGGTAGTTGGGGTTAAGTGACTTGTCCAGGGTCACATAGGTAAGAAGTGTCTGAGACCAGATTTGTACTCAGGATCTCCCATCTCTAAGCCTGGTTCTTGATCCACTGCCCTGCCTATCCATCCCCCACAGAGCTTTTAAATGAAAACCCCTTTACCAGTCAATTATTGATGCTATTTTTGAATCAGAGAAACCAACCAGCAGCCTATTGTAATAGTCTAGAGGTGAGGTGACGAAGGTATCTACACAAGAGATATCACAAAGGTACAAATGACAGAACTTGACAACTGATTTGATATGGGGAGTGAGAGACAATGAGGAGCCCAGGATGACTCCTAGGCTGGGAGCCCAGGCAACAGGAGTTTGGTGGTACCCTCAACAATAATAGGAAAGTTAGTAAGGAGGGAAGGTTTGGGCATGTTGAGTTTAAAACATAAGGGGCTTCCAAGTTGTGATGTCCATTAGGTACTTACAGAGTCAAGACTGTAGGCCAGGGAAAAGTTTGGACTGGACAAATGCACCTGAGAATCATCTGTATAGATATGATAATTGAATTTATGGTTGGTCTCCGTAACTGAAGTCTTTCCCCACTCCAACCCATCCTCTGTCAAATTGATTTTTCTAAAATAGATCTTACCATGTTACTCCCCAATTTGATAAACTCCAATGGCTCTTTATTATCTCCAGGATCAAATGTAAAATCTCTATTTGGCTTTTAATGCCCTTCATACCCTGGCCCCTCCTAACTTTTCAGTCTTCTTATATATTAGTCCCCTCTACATCTATGATTCAGTGACGGAGACCTTGTTGTTCTTTTCATAACATACTCCTTTTACTGATTGTGTGCCATTCCTGGAATACTCTTCCTCCTTATCTCCACCTCTTCCCTTCTGCCCTCTATCTGTCTTCCTTCCTTCCTTCCTTCCTTCCTTCCTTCCTTCCTTCCTTCCTTCCTTCCTTCCTTCCTTCCTTCCTTCCTTCCTTCCTTTTCTCTCTTTCTCTCTCTCTGTCTTTCTTTCTCTCTTCCTTTCTTCCTCTTTCTTTTTCTCTCTTCCTTCCTTTCAGTCTCCCTTTCTCTCTTCCTTCCTTTTGGTCTCCCTTTCTCTCTTCCTTTCTCTCTTTTCCTTTCTCTCTTCCTTTCTCTCTTCCTTTCTCTCTTTTCCTTTCTTTCTCTCTCTTTCTTTCTTTCCTTCTTTCTTTCTCTCTCTCTTTCTCTCTCACTCTTCCTTCCTTTCTCTCTCCCTTCCTTTCTTTCTCTCACTCTTTCTTCCTTTTTCTCTTTCTCTCTCCCTCCCTCCCTCTCTCTCTCTCTCTCTCTCTCTCTCTCTCTCTCTCTCTCTCTCTCTCTCTCTCTCTCTCAAGGAGATACATGATGAGAGAAGAGTGGATAGAACCATCTGCTATTTATTAAGCCATGGATATCCCATATTCTATATGTTTTGTACTAAGGATGGCCAATACTAGGATTACTTGTGATTTTCCAGATGTGGAAAGGACCTTCCTTTGAAGCAAGTAGGGAAAAAAATTTACCAATTGTGCTGATCTTATCATTTCTATCACAATTAATATAATAATAATGAAAGACAATATAGTGGAAAGAGAGCTAGCCTCAAAGTCAGGAAAATCTTGGTTCATATTTCACTTCTGACAAATACTGGTTGTGTTCCTGAGCAAATCATATAAGTTTTCAGTGAACCAAGGAGTTCTCTAAGACTAGAAATTGTTGAGAAACTGCTTATCTGCACTGATAAAGATTTTCTTCACTGTTCATTCATTTACTAATGAAGTCACATGTTTAATCTTAATGGTAATTATAATCATAATAAGTAGCAGCAAAAGAAAGATTAATATTTCCATCCTAAAAATGGAGAATGTAGATTGATAGACATTCTTAGAGTACCTGGCAAATAAGTAAAAAAACTATTAAAATACTTTTGGAATAAGCAGACATCACTTTACCAAACAGTAGTAAAGACTGACCAAAAATCCATGCCACTGATCCTGTTAGATGTGCTCCAAAGTGGATTCCCTTCAAATGGAGCATCTTAACACTTGAAAGTACTTTCAGTCAGCCTACAAAATTTGAACTTATGTTCCAAAACACTTATTCAGTAACAAAAAGCTATCGTGCACAATAGTCCACAGAACATTCAGTATAATAGAATACAGCAAAATAGCAACTTGCCTCTGTTATTCAGTTATTTCCAACTGAACTCTGACAAAGATAATAATAATAATAATAGCAATGATATCTCATATCCTGCATAAACTCCTATTTGTAATACCCTCTTGCATTATTTCCATATATTTGTGCCAGAGTAGTTTATATCTACTTAGATCCTTTATGTGAGCCCCCATTTTTATTCTCTTACTTGCTCTTTCTTGGCATTGGGTGGAGAGCTGGAACTGGATTCAGAAAGATCTGAAGTAAAAATGGGCCTCAGACACTTACTAATTTTGTGAACCTGGCCAAGTCACTTAACCCCTGGTTGCCTCAGTTTCCTTCACTGGAAAAGGGGGATAATAATAGCACTGACTGGGGGGTGGGCATCTGGGTGGCTCAATGGATTGAGAGCCAGGCCCAGAAAGAGGAAGTCCTACCTAGGTTCAAACTGCCTAGCTGTGTGACCCTGGGCAAGTCATTTAACCCCCATTGCCTAGCCCCTAATGCTCTTCTATTTGGAACCAATATACCATATTTATTCTTAGATGGAAGGTAAGGGTTTATTAAAAAAATAATATCACTAACTGCAAATACAAAAATATTAGTAAAGCTCTTAGCACACAGTAAGCACTGAATAAATGTGTTTCCTTTCCTTGCTTTCAACTAGTACTGATCATGTGATGATTTATTTACAATATATATGCAGGGTAAACAGCAGGGAAATAAATTTTCAATGACTACCTTCCAACCCCTAGAGACAAAACCCTTTGAATAGAGTCCAGTCCTAATCCAATACCATGATTATCCTCCTTGTGCCCAGTTTAGGAAAGCAGAAACCATGCTTTAACAAATTTATCTATCAGGTGCACCCAAAAGATACCTTGTTTCACTGTCCTGGGTCACAGGGCACAGAACAATCAGATTAGTCAAGATTCTGGTAATCTGATCATATTGGAAAAAATCTCTTAGGGTTGCCAGAAAAATACGGGATTCTCAATGAAAATTTGGACTCTATTAAGTTCAAATTCTCTTGAGCCTTCAATTGTGCTGTGGCATCCATGCTTGAAATGTCAGTCTCAGCAGGACATAGAGGCGCAGGCATCACCTAGGGACAGCCCCTTATCTCTATGGACATTTCCTTTCATTCCTTCTTTCCTGTTCCAAAGTGTGCTTCTCACTTTTATGATTCTCCCAAAGTCACACAGGAAAGCAGTGGCAGAGGTAGAATTTTAACTCAGGTGCTCTCATTCCAAATTCATTTCTCTCTCTCTCTCTCTCTCTCTCTCTCTCTCTCTCTCTCTCTCTCTCTCTCTCTCTCTCTCTCTCTCTCTCTCTCCTCTCTCTCTTTCTCTCTCTCTGTCTGTCTCTCTCCTCTCTCTCTTTCCTCTCTCTCTCTCTCTCTCTTTCTCTCTCTCTGTCTGTCTCTCTCCTCTCCCTCTCTCTTTCTCTCTTTCTCTCTGTCTGTCTGTCTGTCTGTCTCCTCTCTCTCCTCTCTGTCTGTCTGTCTCCTCTCTCTCCTCTCTCTCTTCTCTCTCTCTCTCTCTCTCTCTGTCTCTCTCTCTCCTATCTCTCCTCTCTCTCTCTCTCTTTCTCTCTGTCTGTCTCCTCTCTCTCTCTCTCTCTCTCTCTCTCTCTCTCTCTCTCTCTCTCTCTCTCTCTCTCTCTCTCTCTCTCTCTCTCTCTCTCTCTCTCTCTCTCTCTCTCTCTCTCTCTCTCTCTCTCTCTTATTAGGCTTAGGTGACTTCTGAGGGTGCATCATCCTCTTAGGAATACTCATAGAATTCTAGGAAATATTTCCAAAAGAACGTGGCCTAATCCCAAGGAAAGGACAATATTTTAAGATTTACAAAGTGCTTTTCTCACAACTCTGCAGTCAGTAAATGAAAAAAAAAAGGAAAACTAAGGTGATATTACAACACAGCAACACAAGAGGGCACTCCAAGCAGCATGCCTTCCATTCTTGGGCTCAGCCTCCCACCAAGGTAGATTTCAGCCCCTCCAGGCTTTATTAGAGACCGGCTTCCTCTGATGCTGAGGCCAAGTTAATCAGTCACCTGACATCTGACCTTCTGATGAGGCTTTTGCTTGCTCTGAATCTTAAAGGAAATGAGAGATTCCGTAACGTGATGAGGAGGGAATATGTCATGCATGGAGGTCAGCCGATCTAAAGGCATGAAAAGGGGAGGTGGCATGTCAGCACACTCTAGTGACAGATACACGCTCTGTTACGAAGGCCCTACTAGAACCCTCTTCATTTAGTTTTTGTTGTTCAGCCATTTTCTGATTCTTTGTGATCCCTTTTGGGGTTTTCTTGGCAAAGATCCTGGAGTGACTTGCCATTCTCTCCTCCAGTTCATTTTACAGATGAGGAAACTGAGGCAAATGGGGGTAAGTGTCTTGCTATGGGTCACACAACTAGTAAGTGTCTGAGGCTAGATTTGAACTCAGGAAGATGGGTCTTCCTGAATCCAGGCCTGGTATTCTATCCATGTGCTACCTAGCTTTCCCTTCCATTTTGATAGGACCTGCCAAAGTCTCTGCCCCTCAGAAGAGTTTTTAAGAAGTCAGTGTCACCCCCACACAATAATGAGGCATTGACACAGGACAAGAAATTACCGAGTCAGCAAATCCCAAATTCAAGGTACTAATGAGGAAAGAGAAAGAATTGCCGAGAAGTACCTCATCAAGAGTAGAGATGGAATAATATGGGTGCATATGTGTGTTTGTCAATGTGTGTGTATGGTTTCAGGGGTATTTTCCTTGCTAAAAGTGTTCCTTCTTCACCTTGCCCTATTCCTTAGATCAAAGTGAATATCCTTGGTGAAGTGGTAGAGAAGGGCAGCAGCAGCTTCCCAGTGGATCCCACAGGCTTCAGTTTGCATTCAGCCATTTATGCAGCCAGACCTGATGTGCGATGCATCATCCATCTGCACACCCCAGCTACAGCGGCGGTAAGTGGGTCACCAGTTGGCCTCTAGCCCCAACATAGCCCGTTTGCCATTTACCACATCCTTGCTTCACACAGCATTCTAATGTGTACCATAAAATCACCAGTTCATCCTTTAAAACAGTACTGGCTAGTGCCATCTGGATTGGAGACCCCAGAGAGATTTCCTGACTCTTTATTTGGCTAAAAAGTCAAGCTAGCCAGATTGTAGTTCCATTCACTCAGCATGGGTTATGGTCATTGGGATCATTCATAACCCTTGGCCACTAGTCCTATTTTTGCTGTCCAAGCTAAGGCTCAATTAGTCCAGGAACAAACAAAATTCCCAAAGTGTATCAGTAAGCTAACAAACATTTATTAAGTCCTTGCTATATCCCAGGCACTTTACTAAGTGCTGTAGATATAAGGAAAGGCTAAAAAGCAAAGTTTGCTCTCAAAGAACTTACTGTCAAATATGGATTCCCGTTTTCTAAATTGATCCCCACCCAGGGCTTCAGGATCTAGAGAAAATAAGGAATTGCAATCGTTTCTTGTCCCTTCTCCAAACATGATCAAACCAATCAATGAATGAGCACTGGTAAATATCTGTTGAATGCCAACAAGTATGCTTCTTTGAAGGACCTGTCAAAATTACTGACCTCAAGGAACTTACAATCACCTCACCTATACACCAATACTCCAACTTCCATTTTGTCCCCATCATACAAACCTGACACTGGTACTATCTTGTCCATCCTTCCAGAAGAGTGTAAGCTACTTGAGGGAAGAGACTGGTTTATTCTGTTTTTCTTTGGATCCCTGGTACCTGGCAGAGTACTATTTACATGAAAAAAAGATAGCAATTGAACCTGTCATTTCACTGGTATCAGAAACTCCTAGCAAGGAATCTTCTCTCCCAGTGAAGGTCATCACCGTTTCTAGAATTTATAATCTTAGAGAGTGACCTTAAGTGAATTCCTTCAGGTTCCATAATCAGGAGACTGACCTTAAGTGAGTTCCTTCAGGTCCCAGAACAGGAAGCTTGAATCGAGGAGATGTTTACTAATTTTACAAAATTCATTGGATTATATTGGATTGAATTGAATTACTAGCTAGTAAGGGAGAAAAATCTAGTTTCTAGAAAAGATAATGGCAGTCTGACTATACCTACCTTCCCATGTACTGTTTTGGGATTGAGAGAGAGAGAGAGAGAGAGAGAGAGAGAGAGAGAGAGAGAGAGAGAGAGAGAGAGAGGTGAAGGGATGAAGGGATGTCTTGACTGCACCTTCTCTGAAGTAAAGAAGTGAAATTAAAGCTGTCAAAAGGACAGGAGTTTCCCCTCCTCAGTTTTCCCCCAATAAAGATATGCTGTCTGTGCTTATTAGAATTCAGTTTCTGAGGGGTAAGGAATGTGGAATTATCTTTTAGGAACAGAATACTTCCTAAAGCAGCCATAAGATCTCCTTTATGCTCTGAATGGAACCTAAACCCATGGCGGAGGTAATTCAGATTAATGGCAAGGGTTTATCATCCTCTCTTCATCTAACTTTACTTCAGAGTATAAGCCTTCAGGGTCCAAGTGGCTCTTTTGGGCTGATGGTCCCTCAGCAAAGCTTAAGCTAACAAAATTTAGACCTGATTTGATACTGAACACAAGTGAATACACAATTGTGTATACACAGGCACAGAACATAGGAAAATTGGAGGGATGGGAGGAAGAGAAAGAAAGAAAGGCAAAACAAGGAAAAATAAGGGCAAAAAGGAGGGATGCTGTAATGTTGCATAGCCCCTCACTATAATGGAGGAAGGTTAAAATGTTAATATTAGTCTTATGTGTGTCTTGATACAGTTTTAATAAGCATGTTATACATACATATATATTGATTTTTGTGTGTGTGTACATGCATATATGTGTGTATATGTATATAAAGGCTATACCATGAATAGTGTGGCTTCTTCTTGGACATCTTGGCTTCACCATGTTTGTCTAATAAGCCAGTTGTAACAGCATGAGTCTCAGTGACTCCATCCAAGGCATTTCTGTATCATGTTGCATATATAGCGTGAAATAACCTTGATATTCTCTACTCCCTGGTTCCTTGTATTAGTTCTAACCCTACAAATCAGAAGTGAGGGAAAATGGGAAAATGGCGGCACACCACAGATGGTGACCATTTCTTGTTGCCTCACTAAAGGTGTCAGCCATGAAGTGGGGCCTCCTACCCATCTCTCATGATGCGCTGTTGGTGGGGGACATGGTATACTATGACTTCAACGGAGAAATGGAGGAGGAAGCTGATCGGATCAATCTGCAGAAGTGCCTTGGACCCACCTGCAAGGTTTGGCTTGGGGCCGAAGGCTCTTGGGGTGGCCCTCATTACAGGGGTGGGCCTTGTGTTGTAGCTGTAACTGAATTTTAATTGTCATAGTCAGAGGGGAAATGGTGAGCTTAGAGGGGAGAGAGTCCTCCATTGGAGATCAAGATTAGAAGCTCCTAATCCCAGCTTTCCCAAGGGCCTCCCTGCATGACCTCAGACAACTCACTTCTACTATTTAGTGCCTTACTTTGCCTCTCTGTAATGGTGCTGAATATTACAAACCCAAGGGATCATGGAATCATGGAATCTCAGAGTTCTAAGGGTCAGCTTGTTCAATTCCATGCCAGTTGAGCGAATAGCCCTCTCTACAAAATCTTTGACGAAAGCCTATACTCTCTCTGACTGCATGAACATATCCAATGACAAGGAGCTCATTACCTCACCAGTGTGACTCTACTTACTATTTATGTGACTTTGATCAAGTTTCTTCTTTGGTCTAAGAACCTTTCCAACTCTATTCATATGACCCACCGCAGATAATTTTATTTCCAAACCCTAGGAAGTTAGGAAATTCTGCATATTATGGCTATAATCAATAATAATATTAGTAACTAGCATTTTATAGTGCTTTAAGGTTTCCAAAGTGTTTCACAAACTTTTATCTCATTTTATCCTCACAACGACTTTGAGAGGTATGAGTTAATATTATCCTCATTTTCATAGATGAGGAAACTGAAGCAAATAGAGATTAAGTGGCTAGTCTAAGATCACACTTGATGCCTGCAGCTAAATTTGAACTCAGATCCTCCTAAATCCAGATCTAATGCTCTATTTACTGCACTGCCTAGATGACTCAAGATATTGACTCGATATTTTCCTCTTTATGTATTTTATTTATTGTTCCTAGTTTTGTCCTCTGGGCCAATCAGGAAAAGTCTACATCTTCCAATGACAGTTCTTCAAACACTTAAAGAATATTATAGATAATGACTCTATAATAGAAGTTTGTGTGTATTTATTTATACTTAACTTGACAAAACCTATGACTCCTTATCCTAGTGTCTTTGAGTCAGAAGGCAGGTAGGAATCTAGAGAAAGTGTGTCTTTATTTTTGTGGAGGGGGGAAGATGACCCTGAAAATATTAGCAATTATCACCTACATAATTTTATTTTCACAAATCTATAAGATTTTCATGTTCTGCACAATTTATTGAGTTGAGAAGAACTAGGAGAAATGAATTAGCTTAATATAATGAAAACAACACTTCATCTGACCTGGGTTCAAATCCTGCTTCTGATCTTACTTCCTGTGTTACCTTTGAGCAAGTCACTTTAAGACCCTAGGTCTTAGTTTCCTCATCTATAAAATACAGGGATTGAATTAAATTCCTCCCAATGTCTTTTCCAGCTCAAGCCCTAGGGATATTACAACCTCATTCATTTGTTTTCTCCTTTACCTTTCTCTGATGACTATGCTTTGTTAGCAGATATGTTGGGCAGTTCTAAAGAATACAGCCACAACTGGATGGCTAGTTGAAAGACCTGAATTCAAATTCTGCCTAACTGGGTGCCCCTGGGCAAGTCTTTTCCCTTTCTCAGTCTCAATGTCCTCATCTGTAAAATGGGGTTGATAATGACACCTACTTTATAGGGTTGTTTTTGTTGTGAGGATCAAATGAAACGATGCATTATAGGAGCACTGCAAACCTTAAAGTGCTATATACATGCAAGCTAGCACTGTGACTAATGAAGCTATTCCACTTTGTAATAAAACTTGGTCAAACAAATTCAACATTGATGAACATTGTATTCACAGTTCCATGAACCCAAACGATTCCATAGGTTGCAGGAATATTTGAATTTGTTCCTCATGGTCACCAAGCTTATCTGGGCAGCAGCTTATCTGGAGAATGGACCAGGAGATGCAAAGCAATTTGACCCAATATTAGTCACCTGTCTGTGCCAGCCCCAAGATTTCTATGAACATCTGAGCAGAAATATCCAAACCCTCTGGGCTGCCCTCCGTGACCAGTGCATGGGAATATTGATGGAAGTGGAGAAAAAGGAGAGTGTGCAATGGAAAGAGTAATGCGCAGGGCTCCTTTGCCTGATCTCACGACAAAGGAAGTGCCCTGAAGAGCTCCTGGACCACGGGCAGGCGGAAGGAAGTGTGTTTTGGAAAGAGGCGGGCTATGTGGCACGGAGAACTTATTCACTAATTTCCACAAGACCACAAACTGCTAGCGAGGAAACAGAAAACTTAATGGGATGAGCCAGTGGGCTGGTTGGGCAGGTATGGAAAGAAATGAGCCTTCCAAACTTTATAAATATCAACCCTTCATAATGAATAGAAATGCAACTTATAATTAATTTTTATATCTAGTGAATCTGTCGCCATGGAGCAGCTGTATATCTGAATGTCAATGTGAATATTATTGAATGGAATGAGATTCTAAGATCAGTGAAGAAATTGAGAGAAAGGAGCCTTCCTACTAGGTAGGCAACAAAGAGCCTTTGAAGGTCAGAAGGCACCAGCGCTTTCACCTCAGAGGGGAAAAAGACAGACTCTTGCCACAAGGAGAAAATGAAGGTGTGCTTCAGCTCAGGAATAAATTCCTGCATAGCAGGCCATAAGAACTGGAAGAGGATCTAGGCTGGATGATAATACTTATATGGACTCACGAAATTAAGGTCAAGATTTAGAATTTGAAGGTCTTCTAGACATCATATGACTCAAAGCCAGAACAGACCTAAGCGATCATCTCTACCAGCCCTTCCTTTTACAGATGAAGAGACAAAGGCAGCTTTCCAAGATCATACAAGGCAGAGATCTGAGAATCAAAATCAGACCCTCAAATTCTAAATTCAGTGTTCTTTCTCTAATCATTGAGAAAGCCATACAGGAGAAGCTTGGGAGCTAGGAAGGAAAAGGAATGTTGGATCTAAAAGAGTCGTGTCCTTGAAATGGGTTCATTTCTGGCTTTTCTTTTTTACTCCTGCCTGTCCTAGACATTCTTCCTGGAACTTTGGTCCTTTGCTGCCCCAGATACACAATCCATATTAATGTAGATAATTATATTATCTATAGTAACATAGCTATTGAGCAAACAAAATTTCAGACTGCCAATATCAACAGTGACAATATGTATAATCATTCCAATCCATAGAACTTGGTGAGCATCTATCTATTCCCTCACTCTTCTCCACTCACAGATGAAAAAATTGAGGCCCAACTTAAGAGACTTGACAATGGATTTTTAGCTAGTTGATGGCAAACCAAGGGATTGGAACACTGGTCCTCTCACTTACAATTTAGGGCTTTTCCTACTTTAGAATATGCAGTCTTTCCCCACAAATTAGGTTTCAAACCCAGCAGACTCCCAAAATTCAATGCCTCCTCTACTGTCCAGAGAAACCTGAGACATGAACCCTTAGTTTACAGATACATTTTTTTTTGTCCAATTTTGGGTTTTTTTTTAAGAAAACTTAATTGTGGATAGAGTGCTGCGAGCCAAGACAGGGTGGGAGCAAATGGACAGGGTTATCTGAAGCCTTAGAGTGAGAAAGGAGGGAAGCTGATCAAAAATTTTAAAACAAGATTTTGTCTTCTGCTTCACAATGCCATTTGGAGAGTTTGATTTTTTAACTATGAATCTAATTTTCTGCAGATCCTGGTGCTAAGAAATCATGGAGTGGTTGCTCTGGGTGACACTGTTGAGGAAGCATTTTATAAGATCTTCCACCTTCAGGCAGCTTGTGAGATACAGGTAAATGATGTCCCCCTAAAAGTGGGCCCTAGCAGCAGACTCTCATGGGTTCTGGCCTGCCACGCCAGAAACTGCCAAACACAGAGGCACAGCTGTGGGGCAAACACAAATGGAGGCATTGACTCCAGGGCAATATTAAATATATGCGTTATTTGGGAGGATGTCTGGTATCTATGATAATCACTCAACAAGCATATATTAAGTACAGAGTGCCAGAGACTATGCTAGGCCCTGGGGCTACAGAGACAAAAACAGTACCATCCTGCCCCTCAAGGAGCTTACAGTCTATCAGGGGAGGCAGCATGTATGTAAATATATGTCCATGGAAATACACTTATATACAAAATAAATCAAAGATGATTTAGGGAAGGAAGGCACTAATATCTGGGGGATCCAAGGAAGAGGGGAAAGAGAATGAAGAGGACTGCTATAGCACCAATGGCAGAGCCAAGTGCTGTGCCATTGTGTTATAGATCTTATCTCATTGATCCTCACAAGAGCTTTGCAAGATAAGATGCTATTATTATCCCCATTTTACTGCTGAGTAACTGAGGCAAACAGATGTCCAATGATTTACCCAGGATCACACGGCTAGCTGGTGTCTGAGGCTGGATTTAAACTCAAGTTCTCCTGACCCCAAACCCAACACTCTCCACCGAGCTAACCAAGAAAGACTCCATGTAGAGTGTAGCACCTGAGCTGAAACAAGGGATTCTACCAAGTTGGTGAGGAGGGATTTGAAGGAGGAACAGCCAGAAGTCAGTTTGACTGAACCACAGAACACAGAGGAAAGAACACTCTAATTGGACTTGAAAAGACAAGGTTCACATCCTGTGACAATGGGCATGTCACTTTTGTCTCGCCTTCAGCATCCTCGTCTAGTAGCTAAGAGGAACCCTGAAGTTCCTTCCACTCCTAAGATTCTATGATTCAGAGGGGACAGAGGCTAGTGAGACAAAGAATTAGCCATTAGCTGACTTCTCCTATTACCACATCAATCAAGTCTTCTTTATCAAATTAGCGAGCTATCCACCTATTGAGCCTCAAAAGAATGGGATATCTAAAATAATTATGATAGCTCATATTTATAGAGCACCTTACATTTTACAAAGTATATTCTTCGCATGTTGCATTTAACGATAAGGAAACCAAGGCTCAAGATGTGCTTTTTAAACCTTAAAGTTTTTTTTAATCATTTATTTAGACTATTCTTTCATGATTACATGATTCTTTAAAGTTTTAAATACATGTAATTCTTTTTATATGGTCTGCTCAGGATCACAGTCCTCCAAAATTGTAGGTACAACTTCATGTCTATTTCTCCATTTATGACATGAGAAGGAAGACAAGAAAAAAAATCCAGAAACAGGGTAAAGGCAGCAGGGCCAGCCTGGAATATTTGTGGGATGCTGAAACGAAAAGTCCTGAGCATCTGAGGAAGGCAAAAGGGCAACAAACCCAAGACCTAGCAGAGTCCCAGTTGTCCTTAGAGTGGAGTTGGAGAAGAAGACAATGAAAAAAAAACAACAACAGCTTACACAAAAAGGAAGGAAAGGGAGAGGGGAAGGAAGGAAGGAAAGAGGGAGGGAGGGAGAGAGAAAGAGGGAGAGGAGAAGAAGAAAGAGGAGAGAAGAGAGAAAGGGGAGGAAGAGAGGAGGAAGTTGGAGTAGAGGGAGGATGAGAGAGACAGACAGAGACACAGCGAGAGAAGCCTTGTGAAGGAGTATCTGTGTATGAATGAGATGGGATTGGCACAAACCGGGTTAAGTAATGGATAACTGATTGGGGGAGGACATGGTTTGAATCTTGTCTTTGTAGATAATTTCATGAGCTCTTTGTCAGAAGCCATTCTAATGGCCTGTTGCCCCCTCCTGGTAGGTTCTGAAATAGCAGATCGAGTCAGAAACCTTCACACTTTGGCCCCTCCAAATACAGGCAATGCTCTCCCTCCTGGACAAAAATTTGCGTTGCTTCTCCATTTTCCTGTTTTGAATTCCGGCTGCCCTGATCTGAAGTAATGACTAATCTGTTAGTGAATGTGGTATATTGAAGACTTTGGCACTAAGTGCATAACAATCACGGAAAAATACCTCCATGAGTTGTTCAAATGTATCAGTGCACTTCTATCGAGTACTTACTGTGTGTTCATCAGTGAGCTGGATGCTGGAGATATGCATTTAGATAAAACACAGTCCCTGCCCTCATGGAGTTTGCTACTTAGTAGGGAGGTAAAGGACACACAGCCCTATGATAAATGCATTAGAGAGATGCTGAATGCTACACTAGGTTTAAGGGAATAAAGTTATTGGAAGAATAGCCTTTTGTAAACTCTAAAGCACTCTATAAACCAGTCATTCCACACTGGAGCATCAAACTTCCTCTATTATTAAGGAGAAAGGAACAGAGCAAAATCTAGATGAAAGAGATTACTATTCATTTTTGACATTAAAAACCTAATTATATAACACCAACAGTAATGATTTACCTTATTCAGCAATTTATAGTTTATATAAAACAATGTCCTTCCAATAATCCTTTGAGTAAGATGGATTAATTATCCTTCTCTCCATTTTACAGATGAAAGAACTGAATTTAGGGAGCTGGCAGAGCCCAGAATTCAAACTTAAGGCTTCTGACTTGCCGTCCAGTACTGTTTTTATTATATTATTCTAGTTCTAAAATGTACAGAGTAACCATGAGTTTACCATCCACTCTGGGTACCATTTGAATCCATGGTTTAGCACTATTGGCAATAGAAGTGAGGTAACCCTGGCTCCTATAGTGGTCCCAGCTCTCTGCCTCAGTGGCCATATGAAACATGCCAACCCTGTTACAATCACTTTTGGTGGCTTAAGGTTATCAAAACATCACTCGTCTTTTCTCCTGAGGGCCATGTCTTATTGCTTTAGATCAGCCCAGGGCTAAAAGAAAGTGGGTCATCACCCAACAGTGGCTGGCAGCTTCCTGAGCCATCTGCAGGAAGGCAAAGAGAAACACAGGCAATCCTTGCCGCCATCTGCCACCTAAACCCAGGAAGATAGTGTGGGCAGTTCTAATTTTCATTCATTCAAAAAATATTTTAAGTGCCTGCTCTATGCATGGAACTATGATAGTTTCCCAAGGATACAAAGAAAAACATGATAGAGGATTTGCTCTCAAGAAGTGTATAATCTAAGAATGGGGGAAAGACACGGTCATAAATAGCTCTGGGGAGAGGGGGTTAGAGAGGTAGGAGGTAGGGAAGGGAGGGAGGCAGGAAGAGAGGGAAAGAAGGAAGGTAGGGAGAGAGGAAAAGAAGGAAGGAATGAAGGCAAGGGAAAGAAAGAAAGGAGGGAGGGAGAAAAAGATCAGCAAGATAAGAGTTAGAGGAAACATGATAATTGTCTGAAGAATTAAGTCTTGCTCTGCTTGACCACAAGGGAAAAGAGAAGGAGCAATGGGTAGAAGTTTACAGAAGCAGATTTTGACTTCATATAAGGAAAATCATTCTTGGAACTAAATTAAAGCTATTCCCAAAGTGGGATGGGATGCCTCAAGAGATTGTGAGTTCTCTCTCACCAGAGACCTTCAAGTACAGTCTAGCTGATTACTTTTTAAAGCTGTAGAAGGGGATTCCTGCTCAGGTAGGAATTGAGCTAGATTATTTTTGGATTTCTTTATAACTCTGAGATTCTGTAATTTGAGAGGAGATAGCAGTCTTAGTTGGGTGGGCATTAAAGAAAGCTGTTCATAGAGAAAGTGATTAGAGATCCTTAGGACTTTTGTTCTTCTGTTTCATTCCCTATTTAATCTTTTCCTCAGGTTAGCTCTCCCCCATTCTTTTAAGTAATCCTGGCATGACTTGGTATTTGTATTTATATGCCCAGGACCTAGTACAGTGCCTGGCCCATAATTTGTGCTTAATTGATTGCTGATTAATAGGTGAGGCACTACAACTCTGCCAAGTGGCTCCTCTCTGCTCACTTGGGTATATTGATAAATGTTTAACTGGTTTCCTAGGGGAAAATGCATAAAGGATGCAATTTTATGTTTAATCTACATTATTAACATTTTCTTCATTACTTTTTAAGAGTCTTGTTTGAGATGTGTGTGTGCTTTCAGAAGAATGGTTCTTCAATCTAGTCTTTTCCCTATGGCCCAAGGGCACTTCAATCTGATATTTCAACCATCCAAAAGCAAGGGAGAAGTTGGTAAAAAAAAAATGGCCCCAAAATGGCCACTAAAATGCTGTGGTTTCTAATCAAGTAGATGATTTCAATCAACATTTTAAGGACACTAAGTGGGCAGATTCTTTTACTTAAGTCTTTGTAACCTAGTAATACTCTCTGTAAAGGATTCCTAATCATTGTTTTTAAACATTCCAAAGGTGATCAAATGGATGAAGGAGAACTAGCCATATTTTGTGCAGGTCCAATAGGTGAAACTAGAAGCAAAGGGTAAAAGTTATAAAAAGTACATTTTTGGCTCAGTTTGATCTGGCTATAAATGGAAAGAAATGAGCTGATTGGTGAGTTAGCGAGGTCTCCATCACTAGCGTGTTAAGGAGATGTGGATGACTGTTGGTCAGGAATATCATTAAGATGATTTCTGAATTTTGTTGGAGATGGAACTGAATGAAATATAAGAGTTCTTCTAATGCTAAGATTCTAGTATTCTCTGCGGGAGTCTATGAACTAGCTTCTAATTGACTCAACTAATGACTCAGCCTCTGACATTTTGTTTCAAGGCACACAGTGAAGCTAAAAACACAAGGCTAGCAATTGTAATTCAGGAAATAAAAATTCATTTGCAGTGGCTAATCTGGCAAGCAGAGTGTCTAAAACCCAGCTTCCACTGTGACTTGCTAAATAACTTGAATGCCCCCGTCCAGTTTCTATAAAATGTGTAACACTGGGAGTCAGCCTCACTAACACGCCCCCTCTGCTCCAGAAGAAGCATTCCATGGATCCACATTCAATAAGTGATATCGTAGCAAGAGTGCTGGGCTTGGAGTCAGGATGCCTGGATTCAAATGCTGGTTTTGTTCCATATATTTGTCGGTATCTATCTATCATCTGTCTATCTATCTGATTATTTGTATGTATGCATATATACATATGCATGTGTGTTTATATCTATTTGTCTTATCTTTGGACAAATTACCTCATTTCTTTGGGCACTGGTTTTCTCAGCTGTAAAATAACGAGGTTGAATTTAATGATCTCTAAAGTTCCTTCCAGTTCCAGTTTTATGATCTACTTAAAACCATTGTTCATGAGACTCTGTCAAATGTTCTTACTTTTATAAGTTTGCCAGAAGGGCACAGTTTGTAAAGCAAAGACATTTAATGAAATAGCACAGTAAGAAAAATAGAAATAGGACATTTCCCCTATAAACCTTGGGCAGGTTCTGCCACAAATATAGGCCCCATCAGGGGGAAGATGGCATTAGCCTAGGAAGATGCATGAAGGGCACACATGTGGTTGAGTCCAATGATCAGGGCACATGCATGGAAGGGAACCCATTTGGCCAAGATGCCCAGTGAGAGGGATGATTCCTGCATGAGCATAGATGTCTTCTGTTAATGTTTCATTGCTCTTGCTGCGCCTGCTCAATCCTAGTTACTGCTTTATACTCAGCCTACTCCCCACTGTGAATACACAGTACTGTTCTTTCTGTCTCTGCTTCTCCTCCCTTTCTTTCCTCATTTCTCTTCCTTTTCTTCTCTCACCTTTTTTTCCCTGGAAATTCTTCTTGCTACTCCTACCTCCAGAGCCTCCACAAACAGGGTGTGGCATGTTTAACAGCTGACTCTCACAGGCATATTTTTGTTGTTGTTCAGTCATCTCTGACTCTTCATGACCCCATTTGGGGTTTTCTTCACAAAGATCCCCAAATGGTTTGCTATTTCCTTCTCCAGCTCATTTTGGAGATGAGGGACTGAGCCAAATAGGGGTCAGTGACTTGCTTAGTGTCCCAGCTAGGAAGTGCCTGAGGCCAGATTTGAGCTCAAGAAGATGAGTCTTCCCAATTCCAGGCTGGCACTATCCACTGCACCACCCAGCTGCCCCACTTTTAAGTTTAATCTATTATTAAAATGCTCCATCACTTCCTTAAGGCTATGGAAATTAAGTGCTTACCGATTTACAGCCTTTGCGGAGATGTAAATACTCACACTGAACATTGAACAAAGCTGGCTCTAACACACCTTTGCCCCTCAACAGGAGTCAGCTCTCCTTCCTCATAAGAGGAAGAATCGTATTTACTGGATCTTTTAACTTCAATTACTGAACCTGTTTCTGCTCTTTTAGTAAGAAAAGCATCTTCTTCAGGATCTAGTCTCAGAATTAGGACTTTTCCTCCTAGAGGAAAAGGGATATGACAGTTCCTATGTAGTCTTGTCCCCAGAGACCAGAGAGCTAATTAGAGTCCTTAGGCATTTAAATTGTCTTCCAATCTGATTCCTCCAGCTAGCCTTTCCCAAAACTTCTCATTTAGAAATAGAAAGTCTTTGTAATTCATTTAATTTCTGATCTCCAACTCATGTCCCCTTTAAATTATTTCAGAAGCAACCGTCCAACAAACTTCAAAGCACTGCGTGGGTCTTCCTTTACCTCCCAATATCCATTGGTTCTCCAAGTAAATAAAGGAAGAAAGCAAGAACAAAAAAGTCAGATATAGCAGTTGTGAGGCATCATTTCCCACTATGTTATTTTTTTCTCAAATTATTGCTTTTACTATGGATATATGGCCAAAGCTGTCCAGACTTTGAGCCTCTGTGTAGTCTTGCCTCAATGGAAAATTTGCAATCCCAGCAAATTATTTTTAATATGACAAGATATTTGCTTCCATGCAAATGAAGAGGTCAAGAATTTTTTTTTAAAGGACAAAGTGGAGGCATTGACCTCCATCTTAATGCTTTGTTTCAAATTCTTGCTTTAATTATGTATAGGTAGCCAGTGACTTTGATATAGGTTTTGATCCACTCTACACATATAGCTGGGTTACCTCATAAAAAATGAAGACCTTCACACTGGAAATTCAAAGCAAAGCAGAGACAGAATGGTGACTTTGTTCAAGCAGACAGAATGACCAACTTCTAGAAACATTAAGAAGGGAAATGTCCAGTGGATGAGAGTTTAAAATAAATAAACTTCTGACTTGAGTTCTGTAATTCTGTATTGCTGATTGCATTTTATAGGTTATAGAAATAATTTGTTTAAGTGAAAATGGTGTTTCCTCTTGCAACAGCATTTCATTCAAGGCCCTAGAATTGTGAAAGAACTCTATCCTATATGCTGACTTCAGCTGGGAGGGGAAGATAGCTCTCTCTAAGTTTATAAAGTACTATCCTATAAAAGCCATTAGATTTGTTCAGTTTGGCCCCGGAGGGCACCAAAGGATAGAAATGGCAGAGAAACACTTTGAAGTCATTCGGGGGAAACTGCCAACAATTAGAGCTTCTTAAACATGGAATGGGTTGCCTTACGAGGTATAAAAGTCTTTCTTACTGGGAGTCTACAAGCAGAAGGTATTAAGGATATAGTAGAAAGGAAGCCAGGTTAGGTAGACAAGGCTAGATGACCCCTGAGAGGCAATGCAAGGCAACTTTGAGGTTCTATGATTATGTTATGCTACTCTATGTTCCATTAAATTACAAAATAACTTTTATGATCTTATACCTGGATATATGGAATAGCCACATCTACCTGGTACTCTGTACACAGAATAAGGGAAAGAAGGAAAAAAGAATGGAAACAAGCCACTTGGAAGTATTCTCTCATTTTTATCCTCACAACAAATCTGGGAGGAAGATGCTATCTCCCTATTTTACCATTGGAGAAACTGAGGCAGACAACCTAGTGTCTTGCCTTGGTCACATAGCTAGTAAGTGTCTGAAATCAAATTTGAATTCAGATCTTCTTGACCTGAGTGTCCTATCCACTGCTCCACTCAGATGCCCCTGGAATGAAGGAATTAATGAATGAGCATTTACTAAGTATTTATTATATGCAAAGCCCTATGTTAAGTGGAAAAGCTAAGTGCTAAATAGAAATTTTTATATTTAAATATAAATTCTATTTCATTTATATTTTGCTTTAAGTATAATTTATATATTTAAATATAATAAGAAAATGGACATAGATAAAATAGACAATACCTAGAAGAGGCAACAGCTGAAAATCACATGAAAAAAATCTGTATTCCTGGGGGGCAATGGCAAAGCAGATATTAATGCATCTTCCTTAATATCATTTCCATGGATAAAATCCTATTTCTGATGTTGAGCCATTTCTTTTCTGAGTCTTCAGGAGATTTGTCTGCTCAGGAGCTAGAGGCAGCTACACTTGTAGAGGCAGCCACCTCTTAGCCAGATAACACCTCCCCCTGGATGCTGGCTTTTGGAGTTGGGCCAGAAGTAGGGTCACTGGGCCAAGGAACATTGGTTGCTATTCCCAGGGCTCTTGGGTCCGGGGTTCCAAGTTGCTGCTAGGGCCCAAGAGGGACATAGTGGTAGTGTTTTGCCTGACTTGGAGCATTGACTTGCCTCCTCTTTCACCAACTGGGACAATCTCCAGCTTATCTTATAGGTATGTATGTATATATGTATGCTTTTGTGTATATGTTGTTTGTATATAGTTTTCACATCTTCCCCCCTCCTTGAGGGTAGGAACTATTTTTGCCTTTCTTTGTATCCCCAAAGACAATGGCTGCACACGTCAAGCATTTCATAAATCCTTGTTAGCTTGTTAGCTGGACTTAGGGTGCTTTGCTGCTTCAGCTAAGCTAGATTTCCTGGCCCAGACTTGTTATATGGTGGGGTTGCCTGGTCTCTTCTTCACACGCGTGATGAGAGTTGGGTCATGTTTGTGGGGGATGAGCTGGAAGCAGGCCCAGTGTTCTGGGGAATGCTACTTTTCCTTTAATAAATATTTATTGACTCATAAGTTAGCTGTGATAATATGATTATCTCACTTTAGCTCAATTATATATAGAAAAAGGGAAAAGTCAAGTAACTCGGGGAGGTCACTTGGTTCCTAGAAGCCTCTTGGAAAGAAACATTGGCCCAGGAATCAGGATGCCTGGATACCAATTCCACTTCTAAAACCTATTATCTAGATGACTATCAACAAGTTATTTAAACATTCTGAGCATTGGTTTTCTCATCTGCAAATGCACTGTTTAACCCCATGGGTTTATTGTAGGGAAAATGTAAACTTTAAAGTGCCAAGATACGTGTTATTTATCCCAATCAAGCTTATTGCTGTTACCCCTTTGTGCTAGGTGTCTGCTCTGTCCAGTGCTGGAGGATCAGAGAACCTCATCCTGCTGGAGCGAGAAAAGCATCGGCCCCATGAGGTGGGATCCGTGCGATGGGCCGGGACCACTTTTGGACCCATGCAGAAGAGTCGGCTGGGTGAGCATGAGTTTGAGGCTCTCATGAGGATGCTGGATAATCTGGTGAGTCTGTGGCCAGAGCCACTTCTTCCATAGGCCTTTGTGGCCAGGATCCCCTAATATGCTTACATAGGGATTTGTTTGAAGGACATCCTGGCATTGTTCGTAGTAGAGAACTCCACTAGTTTATGTTGCAACACTTCCACAGATCCATGCTTTTATTGATACAGATGCTCCCTCCAATAGTACAAATTGAAACCCATTCATATCTTTTCATACTGTGATTCTTGTTTTTCCATTAATCCTTCATATGAAACCCACCCATAGCATTGGAAGCCATTCTTGATGAGCAGGCTCCTTTCTAGGTACCAGCAAAGCACTAAAGCTGTACATCTTTTATCCTTTGCTCTCACCCTGTGATTGGCCCTTCTCCCTTTTTGCTCGTGTTCTTTTCATGATTATCCTCTTTGTTACAGATGGCATTAGGGTTGAAGTTTGCCTTGATCAATTGACTGAATCTTCCTGTCCAAGAACTCTTTATTCCCAGTGGGATGACTTCCCTTTATTCTAGATTTCTTCCCTTCTAGTTCCTGGTGGCCTCAATGGTTTTAACTATCATAGTCAGAACTGTAGAATTCGTGCCTGCTGACTTCCAGCCTCTTTATATCATCATGAAGGAAATGAGGGAGCTCATATGAAATGTCTTGGATTAGAAGGAAAATCATCCACTGAAAATGAAGGTGTGAATAGTGAATAGGCATTAGAAAATTAAGAATCGAGTATAACACTTTAAATAACGAGGGCAGCTGGGTGGCTCGGTGGGTTGAGAACCAAGCCTAGAGATTGGAGGTTCTAAGTTCAAATCTGGCTTCAGACACTTCCTAGCTGTGTGACCCTGGGCAAGTCACTTAACCCTCATTGCCTAGTCCTTCTGCCTTGGAACCAATACACAGTATTGATTCTAAGATGGAAGGTAAGGGTTTAAAAAACAAACAAAATTTTTAACCTCTGTGTGGAAAACAGACAAAGAAAGTCACAGAATCATATGATTTAGGTTAAGAAAGAAACATCCCTCATTTTACAGACAAGGAAACCAAAGCCAAGAACATGAGTTTCCCAGGTCACACAGGTAGTACATGTCACAGACAGTCACTCACCATCATTTATGCCCTTTTATCTCCCTATTAGTGCAGAGACTAGTGAGCTCAAAAAATGGCTTTTCAGCTATACTATACAATTCAGGATCTGACTAGGCTTTTTCTTATCATGACTCCCAATATTTGTTTTGTCATACAGTATGGGCACTGGCTCCCACACCATTCTTCAGGGCTCCCAGTTTGATATAAAGCTGGGTCTAGCCATCTCTCCTCTCTTTCTTTCCTCCCCTCCCTCTTTTCCCACTCTATTTTACATAAATTCATTCTATAAATAAATACCTCATTTTTGTATATGCCCTAATTTATTTTATGAGCAGCTAGTTGACATGGTGGATAAAGTGATGGCCTAGAGTCAGGAAGACTCATCATCATAAATTCAAATCCAGCTTCAGACACTCACCCTGTTTGCTTCAGTTTTCTCATCTGTTAAATGAGCTGGAGAAGGAAATGGCAAACCACTTCAGAATCCTGACACAACTGAACAGCAAAAGCAAAAACGTTTTTTTTTTTTGTAAAAACAAGTTATTCAAACCTCTTTTCATGCTTTCAAGGGCTAGTTTCTTCCCACCCTTCCACCCCATTTTCATACTAGCATAAACAGAACATTCCAAAGCTTTTGATGGGCCTAAAGAATAACTAGTGGCTCTGAGCAGCAACATGCCCCCTTGAACCTTGGTGACACTGCTATTCCTCTTACTGACACCCCTCTCCCAGCCTTGAATGCTAAGTAACAGATCTAAGTATTCAAACTCAAAGCCTCTGATTTCAAATCCAGCATATCCTGTGGACTCAGAAAAGCCTCACAAACCAAGGCACACACTTACAGTGGAATAATTCTGTAATATTCCATTTAATTAAACATGCATTAAACATCTTTTACATATAAGTCACAATGAGATACATAGATGAAAAATAATGTATATTAGATAATTAGATTGCATTCAAATATGACATATACACAAATAAATATGGCACCAGCTAAATGGCAGGCTGAATGCTAGAAGAAACCTGAAGGAGAGAATCCTTTCAGCTTGGGACATCAGGGAAGACTGGCTACATGTAGGCGGTGACACTTAATCTGAGCCTCGAAGGAAGACGTTTTTAGAGGTGGAAATGTGGAAGGAATATATAGAATAAATTGTGGGGATTCATATAAATGGGAAAAGGACAATGCTAGATCAAGAAACAGCTAGTCTATAATGGCTGAAAAGTGGATTATATAAAGAAAGATAAGTGTAGGAAGTGGGTTGGAGCCAGGTTTTAGAAGATCTTGAATGCCAAGATAAGGAATTTGTATTTTATCCTATAGGCCTATGTGAACAGCCTATTTCAAACAAGGTACTTGGGATACATTGGGACTGCAAGTAGATGCTGGTTTCCAAGTTCATTCTCAATCTTCAAACAACCCTTTGGGAAACTGGGATAAAAGATATATTGACTTTATTCAAGTTTATTAAAGCAATATTGAACATTGCAATAATTTTGGCTAGACAATTAGATTTCTAGAAATCTGAAACAAAAACCTATGGGATAGCTAAATTTTTTTTAATTACTATGTTTTGAAATTCACAACCATGTAGTAACAACATAAGCAACAAAATGAGCTTTTAGAATAGTGTCTAGCACATGGTATATGCTTAATTCATTAATTTATTGAATTGAATCTATAGTATCCTAAAAGAGAGGCAAATACAATCATAGCTTATTTTCTTTAAATCATGCTCTAATTTTATAAATTTTAAAATTTGCACGTATATTTAATCCTTGTATTAGTCCTCCCCCCCAATGGGCTCAATATAGCTATCACTGCCCCACCTGATAAAATCAGGCAGCATTAATTTTTGTATATGCTAACAGTTCCTCAGGCCTAGTTTTAATCTGAATTGGATAACAGCATCACTCAAGTGATAGTTCCAATGGTGGAGGACATGAGGAAGCACTATATACTCATAATTGTGCTTTGGTATGTGTTTAAAGATCCATGGAGTGAAATCTCGTCAGCCACCCCAGGCCCTCTGTGGTTTAGTAACTCTACTTATTCAGTCTTAGCTCCTATTTTTCTCCTCTACATCCTCTATTCTTTTCTAATCCATTTGTTCTTAGCTTGGGGTTCACGTACCCTGAAGATTTCTGAGGATAGATTCCTAGAGGTCCATGAACTTGGATGGGGAAAAATACATTGTTATTTCCACTAACTTTGACTTTCTTTGTAACCCTATGCATTGTATTTTATACATTTAAAAACATTGTTCTGGGAGAGGATCCATAGGCTTCACCAGACATGATAAAGGAGTCAATACAAAAAAGGATGAAAATCTGTACTGTAGGCAAACTCCTAGCATACTTTGCACTTTTCTGTGTCTTGGTTCACATGTCCTTTGTGCTTTTCTCCTGTTAAATCTTTATCTGACTTTTAAAGCTCAATGTATATGCTCTCTGAGCCTTCTCAAGGCCTTGTCTTCTTCTCAAAGCCTTCTGTGATCCCCTTTTCAGGGATGACAAGTTCCCCTTCATACAGCACTCTGCCCCTCTCTGATGCTTTTATTATGTGATAAAAATGTGTATTATTGTTGCCTGTACATGTCTTTTTTGTTTTATCTTTATTTTATTTTATTAACAAATTTCCACATAAATTTTCTAAAGTTATATGATTCGTGTTGTCTCCCTCCCTTCTTCCCTTCCCCTCCTAGAGTTGACAAGCAATTTAATCTGGATTATATATTATCATGCAAACATATTTCCATATTATTCATTTTATAAGTGAATAATCTTATAAAACCAAAACTTCAAAACATACGCCCAAATAAACAAGTAACAAATCATGTTTTCATCTGCATTTCTACTCTTAACAATTCTTTTTCTGGAGGTGGATAGTTTTCTTTTTCATAAGTCCCTCAATTGTCCTGGATCATTGTATTGCTGATAGTAGCAAAGTCTATCACATTTGATCATTCCATAGTATTTTAGTTACTATGTATTATGTACTTCTGGTTCTGCTTATTTTCCTCTGCATCAGTTCATAGTTCTTTCCAATTCTTTCTGAAATCATCCTGTTTATCATTCCTCATAGCACAATAGGATTCCATTATTATCATAGATCACAATTTGTTCAGCTTTTCCCCAACTGAGGGACATCCCTCTAGTTTCCATTTTTTCACCACCACAAAAAGCTTCCTGCATTTGTTTTAACCCTCTTCTCCATAGCTCTATGAGGACTGTTACTATGTCTTATTATAAAGTGACTCTCCAGTGACTAGCCATAGTTAAACTCAATACAGTGGGCACTCATTATATTTGCTGGGGCAGTTGCAAGGTGACATGCTCAGACCATAATTTTTCCATGCTTATTTACTCCTGCTTTTGTCTTCTTAGGGTTACCGAACAGGATACACCTATCGATATCCTTTTGTCCAAGAGAAAACGAAACACAAAAGTGAGGTTGAGATCCCAGCCACTGTGACTGCCTTCGTTTTTGAAGAGGATGGAGCCCCCATTTCCACTCTGCGGCAACATGCTCAGAAACAGCAGAAGGAGAAGACCCGCTGGCTCAATAGTCCCAACACATACCTGCGGGTCAATGTGGCAGATGAGGTCCAGAGGAACGCAAGCAGTCCTCGGACCAAAACTACAGTAAGAGTTGGAGATGGGGGATAGTTTTGACCTGCTTAACCACAAAGAAGCACTGTTGACCAGCACCTGACCCTATTCATTGCAGAGACCTAGAGGCTGGCAGTCCCATGTTCACCCTAGAAAAAACTGGAGCCAATATCAGATTGTACCAAGCTTTCCACTAATGCCCTCTAATACCAAGCTGGCTAAGATTATCCAAGAGCTGGCTCAATCTGTCCCCCAGCTCTGCCTCTTTTGTGGATAGTGGTCTCCATCTAGTTAGTCTAAGGTCAGGGCCTAAATGGATTTATCTCTTGGCCCAGAACTAATCTCTGAGGCTTTCTTTCCTTGTTTCTGAGTTTTAGTGGCCTTCGATGGATACGTGGGCATAATATAATGGAGCTGATCATAATTTACTCACACCTAGAGAAGTAAAGTGAATAAAATAAAAAATAACTTCTGTTCAGCCAACAAGCCTATGGCCTCTCTCAGATCTAGATAATCTAGCTAGCCTACAGGCTTGTTTCAAACTGAGGAGTTCCAGAGACAAAGGTCAGGCGCTTAGATCCAGACTTTCCCATCAGCTACTCCTACTAGGAACTAGCAAGTACTTCCAGTTACTTTTACACTCATGACCTTGAGTAGGATCAATGTCCAATCAGTTGAAGGAATTTGGGATCCTAAAATTTGATTCTTCCTCCATTTTCTCTTCTTTGATCACTCTTCTGTAATGATTAAGACCTCAAAATGTGCCTCCTGACAGCCTCCTTGTATGTGGGTATTTGACTCATTGGCCCTCAGCCCCAACCTACTCTACAATCCAGTGATGCTAGCCTCCTTGATATTCCTTGCACAAGACAATTCATCTCCTTACCCAGGCATTTTCACTGCCTGTACCCGATGCCTGGAATTCTCTTCCCTCCACTTCCTGACCTTCAAGTAGCAATAAAAGTAAAAATCTCATTTTCTAGAGGAACCCTTTCCTGATCTCCCTTAATTTTAATCCCTTAATTTATCCTGTAGATAGCTTGTTTGTACGTAATTGTTTTGCATCTTGTCTCCCCCATTCCACTGCAAGCTCCTCAAAGGCAGGGACAGCCTTTTGCCTGTATCCTCAGCACTTAACTCAGTACCTGGTATAGCAGGCAGTTAATGTTTGTTGGCTAACTGGACTGTATAGGACTCAATTACTCCTTTGCTATTTGTTCATCACTGATGAAATAATGGAAAGGTCTTAAGATTAATCCCAGAGATGAAGAGTTTCCTCCCCATGACTCCTATTCTTCATTCTTATCCTTGAATTTTCTCTCTTCCCTAGCTTACTTCATTTACTGTCCTGCAGCGATGACTCCCCAACTAGGTGGTTCTTTTCCAAATATAAATCTTGAAGCTCACAACAGCCCTGTGAGGAAAGGTCTACATGTGTTATGATCTCATTTTACAGATGAGAAAGATGAGATTTAATGGGGCTAAATGACTTGACCTTGGTCCCATCGCTAATATCACAGGTCAGGAGTTAAGCACAGCCTTTCCTGGCTCCGAGTCCAGCACTCCAGATAGTATCCTATACAACTTTATATATGTTCATGATACTGAAAATGGGTCTATAGGCAGTCTTCTTCATACAGGCTACAGGTTGCTAAATCCTACCTTGGGGGATAAATCTAAAAAGAAGCCCAAGGTGAGACAACAGTACTGATTATCTCTAAAGGAATGCGGGCATTTTGGAGCACCTTATTCTTTTGCTAACCTGGTGTGTATTGTATTTGGTCAGTGGATGAAGGCAGATGAAGTGGAGAAGTCTAGCAGTGGGATGCCAATCCGAATCGAAAATCCAAACCAATTTGTGCCTCTCTATACGGACCCCCAGGAAGTGCTGGAAATGAGAAACAAGGTAAAAATGATCCCTGGTTATCTCCTCTGTTCATGCCTCATTTGATACTATTTCAGGCATTACGATTGTAGTTTCTGGGATGAGTGTGGGTCCCTGATGCCACAGATTCTTCATGAAGTGGAAATGTCTGATTCTTGCCCCTAAGAAACTGTAGATTCAATTCTATAAATCAAATTTTATCACCCCATTGCATTGGTTTATATTATAATTTCATAAATGGCTTGTTTTCCTTTTTAAGTCTGTGCAATAGCTTTGGTCTCCAACAGTACAGTCATCCCTCACTATATCATGGTTCACTTATCATGGCTTCACTGTATCAGGGTTTTAAAAAAATATATAGATATCCAATTCTACACTGCAGAGTTACACTTATTGAGGCACACTATTGGCTGATGGAATGAAAGCTGACCAACCTCAGCTCTGTGTTTTGTATCCTGGGCAGTGATTGGCTCAGTGTAGGTTAAGAAGAATGTGGGAAAGATTTATAGGAGAGTGGGAAGGGTTTATAAAACCTTAAAATATGTATATATACATATATTTATATGAATAATAAAATAACTCTAATGCCTCTACTTTGGGGATTTTCACCTACCACGGGGGTCTCTGGAACATAACGCCTGGGATAGGGGAGAGATCATTATTTCTCAAACTGTTTGAGTAAATGACTACTTTGCTGGAAACGGAGGGCTTCTTCCCTCCCAATAATCTATCCTGCTGTTCCCACCTGGTATCTTGTGCCTCAAAGACCCACTTCAGGAATATTGTGAAATATACTTCTCATCATAAATGTGATGGATTTATTATGAAAACAAAAAAAGTAAATGATATTATCTGGTAAATATAACATTAATTCATTCAACAAACATTTATTAAGCATCTACTATGTGAAGAGAACTACTTTAAAATGACCTCATTAAATCTTATGGCTTAATAAGTAGATAATATGTACATATAAGCCATGGAAAAAGGAAAATAAAGGTCTTATTGAGGGTAGGAGAAGGTCAGGGCAAAGACCACATTGAGGGGACTGTAGAGCATTTAAGGATTATACTATGAGATAAGGCAAGAAAGAAAAAGTAATGTCACATTGTGGAGGGCCTAGAATTCCACACAAAGTAGTTCTAATATATTTTATTAGAAACTAGAGACAAACTCAGAGACTACCTAAAGGACCTTCATGAACCACTCAGCTCTAGACCATCCTGGAGAACCACTACTTAATACCAATTATGTATCAGGAATGGCATCTTCTAAAGGGTCTTCTATGGTGAACTAACAACTGGTTCTCTGTTCTTTTCCTTTTCAGATTCGAGAGCAAAATCGACAAGATGTGAAATCAGCAGGTCCTCAGTCACAGCTGTTGGCTAGCGTCATAGCAGAGAAGAGTAGGAGTCCGGTCAGCAACCTTCATTCTTTTCTGGAGTGGAAACATTTTTCTTTTATTCTGTTGCTTCTAGTTCTTAGTGAGAGAACAAAAAAATCGTGAGGTAGAGGGAAGGGGGGGGGGTGTCTGGTCTCTTAACTCATAAAGTTTTTTTATAACTAGAAGGAACATCCATGGCTATATACTCTGACTCATCAGCCAATCAATCAATAAAAATTTATTGAGTACCGACATACCTACCATATGACAGGCATACATTTTGAAGATGAGGAAAGAGAGGCCTAGAAAAGTTAAGAGACTTGTCCAAGGTCATACAGGTAGCAAGTAGGGGAGTTGGAAGTCAAACCCAGGTATTCTAATTCTCAATCTGGCACTCTTTGACCTCGATTACTCTACCTCTAATCATGACTACCTTTCCCAATTAGTACCTGTGTGAGTAAGGGCAAATCACCTCTATTTCTACTTGTCCCAAAATGTTATCCTCCTACTCTGTCTCAAGGCTTTTGGTTGGTTTATTTTGCTTTTTTGAAAACAAGAGAAGCAATTCTACCCTCCCCCCTTTAATTCTATAGGCTATAACAACCCATGACACAGAAAGGAGAAAATTTTTCTTCTAACCCCCTCCCTTATTCTCTTTTTGAACCACAATTCTGGACTAATTTCAGCCTGAGTCAAAGCTGAATGATGGGGAATTGTAGCTGTCAGCATAAAAACTCTAAAACCTTCTGTGCAAAAAGGCTATGCTGTGAGGACTTAGCACAGATGCTATAGGAGGAAAAAGAGACACAGAGGGATTAGAGATTTCCCACAGGTTAGGGGACCATTGATATCCCCACCTTTGCCAACTTAAACCCAAAGCTGTCTTTCTTTAGAACTTTATTGTAATGTGGTCCCTTTTAGTGCTTTGGTGAAACCTATAGACCCCTTCTCAGTTACACAATTTTTTAATGTAAAAGATATAATACAGAGAATTACAAAACAAACCAATCCTATTGAAATATAGTTATTCAAACATTTTTACAAACAAGTTCTTGGAACTTGGGTAAAGAATCCATGCCTTAAAGCTTTAAAAAGGTCCACATCAGTCTGGGTTCCAGTCTTCAAACTAGAGAATCAGGCTCATGGTGAGTAAAGGAAACTTCTCCAAATATATTGTTAGAGTGGCTCAGTATAGCCATTGGAAAGAATACTATATTTGGAGTCAGAAGGCCTACGTTTGAATCTGGGCTCTGCCACTTTCTCCCTGGGTGATACTGAGCAAATCACTTTTCCTCAAATGACTCTTGTTTTCCTCATCTGTAAACTTAGATTAGATGGTTTCCAAGGTCCCTCCTAGCTCTAAATCTAGGATCTTATGAAATAGAAAGAAGCATGTGATCATTTTAATGCTTGAACTAGGATAACATTTAGCAAAAGAGAGAAATATTTTTGATTCTTCAGGAAATCATTGCTACTGACTTCCAGACAGAAGTCAACACAAGACATTTTCCTATGGCAAAGCAGGCTCAATTAACATTTACAAAACAGCCTGAGGTGCCCCCAGTATGTTCAATTCCACGGTATAAAGAGTATGGAATTCTGTAGCTAGTGTGACATGGTGTATTTTGCTTATGAGCTTCAAATAATTTCAACATACCCTCAGGATTTGATGTGGTCAGGAAGAGTAGTCAGTTCAGGGGCTTAGTGAAGAGAACCCAGGATTTGGAGTAGGAAAAATGGATTTCAAATCTTATTTCAGACACTTTCTAGCTATGTGACCCTGGGCAAGTCTTTTATCTGCAAAATCAGAATAATATTCTACTTCCCAGGGTAGTTGTGAAGATCAAATGAGATCATCATGTTAAGCACTTTGCTTAAAAAAAAATTAGTTATTAGTATTATTTCCAAAGCTTGTATGCCCTGGCACTGAACCTTCTGAGATTTTGGCCAACCACTGAGGTCTGAGTCACTTGTAGGATGTGAACAATGTTATTGTAGCTAGAAATGCAAAAGTACAGTATTAGAGGTGGTTCTCCTGTACTCTAGGGACATACTTTGGTTTTTTTCTTTGATTAACAATCCTACTTGATCTTGGGGACCTGAGAACTTTGACATAGGAGTCAATGTCTAACCTTGGGTAGTGACTATGTGTGGATGGTATAATCAGCCCCCTCTTTGCTGTGCTTCCCCTTGCGTTTCCTGGTTCCAGGAAATTGCATATCATTGGCCCTGGCAAGATAAACAGGATTTGGGCCAAAGAAACCTTAGAGGAAATTAATTGATGGGTTTAACTCTCCGTGTTCTTTGGGTGTGACATGTATTTTATGGTTACCTTTCAGTCTACAGAAAGCCACCTGGCCTCCAAAGGTGACACAGATACCAAAGACGACTCAGAGGAGACAGTGCCTGTGGGAACAGAACCCCCAAATCCTTTTAGCCAACTCACTGACCAAGAACTGGAGGAATATAAGAAAGAGGTGGAGAGGAAGAAACTTGAACTTGATGGTAAATCGGGATCCACCAGACTATAATAGGGATGGCAAGGGTCCCTAAGAGGTATATTCTGGCACCGTAGCACAGTGAGGGGTGGGGGACAGAGAATAATGAACTCTAGTTTTGCCACAGACCAGTTGAATGCATCTGGGCCAGTCACTGAATCTCTAGCTTTAGTTTGCTTATGTATCAAATGAGGACACTGAGGACACTAAAACCTACCATCCCTCCCTTTAGCCTTTTATAGGGACAAAATGAGAGGAGAAGATTTAAAGTTTGAAGTGACCTTAGACTTTACATAGTTTAATATAGTTTTATAGGTGAAGAAACTGAGACTCATATTAAAGGAAAGACCTTCCAAATGGATGTGAAAAGTTCTGAAAATAAAGCATTATTCATAGTGTTAGGTCTGTACCCAACTACCTCCTCAGATGGAAAAACTTTCAAGTCATTCCAGGAAACAGAGATTCTGTCCTGTTATTGAAGCCTTCCAGAAAAAGGAGATACTCCAGCTTTTGTGATTCATCCATGGAACTGGCAACCCTTCATTATCAGGATATTCTTCCTTAATTGGTTAACCTGCTCCAACACATCTGCTCCCTGTTGAGACGGATGAGGGGCACTATCTTGTTTATTTCTTTGATTCCTGGCAGACACCAAGTGGATGGAGGAGGAGGACTGTGTCTAGTTTATAATCCCTGATGAATACATATAGAGTATGCCCCATAGTGTCCATCATGAATGGGATCTTGAGACAATGAGAGCTGTAAGAAACCTCATAACATAAAATATCAAAGCTATAAGATATCTTCAAATATAGAACTTAGAATGTTATAGCTGAAAGAAATATAGAACATATTCATGTCAGAGCTGGACAAGATCCTAGAACATAGAACACAAAGTATTAGGGCTGGAAGGACTTCTAGAATGAAGAACATCAGAACTGGATGAAACTGTATACTGTAGGACATAGAATGCAAAGATTAGGAGTCCTAGCATATATAACCCAGAATGCCAAAGTAAATTAGTCAATCCTCATTTATTCAGCATTTTAGCACCTAATATACACCCTGTATAAGTCCTTGCTAGGTTCTGGGGATACAATGACAAAAATGAAACAACCCCATTCACCCAGGTTCTATCCAGAAAAGAACACTAAAATTTAAAACACAGAATCTCAGATATAGGAAGGACCTTAAAGATCTTATAATGTAATGCCCTAGTGTTCACAGAGCAGGAAATGGGCACAAAGAGATTATAAAATATTTAAAGTCAAGAATCTAATAATAGCAGAGGAAGGAAGAAAACCAGGCAGGTCTCCTGCCTCTCAGTCCATTGTACTTTGTACTGTGCTCATTAAGCCATTACCTATAACATCTTACTGATCAGTACCTCAAACCCAGGATAATCCAATTGATCCCAAGAAAAACATCTTGCCTCTTTTTTTTCCAGCTGAACCTCTCAGACTGATTCTTTTCCTCTTTTTTAACCCCTTTAGTAGTCAGCAACAGGTTCCAATACCTTCCTGTTCCATTTTTTTTTTTTGCTGCCAGAAAGGTGATCCATCTCTCTCCCACTGGGGAGGCCTTTGCTACAGAACCAGATGGTGATGGAAAACTCAGTGCACCTGGTATCCAAATGCCACAAGAAAGCTAACTAATTTATCATGTCTAGGAGTTATGACTTAGAATAGTTCAGCTGATTTGCCAGAGTGTGCTCCAAGTGCTCTGGAAATTCCAATAGAATGGGGATTCCAAAAGAAAAGTCTGATATTGCCAGTATTTCCCCTTATAAATTTTTACATGAAATGTTGCTTTAAAAATACATATCACATGAAGCAACTTTTGGACTGTGATTTCAATGGCACTGGGAGCTCAAGGGTGAACACCTCTGTCAATGCAGGTGGACACTTTCTCTGAAACTTAGAGTCTCAGAGTCGCCTAGAAAGGTCACATCAGACTCTCATAGAAACAGAAGGATCCCTCTGGGCCACATATTGATTTAGAAAGCCAAACAATTATCTATTTCTTGATTCATTAATACATCAATACATTAAACTCCTAGAGGAACTACATTTCACTCCCAAGGAGTGCTGTGAACTGTATGGGGTAGTATCTGGTACTTCTAGCCCAGATTACTCTAAGAAGTTAAGTGATTAGATATGCCTAGGGTCACACAAGCAAGAGGTATCAGAGGCAAGATGACTCCAGGAGCTAAGTCTCCCTCTAAAACCAGTTATATATATATATATATAGATAGATAGATAGATATAGATATAGATATAGATAGATATAGATATACATATACATATACATATATAGATATAGATATACACACACACACACATATATATATATACATATATATATACACACACACACACACTACATCATGCTTTTCCCTTGGATGTGTAAAGAAGCTTAATTATTCAATTTTTGCTGAAAATTTTTCTGGCTACCCTCTCCTTTGTTTCCATAACATTTCATATCCCTAACCCAACTGAGCCAATATTTAGGTTTCTATCAATTTATTTCAAATACTCCTAAATGTTAGCCAAAATGGTTTGGAAAATTCTGATTTAGGGAATATTTAGAATGCCACAGCCTGAAAAAAGGTCATGAAGTGAAAAAAAAAACACTTTCTAAGTACTTATTATGTGCTATGTTAAGTGCTAAGAATACAAATTAAAAAATGAAATAGTCACTGGTCTCAATAAGCTAAAAATCTAATTAGAGGAAAGAACACATCTAGGAAGATTCAGTTGCAAGGCAAATGAAGAGGTCCAATTATCCTTAGGCATCAGAGGCAGGGCAGATGACAAGGTCCAATCATAGTACTGATATACTGAAGAGTTCTAAAAGCAAGGTCATGTCATTCAGCAGATATTTTATCAAGCATATACTATCTATGCCACCCTTCAATAAAGTCCTCCTCTAGCCAATACCTCATTGCTCAATCATAGCAAATCATAGCAATTCCAATAATAAGGGGATGTTAATAAGGAGAATCACTTAGGGGGCTTCAGTGGCTGTTTCCATCCTTCCTGGGGGCTGCTTTTGCAGTCCCCGGTTTCCACATGTGACTGTGTCAAACAGCATGGTCTTTGATTGCTCCCAGCAACCTGGCATGATGTCACTCATCTACTTCCATTTTCAGTTCATTTTCTGGCTCTTCATCTACCCTCTCATCTTTCATTCCCAGCCCAGAGAAGAGAGTTTCCTCTTCTTCATAGCTACTCCACTCAGATATCTGGCACTATTTTCAAAGTGAGATTATTCTATCAAAAGGTGGCTCTTTATTTCTGTGCTGTTCACATATCACCTTCTGCTCAGTCATACAAATGTTGCCAGGGGCTGCTGAGCTGCCAAGAAAATGCTACAGCCTCTTCTTTCTTCCTCTTTCATCACTTTATTTGGTTTTGACAGTTAGAGATGACTGAAGGAAAGCACACAAGGTCATTATATAGCATAGAAGGCCTCCTTTCCTGCAGTCCACAATTTTTTGGAAACAAGGAAAAGGCAGTATGGTATAGTAGAAAGAGAAAGGCCAGCTTCAGTGAGAGTCCAGATAAGGGGGTCCTAGTCTTCTTGGATTTACTATATATTTGCTGTGGGCATATTTCCCTTTCTGACACACTTCTCATCTATAACACGAGGTCTTTGGCTGGAAAAAAAAGAAATTGACTTGTCCAGAATCACACACATAGGAGCTTGATGGATTAGAAAGAACACCAGAGTTAATGTCAGGCTGACTGTGAAACTCATCATTGTTTAGTTGTTTCAGTCATGCCCAACTCTTCATGACCCTATTTGGGATTTTCTTGGCAAAGATACTGGGGTAGTTTCCCATTTCCTTTTCCAGCTTATTTTATAGATGAGAAAATGGAGGCAAACAGGGTTAAATGACTTGCCTATATAGACATACAGCTTGTAAGTACCTGAGGCAAGATTTGAGCTCAGCTCCTTCCTGACTCCAGGACTGGCACTCTATCCACTGTGCCACCTAGCTGATCTATGATACTCATTATCAGTGTGTTTTAGGGAAACCACTTTACCTCTCTGAGCCTCAGTTTCCTCATCTATAAGGTGTTGGAGTAGATAAAGGGGTCAGCAGACTACCTCCAAGCTAAAAATAGTTTTTTATATTTTTAAATAAAGTTCTGTTGTATTTAAAAATATAAAAAACATTCTTCACTCATGTGCTATATAAAAACAGGTGAAGGGAGGTACACAGTTTGCTGAGCCCTAGAGTAGATAATCTATAAGAGCCCTTCCCAACTCTCAACCTCTATGGTTCTAAGAAGCAGAATTCTGATTTGAACTCAGAACTTCTAGTTCCAGATCTAGTGTTTATTTCATTGCTCATTCCATGATACCATATTGTTTCCAGTCTAAACCACTATAGCAATCCTTATGTTCTTCTCTCATTCAATATTTGTGCCCTTAATACAATAGGCATTGAACAAATGTTTGCTGAATGAACAAAAGCAGCAATAGATTTTACCAATGGAACTCAATCTATGTTATATATGATTCAAGAGATAGAATCTAGCCAAAGATTTTTCTAATTGCCTCTCCAGAGCTAAAAAAAATCCTGATTGGGCCTGGAAGAACAAAGAGGTGAATGGGGAGAAAGGAGTTATTTTTTCCACCTTCTCTAGATCTTTTTTTGCCAGCTTTTGACCACTATTCACAGATGGTTTTCTCTGTACACAGGTGAGAAAGAAACAACAACAGAAGAACCTAGCTCTCCTTTGAAGACTGCCCCGGCTTCTCCAGTGAAGAGTCCTTCTAAAGCAGAAACAAAGAGTCCTGCCCTTTCTCCATCCAAGTCTTCAGAGGGTAAGTAAAGCTCAAAGGGGGTGAGCTGAAGGGGAAGTGCATTCAACTGACCAAAGAAAGTCCCTGCAGAGAAGATAATGAAGATATATGCATATATATATATGAATGGATAAAGAACACATAAAAATGACATTCTGCCCCCCCCCTTTCCCTCAGTGAGCTGAAATACAGATTGCCAAGGGTATATTTGCATCATTTTTAAGCTATCATGCTAGACAAAGAACACATTTTGTAAAAAAAAGAAAAGAAAGTCATAGCCAAAGACTGTTTCCTACTCTGAGTACTATATCACTACAGTTTAGAATGAATTCCCACAGGTAAGAATGTCTAACCTCCTGCTGTCCATACAGGACTAAAACATTTCCAATAAGCATTGCAGGGTTGTGGAAAGAGCAGGTTTTGGAGTCAGAAGACCCCAGGTCCCAATCCTATATTCACACATATTAGTTGTGTGATTATGGCAGGTCTCAGAATCTCATTTTCCATGTATGAAAATGGAGGTACTAACACTTTTCTACTACCTACCTCAAAAGGGATTTTGTAAAGTCAAAGTACAACATAAATGTGACCTTGTTGTTAACCTGATCTCCAGGAAGAATCTACACACTTATCAATGAGGAGCTTCTTCCCAAGATCTAAATTCACACCTTCTTCCATTTTAATTCCTTCTAGAATAATAAGCAAACAATAACAACTCACTTTCAAATAGTAACTGAATCAATATATGATCATTTTCATCTATGCAAGAGAATCATGGAAGCAATCATTTTTTGGAATACAAGTTAGGGCATTTGGATTCTGGCTCTAATCCTTTCAAGCATTTAATTAGCCGTATGACTTTCAGCAAGTCACTTTACCTCTCTGTGCCTCAGTTGCTTCTCTGTCAAATGGGGCCAATAATATCTGCCCTGTTTACCACAGAAGGACACTGTGAGTATTAAATGTCATAATATATAAAAGCCCCATGAAAATGTGTATATATTTTATAAAAATATATGTGCACATGTACATATACTCATGTGTGTTTTGTATGTATGCATATTGAGTATGCCAAAAGTCTTAATGCAGCTTTAAGCTTTAATAGCTTTAAAAGCTATTAATTATTAAAAATAGCTATCAAAGTAGCTAAAATTGCTAATTATTGAAATAGCTAATTATTTTAAAATACTATTAATTCAATAGCTATTAGAGCTTAAGGCTATACAGAGACTTTAGGATATGGATTTATTTTTAAAATTAGTTGTATAATAGTATTATATCATTGCTAATCACATAACAGAGTGATCCAGACATTTAGATATTACACGGGGATAGATAATCAGGAAGACTTAAATTCAAATTTGGTTGCCGATCCTTAACTAGCTATGGGATTTCCAGGCAAGTCACTTAACCTTTATCTACCTCGGTTTCCTCATTTGTAAAATGGAGATAATAAAAGTACCTCCCCCTCTCAGGCTTGTTGTGAGGATCAAATGAGATCAGCTTTGTAAAGCACTTTGTAAACCCTAAAGCTCTATATAAATGCTGACTATCATTATATAAATTATTGATAAAATCACTGATCTTATACAATGCAATGCAGCAGACAGATGCTGGCCTTGCAGTCACACTCAGGACTTATGTGACCAGGATGAACTTATACAAACTTCTTTTAGCATTCAAGTTAAGGGATGTGAGAGATGGGTTGTGATTTGCTTCTGGGGAAGGACTTTCCACAACAATAAATAATAAATAGGATCATAGATTTAGAGCAGAAAGGAACCTTAGAAGAAATCTAGTCCAACTTCCTCATTTCACAAATGAGGAAATTAATATGCCTAAGAAGGTCAAAGAGCTTCCCCCAAAATCAGAGATGTTCTAGACATCAGAGCCAGTATTCTTTTGTTGGTTTCAAAATTAATAATTAATAACTACATATTATATTTTAAAAGTTTTATTAATAATAACTAGGGCAAAAGAACTGCCTGAATTCAGCCTGGTCACAGGTCCAAGAGAGGGAGAGGGAGGAGTCGCAGCCACTTAAATACAATCTCACACACACAAAACGCAGGGATTTAGGAAAAGGAAATTTTGGGAAATACTAAGAGACTTCTGGGGGATGAAGTCCAAAGGCTCAAAATCTCCATTTATACACTTTCCATTTCACAAGTCCTTGATAGATAATATAATTATTTTTTAAACTGTATGTAATACCATACTATACTTATTATATTTATATTAAATGCACAAAAATTATTCTGGTTCCCATGCCTATGCCAAGAACTCATCACTGTGGTTTAATCATCTCGACTATGCTCCTTTCAGAATAGGAGCACTTCACATTCCCCTAGGCAGTTTCCCCAGCAATGCTAGAAGGTTCCTACCTCTTGGGAACAGGGTTCACAGAATCACAGACAATTAAAGCTACACTTAGCAAAACACATCAGAAACAACTACTTTACATATAAGGAAACTGAGGCCTAGAGTGAGAGAGTAACTTTCTAAAATGCACATAGATAGCAAATAGCAGAGCCGAACTTGGCCCCTGGTTCCTGGCTCCAATTCCAGTGCTCTTTCCACATTTTAATAATCATTTAGGTATCCCCCACAAATTGGGGGTGTTTTAATTTTTTAAAAAGGCACTTCTGCCCAGGATTCTTTCATTCTTAAATCAACAATTTGCCTAGGTATGAATGTCTAAGAATGCCAGAAGAAAGCAGTCAGAGAAAGGCTTCTTTTTGAGCCAAAGACAAGCAAACCGGTGTTCAGTGACTGTTGTTTTTCTCCTTGTCTCATTGTGGTGTTGTCCAATTTGTCTCCACCATCTCTTCCTTTCTCTTCCCATCTGTGCTTTCATCAAAGGAGTTACCTCTGATTCTGAATACTTGTCTATGTAGTAAGTATAGAGAGGCTGTTTACTAACTGTACCTACCCTTGTGCCGGGGAGGGAGGACTTCCTTTGGCGACTAACTGGAACTACAGCTACAGAACTTAGTGGAAGCAAAAGGACTTCTCTCTCCCGCTCTCTCCCCCAATCCCTCTCCATGTATGTCTGTATGAAGGGGAACACCCTGGACGGGAGAGTATCAAAGTATCCGGCCTCCTTCAGAGACACCTCCTCCAGCCTCCCCTCCACAGAGTGGGGGGCCCAGGGTCAGGGGCAACAGCTGCTCTGTCCTCCTTGCTTGGAAGCAGCCAAATCCTCCGTGTTGCCTTTTGGAGATCCTATAACCCATACCGGGAACCCCTGGGTCCATTCTAGGAAGCCACCACCTACCCTAAGATGCTGAGTGGGAGCCAAGGAATCCTTGGAGCAGTGATAGCTCCTACATCAAGGTTCAGTGCTGGCTTGGCCCGTCCTGGCTCTCTACTGAACCGAGAGTACTTGTAACCCCTCTGAGGAAGCCAAAGGGTGAGGGGAGGGTGTTCAGGAAGGAAGTGGAGATGGCTGTTTCATTTGCACCCTTTGGATACTTAGCAGGGGTGGAACAAGAAGGAACGCCATTATTTCTTTTAGATGGATACTAGTCTTCGGAGTACTAATTCCTTATAATAATTGTCCTGGAGCTGGTTTTCTGAGCCCTCCCCTTTCCAAAACTCTTTAGGAGGGAGCTTATGCAATGGGGCCTGCAGTAGATAGCAGCATTGTGCCTTCACCATCTTCATCGAAATACTGCAAAGGACCAAGACAGAGATGGGGAAAGTGCCCATCTGTGGCAAAGCTATTTCTTATCCCAGAAAAGGTGTACGTAGTGCCTGGTCAGCAGAAGGCTTGAAGTCATCAGAAATAGGACTATGCTCCGTCATCCCCCCTTATAACTTATCCAGCTCCCAAGAGTACAAGATAGATTGAAAAAAGGAAATTGATGAAGCGCTTACTACGTGCAGCAAGTAGTAAGGAGGCCTCATGGTGTCCTGGATAGAGAAGCAGCCTCCAAGGCAGGAAGGTCTGAGTTTAAGTCACACCAACTTTGTTAGATACTGGCCGTGTGACCCTGAGCAATTCACTTAACCTCTCAGCGATGCAGACACCCTCTAGGACAATAAATTGCCTACAAGGTGCCCACCTACGATGGTAGAGGGTGTTGCTTCACCTTGGAGTTCTGTCTTACCAAAGAAATCACAGGTTCAGTCCCCATCCCTTACTGTATGCCACGTATTGGGACTAGCTGGAGATACAAATAGAATAGGGAGGCCACCCTTACTCCCAAGGAACTTCCATTCCTGTAAGGGAAGACAGCATATAAAAGGTTCAGCTGCAGGACCTGCAAGTCCTGGTGGTCAGAGGGGGCAGCAGCAGGAGAGATGGCCAAGCGTCCTTGCCAGGTTAGGCTTTTGTTCCTAGCTGGACCTCCCCTTCCTGCTCCCTCCCCATCTAAATGTTCTAGGATGTGTCTTGGTGTGAGCTCTTGTTCTTTGTTCCTCTTCCTCGTGTATTATGTCTCTCCCCTTGTTTCTGTATCATGTCCTCCAGGATTCTCCCAACTTAAATTTTCTCCACATCTGTACATTCTGAGCATTTGCATTGTGCCCCTTGCCAGGGAGAACACCCAGCTGCCTTGCTGGCTGTATGTGCAAAATAAAAATGAAGGGTTGAAAACAAACAAAAATTACTTTGCATCAAGTGAATTTAAAAAAGCAAAAACAAACATTCACAATGTAAAAAGATGATAAACAAGTAAATTACATTAGGCTAAAAGGAAACAGACAATAAGTGACTATTAATATTAAACTTATATACTCCAAATAACAGCATTTAAATTCATAAAAATAAAATTAATTAACCTACAAGAGGACATAGAAAGTAGTAATACAGTAGTAACAGAAGATTTCAGTATACCTCTCTCAGTTTTAAATAAGTCTAACAGAAAGATAAATAAAAGAGAAATTAAAAAAACCCAGACCCATGATGGTTTATTGATTTGATCAAAAAAACCCAGCCATGTCACTGCATAACTGTTTAAAAAATTAATCATCTGGATACATACTTAGATGGTGTCCTTTTCAGTTCTGAATATGACAGAAGTCTAGGACTGATGACTAATTCATTAGATAACAAATCCATGTTTCAAAAATATCTTAACAGATAAGAATTATATGTCAAAACCAACAAAATAAAAATATATAAATGATAGATGTTAGTTTCTCATTTATATTAAAAATTTTAGTTCCATTAAGTACAGAATAAGAGAAATAATGCAGTAGTTTTAGGTGTCTATAAACCCAATATAAGCTAACCCCAATGACTTCACAACCAAAAAAAAAAAATCAGTGTAATCTTAGGAATCACCGGAAGAAATATGGTGTCCAGAATCTAGGAGGTAAAGGTTCCACTATATTCTCTGTCAGTCGCAGAATATCTGTGGTACTGTAATGAATTCTGGTACATAACATTTAAGGAGGAACAAAAAAATCTTTTCTAAAAGAAGATGAAGAGATCTGACTCTGTTCCAGGAGGAACTAAAAACAAACAAACAAACAAAATAAAACCAGAAGATGTTACCCTGAAAAAGAGAAGACTTAGGGGAAATATGATAGCATTCTACACATATTGTGCAGGGTCATCATTCAAAAGATTAGATAAAAATAGATTATGGTTAATCTGCATGGCTCTAGATGGCAGAAGTAGGGCTAATGGGCATAAATTAGAGATGGGTAGATTTCAGCCCAAAATAAGGAAAATTTGAGCTATTCTAGATCTGAAATAATTTTAAATCAGCAATTAAGGTAAGACTAGAATCCAAGCATCTGATTCCTAGTTCAATGGCCTTTTCATTGTGCCTCATTTGTACCTTATAGTAGCTATAAGCAATATGATGACTTGGAGTCAACTTCCATAATTCCGAGGATAGGGGGAATATTTTGAATTTTAGGGAAGAACCACAGCTTCTTCCCTAGTATGACAAATTTATGTATACATATCCATTTGTTGATGGATATCAAGTTATTCATGACAGCTACATATATATGCCTTAATCTCTTTTGCAGTAGGTCAATAGTTGTTCAACCTAGTTATTTTCTATTGGGGTCCATTGCTAAGGCTGAAACAGATTCCCCATAAGGTTCACACGGGTCAGTCAAAACTGAAAATAATAAGGCTTTTTATTTGGAATGTTTGAGAGAAGCCTACATGGCTTAACACCTAAAGCTACACAGAGGGAAAATCAGGGAGTATGAATGGACAGAAACTAGGGTAACATTTACCCCTCTTCCTGCAAAACAAGTAGAGTCATCCCTCTCCTTTGACCTGGCACCTCCAAATCAGAACAAGGAAGAATAGGGAAAAGAGACAAGCAGGAATGTCTTTGGGGAGCTTCCGGCACAATGATCTTCAAACTCTAACAGTGCTCCCATTCCTGAGCTCAGCCTATCTCAATCTGAACTATGTTTTGCCTCCAACCCTCCCCATGTCACAACTTCCCTATTACTTATTAAGGACATTTCCATCTTCCCAGTCACTGAGGCTCACAACTGAGGTGTCATCCTTGACTTCTCACTTCCACCCCCATATCTAATCTGTTTCCAATTTTACCTTTATAATATCTCCCACTTTGACTCCCACCCTCTCCTCTGACACTGCCCTTAGCACTTCACATCTGGACTACTCCAATAAGCTACAGCAGGTCCCCCTGCCTCACTCTCCAAACTAATTAATCTTCCTAAAGTACAGTTTGGTCATACCCTCCCCTACTCTATAAACTCCAGTTACTACCTCCCTATCGCCTCTAAGATCAAATGAAAAGTCCTCCATTTGGCATTCAGAGCCTCTTACAACTTGCCCCTCTCCTATCTTCCCAGGCCCCTCATGATCCAGTGGCATTGGCCTCCTTGCTTTTCCTTGAACAAAACACTCCTCTCCAGACTGGACATTTTCAATGACTCTCCCCAGGCAGGAAATGCTCTCCCCCTCATCACCACCTCTTCATCTCCCTGGCTTCCTGCAAGACCAACTTAAAAACCTACCTTCTACAAGAAAGCCTTTCCTGACCCCTCTGAAGGCTGGTGCCTTGCCTCTGTTGAAAATCTCCAATTCGTCCAATATATATCTATTATTATTCATAATTGTTTTCATGTTGGCTCCCCCTTTAGATTTTTACCTCCCTGAGACAAGGGTTTCTTTTCCCTTTCTTTGGATTCCCAGTGGTTAGCCTAGAACAGAGTAGTTGCTTAATAAATGTTTATTGACCGACTGATGATAACCTTGCAAGAGGCTGTTCTCAGTACTTGGTACATAGGACCCCACTCATTGACTGGAACTCCTAAATCCATCTTCATTTCATTCTTTTCAGGGTAGTTTGAGCATCTTGGGGGGCAGCTCTTATGCTTTATAGAGAGGGGTGGGAGTCTGATTGTTTTCTTAGCTATGAGGTCACAAGCAGGGAAACCCTAATTGGTTAGGAAACTGAATATTTCTTGCTTAGATGGTCCCAAGTATAGTTTTCAGATAGAATAAGTGCTTAATAAATGATTTTTTTGTTTGATTGCTTGATTAGATAGAGGCAATTAAGATAAAAGGGAAGATGGATGGCTTAGTTACAGAAAGTTTGTTGAATGGGGAAAGAATAAGCTAGAAGAAAAAAAGAGGGAGTTTCTAGATTACAACAAGTCCATACCTGTATTCTGTTTTCATTCCTAATACTATATTCTAAGTCATTTTCAAAGTGATAAGAAGTGGAAGAAAAAGCTAACTTGTCCCACATTGAATTTCACCAAGGAACTAAACACATGTCAACTTGCTGTCCTTGAAATCTCTGTGGGATTAAATATATTCATTCATGCTGACCAAGGCTATTAAGAATTGAGGATAACTCTTTTATTTCATGGTGGTAAAAAATGCCCAGAGGTTAGCCACAGGAGGATCAGTGGATGAAAGCAACAGGAAGGAAGGTCTTGTGCCAAGAAAAGAAAGAATGATAGATCTTTAAATATGGCATTGGGTGCTTTGAGAGGGAATGAATTTCATACCATTGAGAATGGTCAAACAGAGCCTAGATGAACAGCTTTTGGATGTTGTATTGTACTACCTTGTAGTAGCCATGGGCAATATGGTGAAGTGATATAATGAATTTTGGGGAAAAACCACAGCTCCCCAGTATGCCAGTATTTCTGTTCACCTCAAGATTGGACTAAATGTCCTTTAAAAAGGGTTCCTTCCAAATCTAATTTCTATGATTCTGTGATAGTAGACCTCATCCTTGCAAGAAGGCATTGTAATGGATTCAGAGGATCTGGGTTCAAATCCCGATTTTACTGCTTACTATTTGTGTGGCTTTCAGAAGATTGCCTCAATCAATCAACAAGAATTTATTAAGTAATGATATCTATCAAGCACTATGATAAGCCCTAGGGATGCAAAGAAAAAAGCAAAAATATTCTGCCCTCAAGGCATTTACTTTTTTCTTTTTAGTAATAGGACTTCTATTTTTACATAGTGATTTCAAAGCCCTGGAATATATAGTTTCCCAAAAGTTGTGTTGTTTTAAGTTTTGATAGTTCAGTTTAACTTAATGTTATTTAAGCTAGTAAAGCTTAAATTAAATCAAATAAGCTATTCTATTTGATAATAGCTTAATTCAATAGCTTAAAAATAGTGAGCTCACATTCTAATGGGGAGGCCACATATGTAAATCAGAATGCATAAGATAATTATAGAATAGATAAAAAGTGGCTTTCCATTCTAATGCTCATCAGGACTGGTATTAGCAGTTGAAGGAACCAAAAAAGATCTCCTGGAGGAGATAGTACTTGAACTAAGTCTTAAAAGAAATTAAGATTCCAAGACAGAGACAGGAGGTGGAGTGTCATGTGCAAGGAACAGCAAGTAATTCAATGTGGCTGGATTATAGAACATGTGAAGTAAGTAAAATATAGGAAAATTGGAAAAATATGAAGGGAGCAGCCTGTGAAGAGTTTTGACAAAGGACTATGATTTTGATCCTTAGATAACAGATAGCCAATAGAGTTGTTGAGTAAGGGGGTGACATGGTCAGAACTACACTTTCAGAAAACCTCTCTGGCAATTAAGTGAAGGAAAGAAAAGAGTAGGGAAAGACCTGAAACAAGAAGACGGATTAGAAAGCTATTGCAGTTGTCTGGACAAGAGATGATGAAGATCTGAACTGGAGTAGTGGCTATGTTCATAGAAAGAAGGGGGTATACTTTAGAGCTGTTGTGGAGAAGGAAATTATAAGATTTATCATCCAAATGGATTTATAGGGTGAGAGAGACATAATGGTTGAGGATGATGCCAAAGTTACAACTGGATGAGTGGAAAGGAAGTTCCAGAAATAAGGAAGTTCAAAAGAAGGAAGTATTTTGGGAAAAGATGATGAGTTTTTCTTTGCATACAATTTGAGATGCTGATGGGACAACTAGTTTGAAATTTTTCAATAAGCAGTTAGTGATGTGAGACTGGAGCTTAAGAGGAGAAACTAGAGATAAATAAATAGATCCGGGAATCATCTGAATAAAGATGATGGTTGCATTCATGGGAGTTAACAAGATTACCAAGTGATGAAATATATATAGAAAGAAGAGGACCCAAGATAGAGCCCTGGGAGACACTTGGAAGAAAGATCCAACAAAAGAGGCTAGGTAAGAGACCAATCGAAACTTCAATCATGAAAACCCAAACAGGAGATAAAATCCAGGAAGAGAAAGTGGTCAATGGTGGCAAATGCTGCAGAAAAATAAAAAAGGAAAATGAAAGAAAAAGAAGACATTGTATTTAGCAATGGGAACATTACTGATAACTTTAGAGAGAGTAATTTCATTTGAATGATGAGGTGGAAAACCAGAGCAAGGGTTCTTAACCTAAGGTCCATAAATTAAAAAAAATATTTTGATAATTATATTTAAATATAATTGGTTCCTTTGTAATCTTATGTATTTTATAGTATTCATTTAAAAATATTACTCCGATGATTCCATAGGCTTCCCCAGAATGCTAAAGGGGTCTATGACACAAAAAAACCTCAAGAACTCCTATTGTAGAGGGTTTACAAGAGAGTGAATGGAAAGGATGGAAATATAAACATTGATTGGAAACAGCATTCTCAAGGAGATTAACCACAAAAGGAGGAGAAATGTAAAACAATAAAGTTACTGGGCATGGTAGGATCTAGTGAGGGTTTTTTAGATAGTTGGGCATCTTTTTAGGCAATAGGGATTGAGTGGTAGAGAAGGAGAAATTGAAGATTAGAGAAAAAAGGGGAAGACAGGGAGCATCTACTGGAGAAGATGGAAGGGGAAGGGATCAAGGACATATGTAAAGGCACTCATATGACAGGAAAACAACCTCATCATGGGAGGAATGAAGGAGGAGATGGTAGGGTATGGGGGGAAACTTCATTGTGTCTTATTTCCTTCATTTGTAAATGAGGGCATTCATTGGTGATCTGTCCCTCTTGACTTATCCCTGAGCAGTTTGCCCACCTTGCCTGCCCCTAATCCTGCTGCCTTTTACTCTGCATTCTCCTTGCCTCCTGGACTCAATGCACTAGCTAATTTGGACACCTCTGCCATCCAAACATGCCATGTGTTCTCCCTACACTATGCATTTGCTCACGCAGTTTCCTGTGACTGGCACACCCTCCTTTCCTTCTCAACCTGTTGACAATCCTAGGAGGATCAACCCCATCCAGCAAAGTTCAACTCAAATGGTACATTCCCTAGAAAACTTTTCCTTAACCTTTTCAGTAAGGCACATATCCCTCTGTCTTCACCTATCTAATGTATTTATCATGGTTTACTGTTATGGTTCTCTATTTATGATCTATAATTCAACTAGAATGAGGGCAGAGGTCATGTTTTATCTAAATTTTATACCCCTCTCCAGCGCCTAGCACAGTGATCTGCACACAGCGGATGCTTCATGTTCATGCGCTGTTTTAAAGACAGCTTTAACTGTATTCAGCAATTGTACCAGAATAAGAACTGGAAAATCCATTTGAAGAAAACTAACTAATTTTTATTTTCCCCTAGAGAGTTGTTTCAGCCCCCAGAGAGGCAGAAACTTTCACACAAATGTAATTAATTTATATATTTTAAGATTCATAAAACTGAACCCTTGCCATTGAATTCTCCCTTCTGATCTTCCTGATTTTTTTCTTCTGGTCATCTCTTCCCTGGGCTGCTTTTTTCAAGCATGCATGGCGGTGCCCTCCCTTTTCCTGTAGCCTCCCTGTATGTCCATTCCCTCTCCTCTTGGTGGGAAAGGCCCTGAACTAGGCACAGAGTGGCACAGATTGGGCTGGTCCTGGTTTGGATCAAAACTATCACCTGAGCTGTCCCCCGCCACCTCCTGACAAAGATATCAGCCCTTTATTGGATACATAAAATTTATAGACAAGAATTAAAAGTAATTTCTCTCTCAGGGACTCTCTCACCTGGATAGACTACATGGCGAGGGGCCCAGGATATGGATGAGATTTGGTTCCTTTGGTCCTAAGCACCCTACAAGCCTATTTGCCCTTTCACATGCTCCAGAAGAGTAATGGCCAGGTCTATCATCACTACCACACCCCCCTTTTACCAAAATGTCAGAAATTGTGGCCTGGGAAATGGTCGTCCCCATTTCTCAGTATCCCCATCTCTGAGACAAGGCAATCACCCTGGGCTGTGAGGCTGACCGTGTGGCTGTAGGGTGCTTTGGAAGCCAGGGGTGGATGCCAAGTTGCACTTGTATCTTATCACCCAGCAGCTGTCCTGGTCACCATGGTAGAGTGAATGAACGAAATCTCACGGGTCATGTCTCTTTTTATTTTGAAGGTGTTAAGAAGACTGAGACAAATAAAGCCGCTGATGAATCTGAAAAGACCGTTCCAGAAGGGGTAGTTGTTAATGGAAAAGAGGAAGATCAGACAGTAGAAGAAGCTCTCAGCAAAGGAATGAGTCAGATGACTACCAATACTGACACAGAAGTGGATGCCTCCAAGGAAAAAACTGAGTCAGTCACCAGTGGTCCCATGTCCCCAGAAGGTTCACCCTCTAAATCCCCATCCAAGAAGAAAAAGAAATTCCGAACCCCATCGTTTCTGAAAAAAAGCAAAAAGAAGGAGAAAGTGGAATCCTGATTTTTTTCTCCTCAGGCCTCCACTTGCTTCTCCTTCTCTCCTTCCCCTTCCCTCCCCCTGTCTCTGTCTCTGAAAGTACAGAGCCACGGAAGGATAGAGTAAGATATAGACTTGTACAGCTGGAAGAGACCTTAGAACTCACCTAACACCATCCTTTCAGATGTCAGAGGAGGACATTGAGGCTCATCAGGGGAAGTGACTTGTCCAGGGTCATAAACTAGTTAGTGCAGAGCCAGGACTAGAACCTAGGTCTTTTGACTCTCAGTCCAGTGTTCTTTCCACTATGGCAAAGCTGTCTAGCTGCAAGCTGCCCTTTGTTAGAATGGTGCCCGCCAATACTGAGCCAAAGGCTGGAGACCAGGAATGATTCTCAACCTCTCACAGTCTCAAGCTAAATGTGAGAGGGTGGGGACTTTCTACTCTTTCTCTCAGGAACCTAGTTTCCTGCTGATATAACTATAGCTAACTGAAATCATTTTGTCCTTCATTTGGGGGTTCCCATCCCCTCTGCTTGAAGACCTAAACACACTTTTCTGCACCCTAAGCAAATGCTAGTTTTCACTTTTCTGTTCACAAGGGCTCATTGTTGAGTCTGTACTTCCCTGGCTTCTAGACCCCAATTCTAAGGAAAATACCCCTTTTCATAACGACTGTGTATGTGTGCATATGAGAGTACGTGGGAGAGAGTAAGAGAGTGTGCGCACGAGGGAGTGAGAGAGAGTGAGAGAGAGAGAGAGAGAGAGAAGAGAGAGAGAGAGAGAGAGAGAGAGAGAGAGAGAGAGAGAGAGAGAGAGAGAGAGGAGAGAGGAGAGAGGAGAGAGGAGAGAGAGAGAGAGAGAGAGAGAGAGAGAGAGAGAGAGAGAGAGAGAGAGAGAGAGAGAGAGAGAGAGAGAGGAGAGAGGAGAGAGGAGAGAGGAGAGAGGAGAGAGGAGAGAGGAGAGAGGAGAGAGGAGAGAGGAGAGAGGAGAGAGGAGAGAGGAGAGAGGAGAGAGGAGAGAGGAGAGAGGAGAGAGGAGAGAGGAGAGAGGAGAGAGGAGAGAGGAGAGAGAGAGAGAGAGACCGACCCCTGGCAAGAGTTGACAGAAATGAGTGGAAAAATAAAGGTTTCTGAATTCAGGGAATATAAGTGGGACTGAGAGCTAAACATGTACTTGCTCAACAACCAAAGAATATCATTTTGGTTTTATTAGTATGAAAAGGCCAAAATGTCTTGTCCCTCTAAAACTCTGACTCTTGACCTCTAAGACTGAGACCACATTTAACAGATGGGGGAAGCCAAGGACCTCTGCTTGATTTTGGATTTCACAAAATGGGGAAGGGCATACTATCCCTCCACTGTCCCACAGGTTAGACACAACTACTACCCTCTCTAATCAATGTGTGGTTGTCACCTCCCCTTGGGGATTAAGCCCTGCTGATTCAAGACCTTTTCCTTTAAGACAAAGACCCTTTGTTTTGTGAGACCAGAATTAGTGTCTTTCCATTTGGAAACTATGGATAGCTCCTTCTAGGTTATCACTAGGCCTGAGAGAAATTACTCTGGATCCATCAGAGATAGGATCATCCAAAAGCTACCTAAAGCAGACAGCATAGGCCAATATTGGGGAAATGGTTAAATCTCCCTGCCATTTCTAAAAACAGTTTATAATAGCAATCTATTTCAGGACCTGAAAAAAAGCTGCAAAGTTGTTTATTTTGAATGCTAGCACCTCCTTTTAAAAATATTTTGTCATGGGGTATTTATAATAGAAAGCTCTAGGAAACAGGTGTGATATTTTCCCAGATAAGCAATGATAATTAAGAAATCTTTTCTACTCTGTCCCAGTTAATATTAAAAACACACACACCATAGGGGGCAGCTGGGTAGCTCAGTGGATTGAGAGCCAGGCCTAGAGATGGGAGGTCCTAGGTTCAAATCTGGCCTCAGCCACTTCCTAGCTGTGTGACCCTGGGCAAGTCACTTGACCCCCATTGCCTAGCCCTTACCACTCTTCTGCCTTGGAGCCAATACACAGTATTGACTCCAAGATGGAAGGTAAGAGTTTTAAAAAAAAAAACCACACACACACCCCAAATCTATAAGAAGACTTTTTAGGACCAAGTACTATTGTTAGTTTAGAACCATTATTGGTCTTTGTGCACCCCTGATTAAGGAAATGAAGTGAGTATAAAAAAACTCCACCTGACCTCCCTGGTGAACTATTAACTCACCATGCTCTCAGAGGTGCCAGTGATGACACCAGTGTGGTACTGTGTCCAAGTGAGCAATAAGGGCTTCTTGGCTAAGTGAGCAATTCCACTGTTGGGAGTGGGGAGTCTGATGAGGAAAGGTGATCATATTTCTTTATGTGATTATATGTCACATTATATTCATGTCATTAGAAACCCAGACTCCCAGATGCTTCTCCTTTAGGCCAAGTCCTTTCAGATTCAATGAGAGGTGAAGTCCTCTATGCTGACCAAGTGAGCAGAGGGAGTCCAAAAACATCAACTAAACATGTCATACTTTTCAATACCTATTTGCTGATAATCACCTTTAAAAAGATTTGACACTAACTTTAGAGATTAATTTTTTGATCAATGAACAAGGCAAAAGAAAGTGATGTTAAGGGAATGGAGTAAAGAAATGAATTCATGCCCTTTGGTGTGTGTCTGTAGTTCAAAGATGTCCTTGGAATCATAATCTCAATCTCCAAACTAGAAGGAACTTCAGAGGTCATCTAGTCTAAACCATACCTGCCCAGAACTGCTTCCATGATATCGCCAACAAATGGTCATTAAGCTTTCTCTAGATGATCAGCATTATTGTAGCGCTTATATCCCCAGAGTACTCCATTTCTCTTTTGGACAGCTTGAATTGTTTGGAAGTTCTTTTATCAAGCTTATATGTCTTCCTTATATATAGAATATACGCCTGTAATTCCTTCCTATTGTTCTTGGGTCCAAAAACTGGGGCCAAGAAAAACAAATTTAACTCTTAACTGACAGCCTTTAAAATATTTGTAGACAGCAATCATGTATGCCCTAGGCCATCTCATCTCCAGATTAAATAAAGTCAGTTCCTTTAATTAAGGAATTTTTCTTTAAAAATAGTAGCAAGGTGCATGTAAGCAAACTTAGTGGTTTTTTATTCCATAGGTCCATGCAATGTGACTGCATTAGAGTGAAACTGTCATATAAAAAGGCCATTTTGGAACTTCAGTAATATGGTCAGTCTAGCACTTTAGTGGAGGGCGTGTTTAACTTGGAGTAAAGACAGCCCTGGGCTTAAATCCCACCTCGGAAAATTAATTGGTTGGGTGAACTCATTTAAAAAACCCTCTCATTCTACAAATGAGGAAACTAAGGCCCAGAAACATTCTGACTTACCCAAGTGCACCGAGCTATTAAATGACAGCACTGGGACTTGAACTGAGGTTTTCTACCTCATGCCCAACTATTCTTTCCACTACACAATGCTACTTACAGGAGAAATTTTTAGTGAAAAGATAGAGAAAGGTGTCAACAGAGTTGAAGGTTAGTACAGCTATTTCCTGTTCTATTTGGTCTTAAAGCAGAAATCATTGAAGTATCTTTACAAATGCCCTAATGAAAAAGGTATAGTCTAGTCCATGAAAATTAGCATGGTGACAAAATTAGGGTGACAGAGTTGTTTTTTTTCTTCTGGATGAAATAAAGATGTTAGTAGAATTAACTGAAAAGAATTCATAGCAAGAAAACCCATGACCAGTTTTAAAATGTCATCAATTCATATATGAGGTAGGAAAGAGAAATGAGAGAAAAAAATCTGACTTTAAACTGATGTCTTAGTTTTTTAGTTTCAGGAAATACCTGGCTGAGCATAGAAGCAAGTAGCAGTGTGGATCATGAGATATGGAGTGTAATGAAACTCAGGGGTCATCTTGTTCAACTGCCACTTTACAGAAGAAGAAACTGAGGCCCAGAGGAGGTCTGGAGATTGCCCAAAATTACATAGATATTAAGGAGTAGAGTCAACATTTGAATACAAGCCTACTTCCTTCAGACCTAATGTTCTTTATACTACATCTTGGGGACATCAATAGGAAAGAGAATCTCTTCTCCATGCTGCTTCCCTGGTGTTTCTGGTCTATTGTTTAGCCAATAGTATGGATCATTTTACCTTTAGAAGAGTCTGAATTTGGAGTTAGAAGCCGTAGGTTCAAATCCTTGCTCTTTTACTTCCTCCCCACAAGAATGACCTTGTATGACAAGTTACTTAATGTCCCTATGTCTTAATTTCCTCACTATAAAATGCAGGGGTTGGACAAGGAAACCTAGTCTGGGGTGGCATTTAGCGATAAGCTATGCCTAGTCAAGTTCTGGTGTGAGCTTTGGCTAGTTTCCCTGAAGCGAGTTAGATAGATACTGATTTCCCATCCCAAGTTTCATCTTTATTTCCTAGTCTGACTTTAGGGCTCTGGAAACTTTTGGTCTGTTGTAAATACAAATAAAATTGTGGCTTTCTGCCTCCTAGTCAAGTAACCTATATATACCACCCATTCCTCTCTCCCCTCAAATTTAATTGAACAAAAAGAACCACTCCTATAGAGTGCCTACATTACTATAGGGACCAGATGAATAGAATTAACTCATTTGAGAGATACTAGGAAGAATAAAAATATGATTTTAACAAACCCACCTTTATAAAACAATCTGTAATACTATAGATTCTTTTATAATTGAGGTCAAATCATGTACCCCATAAACATGAGGATCAAATAGGATCATAAACTTGGAGCTGGAAGGGACCTTCAAAGTCTTCTATCTAACTCCCTCATATTAGAGATGGGGAAATGGAGTCCTAGAGAAGCTAAGGGACTTGCCCAAGGTCACAGAGGAAGTGGCAGAGCAGGTTCACTCATATTTTCATTACACCAGCTGCTTCTTCCCTCTTTATATAACATGTGTCAGTCTTATAGAGGTTATCCTTCATACAAGCATTGGAATAGACCATCAAAATGTTTGCTCAGGGGCAGTTCGTGTGTGTGTGTGTGTGTGTGTGTGTGTGTGTGTGTGTGTGTGAGACGGGTGAAGGGTAGAAGGGTAGAAGGGGTAGAAGGGGAGGGGAGAGAGAGAGAAATTTTGTTTCTTTGAGAGAGCAATTATTTATTAACACAGGACATCTGTACAGTGCTTTATGATTTAGAAATACATTATTTAATTTACTCTCACAACAGTTTTATGAATTAAGCAGGGCAGTATTATTATTCCTGCCTTACAGATAAGGAAGTTGAGGTTCAGAGAAGTTCTATGACTTGTTCAAGCTTAAGACAGCTAAGCAAATAGCACTTGTGTTTCAGAAAGTAAAAAATTTCATATAAAGATTTTGGAATTACAAACTTGCCTTGGGACATATGCAGCATACAGTTTGCATGCTTAGTTTGCCATTTCCCAATATGTTTATTTTATGCTGTAGCTCCAAACCAAATATAACCTGTTACATTAAATCCACATGTGACTATTTAAAGCCCCTCAGCAGCACTGCAATCATATTCCTTTATATTCATATACCACAGCTTATTTAGTTGCTCCCCCAATCCTCTCATTTTACAGAGGAGTAAACTGAGTCCTAGAGAAAGGAAGTAACTCACCCTAGGTCACATAATTAATAGTAGAATGAAAAGAAGCCTCTAAATAATATATCTAAATGCTCTAGTACCACAATTTGAAAACTGATGGGGCAACTCTCTTCACTCTTTTGAGTTATTTGAAAGGAAACATTTGACTTAATAGAAAACTAATAAGCATGGGCTTGCTCTGTAATTACATGATATCTGCTCACCAGTTATTCATTTATAAGTTTACATCTGTGCGCAATAACACTTGTGCTGTACAATATGTGAAGCATAAATAATGATGTAATTATTCCAAAATCACCCAGCAATTATCTGAACAATTATATATTGGATTGCAGTTATTTGTGCCAGGATAAAGAAATGCTTACAAAAATGAAGTGGTAGCATAAATGAATTGCCTTCAGCTCTGTTGTCATCTCATGTGGAGGACTCATATCCAGCAATGAATAGGTAAATTTTTAGGCAGCCCACCCTCCTCCCATTCAATGTAGAAAGGAATTGTCAGTGATTTCTTAAAATGATCTTGGGGATTTGGGATTTTCCTTTCAGGGGAGCCCATTTGAACAGCAGTGTCCTTGGAAATGCATTTATTCTTTCCTAGAAGAGGGGGGAGGGATTGGAGAGAGATTAAAAAAAAGTTTTCATCAAAAGCCATGTGCCCTGAAAGCTTTTCTCCCCCACTCAAAAAAGGTTTCATTTCCCATTAAGAAGGTTAAAGGGTAAGGGGGAGGGAAAGCACCTCACAATTCTTGTCATTCCTAAAGAAGACTGGTGTTTATGTATTTCAGTGGAGCATCTGGCTGGCTTTTGATGAGAAGAAGCAAGAATGAATTGTATGCTTTGAAAATAATGGTTTTACAAAGATCATTTTGGAGACAGGAACAGCATTTACCTCGTACACATATTAGAACAGGGACTAGACCTGAGCTTTCATTTATAAAGGGGATTCGTGGAGGAAGAAACTCCCTTTTTCCTTGTAAGTCAGTGCCTTCTCGCCAACTTCTATTCTTACAGCACTTAAAGGCTAAGTCACTTGCCCTGATGACACAGCTAGGATGTATCAGAGAGAAGATTTTCATCATGTCTTTCTGCTTCTTAGGTTAGGCTCTCCAATCATTACATCATGCTGCTTCTCCTCAAATAGTAGTCACAATAAATACTTTTTGAATTCAATTGAATGGACCAGAAATCCTCAAGCATTGCCAGTATGGAATTGCTGTTTTCAGGCATATGATTTAAACTCTTTCAAATCTATATAGGAAGAAATGTTTGTGTATCAGATTCCATTGTTTTCATTAATTCCATTAAGAGAAAATTTTAAACACACACACAAGGCAAGTTTAAAAATGCAAAATTTGAAACTTGGAATACTGACTACTTTTATGCTTCTGTTTGAATAACTGAAATTCCCCAAGCTTGAAATGTATTTACCAAAGGGAAGGCAAAATGAAATGGCTCATATACAGATCTTGGGCAAGTCACAAAATCTCCTTGGACCTTTAATTTCTCCATCTATAAAATGAAAGAGTTGGACTAGATGGCTTCTGAGGTCCCTTCCAGCTCTAAAGCTATGACTCAGACTCAGTAATTTCTGGAAGATTTCAAAACAGAAAAAGGGGGGGGGGGAAGGAAGCTACCACAGCATAATGGAAGGAAACTAGCCAGACAAATCCCTAGGACACAAAAGCAAGCTGAGACTTCTGTTCCTGGTCTGGAGGATCCCAAAGTTGGCTAATTACCATTGGAGGGGGGGTTAGGGACTCTGAATCTTTTCTTTTCCATTTGGTGCTCAGCCTTGATAAATATTAGAAATTGTGATGATTGGCTATTAAAACTGGAAAGAACTTCAGCGACCATCTGGTTCAAATACTCTCATTTTATATATGAGAAAAATGAGTATCAGAAAAGGGAAGTGTCTTGCCTGAGTTCACATGAATAAGCAGTGGAATCAGGATTTCAACCAAGTTCCTTGAGTTCAAGAGCCAGGGATCTTTCCACTCTACTACACTGCCACTTCACTAATAATGCTGGAATTAGCCTGAGCACTGAGGTAAATGGAATTAGCATTTTAGCTAGGGAGAAGAGCACAAACATTTTCTGATTGCCCCAGTATATACCAGTTTTTCTCCTTTCCTGCCACAAATCTTGCTCTTGCTAGCAGTAGCAAAGGGTAGTTTTAGTTTGACAAAGTCTTTAAATTTCTCTCCAGATCTGGGAACAGGTGAAACTGTTAGAAAGAGATGCTATACCTATATAAAAATCCCAAACTCTCAGCCCCTTGGGGGAGAGCTACCTTACCTAGATAGTTTTTAGATGGGTTCTCTGCTAAAGTGCAGCTGATGGACTGCAGCAGCTGGACTAGAGTGCAAAAGGGCTATGAGGACAAGTGGCGACATCTTTACAACTTTGGAAGGACCCTTGGCAGACAAACTAGATTACCAGTCTTCCCAACTCCACACCTCATGTCCAGTCCAAGTCTCCAATTCCATTCAAAGAAATCTTTTGTTTTCTCCTTGTGAGTTGCTCTATCCTTGATCTCCTGTGATACAAAACTGGTAACTGCTCAGATTTGGTGTTTTGGCCTCTCACCATAAAGGAAAGGAAAAATGAAATGGATAGAAGCCAGGGAGAGCCTGTGCAGTGGTTAACTAAAGCAGAGTAAGTCTAGGGTACAATGTTCTGTATAGTTATTGGGCTGTTTCAGTGAAATGTCTGTGTCTGACAATCGTGGCTTCAAAGTGCTATTTAATGTCTCCACTTGTACATATATTCTCTAAGCTTGGCCTTTTGCTACTATTGTGAAGTTTGAAGTAGGGGTTCTATGTACATATGACTTCAGCTATCAAGATGCTTGCACCCTGTATCTTGGCATTACCGCTGGCAAACTGTCCTGCCTTTCTTTGGCATGTCAACACTTTTGGAACAACTGTGACATGCAGATTAATGGTTGGTCTCTTGGGCTTTTATTTTGCAATTTTATATATACATAATATAAATATATATTTATGGGTTGGTTTTGTACAGTTTGGGGGGTTGCATCTCCAAGCACCAATGTTGTCCTGCTTTTTCCAAGAGAATGTTCTGGAATCACTGTCTGAGCCCTCTCACTTTGCTTGTGTTTGAGTGTTTCATCCAAGGGAATGTGTCCCTGCCTATGGATTACTACTACTATGTGTGCTCTTCTCTCATGAATGGATATTAACATATTAAACATAATGTTCTCAGCCTTCAGATGTCTCTTGCTCTGTAGGCCTCTTCTTTTACTGGACATTGTGGGAAACACAGTGAGGCCAAAAAAAAAAGCATTCACCAAGTGCTACTTATACTCATGAAGCTGTTTCCCCCACTCCTACCGCAACAAAGTACAACAGAATATATCTGAATTGACAAAGACAACAGTGGATATGGAAAGAACTACAGCCAGGGATTGTCAGGAAAGCTTCCTGAAAAACAGTACTTGGGCTGGATCTTCAAGGTTAGGCAAAGAAGAGAAATAGAGGTATCCTTTCAAGGGAATAGCAATAGAAGCAGGAAGGAACTAGTAGAAGAGACATCATGAGAAAAAAAGATCAGGAAAAAGGAGAGGGAAAAAAAAAATCTTGGCTCCCCCTTGGCCCTGGATCCATACAACACCACTTGATGATTTCAACAAAGCAATTCATGTGCCCCACTTCTAGTCCTCCTGATGCTAAGAATCATGGGATTGAGAGCTAGGAGAAACCTTGGAAATTGCTTAGTCCAAACCTCTTCATTTTATATATGAGGAAACCAAAGCCTAAAGATGATAAATAACATCCAAGATCACACATATTCACAGAAATGTATCAAATTGGGGGGATCTAATCCAACCAAGACCCAAAGAGGAATCCCCACATAGTTTACCCAGAAAATGGTCATCTATCCTTTGTTTAAAGACCTCCCCCAAATCCCTACCCCAGTGAAGGCTAATCTACTATGGAATGAGGCTAATGATTCCTTTAGTTGTTAGGAATTTTTTTATTTCTTACATCAAGACTAAATCTAGATGACTCGGTGGATTGAGAGCCAGGCCCAGAGACAGGAGGTCCTGGATTCAAATGTGACCTAAGACACTTCCTACCTGTGTCATGCTGGGCAAATCACTTAACCTCCATTGCCTAGCCCTTATTACTCTTCTGCCTTGGAACCAAAACACAATATTGATTCTAAGATGGAAGGTAAGGGTTTAAGGGGAAAAAAAAGACTAAATTTACCTCTACAACTATTTCTCCTAGTTCTCCTTTTGGGGCTTAAAGAACAAGTTTCCTCCTTCCACAAGAGAACCCTACAAATACTTGAAGACGGCTCTAGGCTAAACATCCACATTACTTCATTCCTTTAGGTAATTCTTCTATAACATGAACTCAAGGCTTTTCACCTTCCTAGTTGGTCCCCTACTAAACTATGGCACTGATCAGAATACTCCAGATATGTTCTGACCAGGGCAGTTGTAGGAGTTCTAACCTGAGGTCCATGTATCCCTAGAGTTCAAGGGATCCATGATCTTGGATGGGGAGAAATTACATCTTTATTTTCACTAACTGAAATTTAGCATCCCCTTCAATTATGAATATAGGCAACATTCATTATTCCAAGAGGGGTCTGTAGTCTTCACCATATTGCCAAAGAATACATGATGCAAAAGGAGGTTCAGAACTCCTACCAGGGTGGGCCCTCTCCTTATTGCTGAAAAGTATGCCTCTCTTAATGCAGTTTAACATCACATTGATGTTCCTGGTTGCCAAAAAGAGAGTGAGTCTTAGAGAAGGGTTTCAAACACAAGTCCACCAACTCCAAATCCCTTCAACTCCAGTACTCTTTCAACTAACCAGGCAAAAATCCAGGATTAGGTTACAAATAGATCAGAATCTCTTCCTGTCCTGGAATTAGTGCCTGGTTAGGCTTATATAATCCCTTACAACCTCCTTCAGTCCACTGACTCTAGATTTTCTGACCCTATTGCCTCTATAGTTGTTCACCCCTGGCCACCTTACTGACTAAAAGGACATTTAGGACACTATACCTGAAATTCCCTGCCATTCATTATACAAATGCCAAACCATATCAGCTTAACATTCATTTATGTTTGTTGACACTAATACCATAAGCCCTTCACTAAAATCCTACTCTGATCTCTCATTTTGATATGGAGTCGAACCTGAGATCTTGAAAGATGAGCTAAAGGAGTACAAACTCTGACAGGTCCTACAGGGCTAGACAGGCGTTGAGGACAGGATTGCCTCTTATATACAATTTTTGGGGACTAGAGGACAGGAAGGTTGAATTGATAGGCTTTACAATGGACTCAAGGGAAGGAGGAGTACAACCAGGGGCTGGACTTACCTGAGAGAGGCTGATGCTTTACAATGGATATAAGGCAAGGATGGTTCCAGCCAAGGGCTGACTACCTGGGAGAGGCCTCTGATACAGTGGGAGAAATTTGGGGTATTTAAGATTTGATTATACCTACTGATTCTGTCTAAGCTGAGATCATTGGGTACTTTATAAAGTTTATTGTTCAATCTAAGACAAAGTCAATCTGGGACTTCCCTTAAGGCAAGTTCCTAAGCCACAGGAGCAAATTTAGGAGGTTCCATAAACACAGTTGACATAATCACAGCGGTTTCCATGAATTTAATTATCATCCATATGCTGATGATTCTCAATTTTGCTTATTCTGTCTCAAATTCTCTGCTGATTTTGAATCTCACACTAATCACCTTTCAGACATCTTGAACTGGATGTTCAGCAGACATCTTAACAGAACTCATAACCTAGCCCCGGCCTATCTTTCCAGTCTTTTTACATTTTACTCTCCAGATGTCTACTTTTTCATTCAATGACAACTGGCCTCTTTGATGTTTTTCAAACAAGTCACTCCATCTCTGAGATCTAAGTATAATCTTTGGCTGTCCTCAATCCCTGAAATAACTCTTCTTCCTTCTCCTCTAGGATTTAGTAACCTTTACTTAAAAGTCCAAAATAAATTCCCATCTTTTACAGAAACCTTTTACCCACCCAGCCCCCTTAATTCCAGTGCCTTTCCTTTTTAACTGTTTCCTATTCATTCTATATATTGGGGGGGTTTTGTTGTTGTTTTTTAATATCTTCTTGCAGGTTTTTTCCCATTAGGTCAGAGCTTCTTGAAGACAGGGACTGTCTTTCACTTCTTATAGCCCAGCACTTAGCACAGTGACTGCCATATAATAGAGACTTGCTATTGATTGTACAGTGCTGTTTGTGAATTGTCTCCCCATTAGATTGTGAGATCCTTGAAAGCAGGGCCTGGCTTTTGCCTTTCATTTTTAGTACAGTGCCAGGCATCTAGTAAGTGCTTAATAAATGTTTGCTCTATTGACATGACTTCCTCAGTGCCCCTGCTTCCACCCTGGAGACCAAGTAATCTCCTTTTGGACTGTTCATCGCCTTGGAGTTAGCTTTCATGTCCTCTGAATGTTCCCTCTACCAAGCTTCAAGCGAAGGTACGCCTCCCTCCTGGCGGGCTCTGAGAACCCAGGGTAGAGAATACCGCTTATTAGTTTCCTTCCGAACCCCAACTGGCCCCTAAGAGACCAGAGGCTCTCTGGAAAAAGGTGGCTGAACCGGAAGCGGAAGTTTAAATAGAAGGTTGGACCCTGGACTTCCGGGCCCAGGACACAGCCCCAGCGGAAGTGCTTGTATTCTCTGCTTCTGCTTGGAGTTTTCGCTTTTTTGCCTCGTCGTCAGCGGCGGCGGCGGCGGCCCTCCCTCCCCCCCACTAGGGGAGGATCATGGGCCGAAGCAGGAGCCGTTCCCCTCGGAGGGGTGAGTGAGTTAGAGGGAGGAACGAGCGACCGTCCCTCTGCTGTGGGTCTGTCCCCTCTTCCTTCCAGACGATGATGCCTGAGCAGTCTCTCGCGGGAAAGGCCTGGGCCTAGACCGCAGCCACGGCGGCGAAACCCCGCCTACCTCAGACCCGGGCCCCTCGGAGCTGCTGGGCCTGCGCTCCGGGGCCTGGCAACCGGGAATGATTGTTTATTTCTGTTGAGAATAGGATCGGGGTGTTGTCCGGGACCGCCGGCCTTGGAGTCTGTGGGGAAGGTTGGTTAAGTTTGAGTTCCGGTGTGCCCAGCACTGGCCTGAACGCTGGGGATTCCCAGAAGAGGCAAAAGACTCCCTTCCCTCGAGCTCACAGTTTGGCGGGGGTCACCACTGGCAAATAAATACATGCGAACAAGCTATATAAATGAAAAATAGGAAATTATTCACAGAGGGAAGGCCCTCGAATTTAGAGGAGTTAGAATAGAAGGCAGGGAAACCGAGAGGCGGAGACTAGGAGAGTGAGAGATGAAGTGGCTTGTTAGTGGAACAACTGGGAGGCTGTGCTATATTTTTATACATTAATGTTATCCAACCCAAACTCAGTCCTTTCATTATTTCCCAATCACTATTTTAGTCTCTGTGGAAGCTATTTCTTTTCCCTTCTTAGAACTCTCACACAATCCTCTCCTATCTGTCTCTCAGCTTAGGACCTCCTTACCTCTGCTGAGAAAATTGAGGCGATTAGATGGGAACTCCCTTCTTATACTTTTTAAACTGAAGTATGGCATCTGACCTCATTGTTTAACTGAAACTGCTTTCTCCAAAATTACCAATAATCTCTCAATGGCCAAATCTGATAACCTTTTCTCAGTTGTAATTTTTCTTGACGTCTGCATTTACATTTTTGACCATCTTTTTTCTCATCTCTGGGTTTCACTGACACTACTGTCCCCTGCATCTCTTCTAGGTTATCGCAACCTCCTCCTAATTGGTCTCCCTACCTCAAATGTGTCCCAGTCTAATTCATTCTCTGCTCAGCTGCCAAATGGAGTTTAAAACAAAGGCTTTTTGATTCCCAGACCAGAGTTTTTTTCTGTAATAATCAACAGCAGCCCTTTCTTTTCCAAATCAACATTTGATGATGATAATAATAGCTCAAACTTAAATAGTACTTTAACATTTACAAAGTCTGAATTAAAATTTTGGTTTCCCATTGTTCGATCTTAGTGGGCTTAGTTTTACTATCTTTACAATGATTTGAGTGTACCTTGAAGAGCTCTTCCAGATCTAAATCATGGTCCTAAAACAGATAGTGCAGGTCTTGTTTTTTTTTTTTTTAACTCTGTATGGAAAACTTGAGGGCAGAGAGAGAAAACTATTTTAGCCCCCACCCCATTTTTTTACATAACTACTAAGTGTCAGAGCAAAAACTATAACCCTGTATGGCCAGTATTCTTTCTTCACCATTAGAAAGCCCTTGCACAGTAAGAGATTCAGAGGGAGGGCCATATAATCAGTGGTTATTCCACTTCCATAACTGAATTCAGTAAGTATTAATTAAGCATCTACTTTGTCCAGTGGACTGTGCTATATTGAAGAAACAAAGGGAAAAAATAGATAAGTGTCTGCCCACAAAGAACTTCTATTCTACTAGGGGTGTCCATTCAAGAGGGAAAGTATACAATAACTGAGATTCAGGAAAGGCCTCTAGAAGGATTTGTCACCTGAGCTGTGTTTTGAAGGAATCTAGAGATGTAGAGGCAAGTATGAGGAGGTACATTCTAGATATGAAACACTATGTAAGCAAAGGCATAGAGGTGGGAAATAAAATGTTTTGTATGGAGAACAAGTATTAGATCTGTTGGTCTAGAAATTGTGGGAAGGGAAATAATTTAAAAATAAAACTGGAAGGGTGATTGGGAGCCAGATTTGGAGTCCTTTAAATGCCAAGCTAAAAGTTGGTATTTTATTATAGGGAACCACTCAAGATTTTTGAATACTTGAATGACATAGTTTCCTTCTGTGTTTTTTGAATATCCAGTAGGCAGCCATGTTATGAATGGAGGTGAGAAGGCAGTCACTAGAATCAGAGAGAATTAGACAGTTACAGCATTAGTCCAGGTGAAAAGTGATGAGGACCCAAACTATAGGATAAAATTTCTGTGAGTGGAGAAAAGATAACAGAGGAAGATCTTGTTAATGAACCAGAGTCTGGACATACCCTTTTGCTCAGAATTTTTCATTGACCCCTCAAGTAAAATTCAAATGCTTTATCCTGACATTGAAGAACATTGACAGTCTGATACTACCTTTCCTGCCAAATTTCATTCTATAAGAATTTCATTCTTATACTTAATCTGTGTTCCAGACAAACTAAGGAAATTGAGACAAAGAGAAATTTGACTTGCCTAAGACCAGACGGTGGGGAGGGGGTAGCTGGTTCAGTGGATTGAGAGCCAGGCCTAGAGATGGAGGTTCTGAGTTCAAATATGACCTCAGATACTCCCTAGCTGTGGGACCCTGGGCAAATCACTTAACTCCCATTGCCAAGCCCTTACCGTTTTGCTATGGAACTAGTACACAGTAATCATTCTAAGAAGTAAGGTTTAAAAAAAGAATAGTATTTGAAGCTGGATTCAAACTCTTTGTTTTCCTGACTCCCAAGATGAGGATTGTAACTACTATTGCACAGGTCAAACTCCTAATTTTCTTTTTAAAGCTAATTGAGATGCTTCCTCTTCCATAAATCCTTTTTTGACTTCTTTGGACCTTACATAAAGAGATATAAAGTGTTAATGCATTTATCTCAAAATATAGTGTATATTTTTTCTATCTTCTTCATACTAGACTGTGAGTTCTATAAAGGAAAGTACTATATCTAGCCTAAACCTTATTTCTCCCCTAATTCCTAGAACAGCATTCTGGACACAATAAGTTCTTAATTACTGTTTATTATTTTGAATAAGGTTTGATCTCTGTCCTTCTGATTTCTTGGAGTTTAGTTAGAGAGATTATGAGCCCCATGAATAAAAACCTAATTAATAATAAGAGACAGTCTGTGCTTAGTTCCAAATGAGTAATTTTTTAAAATGCTATAGTTGTTCAGAGGAGAACAATCATGGAAGTTTCCATGGAAGATGAACTTTAAAGGATAATGAAATTTTGAGGGAGAAGGAAAAACATTCAGTGCTAGCCCTTGATACTTTGTCATTTTTCACATTTTGAAGATTATCAAGTCCTCACTTGGGGAAGAAGTGGCCAAAGCTCCCCATCTTCTAAGCCATGATTTTGCAATTGATTGTTCCAGGAACTAAATATAAAGGGATGAATTCAATCTAATTCAACAAGCATTTACTACATGCCTATTACAAAGCTTTATACTCTAGGGACAAAAACACAAATGAAATAGTCTATCAAAGTGCTTATATTCTACTAAGGACAAATATGTTCACAAATAAACAAATGCAAAGTAAATGGGGGTGGCAGAGGGACAGGCAGAGGATGGAAACTACTAAAAACTGGGAGATTGAAAAAGGTCTTATATTAGAAGTGGTACTTGAACAAAGCCCTGATATGAGCTGGGATTCCAAGAGGTGGAAATGAGGAGAAAAGTGGGAATTACATGCTTGAGGGCAGCTGGTTCATAAGCACTGAGGACAGAAGTAGAAATTCATGTATAGACAGGAACAAATAGGTTAATTGGGCTGGAACATGGAATGTTTGAGAGGGAGTATCATGAAATCAGTCCTCAAAGTTATGTTTGAAGCAGATTGTGAAGGGATTTAAATGCTAAACATAGTTTGTAGAGACAGTAGGGAATCACTGTAAAAAAATTATAATTATTTATTAAATAGTGAAAAGAGAGTTGGAGAGAGAGAAAAGGCACATAATCACTAGGCTGATTGCTTAGCTAACCAGAGCTCTTCACTTACATGTCCCTGTTCCCTAGGAAAAGTACCTCAAACTGCCCAGCCAGGAGCAAGAGACCTCTCTGCTTCCCAGTTAAGAGGCCACAAACTTCCTTGATCTAGAAATCAGTGACATCACTTTTTCTGGGTCTTCCTGGTTGGACAGGCTTGACCTCAGTCCAGATCAGAGGCCAGTTTTTTTGGATACCAGGAGGCATGTGGGACAATAGACAAGCATTTACTGAAGTTTCTTAAGTAGGAGAAGAATATGGTTAAATCAGTGCTTTAGGGATATCAGTTTAACAACTGTGTGAATTAGAGAATAGACTGAAAATAGGGAGACCAAGTAGGAAATTATTGTAGTAATCTAGGCAAGGAAGAAGTGATGACAACTTGAACTAGGTTTGTGCCTTATAACTAGGTAGATGGGAAGAAATGCAAAAGATTTGGAGAATCAATTTATAGGATTTGACTTCTAATCAGTTATGGGTGATAAGAGAGAAGAAAGGTCATACAGCTTGAGCTGGAAGAGACCATAGAGGTCACCAAGTTCAGCTTCTTCATTTTACAGATGAAGAAACAGACTCAGAAAGGTTAAGTGACATCCAAGGTCACATAACTGGTAAGTATCTGAGGTAGGATTCAATCATAGGATTTCTTGATTTGTCCAGCACTTTATCCATTATGCTACACATTCTCAAGAATGAGTCTGAGTTGTAAACTTGAGTGATTAGAAAGGATGGTGGTACCTTGAACATGGGAAGTTAGGAGGAAGGGTGGGTTTTGAGGGGGAAGATAATGAATTCTGTGTTGGACGAGGCATCTTGGTGTAGATGGCCAGCAGTCAATAGAAGATGCAGATTTTGTCCTTAGAGAACAGTGGGGATAGGTTATGTAAACTGGAAGTCATCTGGAACTTAAGTTACCAAGAGAGAATATAGAAAAGGGGAGTGAGGGGGTCAGAACAAAGTCCTGAGCTATGCTTATGCATGGGCATGAGATGGATGATGATCTAGCAGAAGAAACTGATGATTGACTTTATGAAGGAAACCAACAGACTATATAGTAAAGAAAATATAAGCATATCCTTTGGCCCAGTCATACCACTACTAGGCTTATATTCCAGAGAGGTCAAAGAAAAAGGAAAAGTTTCTATATATCATATTATGACAATAACAAATGTCTATAATATATGTTATTGTGTATGTTATATGCCATAAGTAACATTCCATATATTCTATAAGTTCTATATATTACATATATTAAAAGTATTCTAGTTGCTCTTTTTAAGTGCAAACTATGTGCCAGAAACAAAAAATAAAACTGTGCCTATTCTCAGAACCAACAAAAAAGATTAGGATTGAAAAAGGATGTTGAATTTAGCAGTTAAGAGCATTGATAACTTTAGGGGAAAAAATTATTTCAGTTAAGAAGTATAGCGAGAACCTAGATACAGAAGAGAGGTGGCGGAATAGAAGCATAAGTTTCGGTGTCTTTTAAGTTTTGTAACTATGAAAAGGAAGAGTGATATAGGATATCAGGATATCCTGGCAGGAGTGGCAGGATAAAGCAAAAGGCCTTTTCGTTTTTCCTAAATACATTTTTTGACCTCTTATTCATAAGTCATCACATTTCTCAGTGTACCCTTCCCATTAGCTCCTCCCTCATCTTCCCAAGGAGCTATCCTTTATAACAACAACAACAAAAAAAAACAACTCCCAAACTATGGCAAAACTAACACACTGGAAAAATCTTACATTTGCTATGTTCAACACCCATAGGCCTCAACTTCTGTAAAGAAGCAGAAGAAAGTGCCTTCTTATATTCTTGATCATCATTTTGATCATTATAATTTTGCTATATTCAGTTTAGATTTTGTTTTTATTTCTATTTACAATGTTATATTTTGTATTGTTTTCTTGGTTCTGAAGAGTGTTTTGGTTTTTATTTAAGGATATAAAAGATCTGGGCATGTACAGATGGCAGGGAAAGTCCATAAATAAAGTGAAATTAGGTTAGAGAGCGAATGTGAATGAAATGGGAAATTCCTGGAGGGGAATGCTTTGAGGGGTGAGGGAAATGATATGGGATGGTGGGCACAACAGAAGGCATGGTATCTTCTTTTGGGGAAGAGAGAAAGTGGTATATGTGACAATGTGAAAGTAAAGGTTTGGAATAGATGTAAAAAAATGTCATAAAAAGACAATCCAAGATGAATTAAATATTGTGGCATGGTAGCAAAGACCAGCTGAAGTTACATAATTGTAAATGTATAATGAACCTGAATAGTAGTGGTTCTCAGCATGAGAAGCATTAGAGAAGTAGATGGTGTTTAAAAAGGAATGAGTAGTGATGAGGTCGGGGTGGGATTAGGTGGGGATTATTCCACAGAATTTAAGGAAAGACTATAAATTGAACAAGTTAATTATAAAGTAAAGTTTTTGAGGTAGGAAAGTGGTTTCAGAGGAGGAATAAGATTGTAAAAGCTAGAAGAAATGTAGCCATGTTGGTGAACCTATGGCACACATGTGGGGGGGGGGGAAGGGAGGTGCTCCCGCCCTCCTCTCCAAGTCCCCTGAGGACATTTCTCACATCACCTACCCCTCTGCCCAGCAGCCTAATGGGAGCACTTCCTCCCTTCCCTTTCTGGGATAAGGTGGAGGACTCACATGTGTCATGAGGGTTGCAATTTGGGCCTTTAGTCTCTAAAAGGTTCATCATCATTGGGATAGAGTGACTAGGGATCAGGAAGTGAATAAATATATTTAGGAGGAATAAAGAGACACAGGGAGAGATGGAAGGACAGGATGGTGTGGCCTCTGAAAATAATTTCATAATTCGGGATTAAGAAGATGAAAATGATGAGTGAAGTTATCAGTATGGCCAGTCCTTTGTGTGGCTAAGGTGGAATGAAAGTACCGATCATGGTAATTAATGGGATGACTTGGGAGGTTCAGGTAAGGCATCAGCACACACAAATACCATAAGTATGAGGGCAGTGGTTAAAGAATTATTATGTAAGCCAGATACTAAACTCTTTTAGAAAGAAAGGAAATTGGTCTAGGAATCAATAGATAACACCAATCACAATTTGGATAGAGTAACAAAGTAGTGTGAAATAAATGTCAAAGAATATTAGATTGCTGAATGATGGCAGCAAAGGGAGGGTCTTCTGTGACAATAAGAAGCAAGAAATATGCTTACTTCCTCTTGGCATAGTATGTAGGGAAGAGTGAGAGACCATGAATCCAATTTTGATAGAATGACTGGGAAGGGATAATGCCATTTTATTGGCAGCTAGTCGGGAATATGATATCCAAAAGACATAGTCTTGGTTATCATCTGAGGAAGGCAGTATAAATATAAAGAATCTGGAATTGGTGATCAGAGGACTTGGGCTGTTTTGCCATTAAGTAGCAGTATGATTTTGAAGAAATCAGTTTTAGGATTTTGTTTTCATCCTTAATAAAATGAGAGGCTTGAATTAGATGATCTCAAAAGTCTTTTTTATTTCTCATTTTCTGTTCTGTTAGAGCGTAGGCGATCCCGTTCTACATCAAGAGAGAGAGAGAGAAGGCGTCGAGAACGGTCCCGATCCAGAGAGAGAGATAGGAGGAGGAGTCGTTCTCGATCTCCACACAGGAGAAGGTCCAGGTAAGGAGCCAAAGTGGCATTAAAGCAGTAAAACTAATTTTACTAATGTCTGTGATCTTGTTTGGGAATTTCCTGAGATCTAACTATGTCAACAGCTTATTCAGGTATGCATTCCAGAATGTGAGCTCCTAAAGAAAGAGTAAGATAGTTGTGTTTTCTTTATATATCTACATATAGCTAAGTTCCAATTAGTGTGGAAAATGAATCCTGTAAAATGGTCGCATGTATCTGAATTCATATTCAATGAAATTATATATAAAATGTTCATTGGTTCCAGCCCAATGGTAATAGCAAAATAGCCAGTATGAATTTGAATAATGATATTCTTCATATGAGTCATTAATTTGCACTCATCAGGAATTGACTGTAACATTTTGTGTTCTAATCTGTGATGTTTTTTTTTATTATTATTATATTATCCTACTAGACTATGAGTTCATGAGACATTAGATCTCATTTTAATTCTTAAATGGGGACACCTTGGTGGCTCAATGAATTGAGAGCCAGGCCTAGAGACAGGAGATCGTGGATTCAAATCTGACCTCAGATACTTCCTAGCTATGTGACCCTGGGCAAATCAGTTAATCCCAGTTGTCTATAACTTAATTCCTTTCCTGCTAGCAAAGCAATATTTAATGTACATTCTAAGATGGAAGGTAAGGGTTATTTAAAAAACAAAAAAAAACTTACATGGATCTGTGATTTCATTCAGTTCAAAAGTTCCCTGTAGTGATGCATAGCAAAAACCAATCATGCCTGTGAATTTTGTGGGACTCTATCTCCCATAAAATCACCACTGGAGGTCCACTAATTTTTAAACCCATATCTTCTGTCTTAGAACCATTACTATGTAAGCAGAAAAGTGATAAGGGCTAGGCAATGGGAATTAAGTGACTTGCCCAAGGTCACACAGCTAGGAAGTGTCTTGAGGTCAAATTTGAACCTAGGACGTAGGTCCACTAATTTTTGAAGAACATATTTCAATTTTTTCATGAAGATACTCCTTTCTCTCTGATATCTCCCCATTCTAACTAAGTCTCATTGAAAATGTAAGAAAAATAAAACCCATGTTACAAAAGAGAAGAGTCAAGCAAAACAAATTCCTTCATTGACTATGTTTAAAAAAAAATTTATGTGGAACCATGTTCCATCATGAATTCTCTGTAATTGTGGTTGGTCACTGTATTGATCAGAGTTCCTGTCTTGTTCCTTTCTTCTTATAGCACAGTGCCTGTTATATAGTAGATAATAAATGTTTATTGCTTTTTTCTTTTTTTCTTTTTTTGCTCATCTTTTTTTAAGGTATTTTATTTTCCCAATTATATGTAATAGCAATTTTTAGCATATGTTTTCCGAAATTATAAGATCCTAATTGTCTTCCTTCCTTCTCTCTCCCTTCTTGGAGTCGGTAAGCAATTTGATCTGGGTTATATATATATATTATTATGCCAAACATCCTTCCAAATTGGTCACAGTTGTTAGAGAATTAGAGTTCAGGTCTTTCAAAGTTGTCTTTATAATGTTATTATATAAACTGTTCTACTCCTGCATCAGTTCAAGGTCCAGCTCTTTATAGGGCAAATAGTAGTGTAACCCCTGTTCTCTCATGTGATCAGCCCATCTCTTCCTTCATACAATTCTATGACATTTTTTGCTCTTATTCTTTTTTTTTTTAAACTCTTACCTTCTCTCTTAGAATCAATACTGTATATTGGTTCCAAGGCAGAAGAGTGGTAAGGGCTAAGCAATGGGGCTTAAGTGACTTGCCCAGGGTCACACAGCTAGGAAGGCCAGATTTGAGCCTAGGACCTCCTGTCTCTAGGCCTGGCTCTCAATCCACTGAGCTACCCAGCTGCCCCAACTCTTAATTATTTTTGGAATTTTTATTTGGTTATATATTGAAATCTGTACATATGTACTTCGTTGCCCTCTATGTGATACTGATTTTTAATTTTTTGGAAACTTGTATTCTTTATCTTACTGCTGTAAGGAAATATAAGTTATTAATATTTAACAAGATGGCCTTTCCTTTCATGTGAAACTTAGGATCTGTATAAGAACTTTACAATTTCTTGATGGCCATTTAGCTCACTCTCTTCTCATTCAACTCTGGGCCCAGTTTGTCCATCTATAACAATTTGTTCAAGGTAGAAATACTGATGGACAAGCTCTGTAGACTGTTCTCTTAACTAAACTTTTTATCACCTGAGCACTTGCCCTTTTATATACATTACCAGTGAAGTGAAACTGATAGCAGTAAGAAAAAACAGTAAACTGTTTAATTTGTGTAAAAATTCACAGCTTGATAGGTAGTGGACAGCGATTTTTGTTTTCCTACAGTCTTCTTTTTAGTCCCTTGTGGTCAACTTGTGTTGATTTGTATTACTGTATTTGTATTATTGCAACATATTTTTGTCTCTAAAGTTTATACTTATTTGATGCTAGATCTCCAAGAAGGCACCGATCTTCCTCTCCTTCCCCTTCCCGGCTGAAAGAAAGGAGGGATGATGAGAAGAAAGAAACTAAAGAAACAAAAAGTAAAGAACGGCAAATTACTGGTAATGTTACAGAAACATAACATACATTCAACCTTACTTAGTTAAAATGTTTGTTGAAACAGTCTGAAAATTTTAATCTTACTTTGTGTGCTTGTTGCTTTTTTAAAAATAGCTTTAAATACATCTTAGTTCTTGTAAAGGTGCATAACAATTTCAAATGACCCTTATTTGGAGGTAGGTCAGAGATATTTTAGAAGGATTTCTTGTATGATTTTGTAAACTTTGGCTACTATTACTTTATGACCTAAAAATATTAGAGAGAAGTAATGCAATTCCTATCAGATTGGGTTTTTTTTTTATAGACATTGCTGCATTATATTATGGGGCAAGCTCTTTTTAGCCCTCTGATCCAAGAAAAGCAACATTGTACATAGATTTTCTTGTCTCACAATTTATAGTCACAGGCTTCTAGGATCTTAGAGTTAGGACCCTAGAATTTATCTAATCCAGTTTCTCTTCCCATGCAGGACTCCCCTATATAGTATCCCCGACAACCTCTGCTTATATATTTTGGAACTGGAAAGCTCGATCTTTAACAGAGTAGTCCATACAATTGTTGGACAATTCTAATTATTAGGTATTCCTTTCTTTGTTTGGAACCAAAAATCAACCCTTGGTAACTTCCAACACTGATTGTATTTTTGCCTTCAGGCTACAAAAAAAAAAAGTTTTAATTTCTCTTTATTTGACAGCCTTTCAAATATGACAAGACTTGTATGGATATTCTTCTATCTGTATGTCTTTTGGAAATGGATAGACTTTTTTGTTGTGCTGGGCTTTGTTATAAAATGGTGGAATGAAGATCAATCTGTTGGTACCTTATATTCTATTTATCTGCTATAAAGAAAAAGGTTTAAAAATCATTTGTTTGTTTTTATAGAAGAAGACTTGGAAGGCAAAACAGAAGAAGAAATTGAAATGATGAAATTAATGGGATTTGCTTCCTTTGACACTACAAAAGTAAGAAAAACTTCTCTGAAGTCCAATTTTAATTGGGTCAGAGCAGTTTTACCATTTTTGCATGTTCTTTTAATGCCATATAGATTTTGAGAAGCTTATCTATTTTTATAACTAAAATTGGGAAAGGAGAAAGAATTTTAAAAAGCTGTTTCAGTAAATGGGTACTTTTTTCCCTCCATCCATACACACAGCACTCCCCTCCCCCCATGCTAAATATATGGATGTGTACAATAATACCAGACATTTAAACAGAAGCTGACAAAAACTTTGTGAGACAGTCACTACAAGTATTGCATTGCTACTTCTGATTTACAAATGAGAAAATAGCATAAGTTCAGTGATTTTGCTAGAATCACACAACTAGTAAGGATGAAGGGCAGGATTTGAATCCATTGAATTCAGGTCTCCTTAGTGGAATGCTTTTTATAACATGCTGTCATATTATTTATAATTTTGCACACTTGTGAAGACTTCTGCTTTATAGAAAGTTTTAAGAATATTTATGGTTCATCCCTTAATAAAACATTCTGTTTTTATTTTTTGAAAAACATCTAAAATAATGTATTTTAAGTTGTAATCTAAGAATGTGGCACAATAAGATAAATGATCACACCTTATTTTTCTTGATGACCAACAGCTGAGCTGGCTTTTTTAAAAAACAAACTTAATTTGCTAGTAATCCACTATTAGTGGAACTGGGAATTATTATGCAATTATTGAAAGTGATTTTGAATTATACTAAACAGTAATAAAATGTCCATATCCTTTGACTTGGAGATTTCACTGCTAGGCAGACATATGATACCCCAAGGACATCAAAAAACAGGAGATAATACATAAAACTGTAGATCTTATATATCATAACTTTAATACAAAAACTTTCAAAATGGTCCTGCTTGTTTTTTTTATCCCTTTTAGTTTCCTTATGTTCTCTGTTTTGTTTCTTTTCAGATATTTGGCACATTTGTTTCAGCTTGTAGTCTCACAGGAAGAGGTAGTCATTCTCTTTGCCAAAGTTAACCTCTATACTAGTATCCATGATTCTGTCAATTCCAGTTCCTTTGACTTTGCTCATCAGTCTGCATCATAGAATTTTAGAGATGGAATGGACTTGAGGGCCCATCAAGACTTAACTCATACCTGAAAAATATCCCTGTGTTATAACTGACAGCAGCTGGTCATCCAGCCTATTCTTCCTGTATACTCTTTGAGAACTGCTTTCCCAAATTCTAGTGTACATATAAAACCTCAACTTTACTTTCTTCGGTCAGTCTAAAAGGGAATGGTTGGCAGCTGAGTGGCCAAATGGATAGAAGAATAGTCCTGAACTCAGAAAAACTTTAGTTCAGATCCAGCTTCAGACACTTACTAGCTCTACAACCCTGAGTTAAGCTCTGTCTGCATCAATTTCATTAACTGTAAAGTAAGGACAATAGTAGCATCTACCCCATGTTTGTTGTGAGAATCAGATAGACACTTAACACAGTGCATGGGACATAGTAGGAATTTAATAAATTCTTACTCCCTTCTCAAAGTGTCCAACATTTCCACCTTAGCTGGCAAGTTCCTTCCTGATAGAAACATCTAGAATAGAATTTTTTCATTCTTCTTAAACCAAATTTTCTTATTAGGAACTTAATCAGCAACTGCAAACATTTTAGTATTTAAATAAGAACAAGAGGCTTCTACAAGAAACTATAATTTCTATTAATCTATAATTTATTTTTTAATAAGTATATTGATATATTTGGTAGAACATAATTTAACATCTTAAAAAAAGCACACAACACTTCTTGACTTGCTTTAATGATAATTTTCATCCTTCAAAAGATAGAGGAACCAATAAGCATGAAGAAAAAAGTTCAGAAGAGGACAAAGTTCCTAGCACTGCTATGCTTCCTTCTTTGTAGCTATAAGCATTTTTTCTCCCTCCTTTATGAGTCCCTCCTATATAAAAATGCTTTTAATTAGATTTGTACTGTACCAGATAAATACAGTTTTACCAGTGTTTGTGAGGTATGCCTCCAACATTTCTGTATTTTAAGCTGTGGTCCAAAAATCCAAATCCCATTCTCAGACACCTTTTTAGCCGGCTTACTTCCCAAATTTTTTCTCATGTCCTTTGCCTTTGGGGATACGGGATATAAAACAAAATAGTTTTTGCCATTTCTAAATGCTCAGTTTATCCTTTAATCAGCTTCCCTTTCACTGCCAACCTTCTAGGAAGAATAATTTAGACTCATTGCTCCATTGGTGGTTCCATCTCCATCAACCTACTGAAATGACTTTTTCCAAGACACATATTACCAAATTAGTTGGCTTTCTTTGTGTCTTCTTGACATGCCTCCAGTATTTGACATTGTTGATCACCTCCTTTCTTAATACCCTTTTCTTTCTTCCTGGATTTGTGACTCATGATTCACCACCTACCTTTCTAATTATTTTTTGTCTTCTTTGGCTGGTTCTTCATTCTCTTACTGCTTTTTTAGCATGCATTTCCTCCCAGAGATCTATTCTATTTTAGCCTTTCTTCATATTATATTTGTCCTCTTTCGTGATATCAATATGGTTATAAAAGAATGCTGGACTTGGAGTCAGGAAGATTTGGCTTCAAATCCCTCTTCTTTCACTGACCATGGATAAGTCATGTTATTGCTGTAAGACTCCATTTTCTTTTCTGTTAAATGTAGCTAATAATATTTCATAAGGGTGGAAGAATCAGTCAATGCATGCAAAAAATTTTGTGAAATTTAAAAACACAATGTAAAGATATATAACCATTTAAGATGTGCTCATTGTACACCTCATTAAGGGGCCAGGGGCATAAAAGTAAATAAACAAGACAGTCCCTATTCCTTCCTCAAGGAGCTTGATTTCTGATTGAGGAAGACCACACATAAAGGCAATCTGAAAGTGGACTTGAGGTGAGAAGTAGTTAGTTAAATCCAGAAGGCAAGCCAAGCAGAAATAATGAAATAGCGATCTGGGCTACGAGTTTGCCAAACAAGAGAGCAAGCAAGCCTCAGGGCAGATTTTTCCAAGGAAGGGAGACATAGGTTGCTTCCTATTATTATCATATCATACATGTTTCTGCAGTTATTTCCAAATTTACACCTCAATCCCTAACTTAAAGGTTTTATAGTCCCTGCTAAAAATCTCTCCTTCGATGTTTCTCCTCAGCCTCAATTTGAAATCCATCCTTACTCAGACGCCACCTTGTCTTTCTAGCCTTATTCATACTGTTTTGCTTCTATACTTTATTTCAACCCATTGGCCACGATTCTTCTCGTTGTTCAGCCATCCCTTATACTAGAAATACTCTTCTTTCACCTTCTTTCTTTACCTTTTGAAGTTCTTTTCTTCAGTGACTAGGTGCCATGCCCTCCATGAAGGCTGCTCTCATTTTCTTCACAACTGTTCCCTAACCCCTTTATAGTGATTTCTCCCACAGTTTTCTTGAGAACTTTGTATATAGATCTGTTTTACACTTGCTACATTTTCCTTTATATCCTCATTATTTATGTACATATCATAACCTATCATAAGGTAAAATCCTTGAGTATGGAAGGAATTTCTCTTGGATCTTTTATATTCTCAGTGCTAACATACAAGTACTTAATACATGTTTAAGAAAATCTGAATTTCTCATACTTTGAGAATTAAAAACTCTTCAAAGTGTCTAAGTTTTTTTTTTTTTGCATATACTTTTGAAAGAAAAAAGGAATTTATCATCCCTATGGTTGCCTCTTTTCCCATGACATGATTTAGAACTAAAATCTCTACCAAAAAGACTCTTTAAAATGGGTTTAGGGGGATAGATTTTAATTCTTTGGTATAGGATGAAGGTGAAGGTATCATGAAATCATTGTGGAATATTTTGTACAGTATTCAAAAATCAGACATCTCCAATGAAGAAATTATTGATCAATTCAGAGAATATACTCTGGCTTTTAAAATAACTTTCTTTTTTGCTTTATAAACTAAATCATGGCTATAATGGGTATAGAATATTTAATTCTCTGCCAAATCCCAAGATCAACTGTGAAGGGGGCCTTTTCTTCCTATGAGTTATTTAGACATGCTCATTTTAAGTGACTATAGTCCTGCATATAAGGAATCCTAGACAACTAATGTATTTATGTTACTATGAAATACTTTATTTGTCACAGTAACATTCATCCTCACCACCACCACCACTTTCTCAACATTGTAATTAATTTTCACAACATTCCTCCTTAGAAGTTAGGTTAGTTAGCTTCAACAGATTTTAAGTTCATATGATGTACAAGGCATTGTTAGAGATACATAGATGGAAAACATTACAGTTTTTACATGCTAGAAGCTTTACAGTCAATCTACTAAGGGCTACGTCATGTACTACACTTAGGTAAATTTCATTTCAACAAATCAAATGAATTTTCCTATTCCTTCAATAAGCATGGAGCTTTTTTTCTTTTGGAGTTTGATACAAACATAGGCTATAATATCTTATTATTATGCATTATAATTGTTCTTCATAACATAGTATAGGACATATTGTGTATATGTGATAAAGCATATCTACCATTTTAGCAGAGATTGCTCTATCATAGAGTTCAATTTAAATTGAAGATTAATTGGATTACCATCTGCCAGTATACTTGTAGTTAATATATATGCATACATAGTTCTGAAAATTAGTAATAGAGAAACTATATAAATGTTAGCTATTATTATGGTTTATCAACATGAACCACAGCTGGTACAGAGCATGTTTGTATATAAAGCAGGGAGCAGCTAGATAGCACAGTGTGATAGAGTGCCAAACCTGGAGTTGTGAGGACCTAAATTCAAATATGGCCTTAAGTCACTTCCAGCGATGTGACCCTGGGCAAGTCACTTAGCCCCAGTTGCCTAGCCTTTACCATTCTTCTGCCTTGTAGCCAATTTATAGTATTGATTTTAAGACAGAATGTAGGGGTTTCAAAGTGTTGGGTTTGTCCTAAATTTGGTGTCAGATATGAGGCAGTGATTTTGGTCTGTTATTCTTTTTCTCTTATAAATAGGTCTTAAAATGATTAGAACATGAATTCCATTTAATACTTTGTATAATTTCTATTACAGTACAAAGAATAATACTCTTCTTTCATGTACCATCTTCTTTAAGTATTGGGCACAGTAGATAATAGGAACCTTTATAAAATCTTTCTAGCTATATTTTACATACTAAAACTGTACTTTTAGTTCCCAGAATTGATTTGTCTTATAGTTTCTGGTCCATAATATGTTAACTGAATTGTGAGTGTTTGGGATGTCAATATGGTAGGGTTTTCCCCCTCATTTTCCTCTCCTTCTCCAGAAGAGACTAAAACGCTGTTTAGGCATATGTACTGATGGATAATTTCCTATCCATGTTTGGGGAAATATTGGTAGGTAGAACTTGAAATACTAGTTAAAGGAAGGAGATAATAATGAGCTCCATTTTGGATATAATGAGCTTGAAGTGTCTCCAGAACATCCAGTTTGAAATTTATAATTGGCATATAGTGATGTACACCCAAAGCTCAGGGGAAGAGCCTGGAAATGATTATATAGACCTGGAAGATATCTGCATGTAAATGATAATTAAGCCCACAGGATCTGATAAAATTGCCAGGGAAGAGCATAGGTAGAAAAGAGGACCCAAGCTAGAGCTTTGGGGAGTATCCACTTAGGTAGTAATATGGATATTAGGGAGTTAGAGAGTAACATGGATGATGAGATAGAAAACAATACAGAGAAGGAGAATCATATGGGTCAGAAGAGAACCAGGAAAATACAGTGTCAAGAAATCTGGACAGGGAAATGGTATCCAGGAGAGAGGATGAACCACAGTGTCAAATTCAGTAGACAAGTCAGATAGGATAAAAACAAAGTTATTTGACTTCGTAGTTAAGAGATGCTTTTTAACTTGGGATAGAGTAGCTTCAGTTGAGTAAAGAGATCAGAAGTCAGATTGCAAACATTTAGGGGGTGATTGAGAAGAGAAGAAATGAGTTTATTTTTTCAAGAACTTTTAACTTAGAAAAAGAGAAAATATCTAGGATGACAGCTTAAAGGGGGAATACAGTCTAGTTAAGGATAGGAAAAACTTGAGTTTGTTTTTAAATCAAAAGGAATAAGATAGGGAGAGGTGGAGTGATTGTTGAGGCTGCATACTTCTGGAGAAGAGCAGAAAGGATAGGATCAGGTATTCATAGAGGTATTAGTCTCAGTAGAGAGATGTGCCACCTCAGTCAGAAACTGAGTGAAGGATATTGTCAGGGTGTTTTGAGATAGATGAAGAAAATGAGAGAAGAGGGAGATTACATTAAGTGGCCTCAATTTTCTCAGTAAATGAAAGTTGAGGTTTTTGGGCAGGAGAATGTGAAGAGAAAAGGGGAGCAGTTACATTGTCATAATCCTTTCTTAAAAGGATAGATTTCTGTGGAGAATGAGAGTAGAGGGAATCAAGTAGGGAAGAATAAAAGTATTGTCATGTTGCAGTAAGGGCCCAGTTGAAGATGGATAACATGAATTTATAGTGTTCCCAGGCAGTATTCTTGTGTAACTTCCTTCAGCTCTATTCAGCATTATAAATAGTAGTAAAGGAGGCAGATGAGAATAATACATTGCTGAGGTTTGGAAAGTGTTGTTGAATTGGTTAACTATAGGATAGAAAGTGGGAAGGATGAAAAGTGAAAACAGCAGGGATTATAGCCTGAGAAAATACTGAGGAGTAGAAGAATTATAATGAGGAAGATTATAATGAGGGCAGAGAAGATGGTTTAGTAGAGTGAAGCACAAGGAAATATGCAATGATAGGAACATATGGTCAGATAGAGAATTATTGAGATATTTGTTTTTTTATTAAAGGAGCGGAACATTTTGTGTAATGCTGAAATCCAGGGTGACCTTCTTACTGTGTGACTGAGGTGGAATGAAGGATTAGATTATGAGATTTAAATAGACTGATGAATTGACAGATTAAAGAGTTTGAAGAAGCAGCAGCAGTACAAAGGGCCCCTAGTATAAAGGTAGGAGTTGGAGAGGAAAAGAATATAGTGATCATGGTGTTAAACTCTTTGAGAAAAGAGGGAGAATGCCCTGGAGGGTTGACAGACAGTCACTATCTTGATCCTTTTAGGATATATAATTTTAATATTGTGACCTTCAAAAGAAGAGGGCAAATGGAGAATTTTGGAAAGATAAAGAGAGAGCACCTTCTGGGCAGAGGGTGATAGATTGCAAAGGCACAGAGATAGGAGATGGAATATATATGAGATTGAAGAGAAGCTCCTAGAACAGTGATGGTGAACCTTTTAAAGATGGAGTGCTGCCACCCCCCACCACCCCCATCGAGTGCTGGGCATACCCCACTTCCCCCCTCTTACCCCACATAGGGGAGAGGGAAGAAGTGCTCCCATTAGGCTACTGGGCAGAGAGACCAGTGAAGTGAGGAATGTCCTCAGCAAGTATAAAGAGGGGGAGGGGAGTGATCTGAAAAAATGTCAGGCATGGTGGAGAGGGAGAGTCCCTTGGCCTTTCTAGTAATGAACTGGGAGGAAGTGGAGAGGACACAGCTGAGTGCCCACAGAAAGTGTTCTGCATGCCAACTTTGGCACCTGTGCCATAGGTTCACCATCACTGCCTTAGAAAATAGGGACTGTTTCAATTTTATAAAATATATTAAAGCCTGACAGAATACCTGGTACATAGTGAATACTTAATTAATTGATGGAAGACCTTAAAAGTGTATTTTTTTTTCCCTTTTAAGCCACTCAGAGATTAAGTGATGCTTTCAGAAAGATAATGTGATCAAGACAGTGTACTTTTTAGCATCGTTGAAGGTTTTTGTATTGAACCTTGAATAGAAAAGGGAAAGACTTTAGAGATTACACAATCTGATTTTTATCTGAATTCCTCTTAAACAATCCTGACAAGTTATCAAACAGTTTTTATTTGAAGACTTCTAATAATAGTGAACCTCATTCCACTTCCAGATAGCTCTCATAGGTAGGAAGTTTCTACTTATGTCAAGCTGAAATCTACCTCTGCAACTTCTACCCTTTGTCCTAATTCTAAAAGTTCTCTATAACTAAGCTAAACAAACCTAAAACATTATTCTTTCACAGGGCTTCAGATACTCTTGACAACTATCTTTTCCCCTATAAATTCTCTCTAATATGGTATGATTATCCTAAAAACATATATATGTTTTTTTCAAATGGTGCTTTGATGCCAGTGTACATCAGATGAGTATTATTCCTGGTATTACAGTAGATGTTATACAAAGTTCTGTTCTAAATAGACACAATCCCTGTGTTCTAGGAGTTTATAATCTAAAGCAGATATCACTGACGCAAACAGATATTTAAAGCATAAATGAACAAAAGAGTAGACAATGGAGAAGAATATTAAGTAATTGCATTTTACATATATTAAGGGTAAGTAAATTGATGTCTCAGTTCAGTGCTTTGACAGTTTGTGCTTTCTTGTACCTCATATGTAAAACTCAGTAACCTGAAAACTGTTTAATCATTAAAATAATCCAACCATAATTTGAAGATGATATATGATGCATAAGTTAGAAGAATCATGTTGCCATAATGTTTTCTAAATTAATCTGATAATTTAGGGAATGACTATATTAAACCTATGCATTGCCTTCCTACGACTTACTCTACCAATAGCATGAAAATTAACTTTTAAGTTTGGCCTACAAAGAGAATTGTTTCTCACTTATAGAAGAGTAATAGGAGTTATAAGCATATTTCTAATGAAAGCATAAAGATGTAAATAGGGGGAAATTATGTGAATAGTGATTCCTACCAAGAGTAATAAACACTGTTATTCTTTGTCCTTCAATAACCCATAGTCTCAAAGAAATCTTTCTCCAGCTAGAAGATGTCTGCAGTATCCAATATAAAGCTCATAGTTAAAAAAGAAACTTGTTAGTGAAGGAACTTAGCATTCCCTTCATATTCTGTTTTTGCAGGGGAAAAAAGTTGATGGCTCTGTAAATGCATATGCCATAAATGTGTCTCAGAAGAGGAAGTACAGGTATGTATATCTTTCCAATCTATGTTATAGGTTGCCAGTTTTGTTATGATTAAACTAACAGTATTCCAAGTTACATATTGGGAAGAAGCTATTTTTTCCAGGAAAATCAAATTTGGAATAATTTAAGGCCCAGTACACTAGTATATGCCCTAGTTGTTCCCAGTTTGGTGGGGGTAGAGGGGTGTGGGGATGGAGGTGATCTTTCTTACTTGAATTCTGACATATTAGAATTGCATCATGACTTTTTAAATTGTTTAATTAATTAAGAATATTTTTCCATGGTTACATGATTCATGTTCTTACCCTCCCTTCCTCCCACCCCCCTCCCAAAGTCAATGAGCAATTCCATTGGGTTTTACATGTGTCATTGATCAAGACCTATTTCCTTATTTGTATCATGATTTATAGTGGAACATTTGCTGACACATTGAAATATGTGTCATATTTCCCCCATTCCTCACCTATAACCCAAATGCAACTCTTTAAATTTTGTCCCATTCATTTAGTTTTATTTTTGAAAATGAAAAATCTCCTGGAAAATTATTTGTTATGAATTGGATTATATGTTGATTTCAAGAAAAACTTTCAAACAGCCAGTAGACTTACATGTTTTTTGTGACCACAATACTTTTTGGTCTTTGTGTCCTAGTACTCAGTGGAGGCACATTGTAATAATACAAATCTTGCTTTTACCTTCTTTTATTATCAAGTGTATGAAGGAGGAAGGAAACATTCAGATTGATTTAGAGTTTGTAATTCTAATTTGGCCATTAGAAGATTCTTTAATCTTCAACTCAGTCCATTGTTAAATTCTTCTATTCCTATTTAAACATTTTTTTCTTAGTTTTATTTAAAATTAACATAGTTTTTTACTTTTCTTTTGATATTCTTAAAATCTCCTTCCTTCCTCCTCTTCCTATTGTCTCCATTAGTCTTTTTTTGCTATGATTTAAATTTTGTATTTTAAATAAATCTAACAGACTGAGTCTGGGTAATTTTTTTTCTTCAGAAGAAGAATTAAACTATTTTAAGTAGTGCCTTATCACATCTTAAAGAATATAATGAACACAACCACTAATGGTAGACTTATCAGAATGTTCTTAACAACATTTGACTTTTTTCCTCCCATCACAGGCAATATATGAATAGAAAAGGTGGATTCAACAGACCTTTGGATTTTATTGCTTGATGTCTAGATTGTACTGTTGAAGAGTGATTTCTCCACCACTTGGTCACAGCAGAGGATAGTGTATTTAATTGTGTATCAAAAACAGGATGTCTCTTCTCTCTTCCTGAAGAGCAAGATAATCTTATTTATGAAGTGTCTCGGAATGCTCGCCCTGCCTCAAAGGAAGAAATATTTACTTCTTTCTTTTAGAAAAATCTCATTTTGGGAATTTTTCAAACTCATTTCAATTATTTCTATTCCTGTGGAAGTAATTTGCTTCATGGACACCTTTCCCCATCCCCTGGACCTCTTTTTAATGATCTGTTGTTGGATTCAAGTTGTCCCAAATAAAGTATTTCTTTTTATGGTTCAAATATTTTGATCACTGGAAATTTGACCAAGAAATAACTATACTTGTAGTTTGCCCAAGAAATAGGAGGAAGAATATAGTTTGGGATTTTTAAATAGAATTAAATTTTGGTATTCTGTTCTGATAATGTAGTCTCTCTGGGTTGCAGACAGGTCAGTTTAGGTTATAGGTGTGTTGAGAGTTCAAGTTTTCCTTTATGTGCTAATAATTATATAGTTGGCATTGGCACAAGCAACATGATTGAAGAGAATAGTATTGGAAAACATAAAATAGATCTTTGTTTCTGTTTTTGATGGAATGACAATAATATATGCTGTAGCAGAATTAATTAAACTTGAGAGTATGAGTTTTCACCTTTATATTTTCTACTCTAGGCCTGGATTTTTTCCTTCAGCAAAATCCTTCAAGAACATTGAGGCTTTATTGAATCAAAAAAATGAGAAAATATTTTCAGTGTCCTTTGTTTAACCACTGAGAAAGGATACCCTTCCAGAATTTGTTATTGTTACCCATTCTCTGTTGTCAGGAGACAGAATAACCTTCTTTATTGCCAAATTTGACCTTTCTGCCTAATGGCTCCAGGATTTGGTTCTACTAACCTTTTTTTTTTCTAGCCTCTATCCCTTAATCAACTCACATCTCTTAGTCTAAAAACAACCTTCCTTTGTTCCTACTACTCTCTCAATCTGTCATATCCCTTCATCTTTATTGCCAGACTGAGAGTGGTCTACATTGACTGCTTCTGGTTTCTCATCACACCCTCATACCTCAAACTTGCATCTTTTAATACTACTCCAAATGACCCACTTATTGTCAAATCCAGTGGGCTTTCTTTGATTTTCATCTTCCTTCAGCTTTTGAAAACTGACTTCTCATGACTTCCATAATGCTATAGTCCAATAGTTCTACCTCTCTGATTCTTCTGCCTGCTAATCCAGTTGCTCTACCTCTTCTGCTCCCTAAATGGACTTCCAACAAAAGTTATACATACTCTTGTCCATGTAGAATATTTAGAAGTCTGTATCTCCAGCCATTTCTTCTTTATCCTAATATCTCCTCATAGTCCCCATCCTTTAGTGCTATATTTAAGCAGTCACTTAATTGGAAAGTATCCAAGATTAATTTTTGAGGAATGATTTTCTCATTTGTATTTTCTGCATTTTGCTTATTTTTTTGACTTTGCAGTATATACATTGTTAGATCTTAAATATATTGTTAGACATCTTCCTCTAGAGGTATGAAACTGTGATTCTGTATGTTAAGTTTTGAATGCAGACAGTAATTCTTAAAGTACGTTAGCAGCAAGTGTATTCCATATAAAATGAAATAAGATGGTGGACCTATCTTCCTTTAAAGTCCTAACAATAGAGAAAATATCCCATAAATAACTTCATTATTTCACAGAATTAAGTGTATTTACCTATATAAAGCAAAAAAAAAAAAGCTTTCCCAATTAGTATTGCCAGTGAAATAAATTTGATGGCTTATAGTGAGAAATTACTTGATTTGCACCCCCACCCCACCCTCAGTGCTTTCAGGCAGGTAAAACTAGGAGCAGAAAACTAGCTTTTATCTCTTATTGTCCATTTAGAAATTGCAAGGCTTAAATTCCCTTTCCACTGAGTATTGCTTTCTGTTGCCTTTCTAATCATTAATTTGTGCATATTTTAAGAATGCAAAATGTTAGGATGATAGCTTTTCTAGAGGAAAAATCTTGATGCTATTCAAAATCAAACATTTTTGAATTCTGTATCATATCATGTCAGAGAAAATTGAGGACTGACAGTATTAGGCTAAGTTCATTGAATAAGAAAGTGTCTGAGTATACCATATAGAGTGAAAATAGAGCATTAGGTATAAAAAAACCTCAATTTATATAAATTTTAAAAAAGGAAAGTCTAGCTACCAATCCAAATGAAACTTCCTATAAAGACTAAGCTGCTCTATTTTCTCCCTTCCTATTTGTATACTAGAGCAGAGGTTAATAATCCTTTTTGTGTTTTGTTGTCATGTATAATTGAAGTAAATGTTAAATTTCAATTAGTGAAAATTAAAATGCCATTTTTTTCCCCATAAAAATTAACAAAACTCTTGAAATGCTTTCTTTGGAGGCTGATGATTCCCAGTTTAAAATCCCTGCACTGGAGGTCTAGTGCTGATATATGTCAGTAAGTTGTTAAATTGAAGCTTCTATTTTTTTTTAGATGGATTGAAGGGAGAAAATAGCATTAGACCATGCTGGATACATATACTTAAATAATCAGTGTGAATACCCTTTTCATCATCCTCCAAGTTTCCCTAATTATTGAATGAAGTCACCATTCTCCCAGTCTTTATTGTTTGAAACCTCAGAGTTATTCTAGACTCTTTCTCCCTAACCTCCACATTGAGTCAGTTCCTAAGTTGTGCTGATTTTCCTTCTCAAAGTTGTGCTGATTCTCCTCCACAATTTGTATCTGTTGCCACCTCTCCATTTATTTGTAAAGCCTAGATTACTTCTTGCTGGATTCCTATTTGCTCTTCCTTTAGTTTTTTTTTTCCCCATTCCATCTTTTTTACAATTACCAAAATCTTCCAAAGCAAGAGATCTGATCATGTTACTAAAACTCCTACTGGCCTTTTACAGATCTACTGCTGTCTTAACCATGACTCCCCATCCTATTCTTCTGTGGTTGATTTCTTAAAGGACTTTCTATTTCTTCCCATTAAATTTCCCCTCATTAAATTCAACTTACGAGTATGGCCTATTAAAATCTCCTTGGGAATTAATTCTATTGTCCAACATGTTAATTATGTATCCTAAGCATCCTGTCTATTCATCTAGATCACTGATATGAATGTTCAGTCAAACATGTTCTTTAGCATACCTCAAGGATTTCTGCCAAAATGGCATTATCCCATTAAGTCAGTTCTGAATCCACTTTTCTTCTCTTGACCTTGACTCATTTCTCTCTTCTCTCTCCCATATTTATATATATATAAAATATGTGTGTGTGTATATATATATATGTGTGTGTGTGTGTATATATATATATATATGTGTGTGTGTGTGTGTGTGTATATATTATTAGAGACTTTCTGAAATGTTTTTACTAACATCTGGGCATGCTCTGCCCATGACATTTTTATCTGCTCAGTCCAATATCCTGTCAAAAAAGGAAAAGAGATTTTTCTGATTGTGTTTTCTTCTTAATGAACCCATGTTGGCTCATAGTGGTTATTTCCCTTTCCATGTGTCCATAAATCTCTTTTTTATTAGTATATTCTAGATTTTTGCCAGGTATTAAAGTCAAACTCACAAGTTTGTTTGAAACATCTACCTACCTCTTTTGGGCAACTAGGTAGTGTAGTGGATAGAATGCTGGACCTAGAATTTGGAAGACCTGAGTTTGACACATACTAGCAGTTTGTGTGACCCTGAGCAAATGATTTAAACTCTACTTCAGTTTCCTCAACTGTAAAATGGGAATAATAACAGTACTTACCTTGAAGGATTGTTGTGAAGATCAAATGAGAAATATCTGTGTAGCACAAGGAGTGGACACTGGCAAGAAAGACCACCTTATCCCCTGAGTCTAGATCAAGGAGGTGGGAACAGAGAGAGGTTCTGAGGTAAGGTGAAGGAGCTTAGGAGGAATGGCCTTAATTTCAGTAAACAGTAGATGAAGGCATGTAGTGGGCTTGAGAGAGAAGACTAGGTTTTGAGTAGCCAGGATAGGGAGTGTCACAAGTACAGGATGACAAAAAGTTCTTTAATGTGATGGGGTGGTCCCATTTGAAATAACATTATTTTTAGTGGACCAAGACATCATGATTCTCTGATTTACTTCAGTAGTACTTAGCTGCTTGGGAGTGTTACCTGAGAAGGCAAATGGTAAGCCTGAACTAAGGATTAGAAGAACTGTTAGCAGAAAGGATGTCTAGGAATTTATAGGTGGAGGATATCTTATGGAATTCATTAAGATCAAAACTGAAGAAGAGGAAGCAAAGCCAAAGCAGGAGGACCAAACTAGAAAAATAACTTGTCCTGTCGACAAAAAAGTCCAGCAAGCTCCTCAGATCAGGAGCAGCCTATATCAGACTTATATGTCAGCCTTGTGATCTACTTAGATTTCACTATGTGGCTACTGTGAAAGATCTCTTTATCAGAGATATTGTAACTGAGATTCTTGTTCTTGGTATGGGCTGAACCAGATGACTTCTAGGTATCTTTCAAATGAGATTGTGTGAAGTCATCCATTTCCTATTAGGTAGGTGGTTTATAGACTATGAATGTAAGAATAGGAAGGAAAGAAGAAAAGAGCATTTTTTAGATGTTTACATTATTGCGTAATGGGGTATGTCTTCTTTAATGATTGCTCCCCAAATCAGCTTCAAGTGTCCACAATTATTAGGCAAGGAGACTTCCATTTATTTCTGAAAGTTCCAGTATGTCAGAATTCTGCAAGACTTGTATTGGGTAGAGGTATTGTGTCAAGTGGTCCAAATATGGGAAAAGATGAAAAGGGTTGGGAAAAGAGAGATTAGCAATAGATGGAAGTAATAGGCAGGGATTGTATCAAAAGGAAAGAAGCCCAGGATGTGCCTGAGCAACTTTAAGCAAAGAACTGAACTGAAGTAGTTAAATGGCATGGACCACTGTTTTTTAAGTAGAAAATGACAGCACTAGAGCAACATTCAAAAAACCATCAAATTGACTCCATGCAGAGTGCCAGAGCTAGTTTAGAAGTGGATCTACAAACTGGTTATTAGAGCACATTCAGAGATTTGGGGAATTCTTCGTGCTCACCTTTCTTTTCATGATTTTCCATTGAGGTTTTTATGTGATCCACCACCTTGAATGGATATTTGTGTTTGGAGGCAGAAAATTATACTACTAATTGATTCCCTCTTATTTATTTTTTTTATCTTAAATTCTTTTGCTATTAGACTTATGACTTGAATGTCTGATGTGAGAGTTTTGATTTGGATGGGATTGGGCTGTAACATGCAAAACTGACTAACCAAAATAGCCATATTAAACCTGGAAACATAGCAAAATGCTCCTGAGCCAGAGTTCTAAGAATTTTAAAGAGTATAGTGGTTATGACTATTTTTTGACTCCTGTTTTTTTCCTTTCACATTTTAATTGAATCAAATTTGTCCTCATTCAAATTTAGGCCTCCCTCTCTCATTCCTTTAGTTCATAGAACTCTTCCCAAGTATATCCATTCATTCAGCAAAGATTTATGAAGCACCTACTATATATCAAAGGATTGTGTCATAGATAGAAAAACAAAAGCAAAATCAGTTATTTTCAGAAAAACAAAAGCAAAATCAGTTATTTTCCTTAAGGAGTTTACTTTCTACTTGGAGAATACAACATTACAGAAGTAAATATAAAGTAATTTAAAATTGGGGAAGACAGATCAGGAAAGGCCTGATGAAATAGTACCTCACCGGTAATTTTATGGGAAACAGGAATTCTATGAAACAGAGCAGGAAGGGAGGAGGAATGCAAAGTCACCAGGCCAGTTTGACTGTAATCATGACTCCATAATGAAATGAGACTAGAAAGATACAAAATATTAGTTAAATTTTGGACAGACAGTTATACCAGGCTGAGGACTTTGTATTTTATTATGGAAAAAAAAGACTCATTGAAGTTTTTGATTGAGGGATTATATGAGGGTTGGATCTGTGTTTCAGGAATAACAGTTTGACAGCTTATGGAAGACAATTTGGAAAGGAGAGAGAGTAGAGGCAATAACAAATTGGGAGGTTATTGTTCACAAGAATGGTAATGAGGGCCTGGAATTGGGGATAAGTCCTTTGAGTGGAAAGAAGGGACTAAATGTGAGAGATGTTGTGGTAGAATCAATACAAGTTGGCAACTGATTTTATGTAAGGGGTGAAGGAGAAGGAAAAATCAAGGTTGACTCAATGATACATACTTTTGCTTTATTATCTTTTTTGTCTAACCTGTTCATTTTGAATCAAGAATACCCTTACCTAGTAATATTCCCTCTAAATCTTAGGTCAAATTTGCCTCTGTGTATTGAGATTTCTCATTCATACTGTATATGTGCACTTGTACTTGCTACTTTGTGCACTTATTGTAAATATCTCATTTTAGGAAGGTTTTTTGACAAACTATAGTGTCTAAAAGATGGTGACTAGAATGGTGATGCAGCTATACTACATGAAGCTCATACAATGGGAAAGGGGAAGGTGAAACAGATTTGAGAAATATTGCAGGATATTAGAATCAATAAGATTTGGTAACTGATTGAATTAGATAAGTAAAAGAGGAAAGCAAAACTTTAAACATTGTTGTGAGTAGATTAGTGGTGCTACTGCCAGAAATAATGAAGATAGAAGGAAGAGTTTAAGTGGAAGGAGGAGAGTAAGCTCAGTTTTGGACATGCATGAATATTGAATATTATGGCAGGAGATAGAGCAGAAAAGTGTAAGCCAGTTGCTTAAAGTCACTGAGTCAGTAGTTAACAGCCAGGATGAGGAAATGGTATAAATCATGCACATCACACCTATCTTTTCTCTAAACTTCTAAAAATCTTTCCTGAATCCTGTGGCACTTGCCAGACTATTTTTTTTGCAAACTGTCAGGAAGTATATGGTCATCTTCCATAAGGTTTTTGTCATTTCTGTTTTACCTACTATTCTCACTGGTCAGAATTAAGTATATGAAATTTCTCCAGTCATTTCCTTTAGTTAAAAAGAGATAAAATGATCAGCAATGCAGTTCTAGATTTTGTCAGCTGTTCTGCTTTTGACAAAAACTCCTGGAAAATACTCAGAGAGTTTGAAGACCCTTATTACAGCCAAGCATTTTGAATACCTTAAGTAACTATAGAAATATGAATTATTCTTACCACTGTGTATTAGATAATGGGTTGCCTCAACATAATTTAAGCATATGTCTATAATGATCATATTTTTTGCAACCAAAAAATCAGAATACATGGTTAGTTAAGGTTGCTTTGCTGCCGTGTATTAGTGTATGTTTTTCAACAAGAATTATCAATGATATGCTTACACACTACAGAATAACTGTACAATACAGATGTACAAAATACTACCATGAGTTTTATTTAGTAGTCAAAATGTTCAGTCTATAATTCTTTTTTTTGTAAATCTCAACCTCCTCATTCATTTGATTAATTCATTTGCTATTTGCTCCAATATGTGAGTTTGTGAGAACTTTTTTTAATTGTTAAAGGTTTAAATTTCTTTTCTTGATACCTCACATTTATCTATGATAATATTAAAAACCAAAACAAAATAATGGGGTTTGTAGTAGATGAATGACCTCTCAGGTCTGTTCCAGCTGTAATCCTAGGTTCCTATGATCATCCTGTGAATGAGCAGATACTTCAAACATAGTGCAGGTCTTGTATAAAAGATATATGGAAAAATCTGGAAAAGATAGCGTAAATGGAGAAAACATGAATGAGTGGTAACCTGCATCATTGAAAAAGGCCAAATCCATCAATATATAAGAATTAATAGGGCATAAGAATAGTATGACAATATTTTAAAATGGGATTTTCCCAGAAAAAAGGACATGTGTAAGTGGATATAAATCCCAGAGTAAGATCTTATATGCTATAAGAATCTTGAGATCCTTAGCATCGTATTACATTATGTAGCCTCTTACTCTGCAAGGTTTATGAAAGAAAACTTAAATTCAGATATTTGAAGCTTTGACATGCAAGAAAAGACATATTTCTGTTCAAAAGTACAGAATTAAGACCAATTAAAGTTAGAGAGGAAGACATATTTCAGCTTAATATAAGGAAGAACTTTCTAACAAGAACAGCTTTCTGAAAATGGAGTGGGCTACCTTGTGAAGTAGTTTCCTAACTTCAAAATTGTTCAAGCAGAAGCTAAGTGATTATTTTTCATATATGCTTATAAAATATATTCCTGCATTGAGAGTTCAGAATAGAGATAATCTCTGAGGGCTCCTTCCAACTCTTAAGATTCTGTCCTTCTTAACCTGTTTATTAGTTAAGTCTTTTTTAAAGTTAGTGGATTTCAAAATGTTTTGAAAGAATCCATTATAAAAAGTTGCTTTCCTCATCACCAGCCACTGTTGTTATATATTTTTAAATTTACCATCAAGTGTTTGAAAAATATGTCTGAGACAAGGTGTTAAGCATATAAATACAAAAATGAAACATGAAGACTTCTCTACATGTTGTTAGGTTATTTTTTGGCTTACTTTATCTCTATTAATTACAATGTTTCTCTAAAATAGTTTTTGTTTCTGAATAATAATTTCTAACAGGTGGAGAGAAATTCCATCATGTTTTACATTTTATATTGTTTCATTTCCAGTAGATGGCACCACATACCTTCCAAAGCCCTTTCTGGAACATCCTAGCTTTTGCAGGTAGAGTAACATTATTAAACAGGGAGTATAAGCACTCCCTACCTTGATTCAATCCTCTTTTTAAAAACAAATTAAACCCAGTGTACTAATTTTGCGTTTAATACAGACCTGGAATTATTTAGATTTCCCAGTTGCTGCCTTGAATTAGACGTTATGCTATTATTTTCATTCTCGATGTGTTTTGTTTTTGTTTTTTTTTAGTCAAGTTGACTACAAATTTATTAGCATGCACAAAAAAGAAGTATTTTTCCATAAACTTTTTAGCATCCTTGAGAATGTTTAAAGTGGCCCCTTTCACTGCTTGTTTTGTTGTTTTGTTTGTTTTCTCTGTGTCAGAACTGTCCAAATTTTTGAAAAGGGTTTCAATTCAATTCAAGGTTTATAAAAAGATATATTTGTTTTTCTTGGTCATCCAGTGGTTTGAGAATTAATGTCTGTTCTTGTTAAAGTTTTGCTGCTGATTCCTATAAAGCTGGGCAAATTTCCAAAGGCCCACCTTCCTTGTTATTTAAATTGGAGAAGAAATATTAAGCTTCTACCTCTTACCTTCAAATCACTTTCATCTTCTGTTTCACAGGCATTTTTATATTCTTAACCAAACTAGAAGTGAACTTTTTTTTAGCTCTTTGGGTAGAAATTATTTTCATATTATATATAATTTATATCGCTTTTATATCTTTATGCCAAAATATCTTGAGTTACAGGTATGCCCTGAGTCAAGTTATTGTGTACTGAATCAGGTTATTTTGAAGTTTTTACTTTATAAATTCAGTAAGTCCACCATTATTAGATTCAAAATATGTCTTGTGATATTTTGTAGGTTATAACTTTCCAAACTTTAAAAATATCCTCCACACCCACTATTATGGAGGAGGGGGTGTTATTTGCAGACACTACTATAACTTTTACTTCTAGTTTGCTTTGGGAGGTTTTTGGTTTTGTTTTGTAGGGGGAAGGTTGGTTGGTTGTTATATTTAAGGGAGGAGTAGATTTGAAGGAGTGGTACTGTAAAGTGGGGGTTGAAGTTTGGTTTCAATGCTGCCTAACAACACTCCCTCTTTCCCCCATTCTCCAGTTCCATTTCTGACAAAAGGCTTGGGCAGTGGGCCTACTTGCTGAGGCATTTGACAGATAAGCATTTGTTTCCCTTCCCTATTATGCACAATAATCATGTGATACACTTCAAATGATCGCTGTCACACATGGCAGCAAGAGGAGATCTGAAAGCAGTTTTGAATTGTGTGGGCATTGTGACTGACAGTACAGATTGTCTGAATTGCAGGTGCTTCAAGAATGTTCTGCCAGGGCCCTGAATACTCTGTGTTCTGCTGAAGTTTAATTTTCACGAGGTTTCAGCACCAAGGGACCATAGAGATTCTTTCCAATCCTAAATGCTATGAACCCCCCATCTCAAACCATGGAAGTCTAGCACTTTAGTTGAGGGCAGGCAGTGGAAGAAAGAGCCTGTTTTTACAGTTAAGAAAATCTCAGCAGTGCTCCCACTTTTTGTACTAGAGCTAAGTTTCTCTACTTAGCTAAATGCCAAATATTTTTTTCCTTAAGATAACAATAACCTCAGTGATAATGATGATTTAAAAGGTATATCATTTCTATGACGAAATAGTCCAAAGAAGCCTCAAGACAAGATGGTCCTTTCAGCTCTTAACATTCTATGATTCAGTGAAACTCAAAGTATTCCATGATCCTATGACCCATTTCTGAAGAAAAACATGATCGTGGCAAAGTCTGTATGTTAGGCTCGGGCAAAGGGTTATCCGAAGATTCGACCGGAGGCATACCTTGAGTCCCTTTCGGGGTGCGCGTGAATGTTCCCAATGCCCAGGCCTTAGCCCCTACCAAGGAACCGGACCCAAACCCCGTGGTATGGCATGCTGCAGGTTCTGACTGGCTTCGCCTCAGGAGTGACGTGATCCCTTACTGTCAAGGAGCCCGTGAGAGGACGGCTAGTTTTCCCGAGGGGTGGGACTTAAGTCAACAGGTCCTGCTCTGGTTTCGCTACCATAAGTGGAGGCGGAGCCTATGTAAAAAAGCTGAAACTGGCTCCCCCTGGACGTGTTGTACCTCAACCAATGAAAGGATAGAATAAAGGTGGGCGGGCATTTGCTCAACCACTCATGCTTTACCTGTATTAGAGAAAGGGATGACATCATCGTAGCGGGGATGTTTAAGAAAGATTCGCCAATGGTAGATAGAGGAAGGGGCGTGTCTTCCATAGTAATTGGCCAATGCCAATGAAGTGAAAAGGGGGCCCGGTTGCGGGTCTCTGAACCAATGAAAACTTAGGAAAGGAAGTGTGGGGCGGAGTTATGGGGACCGGTAGCCCAATAGGAACATGGGGGGTGGGGCCGGGGCCTTGTCAAGCTCATCCAACCAGAGCAAGTAGCGGAGCCCGCGGGGCGGCGCCACGGTGCCCTTCCCCAATAGGGCAAGGGAAGGGGCGGGGCGTCTAACCTCGTGTCCAATGAGGGCGGCCGCCAAGGCGGGCCTGTCAAGTGAAGGAGCTTGGGGGGGTGGCTAGGGGGTGAGTCGGAGATAAACACTCGGCAGTGTAGGTGGCAGTGCCTCCGCTCCGGGTCCTGTCACTGTGTCGGTGTCTTTGTCGCCCCTTGGCCGACCCCCAGGGATAGTGATTCCCAGCGTGGTGTGTGTGTACTGGGGTGACCATCTCACCGTCTGTCCAGCGGACGGGCAACGAGGCCGCGGGCGCTGGGGGTTGGTCCCGCGGCTCCGGCCCCCGGTGGATGCAGAATGGCGGTGGCGGCGGCGGCGGTTCGGATGAACATCCAGTTGCTGCTGGAGGCGGCCGATTACCTGGAGCGGCGAGAGCGAGGTGCACGGGGGCGGGGAGGACTCCCACGGGGGGCCTGAGGTGGGGAATCCGAGAGGGCAGCCACGGGGGACGGAAAGCAGGCGGACCGAGGGGGCAGCCAGCCACGGGGGACCGGGGACAGGCGGACCGAGGGGGTAGCTACTGGAATGAGGGGGCAGACACCGGGGCGGAGCCCTAAGGGCCCTAAGCCCTGGCCGGAGAGAGGTGCCCGGGGCCTAAGGGGGACACGCGTGTGGAAGGGAGGACTGGCTGGAGGGACCTTGATGTGCAAAGCCCTAGTGGGGGCGGGGAACCCTGACCGCTCGGAGGGTTGTTAGAGGAGGGCAACACCGCGAGCGCCCCAACCTCCCCCCCTCAACTCGGGGCCGAGGAGTGGGGGTGGGGGCTTCCCTATCCTACCGCGGCCCCCTCTCCCACCACGAGGCAATGAATGGAATGGGAGAGAGGGAGCTAATGCTGGGCAGCCTGGTGCGCGCTGCATCTCCTGCCTCCTCCTGGGGAGGCAAGCAGACCTGTAGCTCTCACTAAAATGTAGAGACACCCCTGGATTTACCTCAGCTAAGTTCCCTACCCACATGCCCTCCCCCACAGAGCTAACCACCCACTCACGAATGGGACTCGCTCCTACATCACCCTAACGTTCTCCCCACGCTTACAGCCTGAAGGTCCATTCTACCCCGCCCCCCCACCCCCATTCTCCACTCTTTTGAATCCTGTTTGTCTGAACCCTTCGTGTATATGTGTATGTGTATCTGTGTGTGTGTGTGTGTGTGTATGTGTGTGTGTGTGTGTGTGTGTGTGTGTGTGTTTGTGTTTTCCTATTTCCAACACCACCAACCTGCTGGGTATTTAGTATCAGAAACATCTGGCTTTTTAAGCATCGGTGGTGTGTTTTGTTCTTTTTCAACAATGAGGATCTGGAATCCTCCTTTCCACCTGCCTAAAACTCGGAGCATGTTTTTCAAAACGTGTTGAGGTTTGTTTGGTTTTTTTTTTTCATTGTTCTCCGAATTCCACTTTCATTTGTTTGTTTCAACATATTCATTTAAAAAAATAATAAAAAGGGGTTGTCTGCAAGTGTGGGGATGTGTCCTGAATGGGGGAAGTAGAGGAAGAGAGACTGAACGATCTAGGATCATTTACTGACTGAATCCTCTGATTTTCTAGAAGCTGAACATGGTTATGCCTCCATGTTACCATACAATAACAAGGACAGAGATGCCTTAAAACGGAGAAGCAAATCCAAGAAGAATAGCAGCAGCAGCAGGTGATTTGAAATATATATCTCTTCTTTAGTCCATTATCTCCCTTCTGTGTACACTTCCACCGCAGAATACAATTGCCTGTTGTGACTACAACCCTGTAAATATATTCTATATATATGAATAATATAGTAATGTACAGCACAACCTCAAGCCTGTGGAGAAAGCATTTCTTTTGTTGGGGAAGAGGAAAACAGAATTTAGATTTCTCCAGGTGGTTTTGGTGGAGAGGGAGATTTATTTGTTTTGTTTTGCCTCCCAGTGGGAAGGGGGTTGGGAAAGAGTGCAAAAGAAATGAAGGGGAAAGCACCAGCCGTGACAATACTATTCTTTCAAAAGCTGCAAATTCAAAGCAACTTCCCTATAATTGGAAATGCTAGACAGTGGTTTTCCTTTAGTTTGTTTTCATTGTGAAGGATTTTTTTCCTAAACAGATTAAATTATTCAATTTGGCATAGGAAGTCATAGAATTTCTCATTTGGCATTTAGATTAAATGGATTGGTTCTCTTTTGAGGATGCTGACTTATTTATTGCTTCTGCCTACTAAGAGCTATAGAAAGGAGCATTAGTGATTGAAACCTTGGTATATGTCTTGTTTTGAGGGGCAGAAGAAAATGTTAAAAGGGTGCAGTCTTTTAATGTGGGCAGGGGTTATATAAGTTGTTAATAATTTGTGTTTGGTATGAATTTCCTTAGAAGGTAAATTTATCCAAATTAGATTCAGCCTGCTATGTGAAAAGCTGGATGGTCAGTTTCTGAAATGCTATTTTTATGGAGCCTTTGAATTATGTATTCCAAGCTAGTATATTAAAAACATTAGCATCTCTGTCACTGGTTTAGCAATTCATGTGATTTTCTAGCTACTTTTATTTGGGGATTTTTGTTTGTTTGTTTGTTTTCCATGAATAACTCTTTAGAATAGCTCTATTTGGATAGTCTCTATGACATAATGCAAGCCACCAAAGGCTGGGAAGCTAACAAACACTTTGTAACATGTTGCCTTTCTATCCTTAGTTTCCCCCATTGTGTTGCAAGTGGAACTACAAGATGTGAGATTTGTATTATACTCTTGGTTCAGGGCATATTTGTATTTTTCTTTCCCTCACAACATTAACATTACATGAGCTGCTAGTATATATGTAATATGTATATAGCACCTTTGATAAAAGTGCTCATCTGAAATGAAGAGGCAGGTATGACATTGTGGTAGGATCCCAGGCCTTAGAAAGAAAGATTGAAATACCACCTCTGCCACTTATCCAGCATCTTGGAGCTTTGAATATGTCATATAACCTCCACCTTTCTCAGCCTCATTTCCTCATCAGCAAACCTGGGACCTAACCGCAGAGGTGTGAATTTTTAAATGAGATTGTGTATGGGAAAGCACTTTGTTATCTGGAAACACTGTAAGTATAAGGCAGTATTATTTTTTTTTAATAGTGTAAGAGAAATTGTCAGTAGAATGTAAACCTCTGAAAGCAGAGACTATTGTTTTTGTAAATCTTCAGTACCTACCAGAGTGCTTTTAGCATATAAAAAGTAGTAAATGCTTGTGAAACAAATTAAAGCCATGAACTGTTTCATGACAAAACAACCATTTATTTATTTGATCATTTGTCTTGGGAGTTTTTGTTTTTTGCTATAGATTCAACCTTGTGCATCATGTTTAGAAGAAATATTTGTCCAGAAAAATGCACATTCATTGCTTTTTTGTCTATCTTTGATTTTCTAAACAACCCATAAATATTATACAGATTATACTTAAAGATGGCATTTGCCCTTAGCATGATTTTTTAAGGGTCATTTATTTTTTACAGAGGGATTAGAATAGAAATAATAATCAGTTAAGGTTCAAGGCAAGTTCATTAATGGAAAAAAATTTTTTTGCAACCAGTATCATTTTTTAAAATAGCTCTTACCTTCCATATTAGAATCAGTACTGTATATTGGTTCTATGGCAGTAAGATGTTAAGGGCTAGACAGTGGGGGTTAAGTGACTTACCAGGGTACAGCTAGAAAGTGTCTGAGGTCACATTTGAACACAGGACCTCCGCATCTTTGGACCTGACTCTCAATCTCAAGTCACTCAGCTGCGCCCAACCAGTATAATTCTTAACTATTACTACTGCCAGTAGGTTTGTTCTTTTCTGAACAGGAAATACAGTATAGCTCAGTTTTGTCAGTTGGAGGCATTAGGTTTGCATGCTTCTTACTTAAATCAATGTATACTATCTGAAAACATAGACATGTTCAAGGATCTTTGAGAGAATATAATTAAATCTGAAGATAGTACCAAGCAATTGGATGAACAGGTTGTCTTACTTTAAATGTGGTCATTTTCTTTGTTATTTGTGTCTATAATTGCCCTATCTAACCAATGAGACTTTTCACTAGGGAATGTAGTTTGACCTCTTGATTTGAATAGATATTGCACACAAGCCCTTGTTAGAGTTATATTGTTTTTGTTTTGAGGTGATAGGGTAAAATTACTTCTGTATTACCCAGCCATGAAATGGCTATTTCTGATCCACATTCTTTGGTTTTTATATTCATTATTTCTGACTAAAATGCTGATTCTTTGCTTGATCTAGGTTCCTTTCTTCCCAATATATATAATGAAAAAAAGCAATTCAATTATAAAACAAAAGTTCAGAAATAATAAGTTTTAACTGCATGGCAAACCTTCTTAGAATTGAAAATGCAGGGGTTACCACCAAGCATACCCTAGAACCTTATAGATAGGAAGCATTTAATAAGAATCTGTTAAATTGAGCTTTAATTCTATTTGTTATATTTAAATAACAGGACCATAGGATTTAGAACTGGAAAGAAGCTTTAGAGATTGCTTGGAACAATCCTTTATTATATAGATGAAGAAACTGAGACTCAGGGAAGGAAGTGCCTTTCCCAAAGTCAATAAACATGATTGTAAATATTATATCCTTAAGAACCATCCATTCAAATAGAGTACTAAGATTAATGGTTGATCCTTTTTAGAAAAGGCAGTATCTACCATTACATTTTTGGAGTGAGGTTAGGTAAAGTTAGCTTGTAGTAGTTATTTTCCCCTATTATTGTTTTTTAATCAGTTCCTGAAGGCTAGAGCTTTTGGGAACATGCTTTCCTAAAATGAGGCAGCATTTAGAAAATCAGTAGTTGAAAGTAGTAGTTGAAAGAATGCTAACTAACCCTATTTCAAGATGATGGTAAAACAACTGACTTGATTTGAAAAGGGGGAATATATTTCTGTAACTAAGGAGAATTCTCAAGTGTCTGATATAAAGACTGAGAATAGGACTACAATTCTTCATTATTCTCTTCAATGTCATCTTTTTTTTAAATGGATAAACTTGACATCAAGATTTTTCAATAATCAAATAGAATATTGGAAAAGGGCATATATTCTTCTGTTCACATAATATGAAAAGAGAGAGCTCAGAAATAATTACTTTGGGTTCTGTTTTGGGAATTAGTTCTTTAAAGTGAAGACTATCTCAGTTAAGATAAATGACAAAAATTTAGCTTAAAAGTCTTTTTACACATTTATATTTAAAACTTTTTTATTTGTATACTTTTTTATTCTCTTCTAGATGGTGGCCTTGAGAGTAGGGATAATTATCTTCATATCTCCTTTTTACATAATACAAAGAAGACATTTAATAAGTATTTGTCAAATGACAAATGAAATATGCTAGAAATTAAGGATGGTGATCTTCTTGGGAATTTAAAATTTATAGTAAATTTGCATAAGCAGGCAAGACTTCTGTGATTTTTCAAAGCTGTAAAAGGGAGATAATACGTTCTAGCAAAAAAATTTAACTTTAACATCCAAACTATAATGAACATTGTTGACTCTTAAAATAAATAAGAAATTTACTTTTAGCATGCATATATTCCATATAGTTGCTTTTTAATTCACTTCTTACTGTGGCCAGAAAAGCTTGTACACACCCAGCTACTCACTACCTTTGCCTCCTCTTGATTCAATCCTTTCTTCCTTTCCTTCTATTAAGTATAGTTCTTGTGGTCAAGACAGTATCCATGGCACACTCTTATGTAGTCAAAAACATAACCTAACAAAATGTAAAGTTTTATCTCTGTTAAAATGTCATATGACTTTAAAAAGGTCTTCATGATAGGACAAATTTTTATAAACTATGCCCATCTAGCTAGCTGGTCTAGGAAATAGATTTTTTGGATAATTACTGAACAATGGGAGAAGAAGGACTAAGTATGACAAACTGAATAAATTAAAGCCGTCAGGATAATTAGTTTTGATGTCTGTAAGTCTCTTTGATGCTAAATAAATCATCCTAAAACATAAAATCCTGATTTCCTTTTTCTTTCTCATTAAAACTTCCTATCCCAGAAGATTTTAGGAGAAGAGTTTTAAAGAGTGGTTTGAAATCTCCTGTTTCATAGTTTCATAGTTGATCCTGAAAGCATACTAGAACAGAATAAGCCAATAACTGATATGAATGAACTTCTTGAGGAGTGTTCTTTAGTCCTCTATAATTAATCCCAGGGGACTTGCTTATCATGTAAGTGCTCACCTCCAAGACCTTACATCTGAAGTTCAGGGCCCCTCCCCTCACAAGGCTACTTTATTGACTATTCTGATGCTATCTTGTAATGATTGACATCAAAGTCAGATTCAGTTCCTATTTTATGATTCGTTAAAGCTCTCTGGAATTATACTGTGCAGGAAAGAGCTGGACTTGGAATCAGGATCTGGGTTCTAGCCCATCTTTCTTACACCTCTTATGACCTTGGGCAAGTCACCTTACCTCTCTGACTTCTCTTTCCTAATCTGAAAACCTTGAACCTTGGGCTAGATGTCTGATGAAATTCCTATCCTAAACCAAAGAAAAGGGTATTTAGGGGGCTATATTGGCTTAGACTTTTGTAGAAACTCGTTTCATATAATGCTTAGAATATACCTTTTTATTAAAGGTCAACTTAAGACTGCTAATAGTAAGACTATACCCACTCTAGCTTTCATCCAAAGTTCTAAAAGCCCTTTTATAACTACTACTTCGTGGGTGCACTCTTGTTTCAGTGGGTAGTGTCACATCAGTATGGTGAAGTATGCCTCCTTTCATAGGATATGGGGCATGTCAGTAACAAAGCTGTAGATACTGTTTAATACTTACTTCCATCACTGGTTGAGTAAGCTCATAATATTTCTTAAGTTGCATTTTTTTAAAATTCTTACTAAAAGGCATTGTATATATCTCTTCTACAGCAGTCACTTGGAAGAATATGGATGATATTAATGTAGTTACTAGTAGTAAGATTGATATGAAATTTGTTTTATTCATTCTACACTATATCATTTAGTCAAAGTAAAACAACGTGTTTTTGCTGTTAAGTCCAACAAGTTGAGATTGATGTGTAATCTAAACCAGAAAAGTGGCATCTGATCTTTGTTTTACACTCAATTTAAGGAAAACAGGTAGAATTATGCCATCCTAAAGTCATATATGCTATGGGACTATTTTCCTTTGTGAACATAATGCACATTTCAACAAAATTTCTGTCCAAGAGAAAATATAAAACAAGTAAAAGAATCTATTCTTATTTAACTTAGAGTCTTAGTAGTGAAATAAGATACACATACAGATAAATGTAATAAATGTAAATATTATATAAATACATTAGTGGTACAAGCAAAATAGTATTTGATTTTGAGGGGGGTAAGTCATTGGTGGGGTATCAAGAAGGGCTTCTTGGAGAAACTGGCTTTTGAATTTAAGCTTTAAAGAACAGGTAGAAATTTAGCAGGTGTAGAGACAACATTCTAGGTCTAAGAAAAATCATGAACAAAAAAAGGATGCTGGAAAATCTCAAGGTGAGTTCAGGAAAAAGAGAATAGTCTAATTTAACTATGATATAGAATTTGAAGGAGAATAATATGAAATAACTATAAAAGTGGGGTGGTTCCAAATTGTGGAGGTCCTTGAATAATAAACAAAGGAGTTTGAACTTTACTCAATGGGCAGTAAGGAATCACTGAAGATTTTTGCACATAGTAGTAACATAATTAGAGCACTTCAAGTACACTTTGCCCCCCCCCATTACCTAAGGCAAAACTGCTGTAAGGGGTAGACAATTGGAATTAAGTGACTTCCTGGGGTCACACATCTAGGAAATGTCTAAGGTCAAATTTGAACTCAGGACCTCCCATCTGTAGGACTGGCTCTCAATATACTGAACCACCTAGCTGTCCCTGTTTCTTTTTCTTTTAATTAGTTACTTTTCCAAAAAAGGAAATAGGTGCTTTATAACTTTGCTACTTTTACTTAGGATAATATTCTAATTGCATATATTTGTTAAGTTATTTTTTTCAAATTCTTCTCATCCTACCCCTCCTAGAAAAAAAGATAAAAGAAAAAAGAAAAGCAAAACTCTTGCAAAAAAATATGCATAGTCAAGGAAAACAAATTTTCAGGTTGGCCATAAATGTGTCTGTCTCCTTCTACATATTTAATACATCACCTCTCTTGTCAGGAGGTGACCTCTCTGTCAGGAGGTGGATGGCATTCTTCTTCATTGGTCTTTTGGAAAAGATTGATTATTGCATTCATCAACATTCTTAAGTCTTTCAAAATGTTCATTTTTTCAATATATCAGTTCATACAAGTCTTCCCAGGTTTTCTTTGAAACCAGCCCCTTTATTGTTTCTTATAACATAGAAATATTTATTAAATACATTTTCCTAATCCATCAGATGGTCTAATTGATCATTCCTACAGTGAAGATGAACAAGGACTAGTTATCTTTCAAATATCCCGTTTAGCTCTGGCATTGAAAAAGTTGGTAGACCGGTTGTAATGGTAAATATGGTAATATTTCTGTGGTCATTATAGGTGAGAATAACCTTACTGTCTTTTTTCCCCTTCCTTTCAGATCAACACACAATGAAATGGAAAAGAATAGGTGAGTTGTGGGGCTTTTGAGTTTGGGGACTTTTATGTGTGGCTTAAAAAAAACACATTGGGTCTTGATGAAAACTTATTGTTCGTCAATTAATTGTACTTCCTTACTTCTTCTACTTCTAACAAAGGATTTGAGAGGTATTATATCTGGGTTATATCCTCTGCCTTTAGGATGAACTGTGCTAATATCATCCTAGGTGTATGCACATTTCTCCAGTTTCAAATGACCATAAGAAAAGGAACTATTTTAGTATAAAGAGTTCTGGATTTGGAAATCTCTTTTCAGATACTGGTTCTGCTACTTACTATTTATATTATGTTAAACAAGTCAATGAACATTTTGGGGTCTCAGTTCATCTGTAAAATAAAAAAAATTTTAATTATATGGCTCTTAAGATCCCTTCAGCTCTTAATTCTGTGATTATAATCCATTCATTTTGGTTAATATTTTCTGCATGACTACTCTGCAGGCCAATAGGTTTGGGGTTTTATTATTATTTTGGTCTTTGTCTTTCCAATGCCATGTATGTAGTAAGTGATTAATAATAAATATGTGATGAATATTCTATATCGACAAACATCAGAATCCTTGTCTTGCTAGAGAGAAAAGACTGGGAATAGGAAGATTCGTCCTCACCTCTCAAGCAAGCATAGGATTTGTAGGTTTTAATGGGACATATGTCTTGAGAGAGGAAGGTTTTTTTTAAAATCCTCATTGCACATGAACTTTTCTAATATATGATCTTAATGTATAGCTTTTTACAGTTTACAATTACAGTTTCACATACATTATCTCATTTGATCCTTAATCCTATGAGTTGAGAAGAGGTCTAATTTTCCTAACTTTAAAGATGAGAAAATTTGGACTAAGTGGCATTCCCAAGGTGTGGTACATCTACTAAGCAGATATAGTAGGACTAGAACTAGTTCCTGAGACATAGGCTTTCAAAGAACTATAATTCTTTGTATTATCCTGGCTCCCTCTTTCTGTCTTCTATCACCAGTTTTACTAATATGACAGGATCATAGGACCATATCTTTCATGATGGGAAGAACCTCTGAAGATCATTTATTCAGGCATCTTCATTTTGCAGATTAGGAAACTGGGCCTCAGTGGGTTAAATGTCTCACCCAGGGCCAGACAGTAAATAGCAAAACATGAACTCTTTTAAGTCTTGTGCTCTTTCTACTATATTGTGTTACTCTGTCATTACAGTACACCAATGATCGAAGTCTCTAGCTTTAATCTTCCAAAAAAAGCCTTGGGACTTTATCATTAGATATATATAGTGAATTAGAAACTCAAAATATCCTGACTTCCAAGGCAAGAAGAGAAAATATCACCTGTGTCTTGTCATTCTCAGCATGTTCATCTTTGTATTCACCTCCCCCTGTTTTCTTAGCTTTGTTATGACCTTGAACTATTACTTCATGCTGGGAAGACCCAATTTCTTTTGAGGTTTTAGGCATTTCCACAATTTTAGATAAAATATCTCTTAACTCAGTGCAGATCTTTTAGTTCTGTAGTTTGTTGTAGAGGCCACACAACTAGTTATTGTCTAAGAAACTAGAACTGAACCATAGTTGGGCTAGCTAATTCTAATTGCTTCAAAATGGTCAAAACTCCATTGAAGATGTCTAGTGACAGGGGAATTCAATGCCTCCCATAGCAGTCTATTTATGTTTTGGACAGCTCTGTTAAACGTTTATTTTATATGATGCTAAAATCTGTCTTTTGGCAGTTTCTACCAATTTCTCCTCATTCTGCCCTCTCTGTCCTTGGCAATATAAGCCCGACAATAAGATTTAGAACTAAAAGAACTCAAGATATCATCTAGTTCAGAGTCTTCATTTTTCAAACAAGCAAACTAAAGCCTGGAGAGGCCAAATAACTTGTCTAGTGGCATACAGGTAGTAATAAATAAGCGGGTTGGAAAATCAGACCCCAAATCTTTTGACCATATACTCAGGATTCTTTATATTTCACCATAATTCTGTTTCCATTCCTCTCCTTCATGATTGCTATCTGAAGAACAATCTTGCTCTGCTCCCACCCCTAGAATGTAACAGCAAAAATGTAGAAAATCAACTTAGCTAATTTGGCGAAGCAAAATCTTGACAGCCCAGGAAGAAAGTCATTGGTTCAGATGTTTAGCTTTCATTTTTTTTTTTTGCTATTCTCTCTCTCTTCCCCATTAGTGTGGGTAATTGAGATTTGACCATCCTGAAAAATTAGATGAACACCAACCTATTAATGGGACCTCCTTGTACCTGCTAGTTGAATCTTATTAATATCATGTAGGCTTCGTAAATTTTAGGGAATTTAGCAATTTGTATTTTCAGGAGTCCCCAAAAGAATGAAGTTTTTGACTTATTAGGAAATATAGTAATTTGAGCAAATGGCTTGTAGCAGATGGCATTTATTTCTTTTTCATGATGTAGAGCACAATTGCATTTCTACAAAACTGAAATCTATATCACATCATGAAAATTCTATAATCAGTGTTTTACTTAACCAGAAAATCCACCTGTGGAGATGCTGTGCAGAACATCTCCATTTTAAATCACATTGAGGAGGCAGGGGATAGAGCATAGAGTCCAAAACTGTATTAAAGACTTGTATATACATACTACCTGCCTGAGTGAGCAAGACACTTTTCTTTTCTGAACTCATCTGTAGCATGAAAGAACTAGACTAGACAATGTATAAGATTCAAACTAAAGACCTTGATCCTTTAAATGGTGAGGAAATGCAATTTTGTTAAATGCCTTTAACGAAAATTGGCACTTCTTTTTTTCATTGAAACTTGAATCAGTAGGTGGGCATTCAGATTAGAATCCTTCATTTCAAATAGTTCTACCAATGCTAAAAGAAGGTTCTAGAACTATCTCTTAAATGTCATATATGTAATGCTAAAAGAAGGTTCTAGAACTATCTCTTAAATGTCATATATGTAAATCTCTTTGGAATTAGCCAACTAGACTAGATCATCTCTGCCAGAGCCTTCTGATCCTATTGTTTAATGATTTATTGCATGACTTGGGGAGGGAACTTGACAAGCTGTGATCCAAACAGCCATTTTAATTACCCTCAATCAACTCTGCTTTCAGTGTTGGTGAACCTTTCGTATAGAATACAAATCTTGGTCAGAACCTCTTAAGAGTCTACCCTAATTTATTACAGGTTCTGATAGTGACTTCCTTGATTTTTGGTCTAATAAATGCCTGCCTAAAGAAGCTAAAAGAATGGATGGCTTCTTCCCTCTACTTCATCCTTCCCCCACCCCGAGCCTGTTATGTGGCATTGCACCATGCTTACACTATTCCACACCTTGCTCTAAAATGTGGTAAAAGTAAATAACATGGGCCACTTGTTGCAACATTGCTTTTGGTGCTGGCTGGTGTTGTACTTGGAAGGATGTGATTATCTAGATCTGATCTGTGTTTAAAAGAGATGGGGAAAAAAATCTGTGTATTGTTCAGTACCTCAGTTCCAAGTATATATCACTGCTAGCTTATGTCTTTGATAACCTATTTTTTAGTAGGGCTTTGAGGAGAAATTGAATGAGATTGTCCTTAAGATCATTGTGCAATAGCACCTTCAGTTCTCATATACCTAGTCAAAAGTAATTTATTAGCTAAGGAATCAACAGAGCACTCTTCTGAACTAAGGTAGAATTATAGGATAAAGAGAGAAAACACAAGTATCAATTATAAAGGACATGCATTTTTTGTTGTGGTTAGTTAAGGCACATAACCCTCGTATAGGTAAATCCTGACTCAAGAAGAAATTAGTTCTAAGTTAGTAAGAATCTTTAGAAATCTTTCAGAGAAACAAGAGGATGATAGTAATCTACTTGCAGCTAATTTTGAAGATGTAAGTTGAGAGCTTCTTTCTCTTCTTCTGTCTTCCCTTTCAAATGTGTCCCTGTTTGGTGGCTTCTGCACATTTAAATATGTCTATATTTTATCAAGACCAAAACTGAATCCTTTACTTATTGATCACAATATGGACTTTTGAGATAACCAGTATCTTTTGAGAACATCAATTTTGCCGTGAAAAACTACATAACTACTAAGATGATAACTTTCTTCTTTAGTATTTGCAGCTTTTCCCTCATTTGACCTGGGGAGGGACAGAACAAGGAAAACAGTCACAAATTCACATACACTTATACCCAGTTTTTTTTTAGTTTTTAGTCCAATTTTTAGTCCAATCCCCAAATATTAAACTATACTTAAAACGTTGTATAATTAGCCACAAGAGTTAACTTTTATAATTAGCTGGAAATTTAATGTCAGGAAATTTTTGCCACCTTGAGAAACTCAGTTTGAGCGTTCCTCATATAACTTAAGGTAGCATTTTTTCCACCTCTGGCAGCAATTATTCCGATACTGATCTTAGATTTACTCTTATTGGGGTTTGAGTTCTTCATTAAAAAAAGAAAATTTTCAGGAGCACTCTAAAGGGTGAAAATCCTCAAAGGTAATAGATGATATTCCCTTGATCAACCATATTACTTTAATATCTATAATATGTAGAATATTGTTATTAGGCCATGAAGAAGTTAAAAGGAAACAAAACTTGGGCTTTTATCATTGAAGAACTTTGTCATTGGAGAAAATGGGATAAATAGGAAATATATATAAACACAGGAGAGACAAGTATGTAAAAACATATCTAATAAACCATATAGAGTAATACATTGAAATATTAAATATTTGAGGAGGTGAATAAGATTATTTTACTGTAACAAGTTTTATGGAGATGTCTGAAAGTTTTTGAAATGAAGCCATTGTTGGAAATATGTAATGACTCAGAGATGTCAAAAGGCTAACTGTATTTCAGGCCCTCAACCAACTTATTTGATTACTTAGATAGCTGTTATGTACCAATGACTATGCCTTGCTTTAATCCTATAACTACTTTCAATGCCTCACCTATAACTTCCAGACTTTAATAACAGGGGATCTTTGATTTAAATGCTACTTCAGTGGATCTGTGATCTTATCCATGCAGGGTATTGTCTCTATCAGAATATAATGTAACTTGTTGATGCTTCCTCATTGTTTCAGTTTCTTTGTCTTTGTTCTCCAATAGATCCTCCATAGGAGATCCAACCAAAAAGAAGTTTGAGCTCCTTTTTTTATCTTTTGTGGATCCATTGTAAAACTTAAATATCTATTTCCTGCTGTTACCACACTGCCAACTCACTTCCTTTTCCAATTATACATTTCTTCAAGGATGGGCTATCACTGGAATTATACTGCACCCTCTTTCTACCCACTGGGTCACTCATTCTTGATTCTTAAACCAAAGAAGGTACAAATGACTGTTTACCAAGAGTGTGTACCTCCTAATGAACCAAAAACATAATAAGGCCTGGCTTGGCAAACCAATGAGACTCCTCTCACAGTCAACACTTTGGTCAAGTCAAGAAATACTTTGGGGAACGACAGAGATGAAAAATGTAACTCCATATGTGGGCTAAATTGTTTTGCCTGGATTCGGATGACAGGATATAGTACCCTCAGTTAATGGCATTCATTGCCTAGCTGTGATCTAGTCTAGCCTCTTTGACTTACCCATTCCCAAACTTCCAAATTTGTCACCCTGAGGAGACAACATAATCATAGTGTCAGTGAAAGAGTCAGAAGACTTAAATAAGGAATGCCATATTCAGCTACCAGTTGGTAATTTTCTCTGCCCTCCTGCCTATATCTATAGTTTGAAGCCTGGTTAAAAGGAATGCCTCATATGGCAGAATTTTCCCTTGCGGCTGGCATGAAACATGGAAACATGATATGCAATGGAATTATATAGTATGTGACCTTTTCTTTTTTCTTCTCCTCTTTTAGGAAAATACCTTTTTAAACATTTCTTTAAATTCTACATCTGTTGTTCCATTTGACTTAGTGTCCCTGGGTGCACAGGAGGCATTGATATGGCAAATTTGGGCCTAATTACTGACTTTTAGGAGTAGCTAGGTTGCTCAGTAGAGACAGAGAACCAGGCCTGGAGATAGGAAGTCTTGGGTTCAAATATGGCTTCAGACACTTCCTAGACTTGCCCTGGGTAAGTCACTTAACCTCCATTGCCTAGCTCTTACTCTCCTGCTCTGGAACTGATACTTAGTATGAATTCTAAAACAAAAGATAAGAGCTTTACTAGTTATATTATAAACTAGCATTTTCACTATAATAAAATACCTTAAGACTACATTTGAGATTTGGACTTTTACCAGCCTCCCTAGACCCATCTATTCTAGTAAAATTATCCCCTGATAAAGTTAATGGATGAAAATACAGTATAAATATAGTGGAATTCCAATTGTTCATTTCAGAAAGGAAGATTTAAAGATATAAATGTTCTCATCTGTCACCCACAGCCACATCCTTTCACTCAATGAATCAATATTGCAGGGGAGAAGGGAGAGAGAACTAGCTAGGTAGTAATCCCTCTTGTCCAGTTCTCAGATTTCTATCATTTTGGTCTCTCCTAGGCCCTTTCTGCATTTTACTTTGCATTATAGTCATTTATATACATATTATATAACCTCCTAGATCTTAAACTCTTAGGACAGGAACTCTGGTGATTTTTCTTTTTTATGGGCCCCCGTAACTATTATTTATTTCAGTACTTAAAAGATCTATGATTTCCTTTATATAGATACTCCTTCCATTGATGCAGATTACTTTCTTTCACTTGGTAGATGATCTTTGGAGTTACTATGATTGAAGAAGTCTGATAAGCTGATCCTCCAATAATAAGCCATTCATTACTAAATCTATATTTGAAGATTTTCTAGCATAACAGGACCTACCAAAGCTTATATCCCTTATATAGCTTTCATGAATCCACAGTGACCTTCACTTCATAATGGGATGTTAGAGTAGGCCTTTGTAGAGACATTCTACATAATAAGCTTTTAATAATAAACAATTTGTTAAGGAGAATTGATCTTTTACACTTTCTGCATTTTCTTCCTTTGAATAACACTGCATTTCATTTCTTTAATGTTTTCCCTTGTAAATGTATCATGAATTCTTCAAGGATAAGAAGTTAAAGTTAACCTAAATTTAGTTTAGCAAACATTTTATCAAATACCTGCTATGTGCAGAGCACTGTGATAAGTTCCAGGAGAGCCACAAAGATGTAAGTCATGGTCTCTACCCTCTTGGAGATATAGTGTAATAGGGAAATAGAATACATAGGTAATAACTACAATGCACAATGTAACATGTGTATATAAGAAAGGAGCTTCAATGGAAATTCTGTTCACTGACCGTGTCAACAGGCCTATTGGGTTGAAGTTGACTGAAATCTCAACATGAACCAATAGTGTGTGCAAACAATCAAAATAAATAGGATCCATGTCTGCATTATTAGAGGTCTGGCATCCAGATCAAGAGAAGTAATAGTCCTATATACTTACTATACTATACATTTATAAATCTAATTCTAGATCCTATATCATAAAGAACACATTCTTAAATTGATCATAAATAGAATAAGGTCATCTGGATGAAGATAGTAATGATGTCATGGGGAAAACTGGATTTGGAGGTAGAGGATTCAGATTCAAATCTTAGCCTTGTGTTGTACTCATGTGATCTTGGGCAAGTCACTTCACTTCTCTGAGGCTCAATTTCCTTGTCTTTTGTGGTTAGACTAGTTGATAGTTCATAACCCTAACCCTAATGCTAAATTTATGATCCTGATTCAAAACTGAGTATTTAGAGACCATGACATATGGGGAATAATAGTTGCAGGAATTAGGGATGGTGTTCCAGGAGAAGAGATAGCTAATGTCAAATATTTGAATGACTACTGTGAAAAGGGATAATACTTGCTTTTGTGGCTCCAGGGGAAAGAAGTAGTAACAATGGGTAGAAGTTATAGGTGGCAAATTTTTGGCTTAATATTAATTGGAAATACTTGCTAACAATTTGAGTTATCCAGTAGGATGATTTCATGAGGAATGAGTACTTAATTCCTTAATTCAAGTGGAAACAAGATGACTTGTTGAGCATCTTATATGTATTTATTTATTGTTTATTGATGTATGGGATGGAAGGACAGACTAAAATAATCCCTAACTTCCCTTCTGACTCTTTAACATCCACCAGAACTGTATGTAACAGAATATTGTCATGCTTGTTTCTATACTCAAGTGGCAAATCTTGCTCCCTGGAACACAAAAGTAGAAGTTAAGAGTGTATTTGAGCCTTTACTCTGAGTAGTTTAATTTTGCTTCTAATTGTTCTTTTTTTCCTATCAGTAACCATGAAGAAATCTTTCCTCTTGCACATATTAGCCTTTATTTCAGTTTTTTATGATTAAAATGAAGTTCCTTTTGCATAAACAAGATTTGTACTTCCCTAGAAATAGGTCAGACATTCCCTTAAATCTTTTAATTCCCAAAGAATTCAATCTCCTTTTTAGAATAACAGCCTGCAATTCTCATCTGCCTAGTAAAATGCAGTTCAATTCCCAACTGACTTAAAAAGAAATATTAAATTGCTTTAATTATCTTCATTTCCCTAGCAGTAATCACCCTTCTACAAACAGAAACAAGTTTGAAAGAATTCCCTACTCAATAATCTGCCCAAACTGTAATGTTATACCTGTCACACAGATATGGAAGATATGAAAAAAGAAATCAACTCAAAATTTTGACATTCTTTTAGTGTTTGCTCCATGCTTCCTACAGAAAACACACAAATATACTCTGCCAAAACAAAAGCTTAGTTTTAGAGAAGTCACTGAATCATCATTTTCTAGTGATTGGACTGAATTGTCCCCAGTCATTATCCCTGAAGTCAGGGGAGACCTAGATTCAAATCCTGCCACTGGTCTTATTACTTTCATGACCTTGAGAAAATCATTTAATGGCTACTCTGGCCTTAGGGTCATCATTTGTAATAAGAAGAGGTTAGACTAGATAGCCTTATCTGAGGTCCCTTTTTAACTCTAGATCTAAACTAGACCTCAGTCAAGAGAGTTTCCACACTGAGTTCTCCATACTATTGAAATAGAGGGCTGGACAAAAAAAGGCCAAGATGTGGGTTATGTTTGTTTTTTCTAATTGCTAATTTATAGTTCAGTTCAAAGGCAGATTGTCCATGAAGAAGACTATTACAAGCCAAAGGTATATTTAGAATAATTAAACTTACCTTTCTAAATAGCAGGTAAAGAATCTTTGCTACAGATGTTTGTAAAATATCATGAGGCTAGAAAAATCTTATTCCCCCTAGAGAATTTTCATGAATGCAAAGTCAATTTGTGAAGGATTACCATTTGTACCCTTCCCTGGAGTTACTTTACCAGAGAGAAAGACAGACATACAGAAGAGGGAATTAATCTTGTTTTGTTCATTGATAAGTTTAATATATTTTTACTAGATCTATGTTGAATAATAATAGCTATCTTGGTTGATTTGTGATCCTTAGAGTTCTAGAAATGGTTCTCCCAACGAGTTCTGAAATTATTATCTGTATTTTATACTAACTCCTTTTTAAACCTATTTCATATTATCTTCTAAGAAAGCCTAGTGATTAGGAAATATTATAGAAGGACTGTTTTGATGATAGTGCACTCCCTTTCCCTCCATTTGAATAGGGTCTAATTTGGTTCAGCATCAAAGGAAAATATGGATGATAGTCTCTGTTCAGATACTGATATCCCTGAAAGCCTAATACAATACTTATATGATCCACAATTAAGTGAAAATCCTCGAGTCATGAAGAGGTAGAAGAACTAATCTCCTATGTAAGAGTCAAGCATACTGACCATTTGGCACTTCTCTAAAGATTCCCTCTCCTTTTTGGCAGACCTTTTATAATACCTTTTCTTCCTGCCACAAGAATGTCAAGAGGGAAAAAACCCAAAAGGGGAAACCATGCTTTAATGTATTTGACTTTGCCCATAGTTAAATTACTTATAGTTTGCTGTGAATCTGAAGTCCTGGAATTTAGACAGTTATGCTTGTACCCATAGATAGTTTAGGGTTTTAAAGTTGGAAGGAACCTAAAAGATCATTATGTTTAGCCTATCCTATATTGTAATCTCTTTATATGATTCTTATAAGGGGATGATGTAGCTTCTGCTTTGACACTTCCAGTGAAGAGACCCTTAATGTCATGTGAGGCAATCTTATTTCATTTTTGAACAAGCTCATATCCTTAATTTTACTTTATGTTGAATGAAAATGCCCTCTTGTAACTTTCTACCATAAGTCCTACTTCTGTCATCTGGAGCTGTTAAGAATCTTTATCTCTCTTCTGATTCTTTATAATGGTCTTTCATCTCATTAAATCATCAATTATTTGCAAGCAATATTAACACAAAATGATTACTAATGTTGTGACAAGAAGACATTCATGATACTATCCTTGCCTTCAAAGAGCTTATTATCTAGTTGGAGAAATAATGACTTGAAAAACTAAGGCTATATCAGATGTCACAGGTTTTCTGTCTTGCCAAATGAGTATTATCAGTAATATAGGTGTGAGTTCAGAGGAAGAAGTAATTAGGTCTTAGGAGGCCTTATTGAGGAGGTACAATTGAGCTATGTTCTAAAGAAAAGGTAAATCATGGTAGTTTTTTCCCTTATAGAGCCTTATTTTTATCCATAGAAACTATATTGGAATGATTGTTAAATTTTGGTATAATAAATCAAGGTATCAGTTATTTCAGAGAAACCTAAAGGATACTTGTGAACCACAAACTACATGTTAGTAAACTCTTCTTGCCTAATACTTTAAAAAAAATTCTGTTCCTTATTCAGTCTTCTCCACAGCTCCCCGGTTTTCTTTAGTTAAACTCAGTAGCTTGGAATGTAGTTATATTAGGCTGTCTCCTATCTATATTATGACCTTTTCCTGTCAATTGTTTTCTCTTGCCCAACCTTGGCCACCTCCCACCATCTACCTTTTCCACTCCTACTCAAGAGCTATTGAACACAGCTGAAGGAAGTCTCACAACTGTGCTGCCTGGTTATATTATAAATTCATGTTACCCAACCCCAATTGGGACCTCATTGCATCAAGGCAGTCCTTTTATTTCTCCCTAATTGATTCCCTATCTCTCTTCCCACACGAGCTTTTCCAAACCTTCCCTTCTCTCTTTAAACCCCCCTCTAAACCCTAATTTGAAGAGCTTGCTTGTTATTTTACTGAGAAAATTGAGACCATTCAAGGAGAACTTCTTCCCCATAAGCTTCCTCTTCCCACATTCTCTTCATCTCAAAACCCCTTACTATCAAGCTCCCCCTCTCTTCCTTCCCCCAGGGTCTGACAAAGAAATGGCCTTCCCCCTCCCCAATCAACCCCCATCTGTCTGTATACTTGATTCCATCCTTTTCCAGCCCAGTATATGCATAGTCATCCTCCCTCTCAAATCTTTAATCTTTTTCTGTCAACTAGTTCTGTTACTACTAATCACCTTCAAATGCATTCAAGTCTCCTCCATTCTTTAAAAAACAACCTTCACTGGACTCTACCATTTCCCTTAATCTATCAGACTATATCTCTCCTCTCCTCAACCAAACTACTTGTAAAAAACTGTTTATAGTTACTTCTCAGTTACTTCTTGATCCCCAGCCCACATCCTGGCTTCCAGTCTCTCATCTCTCAACTGAAACTACTCTTTCCAAAGCTACTAATGATCTCTTTACTGCCAAGTCTATTGGTCAATCCTTCTCCACCTGTATTCTGCATTTGACACTGTTGACTTACCTTTTCCTCCTAAATACTCTTTTTCTCTCTGGATTTTTGTTACACTACTCTTTTCCAGTTTGCCCCCTATTACCTACCCACTGTTTCTCAGTCTCTTTTGCTGGCTCATCATCCATATGATGACCCTTAACTGGGCATCCCCCAAAGTTTTGTCTTGGGTCTCTTCTATTTTCTCCCTATGTGCTCTGTATCATGAGTTTAACTTTTCTATTTATGTAGATAAATCCCAGAACTAAATGTTCATTTCCAGGCTCAATCTGGCATTAACATTTTTTTACCTGTTAGACATTTCAAGCTGGATGTCTTAGAGACATCTTAAACTCAACCCATTATATTTCACTCTTCAAGACTTTTATTATTTCTGTTGAGGGCACTACCATCTTGATTCCCCCAGGTCTGTAACCTCAGTATCTTGGTTTCTTCAGAATCTCTTACCCCATCTCTGTTCATTTGCTAAATTTTGCCTTATCTATCTCCACAACGTTCTGGTATCCAACCACTTCTTATTCTGACAACTTGGCCCCTCTCCCTATCTCAATCCACTCCCAATATCAGTCCATCCTGCAAACTGCTGCCAAAGAATTCCCCTAAAACATAGGTCTGGTCATATGACTTCTCCACTTAGCCATTTCCAGTAGTTTCCTGTTGTTTCTACAATAAAATATAAACCCCTCAGTTTAGATTTTTATTCTTTTTACAATCTAGCCTTCACCTCTCTTCCCAGGCTCATTGTTTATTACTTCCCTTCTTGCACTCTGGGAACAGCCAAACTGGCTTTCTCTTTGTTCATCTCCCTTAACACTCCATCTCCCATCTCTATGCTTTTGCACTGCATATCTCAGATTCCTGGAATGAGTCCCTTCCTTTCTTCAGCCTCATAGAGTCCATTTCTTCCTTGAAGATGCAACTCAAGTACCATCTTCTGCATGAAACCTTTCCTTCCTAATTTTTCCAATCCCTAGTGCCTCCTCAGACTAACTGATACTTAACTACTTTGTATATTTCTTTGTACTTTTGCTCTCTGTAATTGCTTATTTCCTTGTCTTCCCTGTTAGAATATTTATTGTATAAGGGATTATTTTGTGATTTGCATCTTGTGGCTGGCACAGAATGGAAATTTAATAAATACCGTTGCTTAATTGATTGATTATATAATAAAGTACTTCTTCTAATCCTAATAGGAGACTTGTCAGTGTCTGTTTAAAAGTTTATGTCGAGGCAGCTAGGTGGCTTAGGTGGATAGAGAGCCAAGCCCTAGAGATGGGAGGTCCTAAGTTCAAGTCTGGCCTCAGATACTTCCTAGCTGTGTGACTCTGGGCAAGCCACTTAACCCCAGTTACCTAGCCCATTTCCCTCTTCTGCCAGATTCTAAAATAGAAGGTAAGGATTTAAAATTAAAAAGTATTTATCAAAGACAAATTGAGTAGGATTTTGGCCACAGAACATCTTGTTATTATCCAAATTTGTGTGAACTTTTGATAAAATAGTTCCAGAAACATAACTCCTAATAACTGTGATCTATTATAGCCTATGGCAGCAATGGCAAACCTATGGCACAGATGCCAAAGCACACAGAGCACTCTCTGTGGGCACATGGCCATTCTCCCTGCCCCCTACCCCCACCCCATGCACTCGGTGTTGGAGAGAGGCACAGCATGTGGTCTCTTGATGGGTCAGGCATAGCACTCAGTCTGAGGGGGGTGGGGGTGGGGCCAGTATTCCATCTCTGAAAGGTTTGCCATCACTGGCCTATAGGAACAAATGCTAAGCACCATATTACCACCAAAAAATTACCAGTGTTATGAGTTTTCACACTATATACAAGATACCCAGTGCTCTGGTTTTTATTCAGTCATCTGATAAGAAAAGATAATTTTGTCAAAATCGCTACCAATGATGTCTTGAAAAGATATCTTGCCCTATTACTGTTTATTTTTACTGAATTGTCCTGCTTGATTTTGAATTCTGAAGTGCAAATGTGCCTTTTTGAATTGTAGGCGGGCCCACCTTCGCTTGTGCCTTGAGAAGCTGAAGGGGCTAGTACCGCTTGGACCTGAGTCGAATCGTCACACTACTTTAAGCTTATTAACAAAAGCAAAATTACATATAAAAGTGAGTGTACATATGGCTTCCTTCCTTGAATTTCTAACTGCCCAGTAAGAACTTTTCTTGAGTATAAAGAATGGGACTGCTTGTTAACAAATAGTTTGTGAGTAATATTATATTCATTTTATTCCATGTCTCAGTAGTCAAGATTCTTGTTTAAAGCACTTTTATAATGATTTACTTTCTTAGTAGGATAAATACTGTTTAGACTTCTGGTTGATATATCTAAGATGACTCTGGGAAAAGACACCATCTTTTAAAATTTTTCTGCTCTAAAACAGAGGTGTCAAACATGTGACCCACAACACTCCCAAGTGAAGCCCAATTCACATTAAAATATATTTCCTATTGGATTTTAACATTTTGACATAGTAATGAAGAAATATATATGTGGTTTTCTGAGTCAATATGCTATTCATAGAAATCTTTATTATGGTTTAATGGCCCCTGTTTCTATTTGAATTCGATTTCCTGCTCTAGAGGATATAGTTCTGGGTGGCAAAGGAACATAGTAATGGGCAGGGGGGGGGCGGGGAAGGGAGGCAGGTAGAGTGGGGTGGAGAGGGATATGCTAAAATGAATAAATAAACCCTGGACATGTAAATGTTGTTTGAGCTTTTATGCCAGGTGATTAAAATAATGGTTTAAAAAGAACTGTTATTATGTATGGACTTTAAAAGAAGTTAATTTGATACTTAAAATGACATAAATAATATCTCTGTAACCAAGGGAGAGATGGTGAGTAGAAATGACTTTAAAGTGAGGGAATATTTCTCAACACCCTTTAACATCAAGCATCTAAAAAAGCCCTTCAAATATTGTGAGGCTTAAAAATTCAATGTCTTCCTCTAGACATAGGTGCCAGGACTTGGGGCATCCCTGACAGCAAAGCTAGCATGATGAGGTACTAGATCACATTTTTTTCAGGGAGGTGGTGGCTAGGGCAGTGCAAATAGTCCCAGGCCCTTGTCTTCAAGTCTCTTACTTACCCTCATTGCCTGTGTGGGTGACTTCAGAAAAGTCACCTAACCCTTCTGGCTGGGCCTTGGCTTCTTCAATTTTAAAATGAACTATAAGGAATTTATGATTCCTTTGTGATCTAAAGCTGGGGGTCCCTATTAGAAAATGAGTATTATTGCCTTAGAAATTAAAGGATGATAACAGTGGCTGCCCAATGAACTTCCTTTCTGAGATAAGTTAAAGTTGAGGCACCAAAAAGCCTCAAAAAGGGACATGACTGTGTTTTAGGAATGAGAAACAGATTCATAGTAGTTAATTACTGGTTTATAAGCCTAAACTAAGGATCCTTCTGAAAAATTCTTTAATCTGCAGAAGCTTGAAGACTGTGACAGAAAAGCAGTACACCAAATAGACCAGTTACAGCGAGAACAGCGGCACCTGAAAAGGCAGTTGGAGAAGTTGGGCATTGAGAGAATAAGAATGGATAGCATAGGCTCTACAGTCTGCTCAGAACGCTCTGACTCAGACAGAGGTGAGAACTTCTTTTCAGTGAATGAGTTTTTATTTTGAAATATCTTTCCTTTGCTCTTCCAGATCCATATTTCCCCTTTTCAATACACTACAAAGTAGCACAAAGTAATTCATAGAAATACTAATATGAACTCCTATCTACATATTTCTTTTAATATTTACAAATCACTTCCCTTAACTGCTCTGTAAAGTAGGTAGTGCAGGTGTAAGTATTTCCCCTCATTTAAGAGATGAAAAGCCTGAGGCTCAGAAGGAAATTCAGTGACCTCTCTGGATTCACACAGCTAGGAAGTGTCAGAGCCAAAATTCAAACAAGGCTCCTTTGACTCCAAATCGAAGACTCCTTCAGTAATAACCATGTTACCTCATCTGAGTGATGCAGCCTAAATTGAAATGGAGAACTGGCATTCCTTGGAAGATTTTAAGCAGTGGCTAAAGTAGATTCAGGAAACAATCACTTTTTTCCCTTCAATTCCCCAGATACATTGAGGGAGGGAAAATCTATTTTTGCCTTCCTTGGAGTATCTGCCATTGTATTGTCTACTCTGGTGCAATTGTGAATTCCCTCAACTCTCCCTTTTGCTCTTCTTTATAGAAGAAATTGACGTTGATGTTGAAAGCACAGACTATCTCACAGGTGATCTGGACTGGAGCAGCAGCAGCGTGAGTGACTCGGATGAGAGAGGGAGCATGCAGAGCCTGTGCAGTGATGAGGGCTACTCGAGCTCAAGCATTAAGAGAATAAAGCTACAGGACAATCACAAGACTTGTCTCAGTCTATAAGAGACGGCTCTAGCAGTGGCTGCCTTCCTTATGGTTTTCCCTCTTGGATCTTATTAGGTAGTGTATTGGACCTTCCCACAATTCCCTTGCACGTAAATTTCAATGTTCCACCACCTTTACCCAAATCAGCTTTGCCTAAGTTTTCAAGAAACAGTGCATAGGGTCGTGGGTTTACAAAGCTACTCTCTGGAGCACACATCTGATTGCATCCACTAGCTTCTCTTTCTGTCCATAAAAATTCATCTCTGTGAGACTGTACATTCCAACCAAATTTTGAAACATCCAAGAATATTTAGACTTAGAGCCAACTTCCAAATCTCAGTAATTTCCCCTTTTCCTTATTGTCATCACTTAGTCTTCTCGACCTATCTTAGATTTTTGTTTGCTATGTTTATGTATCTTGTCTAGCAAAATTGTCCAATTGTGACTTCTGTTCAAAAAAACCTGAAGGAACCAAACTTTTCAAGTTGAGATCCTAATCTCAGAACTATGAAGTAAGCTTTGAAAAGAGCATTTAAGAGCGCTTAACTGTGTGCCTCACCCCAGGTTTTCCTGGGAATGCTAGGAAAAAAATCCCTAATCCTCTGAAAACTTAACCCTAATACTGCACATTAATTTCTCCAGACCCGTGTGTAGCCTTGGGCAGTATAGTATCTCTTGCTTTAAAACCAGGCACCTCGACTCGACAGCGTGTCTTCGAGGTTACACAACTCATCAAGTTTCTTGAATGTTTTTCTCACCAACTAAATGGTACAATCTATCCCCATCTCACGTTCTGGGGATTGCACCATGTTATCACTGAACAGTGCTGTCCCAAGACACACATTTATTTTTCCTCAAAGTTTAATACTACTTGTCTCTGGGATAATTTTTTTTTCTACCTCAGAGATGAACAAGATGATCTCCATTTCCCGTTAGCACAAAAATGATTATGCCTCTTTTTAAAAAAAAAAAGCAACATTTGGTCCAGTTCCAATCTATTTTCCTATTTAACCTTCAGCAATAATTGAGCTGTAGAGCTAGCTGAGCTAGCTTCTGTCATTAGTGAAAAGAAAAGTTCACATTGCTACTTTCTATGTTGCAAGTAAACACAAGGGGATAGTACAATGTTACTACAGTTCCTCACCTTGTTGAATTATTTTTAGACACTCCCAGAAACTTGTTTATGGAGGCTTTGGGGTTGTTAATTTAGAAAGCTGATTTTTTTTTCCTCTTTGGCCATGGTTTCTCCTCAGCTTTGTCCCCCACCTTGTAGCATTTTTATTTAAGCTTAACAGAGCACATGTATATGTACATAAACACATTAAATCTATAAATACTATTTATTCATTTTTATATAAACTAATGTAATGGAGAAGAAATTCTTACAACATGCTTTTATAGATGTTCTGGAAACTTTGTATGTAGATATCTGCTCACCAAAATCTGTTAATTTCCCCTTAATCTTTTTCTTTGGAACATCTTAAGGCCTTGATGTTTTGCGCCTCTTTGGCTAATCTGTTCATTGAATTTGGACCATTCATAAGATGCATAAAACTAAAATACAGCAACTGGCACAAGGTGATTAGAGCCGTCCCAAATGCCGTAGATGATTCACAATGATAAGGGCTACATAGCTTAATCAGTGATAGACAAACACCATGGGCTTTCTTGCTTGCCTGCAATCTTAACTATATGTACATGTACTCAGCCTGATTATACATCTAGCTGCCTCAAACCATTCCATTTACTCTAAAGTACAAATTCAGAGAGAGCTTATGCTCAGACTCTAAAAATGATGAGCAGCCTAAATAAAATGAGATTACTTTTAGGCTGTTTTTAAAAAGTGATTCTTTAATGAATTTTAAAAATATGGGAATTAGGGCTAGTGGATTTCTTAAACTCCAAAGTCTCTCCTTGTTTTTCCCCCTTCCTTTTCTGTGCTACTTAATTTTCTTTTTTGTGGGGAAAAAAAGGGGAAGTGGGAGGGTGGAATAAAAAAGAAGGATTTTTTTTTAAATAGCTGGAACTTTTTCTGATTACCAGCAGAAGATTTGCACTGAAATACAACTTGTAAGATGCCTTTTGCATTTATTAAGCCTGCTTCCTGAGTCCAAGCAGAAAGATAGTGTTAAGAGAGTTAGCTCAGCCTGTAATGTGTTTGGAAAAGGTACAGATATGCCTGCACTTTGAGGTACCTGCTCTGATGCCCTTTGCAAGACCTCACAAGCATTTTGTTGGTTAATGAAATGTTACATTTGAACCATCTACACAAGTCCAAACCCCAAGTTGTGGATGCTTTAAGGCATCAGGAAGTGTAGATTTAAGGGGTAGGGGAAGCTTGTGGGCCTGAATTGGGGGAGGGAACAAAATTGTGTACTTGTTTGTTTAATTTAGAAATAAGGCGTCTGAGAGCCGCCAGTATTTTCTGTGTTTTAGTTGTTGTGCCTTTGATTTAAAACTGCATTTTTGTCTCTTTGGTTAAAATAATATTAAATGTGTTGTCCCAATATAAAACAGTAATTATTTGATCTTCACACTGTTTGTCTGGTCCTTTTCAATTTGATTGCGTAGAAATGTGGACGTTAGTATATAAATATATGTGTTTATACACATACGTGTATGTATATTTATACACATATATTAATGCACTTATGTCAAACTGACACCAGGGTTAGACATGGCTTTCAAAAGTTCTAAGAAGATAAAGTTAGCTTGCCAAGCTGGGCTCCAGGGTAACCAATTCCTTACTTATTGGGACCAGCCCTGGGAGTTTCTTCTCTGTGATCCTCTTGGTTGTAAATCAACTCATGCCAAGGCAGCTAATTCTCCCCACGTTGCTGAAATGGTAGCACTGATTTGCCAGCCTTTTCTCTCCAATTCACTGATCCACCAGCATTATTGTTAAAGAGCTGCATCAGGGGTTTTGTTTGTTTGTTTTTTGTTTTTATTAAAAAAGAAAACCTTTTTAGATGGGGTTGTTAAGGTGGGGGAGGGGAGGGGCCAAACATGTAAACCCCCAGCCTTTAAGACTTTGACAGTTGTACCTACAGATAGATATGTATGTACGTCTAAGTACGTACGTGGGTTTTGTGTGAATGTTGATTGAAACTAGCACCCAATCACTGCATTCTTGGGTTTCACCATTGCAATGCAAGTGGTGAGACTGAGGCTTGTGGTCCTTATTTGGAACAAACAAACCAAACTCTTGCACTTAGATAATAAGCTTAATGAAATTCTTACAGTAATGTATGTGTATGTAGCATGTCGCTGTTCTATTTTAACATCCCAAAAAAGTATTGTCTTTATTATTTGGGGCTTTGTATTGAGTGCTGAGCACCCGTTGTGTATTTATTTCAGGCTTTCTTCTGGTAAGCAGAGCTCTTGAATTCTTCAAGGTGCTGATAGCCACGCCATGTGAATTTCTTGAGTCACAAGGTTACTGCTAATTTGATACCAATTCAAAGAGCACAGCACTTTGAGCAGACCAGGGAACTCTTCTGCCTGTCCTTAAACAGGCCAAAATGATTTCAATACTGTATATCAGTGTTGGGCATTATGTAGGGTCTTGTTCTGCAATTGGCCAACCACTTTAGCACTTTGGTTGGGGGGACTCCCTGGCACTTCCCCTCATCCTCCACCTCGAGTTTTTGTTTTTTGTTTTGAAATGAAATGAAATGAAACTTCTAACTTGCATTCCACTGCCTCTGCCCTGACCCCATGAGATGTGGCCAAGAATACGCTCTGTACTTGAGAGAAGGGTAGTGCTCACTCCACATCGACAAATGAAAGACGTAACAATCGAACAATATTTTAGGACTGGATGAAGGATTCTGTAGGGTTTCCTCTTTCTGCCCCCATTTAGGTATTAATTTCAAATTTGCCACTGTACTCTCTATTTTGAAAAGACTTCTTTTCCCCCTTTTTTCTTCTTCCCATTCAATCTTTCTTTCTTTCTTTCTCTCTTTTTCTTCTTTTTTTTTAAGCCATACTGTAGATAATCCCTAGTTGCCTTCTCCTCTTGGCTCCTTTGACATCCTATTCATCTCCCTCCCTTTGGCATTGACTATCTAGTGGGAAAAGGCAGGTATATCAACATGTGGGGCAATGCCTATCCTTTGTGTTGTTCAGCTATACACCAATAGTTGTGATAGGTAGCTGGCTACTCCTATTTAGTCTTGGGAGGAGAGAACCCAAATAGGCCCCAAATAAAAGTGATGCCTCATTTTACATAATTAGACTTCTCTGTACTATAGGATGTTTGTTTTTAGGGTTTTTTTTTTAAGCTATCTGAGTGGGATGTGATAAGTGTGATTTATCATGGTTGGTTTGGTTTTTTTTTTTTGAAGTTTTTAGGGTTTTTTTTTACTATCCGTATTTATTACATGAATGAATTTTTTTGTGCCATAGACTTAAGATAAAACAATTAATTGACTGGCACTACCAAGATCCAGACTATTATTTTCAAAACAGCTGTTGCATGATTGAAAAAATTGAGTATCTTTGTCTTTTAGCAAAATCATCAAATCAGAGCCAGTAAAGTGGCCAATCTGTAGATTCATCCAGACTTAATTTATCTTTTGTTTTTCTATTTTTTTTGGCAGTTCTTTTAAATTTTGCCTAAGAACCAAACTTGCCTTTATCCCTTATTCCTAGAATTGGTGCTCTTTGTAATATTGCTCTTTAAAATCATCAATTTGGGGGTGGGGATGTCTTCTGAAGGGTAAATACATCCTAAATAGGGGGAGCAGCAGATGGGAGAGTGTGAAATTCTGTTTCCAGATGTTCAGTTCCTAATGTAAATACCGCGCCAATGTAAATCCTGGGTCAAGACCATAGAGAATGGTGCTTTTACTACAGTGAGCACATGCATTTTTAGAAACTACATGTTTTAGAGAACCTTGCTGTGTATATGTAAACTTCTGTATTGTTCAACTGTTAAAATAATAAGAAGAAAAAGAAAATAAATTATTTCATTATTAAAGAATTTTGTCTCACCCTTAATTTCTTTCTCAGTTCATCAGCTTTTCATAATCTTTTTGTACAGATCTGATTGTTTGGATTTTGACTGTTAAACCCCCAAATTAACCAAACATTTTAAACATACGTGTATTCTCAAACACATGTATTCAATAAGTATGATAAACACAATATATATATTTAGATTACATAGAGCCATTAGTTGCACCCATCTATTGTTTAAACTTCTATTACACTATTATTGGTATTTGTAATAAATAATAAAGGTCAATATACCTTATTTATACTCTCTATCTGAAGTACCCAAATTAGACTATCACTGAATAGCCTGATGGACTATGAGAGCTTTGTGATATCATGATATTCTTTAAAAAATGCCTATTTTTTTATTTCAAAAGCTGGCAGCTATTTTATAGGACTAAGAATGGGCTGAAAAGGGCTTTAGAATACAGAATGTCAAAGCTGGAAGAGACCTTGGTGGTCATCCAATCCAGAACTTTGTAAGCTGTGGACCCCTTCTGAGAATAGTGTTTTTAAGTGCATAAAACAAAACACACAGGATTATGAAGGCAGCCAAAGAATAATGAAAATGAAGATGTAATTTTTTTATTTCCTATCCAAGTTCATGAACTTTCTGAAATCTCTCTCCAAGACTCTTTAGGGTCCAAAAGCCCCAGGTTAAAAACCCCTTATCTAATCCAGCCTCCTCATTTTACACATGGGTAAACTGAGACCTAGAGGAAATGATTTGAATAGGCTCAAATAGCTAATGTGTTTCTACACGAAACTTGTTAGTTTTTAATATTGTATTCCCTGTTAAATGTATGATCCTTGATTACAAATATTTGGTATGGAGGTTTTCTTTTGGGGGGAGGAAGGTTGTTTTTTATTGTTGTTGTTGCTTTTTGCCTGTTATAATCCTAATACCAAGACATGCAACTTGAACATAGTAACTGCTTAATAAATGTTGAATTGAGAGGCAGTGCAGCCAAGATACAAACACAGGTCTTCCAATTCCAAGTTGAGCTCTCTTTCTGTTGTGCCACACTCAACTCATGGCTGCATAGGAGTTAACAAGAAGAGACACATAACTGTGGTTGCTCTATATTTCAGGATTATTTGTTGTTGTCATTGGTCAATATAGAGGTAGCTTGGTGATCGTAAAAGGATTATAGACATGAAGTCAGATCTCAGTTCACATTCTGACTTGCCCATTTTGACTTTGAACGTTTTAAATACTGGAAGAGAAAGGATGTAAAATCCATCTTCCTCAAAGTTAATTCTTCCAAAAATATTGTAGATGTCTTCTGAGCACTTCTGTAGTAATAATAATAATAACTGGCATATCTATAGTTTTGCAACATTTGCAAAATGTTTTCTTCACACTCATCTTGTGAGATAGTGTGAGTATTTGCTCTGTTTTACAGGGGAGGAAGCAAAAACCCAAAGAGGTTAAGGGATTTGTTCTCAGTTGTACAACAAGGACTGGGACAAAGACCACAGCATCTGGATATCAAATCCCACTTTCATTTTACTGAACCACAGTGTCTTAGAGCTTTAATGTTTGTTCTAGGGTGCATTCCATGGCTATAAGTATCCTTTGGGTGTCTCCAGTAACAAAACCTTTGCTACTTAACCTTAGGCTTCTCTGGGCCTCGAATACCCCATCTAAGAACAAAAATAACAATAATAGTATTTATATAGCACTTGATATATACCTAGCACAATGCTAAGTGCTTTATAACATCATATGATTCTCACACCACTAGAAAATTGGTGCTGTTATTGTCTTCATTTTACAGTTAAGGAAATTGAGGTAAACAGAGATTACATGATTTGCCCCTGGCCACACAGTGTCCAAAATGGGATTTGAACTTGAGTCTTCCTGACTCTAGACCCAGGTCTTTATCCTCTCTGCCACCAGCTATCTCATGTAAAACTGGATTCCCTCAAGACACTGTGCTCCACCAAATATAACGAAGTCCATTCTGGTTCAGATCTGTAATTCACTGACAAGTTTCTTTAGATGGTAGATAGAAAAGAATTTGAATTCTTATTTACTAAAGATTGAGTGGTGGTTTCTTACAGAAGCAAACAAAGGGAAAATGGACAGAATTTGAAGGACTTCAAAGTACCTTGTACCCTTCTGGCTTAGTCTTAGCCAGGATCACCCCCCTACCACACTGACCCATAGCAGCAACATTTTGGATTTAGACTTTGGTTTAATTTTTTTCTCATAACCTCCCAATTCTTTTCCTTCTAGCTAGCCAGCACTTTTCTCTGTTCTCTGGAGACTTCTTGGAGATACCATTGGAAGTATTCAAAAAACAAACAAACCTGACCTGTCTTAGTATCAGTTGTAAGACAGAAGAGTGAGCAGCAAGGGCTAGGCAATCAGGGTTAAGTGACTTGCCCAGGGTCCCACAGCTAAGTGGTCTATTTTGAATACAGTTCCTCCCAACACCAGGCCTAGCACTCTATCTATTGGGCTTCCTAGCTGCCCCTAACATGAGAGTGGTTTTAGAAAACATTTCTCCATTGTTACTTCTCTAGAACATAAGAAATGCCATATTTACTGGTTACAAGGAGTCAATACTCTTTAGATATTAATACTGGTATTTCAGAATCTTAGTTCCAAACCTTCGTTTCCATGTCCATAAAATGAAATTGTTGAGCTCAATAATCTCTAGGGTTCCTTCCAACTCTAACTCCTATGAGCCCCCATGTAATTAATAGTCACTAATTAGAGAGTTATCATGAATACAATATATTTGATAGTTCATTATTACTGGATTAAAATGAGATGGAAAGGAAAAGCATTTCTTAAATACTTAGTCCATGCCAATTGGCTAATTGGAGGAGATAACATTAATAGAAGAGTTTATCTCACAAAGCAGCTAATTGAAAAGCCTGATGGTCTTTAGAGTGATGTGACAGAGCTAATAACAAGATCCAGCAGTCTTGCCTTACTGGGAAGGTAGGATGGTCCAATGGGGTCAGGAGTCTTAGGTGGTTTTAGAACCCTGGTAGTTAGTCTCTGGATAAGTGGAAGTCAGACTAGAATGGTTGAGATTCCATCAGGTTCAGTACTAAGACAATTCCTCTAATCTGTCTCTCTGACTGCTTTAGTTGAGCCCAAACAATTGTGATTTCAGCCAACTAATATGCTCATGGAATTAAGATCTAGAAGGAACCTTAAAAACCAGCTTGTGTAACCTTACCTTAAATTTTTAAAATTTATTTGTAACATTTAAAATATTAACACAGTTAACTCCCTCCTTCACCTCCTCTCATTTAGAGAAGACATCATATCTATGTATATACAAATATATAGAAACTGTGTCATTTCTATTTATCAATTTCATGTAGGTTTCTCCATGTTTTTTCCCAAATTTAGCAAGTTCAGATGATTTCAGAAAGAGCTGGAAAGCCCTACATGAACTAATGCAGTGAAATAAGCAGAACCAGGAAAACAATGTATACAGTAACAGCAATATCGTGGAATGATCAACTGTGAAAGACTTAGTTACTCTCAACAATGCAATGATCCAGGACAATTCTGAGGGACTTAGGACAAAGAATTCTCTCCACCTCCAAAGGAAAAAGCTATTGGAGTCAGAATTCAGAGCAAAGTATAACATTTTTCACTGTAGTTTGTTTGGGTTTTTATTTTGGGATTTTGGTTTTATATGATTATACTTTTACTAAAAGAAGCAATATAGAAATGTGTTGCATGGTAATACTTGCATAACCCAGATCCAATTGCTTGCCAGTGCTGGGGGGGGGGGGTGGAGGGGAGGAAAGGGAGGGAAGGAGATGATTTGTATCATTTAACTGAGGAAAACTTGTGGGGAAATTTATTACATGTAATTGATAAAATATCTTCACAAATTAGCCTGTTCATCATTTCTTACAAAGAATGTTAGTGGAGAATCACTCTTGTGGTGATATAGTGGTGAACCTAGGCAGCTGGGCAGATGGCAAAGGAAAATTGGAGACAGAGAACAATGGGTTTTAGTTCAGTAGAAGTTAGAGATCAAAAGAAAATACTTGACAGTAACCAGAAACAGGCCAAAAGTCAAAAGTGGAAATACACTATTTCATTAATTATATATTCAACTCAAGTACCTAGCAGTGCCCAGCACATAGTAGGTGCTTAATAAATGATTGTTGATGAATCACAATTCAAAACATCATGGTGCTTCCTAAACTGAGATGAAGTGGATTTGGATGGTTGAGAAAGGTGAGAGACCAAGGGAGAGAGAAAGCAGGATTGGGAAATCATCCAAGTAAGGATGATAGTTTGCAAGAGGACTCGATCTGAAGCTGGGTTTGAATTCAGAGGTGCTCTTAGACAAGTCATTTCCCTCAGTAGGCTTCAATTGTAGGGGTGGATTATCTCATAGCTACCTTCTATCCCTTCTTCTCTGATCTTAAAACTGGTTCCAATATCTCTTTCATTGATTTGTAATTACCTAATTGGTATATAATTTGTACATTAATTTATCTGCACCAACCAAAGAAAAGCAGTATTGCTAGTGTGGCAGAAAAATTGACTTGGGAGTTTCAAAGAATATAGGGCACAGGAAACTGATGGATGGGAAAATGGAAAGAAAGCAAAGAGGGTCCAGTCTCAAGGCCTTAGATAATACACTTAATCATTTAAAAGGCATTTATTGAGTGCCTACTGTCCTTGTCACACTACTAAGAACTGAGAATATAAGAAAAAATGGAAATAGCCTCTGCTGTCAAGGAGCTTCTTTTCTAAAGGGATGAAGAGAATGTCCCTAAAGACATCTTAAAGAGATTTCCATAATAGATACAATATAAACTTAGAGCAGGGGTTATTAGCCTGGCGTCCATGAACTTAATTTTTAAAGTATCTATTTTGATAACTCTTTCAAAGTAATGAGTTTCCTTTGTAATCCTATGTGCATTTAAACACTATTCAGGGAAAGGGTCCATACATTTCTCCACACTGGCGAAGGGATCTATGAGACCCCCAAAGGGCTAAGAACCCCTGCCTTCAAGAGAAAGACACCAGCAACCAGAGGGACTTGGAAACCGACGCAGAAGATGATGTTTCAACAGATTCTAAGGAACAACGAGCAAAGAGAAGCACATTCCAACAAAGTCACAGAGAAGGGAGATGGAACATCCCATGTGAAGAATATCAAGTAGACTAGTACGTGTAGCAGTCCACCCCTAGCTATGGGCAAGGGAAACAGTTGGTATGTACAGATTGCCTTAGAAGAGAGCATGCTCAGTCTTGAGCATGCTCAGTATTGCACATAGCTGGGAAAGCCTCTGACCCTTGACCCCAGCTTCCCCCAGGTTAGGCGGGAACACAGGTTTCTTTGTGCTCACCTGGTTAAGAGAAACCACACCTATATCTTGTCATTAACCAATGATGATCATCCCTGTGTACTGTGTATATTTGCATATCAAAGAGATTAAATAGGCCTCAGCCAGCTCCGCCTCTCTCTCTTCTGCTCTTCCTCCCTTCCAGCTCGCACTGATGCCTGTCCTTGCTGGAGCCTGGCCTTGGGCCAGGCTCCATCTCTAATCTTTCTCTATCATCTCTCCGACCTGTGTGGTATTGAATCTGGATCTCTGTACTGGTAAAAGCCTTCGGAAGGGTCCTTTGATCAGAGCTTGGCTGTGGCTCATTGATAATTAATAAAGACTCATTCCTGCCACCTCATATCTCTACTTCGACTCCATCATCCCCCTCGTGGTATCTAAAACTTCTGTCCTTTCTCTATCTTCCTACCTTAAAGCTTCTCTCTCCCTCTGAGGAAGCTTTAGTTCGAATGGACTGTAGAGTATACAGATGGAAGTAAGGACTAAGAAGCCTAGAAAGAGAGGAAAGGATCAGGTGGTAATGGGCATTTAAATGCCAAAGAGAAGAGTTCCTGTTTGATACTAGAGGACAACACAAAGCCGCTTAGAAAGGGCTCCTGCTCCTTGACGTTAATAGTAAAGATAGAGAGCTGAACCAGACTCCATCTATCAAGATTTTGCCTCCCTTAACGATGACTCAGGAAATCAATTGTGGAAGAGCCTTTAGGGGTTTTACATGACTTCTACTTCAGATAATCAACGATTACTTAAAATTTCCTCAACACCTCTATCAGTCTACCTCAACAGCTTCCCTTTACTTAATCCTTCTCTTGCTCTTACCTACTCCCTAACCTCTCTAAACCTGTTTCCCCATCTATAAATTGATTAGATGATCTCATATTATATTAAGTTTAAAATATACTTTGATTCTGTTATTCTATGCCCCCCCAAAATCCCAGGAACCTATTCTGTCATTTGTTTCTCTGTCCATTCCATTGAACTAGGAGACACAGCAGCTGGAGAGGAGGCACTGTAATTCCCACATCAACCCCATATCCTTAGGCTCACTGCTAGATACATCTTCATTAGCAATGAAATCCAACAATACTTTAAAACTTTTAAAACAAGGTTCCTATCCAGCCCTCCCACACTCCCAAACTAATGCAATAAAATTTATTCTTTCTTCTTCCAGTTTGGACTTGTGACACCATTTCTTTCTCTTTTTTTTCATTTTTAAAATATTTTTCCACTTTTCCATGATTCATTTTTTCCATCCCCTCTTTCCTCCCCCATGCCAGAGCCAAAAAGCAATTCCACTGGGTTGTACAAATGTTATCACTTGATACCTATTTCCATATTATTCATTTTTGCTATAGAGATTTTTTAAAGCTTAAACTCCAAATCACCTCTTCATATATACATGTCATAAGTGATGTTGTGACTCCATTTCTTGAATGTTATAAGACACTGCTCAGCTTCTACTGCTTCCATGAAGCTCCCTAAATCCCATAAAGACCCCTCCCAGATGAAAGTGATCTCTCTCCTATCAAAGTTGTCATATATAACTTGGAATCTCTGTACCTACCTCACTCTTCCTTACATCATTGGATTTTCCTGTACTTTTCCTTCTTTCCTATTCAATGATTAATTCCTTTTTAAATTTTTAAAATTTATTTTATTATTATAAATAACAATGAAGCATTCTATCCATGTCCTGACAAAGATAATGGACTAAGGCTACAGAATGAAATATATTTTTGACACACATGGTACAGGAATTTATTTTGTTTGACTATACATATTTGGAATAAGGGTTTGTTGTGATGGTGGTGTTTCGGTGGTAGAAGTTGGGGAAAGAGAGAAAAATGGATTTTTGTTCATTAAAAAAATGTAAGAAAAGAGAGAATAGGACCTATGTTTCATCTTCCTTTGTATCCCTAGCACCTAGAACAGCGTTGGCATTTGAGTACCCAGAGGGCAAATTCTCCCCTGGGGGAGGTTTCTACAACATGGAGAACAGATCAAGGAGGAGAGACCATTTGAGAATCATTGGTCTACTAGAAAACCTAGAAAAAAATAGAGGCCTTGACATCATATTACAAGAAATTATCCAAGAAAACTGCTTTTTTGAACAAGAGGGAAAAATAGACATTGACAGAGTCCATAGATCACCCTCTACATTAAATCCTCAAAAGACAACTCCCAGGAATGTGATTGCCAAATTCAAGAGCTTCCAAGCTAAGGAGAAAATATTGGAAGAAGCCAGAAAGAGACATTTCAGATATCAAGGAGCACCAATCAGAATTACACAAGATCTGGAAGCCTCTACAGGGGTCCCCAAACTTTTTACACAGGGGGCCAGTTTACTGTCCCTCAGACCGTTGGAGAGCAGGACTATAAAAAAAAACTATGAACAAATCTGTATACCATTGTCTGGGATAGCAGAGGCTGCAGTGCTGGCTGTGATGGGCCTATCACACCTTGCACAGACCCATCACTGCCACCACTATACTGGACAGCAGAATACACAGTGTGGAATCCCCTCCCCCAGATCACCGCTCACCATGCTGATGTCTTCCATTGTGAAGCCATATATTCCTTTGTGTGGCACCTCATTCTCATTCAATTACTCTCAGAACAAGGCACCACGCAAAGGATTATGTCACCAGAAGTACTACTTTACAATGAAAGAGGTGCCCCTTCTGGAAATGTTGTGGGAGCTAGATAAATGGCTTCAAGGGGCCACATATGGCCCATGGGCCATAGTTTGGGGACCCCTGCTTCTACACTAAAGGCCCATAAGACTTGGAATATGATATTTAGAAGGGCAAGAAAATTGGGTCTACAATCAAGGATCATCTACCCATCAAAACTGATTATATACTTCGAGGGGGAAGTATGGGCATTTAACAAAATAGAGGATTTCTAAGTATTCCTAAAGAAAAGACCAGAGCTAAATGGAAAATTTGATGTCCAAATTCAAGAGAAACATGAAAAGGTAAACAAGAAAGAGGTGGGGGAAAGTTCTTTTTAAAGGACTTCCGTAAGGTGAAATTTTTTCTATTCCTAGATAGAAAAATGGTATTTATAACTCTCAAAAACTATTTTCACTATCATAGTAGATAGAAGATTTATTCAATAGCAGAGGTTGGGATACTAAGTGGTTTAAGATGATATGTAAAAAAGGGAGTGAATGGGAATAGAAGATGATACCAAGAGAAACTTGAAGGAAGGAAAAAAATAGGATAATTTATACCACATAAAGAGGCACATGGAAGGGGGGGGGGGAAGAATACTATTATAAGAAAGAAAAGAAGAGAGTGGTAATAGGTAATACTAAAATCTTACTCTCAGTGGGTTCAGTTCTGAGAGGGAAGAGCAGATAGATCCATTGGGGTACAGAATTCTATCTTACCCTACAGGGAAGTTGAAAGGGGAAAATCAAGGAGGCGGGGGAAGAGAGTGACAGAGAGTATCAAAAGGGAGGGAAAGGAATGGGGAGGGAATGTAATAGACCTTAAAGAAAAATAAGAGAGGAATAAGAAGGGATGGGATGGGAAGGAAAGTAAAATTAGGGTGGGGAATAGGGGGGCTGATTAAAAGCATAACATTGGTGTAAAAGGAAATAGTAAAAGAAGAAAGGGCAGGATTAAAAGAAGAAATCAAAATGATGGGGAATACATAGGTGGAAATCATAACTCTGAATATGAATGGAATGAACTCACCCATAACACAGAAGCAGATAGCAGAATGGATTAGAAACCAAAATCCTACCATGTGTTGTCTATGAGAAACACACATGAGACAGGTAGACACTCACAGGGTAAAAGTAAGAGGCTGGAGCAAATATACATATATGTATGTATATAAAGAGGCTGAGAAAAAGAAGGCAGGAGTCACAATCATGATATCTGACAAAGTCAAAGTAAAAATAGATCTGATTAAAAGAGCTAGGAAAGGTAATTACATCCTAATAAAAGGCAGTATGGATAATGAAGAAATAGCAGTACTCAACATGTATGCACCAAATGGTATAACAGCCAGATTTTTAAAGGAGAAACTATTGGAGTTTAAGGAGGAAATAGATAGTAAAGCTATCCTAGTGGAGTACCTGAACCTTCCTCTATCAGATCTAGATAAATTAAAACAAAAAATAAATAAGAAAAAGGTAAGAGATATGAATGAAATCTTGGGAAAAATAGAGTTAATAGATATATGGAGAAAAATTAATAGGGACAAAAAGGAAAACACTTTCTTTTCAGTAGCACATGGTATATTCACAAAGATTGACCATGTACTAAGGCATAAAAACATTGCAAACAAATGCAAAAAAGGAGAAGTAATAAATGCAATCTTTTCAGATCATAATGCAATAAAAATAATTATTAGTAAGGATACATGAAGAGGCAAATAAAAAATTAATTGGAAGTTAAATAATATGATTCTCCAAAATTGGTTGGTTAAAGAACAAATTATAGAAACAATTATTAATTCCATTGAAGAGAATGACAATGAGGAGACATAAGATCAAAATCTATGGGATACAGTCAAAGCAGTACTCAGGGGAAATTTTATATTCCTGAGTGCATATGTCAACAAATCACAGAGGGAAGAGGTCAATGAATTGGGCATGCAAATTAAAAAACTAGAAAGAGAACAAATTAAAAATCCCCAGATAAAAACTAAATTGAAAATCCTAAAAATCAAAGGAGAAATTAATAAAATTGAAAGTAAAAGAAATATTGAATTAATAAATCAGAATAGGGGGCACCTGGGTGAGTCAGTGGAGTGAGAGTCAGACCCAGAGATGGGAGGTCTTGGGTTCAAATTTGACTTCAGATACTTCCTAGCTGTATGACCCTGGGCAAGTCATTTAACCCCCATGCCTAGCCCTTATCACTCTTCTGCCTTAGAACCAATATACAATATTGATTCTAAGACAGAAGGTAAGAGTTTCTTTTAAAATAAAATCAATCAATCAATCAGTATAGGAGTTGGTATTTTGAAAAAAAAGTTAAAGCTAGTCTAATAAAGAAAAAGGAAAGAAGAAAATCAAATTAACAGTATCAAAGATGAAAAGCGTGACCACCTCTAATGAAGAAGAAATTAAGGTAATTATTAAGAACTATTTTGCCCAATTACTTGACAATAAATATGGCAATCTAGGGGATATGGATGAATATTTACAAAAATATAAATTGCCTAGATTAATGGAAGAGAAAATAGAATACTTAAATAACCCCACATCAGAAAAAGAAATTGAACAAGCCATGAAAGAATTCCCTAAGAAAAAATCCCCAGGACCAGATGGATTCACAAGTGAATTCTGTCCAACATTCAAAGAACAACTAATACCAATATTATACAAACTATTTGACAAAATAAGCAAAGAAGAAGTTTTACCAAATTCCCTTTATGACATAAATATGGTACTGATTCCAAATCCAGGCAGACCAGAAATAGAGAAAGAAAACTATAGACCAAACTCCTTGATGAATATAGGTGCAAAAATATTAAATAAAATACTAGCAAAAAGACTCCAGCAAGTGATCACAAGGATTATTCATTATGATCAGGTGGGATTCATACCAGGAATGCAAGGATGGTTCAATATTAGGAAAATCATCCACATAATTGACCATATCAATAATCAAACCAACAAAAATCACATGATTACCTCAATCGATGCAGAAAAAGCCTTTGACAAAATACAGCTCTCATTCCAACTCAAAACACTATAAAGTATAGGAATAGAAAGGCCATTTCTCAAAATAATAAACAGTATATATTTAAAACCATTAGCCAAGCATCCTCTTCAATGGGGATAAACTAGATGTATTCCCAATAAGATCAGGAGTGAAACAAGGATGCCCATTATCACCTCTACCATTTGACATTATACTAGAAACACTAGCAGTAGCAGTTAGAGAAGAAAAAGAAATTGAAGGTATTAAAATGGGCAATGAGGAGATCAAGTTATCACTCTTTGCAGATGATATTATGGTCTACTTAAAGAACCCCAGAAAATCAACTAAAAGGTCAGTGGAAACAATCAACAACTTTAGTAAAGTTGCAGGATACAAAATAAACCCGCATAAATCATCAGCATTTCTATGTATTTATAACAAAACTTGGTAGAGGAGTTAGAAAGAGAAACTCCATTTAAAAATAAAAACACACAAAAAAATCCTTTGCAATCAGATATTGCATTCATGAATATCCATGAGTAACACTTTCACACTTGCTTGTGTCTCCTCTGTCCCATAGGAAAAACAGGTCTGGTCTGGTCCCACTGACCAACATCAAACATAGAAAGGAAACAGAATAATGACCAAAAACGGAAAAGAATAGTCTTCCCAGTACAATCATTTTCTCAGTCATGTCTAACTCTTGGGGTTTTCCTGGCAAAGATATTGAAATGATTTGCCATTTTCTTCTCTAGCTCATTTTTCAGATAATGAAACAGAGGCAAACAGGGTTAAATGACTTGTGCAGGGTCATATAGTTAGTAAATGTTTGAAGCTGGATTTGAACTCAAGAAGACTTTCCAACTCCAGGCCTGACATTATATCCAGTGTTCCACTTAGCCACACACCCACTCCTGGAAAAAGAGAATCCTGATCTCTAGGAAATGTTCAGGTGTCTTCATAAATCACTGACATTTCCCCACAGATAGCAAGTCTTTAAGGAGCTCTGTGCAGGTTTTAGTGCACCAGATTACAAACTGTGAATTGTCAGTACTGGCTTCTATTCCTCATGTCCTTCTCTGCACCACCCAGGTACCTATGCTTAGAAACTTAGAATTATCCTGGAATTGGGCAGCTAAGTAATACTTACAGCTAAGAGTGTTCCTGGAAGACCCAAGTTCAAATCCAGCCTCAGATACTTACTAGCTGTGTGACTCCAGGCAAGTCACTTAGACCCTCTTTGCTAAGTTTCCTTATCCCCAAAATGAGGATGATACTAATAACAGTACTCACCTCCTAGAGTTGTTGTGAGAATCAACTGAGATAATGTTTGTAAAACACTTAGCACAATGCTTGGCATAGAGTAAATGTAATATAAATGCTATTTTATTATTGTTGTTATTCATTCCTGTGTTAGGCCTTCTCTATCTACTCAATCACCAATTCAATAGCCATTAAAATAATAGATTAGCTCCTTGAGGTCAAGCCTGTTTTTCCATTTTGTCTTTGTATCCCCAGCTACCTAATTCCAAGAAGATTCTAAACTTTTGAGGAGGGGCACCTGAAGGAAACAGGGGCCAGTGCTGACCCTCCAGAGGTCAGTTAAGGAAGATACTCAAGTTGGTGAACTATGAATTACCCATCATGGGAGGAGGCAAAGATGCTTTGAGATCTATCCCCCAAGGAAACCACAGTTAGAGGGGAAGAGGTCAGAAAGTGAATGACAGGGGGAAATAAGGAGGGGGAAAGGTTTACATTACTAAAGATTTCAGGAACAAGAAAACTCAAGGACCTTGAACAAAAGTAGATAAATCAACAGGAAAAACACTAAAATAATGGGAAAAATATGGCCTCTAGATACTAAAAAATTCAGGAGTCTGAATAAATACCACAAAACAAAGGAAAATAATCAAACACTTGATGAGACAGAAGACCCTGTGGAATTGTGGAGAACATGAAACCACAACATATTATCCAAATAGTTCAAAAGAGAAATGAGAGTTATGAGAGCAAAATGTCTGATCTGCACAACAAAAATAAAAGGCAGAATAAGAAAACTAGGATCTACCATGGCAAGCTCACCAAATAAAAGAGAGGATAATATATTGAGAATGAAAATATACAGAAATGAAGTACATTGTAGAAGAAAAGAAGCAAAAAAAAAAATACAGCTCAACTTTCAAAGGAAATATGCTTAGTATGCAAGAAACCACACTAATCTTGAAGACAGGATGCAGAGAGTAAGCCCAAGGATTATAGATCTCTCAGAAGAACAATGAGATGAAAAAGTCTTACTGTCATAATGAAGGATATAATAGAACCGCCCAGAACCTCAGAACATAGAAAATGGAGAACCAACTGACAAATTCACAGATTACCTGAAGAAGGGGAAAAAAATCCAGGCTGAAAACTCTGGGTCACAGAGCAGTTAAATTTAACAATTTAATTCAGAAACAATTTCTGCAGATGATCAAGAGGAAGAACTTTAAATACAAAGTAAAAGACATTTGGAAAATATGTACTATTGTTCACCACTAGAAAATATAGCCCGGAATGTCTGTGGAGCAGTGAAGCTCTGGATGAAGCCCAGGGTGGCCTACCCTGAAAATCTGAGTTTAACCATACAGGAAAAGATATGGACATTCAATAATAAGGAGAACATTCCAGCATTTTTAGAGAGAAAGTCAGAATGTGAGATTAGTTGTTTCCCAAACAATAGAAATGGAGGCAGGCTGAATAAATGTAGCAGCTAAGAACAGCAACAGCAACAAAGTGATTGCAGGGAGACTAGGAAGGGACTGGCCTTCTTTCTAATCATAGACAAGGAGGCAGAAGGAAACTGAAGCCAGAACTCTAGTAGAGATAATGGGCGAAGAGGCAGATGGGGCACTTTGGAGAGCACCTGACAGAACCCTCCTATGAGTAAGTCAATGTATTATTTGCTCTGTGTAACTATAACACAACACAAAAGGGTACATGAAAGGGGAGTCAGGGAGCAGGAAGTTAGAGAGGAGTGTGTGGTCTTCTAGGGTAAAATGAAGGACTCGGTATCAGGAGACAGTGACTACTGGAGTCTTTGAAAGAGCCTGTGGCAGTGTAGGAGTAGAAGAAGGGGCGATTGAAATCAGAGGGAAAGGTAAGAGTCCTTACTTTGATAATGGAAGGAAGTTCCACTGATGAATGGTCCTGTGGGTAAAGAGATGGTCTGTGAAGGGTCACGGGGACCTTATATTGCGTGTGGTCTGGGAGATTGGGTGTTTGAGAATTCTACTTGTCCTACAGCAGAAGGAGGGGCGTTGTGCCCTCCACCCTGCAGGGAGACAAGAGAGTGGGAGAATATGGAACCAGGGAGGTGATATTTAGGAATATGTCAATTAAAGGTAACTAGAGATGGACTTCATACTTAGGAATGGGGTTGGGTGGGAGGACAGTCTTACCATGGGACAGTGTCTTCTCTGATACCTATAATTCATGGAATTGTTCTGGGTGTAAGGCAACATGGAAATGGGGAATCCACAGGACAAATCCTACATGCCAGTGGTTATAAACCACCTACAGGGTAGAGGACACCATGGAAGCTTTGATTACATGAGGAATACAGAGAAAAGCGAGACACTAGATAATTATAGGGTAAAGAATCAGAGAAGGAGGTACTAACAGAAATAGAGGATGGACAATGAAGAGAATGTGACAGGTTCTTTTTGGAAAGGGGTACAAAAATTAACTTTAAAGATATAATGAACAAGATTGGTTAAAGGAGATGAGAGGAAAAGGGAAAGTTACTTGCCTGAGAGGACAATGGAGGAGAGAAGAAGGATATGGGGGAGAAATTTATAGCCAGATAAAAGAAAGAGAGAAAAAGGAACCAATAATTAAAAAAAAACACCCCAGGCAAAGGATAACAAAAGAACAAAGAGGGTCAAGGAAGAGGGTAAAAGAGCCAATGGAAATAGAAAAAAAAGTTAAAGTAATGTAACCAAAGGAACATTATACTGTGTTTATATTTGAGGAGAGAAAAAAATCATAACTTGAAATAAAAACAAATACTAGAAACACATGAAGGAAAATACAAACCTAACTCTTGTAACTTTAGTGAATGGTTTAAACAATCCAATAAAATGAAAATGTGTAATAGTTCAAAAAATAAAGTAAAAACTTAGCTCTGTTATTTACAAAAACACATTAAAAAATCATACACAAAATAAGCCTGAGGGGAGGGGCAACTAGGTGGGTCAGTGGATAGAGAGCCATACTGGACATGGGAAATCCTGGGTTCAAAGCTGGTTTCACACACTTCCTGGCTGTGTGAGCCTAGGCAAGCCACTTAAACCTAATTGCCTACCCCTTATTGTTCTTCTGCCTCAGAACCAATTTTTAATATCAATTCTAAGACATGAGATAAGAGTTTAAAAAAAAAACTTAGGAGATGGAAAACATTTACTATGCATAAAGTGAATCCAAAAAAGCAAGAGTTGTAATCATTGTGAAGATTTAATTTAACTCTCCCCTGATTATAATGATGAAATTAATTAACTCTCCCCTGATTGTGAAGATTAAATTGTAACCCCTGACTATTTTTAGAACACCCTACTTAAAGTTGAGTATGGAGATCTGCCCATTTTTAGATCTAATCACCAAAAGTGTAAACATCCCACTTAATCATTGAGTGGGAGGTCTGTGACCCAAGTGTGTGATAGTGGGTGATGAATCAAAATTGACTGACTACCTTCTGGGCAGTCCTAGAGCAGAGCATCAACTGTGATTGGTAGACATAAAATTAGGGGAAGACACAGAAAGTGACGCAACCAGACAATGTCTTTAAAAGGGAGTGACGATTTCCTGAAGGAATTCAATTCTTCATGCTTTCTAGTTGAGGCTGGTGAAGAGGGGCAGAAGGCTCTGCTGACTGGACCTTAGACCCTGTTCCTTAGACTGACACATGGTGAGTGAAAAGTTGACTCTTAACTGCTGGATTTTTCTGAAGAGACTTCCCCAGGTCCTGGACTACAAGAGTCGAGGCCTATTCGATTGAGGACTAAACTCCCCTGCCTGCATTGAGCCAGGGGGCTGGAGATAAATTACTTAGTATTTAGGCTCTGATTTCTTCACTCTTTCTACAATTTCCAGTCCAACCCTCTAAAAAATAAACCCCCTTTCCCCCTCATATCATGCTCTGACAAAGCAAAAACAAGCTTTAATAAATAAAAAGGGATAAACATGGAAATCATATTATATTGAAAGGAAATACAAATAACAAACCAATATCAGTAATAAGCTTATATTCTCTACATGCTTTAGCATCCAATTCAGGAAACATTATTTGAACTACAAAAAAGACACATCATACCACAACAGTGACAGGAGACTTCAATATACCTTTCTCAGTTTTTGATAAGCTAAACAGAAAAGGAAGGGAAAGTATAGAATTGAATAAATTTCTGGATAAAATACAGTTGAAAGATTCATGGTGTCTTCTAAATGAAAGAGAAAAAGAATATGTATATTTCTCTGTACCACAGATAACGTTTAAAAACCGACCATGTACTAGGGCCCAGAGATATTGTAAACAAATATTAAAAGACAGAAATAGTCAATACATCCTTTGCAGATCAAAATGCAATATGGATCGAAATTGGTTCAGGGACCACAAGCAAAAGATACAGACCCAAATGGAGACAACAATGAAATAAAAATGAGTTAGTCAAAAAACAAATCATAGAAACAGTAACTATAAAGGGGTTAATAACAATAATATTGAAACAATGTAGAAAAATTCTGCAAAGTATCTAAAGCAGTCCTCAGGGGGGCAAATCATATCCTTACAAATATACATTAACAAAATGGAAAAAGAGATGCTTAATGAACTGATTGTGCTTTTTAAAAAAATAGAAAACCAACAAATAAAGAAACCTAAAAGAAACACATAAGAGGAGATATTGAAAATTAAAGGAGAAGTGGATAAATTGGAAACAATAAGAGACAAATAAATGGTATATAAATCTAAAAGCTAGTTCTTTGAAAAGACCAGTAAGTTAGATAGACGCTTAGCTAATCTAATTTTTTTAAAAAGAGAGCAGAAAATCAAATCAGTGAAATAGGAAATGAGCAAGGCAAAACTAGAAGAAATAAAAGAATCAGAAAACATTATGAATAGTTATAGGCTAACAAAACTGAGAACACAGAAGAAATACTTTTGAAAACATAATATATTCAAATTATTAGAAGACAAAATAGAGATCTTAAACAACCAAATCTCAGAAAAGGAAATAGATCTAGATGTAAAGGAACTATTAAAACAAACAAACAACCTCCTGGTCCTCATGGATTCACAAAAGAGGTCTATCAATTAAAAAAAAAATCAATACAGGGACAGCTAGATATCTCAGTGGTTAGAGAACCCAGCTGGGAATGGGGAGGACTTGAATTCAAATCTGGCCTCAGACATTTCCTAGCTGTAGGACCCTGGGCAAGTCATTTAACTCCAATTGCCTAGCCCTTGCCACTCTTCTGTCTTAGTACTAAGACAGAAAGTAATCAATACTCAGGCTTCATAAATCATTTTCAAAATTTGAGAAAAAAAATTCTTTTATAAGATAAATCTAGCCCTCATGTCTAAATCAAAGAAAGATAAAACAGAGAAAGAAAACTGTAGACCAATATCATTAGTGAACATTGACTCAACAATTTTAAACAAAATCCTATCAAACAGATCATAATGCTGTATGCAAGAAATGATTCATTATGGTCATGTGAGATTATACCAGGGATTCAAGGACAGTTCAACATTAGGAAAACAATTGATTTAATTAATTATATTAAAAACCCAAATGGCCAACCTGTGTGATCATCTTAATAGATGCAGAAAAAGCCATTGAAAAATATAACACTCTTTTATGCTAAAATCCCTACAAAATCTAAGCATAGAGGGATCTTTTTTTAATATTATAAAAAGTATCATATGTAATGAGGATACATAAAAATCCTTTTCAGTAAATTTGGAAGTGAAGCAAGGATACTTATTCTTCCTATGATTATTTGATATAGTTTTGAAAATGCTAGCAATAGCAATAAAACAACCCAAAAAATTTCAAGGAAAAATGATAGTTAAAGTGGAGATAAAACTATCCCTGTTTGCTGATGATATGATAACTTAATTTGGAAAATCCCAGTGAATCAACAAAAATATTAATTGAGATAAACAATATATTTGGCAAAGTTCAGGCTATCAATAGTATTTCTACATAATAATAAGAAAACATAGTAAATAATAGAAAGGGAAATCCCTTTCCAAATAACAGCATGCATAAAATATCTGAGAACTGACATCCATATATATATATATGCATCGATTCAATTACAAAGAGTTCCTTAAAGAAATAAAGAGTAATTTTAAAAGGTGTAGGAATATTCAGTGCTCATAGCTTGGCCAATATAATAAAAATGCCAATACTACCAAAATTAATTCAAACTTTTAATACTATCTAATCAAATTACCACGGGAATATTTTAAGTAATTTGATCAAATAAAAGGAGAATTCATTTGGAAAAACAAAAGATCTGACTATCAAAGAACTTGAAGAAAAGAAGTAGGGATGAAAGAGGAATAGCACTTTTAGACCTCAAATTATTTTATAAAGTAGCAATCATCAGTACTATCTGGTAATGGGAGTAGGCGGGGGAGGGGGAGGAGAGAGATGGAACAGACTAGTCAAAGGAAATTCAGAAACAATAGAACTCACTAATCCAGTGTTTAATAAAGTAAAAAAATACAAATTACTCCATCTGATAAAAACTGCTAGGAAAACTATAAAGTAGTCTGAAGGAAATTCGAATTAGATCAACACCTTACATGATATTCTACAATACATTCTAAATGCACATGCAAACCTTAGTGTTAAAAAGTACACTGTAAAAAATTAGAAGAGAAACAGATCATTTACCTTTCATAGTGTAATAGAAGGATTCGGAGGGGGGGGCAGGGGGAATGGAAGGAGAGAGAGTATCTCTCTTTTTTACATTACAATAGTTATGGGTGGGAAATGTCTTATTAGCTAAACAAAAGATAGAGGCATTTATGTGAGATAAAAATCAGTAACTTTAATTACTTGAAACTGAAAAACTTCTACAGGGATAAAATAAATGCACTTAGGAAAAGTAGTGGTCAAATGGGATAAGACTTTTCTGTCAATTTTTCTGATAGAGTTTGGTATCATGTATACATGACACACACACACACATATACACATATATATTATATACATATACATATTATTCCCCAATACCTAAATGGTCAAAGAATATAAATGGTTTTCAAAAAGAACTGCAAAGTATTTTCAACCACATAAAAATGCTCCAATTCACTAATAATAACAGAATTGCAAATTTTAAAACAACCTTGAAGTTTCACCTCACTCTGAAAATTGGTAAAAGTGACCAAAGAAAAAAATAATAACAACAGTCAATGTGGGGGGGCGGGGTGTAGAAGGATAAGCATGCTAATACATTGTTGGTGGAACTGTGAAAAGGGACACCATTTTTAGAAAGTAATTTAGAATTATGCAAATAAAGTGACTAAAATGTCCACAAGCTTTGAACCAGAGATTCCATTGTCGAGTCTGTACCCCAAAGGATACATGAATAAAACAAAAAGGATAATTTTGAACTGTTATTCATTTGGTTTTTTTTCATCCTTATGTGCTCTTGGGATGACTGTCTTAATTGAGTTTCTCTCAATTTTCTTTAAACTAGTTTTTCCTTCTACCATTTCATTCATAACAAAGGTGCTCCTCACAATCTTCTACCATCCTCCTCTACAAGATTTTATTGTTTATGAATATGGATTATCTTGATGTAGGTTTTTCAGGCATCTTTCTGCAAACAGTTCATTCTCTGGATTTTAGGAGTTAGCAAGCTTCTTTCCTTGAAGATCTTTCTCGAACAAAAAAATTTTTAAATCTTGAATTTTTATGAAAATACACCCCCCCCCCAAGAGGGTGTTTGAGAACTACCCAGTTCAGCTCAGGATGGATGCAAGGCTGAGTTGTGGGGGGTGTGTGAGAAAATTATAAAAAAAAGATTAAAAAACTCAAAAACATAAAGAAAAAAATGGAAGAAAATTAAACTTTTGGGAGAATGATTAAATACTTATTGATTAATTGTTGGTTGGTTAGTAAGTTCAGTGTTTTCTGTCTATGGTATTTTTGTACTCCTCGTAATTTCTACTGAATTATCAATTGAATTGCCATATAAAAATTTTATAGTAAATGTTAATGGCCCTTCCACCATCAATTTCCTATTTTTTGCCATCAGTAACTTATGAAAGATAGATCAGGTTGAAATTTTCATTTTATGCCATATCTTTTTCTCATTTTTTTCTGTATTAATTTTAATATTTGCTCTAAGAATTAGGGAATCTGATTATATACAGATAACCCTCTAGGAATCACAAACATGTTAGTAATGAGCTATTTTTTCTTTGTATTCCTAGTGCAAAATCTTGTGCAGAGGCACAGCTAGGTGGATCAGTGAATAGAACACCATAACACCAGTTAGGAAGGCCTGAATTCAAATCCAGCCCATTAAACACTAGTTGTGTGACTTTGGACAAGTTACTTAATCCTGTTTGCCTCCATTTCCTTATCTGTAGAGAGCTGGAGAAGGAATGGCAAACCACTTCAGTATCTTTGCCAAGATAATCCCTAATGGGGTCATATAGAGTTGGACACAATGGCGCCAAAACTTAGAGGCTGCAGCAATTTTACTAAATGTACTTCTATAGCGTGTAGATATTACTAAATAAGTAATCTGCTTTCCTGTTCAATGGAATTTGTATTTCTTCTTATATGATTTTTCACAGCAGAAGTTACAAAAGTAATTTGAGGGCACAATTAGCACTGCTTGCCCCAGGCATGACTTCTTGCCCCAGGCACCAAAATCATTAGTTATAGTTCTTCCAGGACTATACAACTGGGTTTTAGAGGCTGCATATTGGGTTCTGAAGGTTTAGAAGTAGTTACCAAAGAACAAAGAATGGAACATGTTTACATTTTATAGTTTTAACTGTTATTTTCATCACTATCACACTGGATTTAAAGATTTATCCTATGTATTCCTTGCATCTGTATAAACACTCATGAAATATAATTGTCACTTTTGCTTGGTCTGGATTAGAAGAGAATTCACCAGTGCATTCCTTGTAGAAATTTTAGAAATAGTGAGACGAGGTGGAAAAAGCACAGGATTTGTAACCACAGAACCTAGGTTCAAATCCCAGCTCTGCTACTTCTGTCACTTGGAGCCAGTCAATTAACCTTTTGGGGGGGGGTCTCAGTTTCCTCATCTGTAAAATGAGGCTATTAGGGCCAGATAACTGCCTTTACCCTCTAAATCTGTGATCATAATCCTGTCAATAAAAATAAGAAACCAGTAAAGTTTTAAATATGTATATATATGCCTATATGTATATATTTGAGACAAAGTTCTCAGAACTAGATGAATCAACTTATTTTCCACAAAATTTCTTGAAATTAAGTGCCATAGGAGTACGTTTTACTAAATGTATATTAGTTGAAAAATGATTTGCAAAGTTTTCATACATAATTGATTTTCTAATTTATTTCACAAGAAAATTTTTTGACAATAATATCAAAGCAAGGAAACTAGATCATATCTGGTCCTGTTCTCCATCTATGCATTACATTTTAACCCTAGTAATAAAATCATTTAAGGACCAAGAAAGACTAGCATCAACCAAACTGATTATTTTCCACTTCAGTAATGTTTGGTTTTGCACATACTTTTATACATATCATTTATGCCTATACATTTCTGTAATGTGCTTGAGGCCATGCCCACAAATGGCAGAGAGACTTGGAGGAGAGAACTGATGAGCATCATGGGAAATTTACTCATATTTCCAAGTTTCAGAGTCTTTCATGACTGATTTTCTTTTCCTTTTTTAAAAAACCCTTACTTTTCATCTTAGAATCAACATTGTGTACTGGTAAGAAGAGCTATAAGGGCTAGGCAATGGGGGGTTAAGTGACTTGCCCAGGGTCACCCAGCTAGGAAGTGTCTGAGGTCAGATTTGAACCCATGATCTCCCATTTCTAGGCCTGGCTCTCAATCCACTGAGCCACCCAGCTGACCCCATGACTTTGATTTTTCAAGTCTTAGAGGAAGAAGGGAGCCACAAAAAGGAGGAAGATGACAGAAAATCCATTGTATGAAGCTACTTGGAAGAACAGGAACTAGATTAGGGGTTCCATAATGATGTGACCTGCTCTGAGCACCTTATCCCTTGTACCACCCCCCTTAAATCCTGGGACTTATTTGGCCAGTTGTTATTGAGGAAAATAGGAGAGGGATCTAAGAAAGATAGCCCAGAGACTGCTGGGAGCTGCCTATTGTGTTGATGGGACCTCTCTGCAATGGGGCTATCTGGGTGCTCTGCTTCTTCTCTCTTTCCATTGAAGGATCTTAGCTCAAAGCCCCTGATTCTCAGATGACCTGTTGTAGGATCAGTGCCTGGTCCCCTTTCAGCCCAGTGAAAGGGAGAAGAGAGAAAGAAAGGGAAAGAGAAAAGTGGTCTGTCACTTCCTGGATACCAGCTAAAAGCAGTCACTTCTGTTACCTTGGCTTTTACCCTTTCATTTCCCATGCTAGTTCAACTGTTGAACACACACACACGAAAAGGTGGTGACTACCAAAATTCTGACAGGTAGTAGTAGTAGTAGTAGTAGTAGTAGTAGTAGTAGTAGTAGTAGTAGTAGTCTCTCGGTAACCAAGGATGACTATTGTCTTTGTGTGTTTTTGTGCACAAAGACACCTGTGCATGAAGATTTAAGTGGAAAAGTCAATGCACAGAGACAGTCCCACTCTCTCGGCGTTGGAAGCCTGGGTCCAGTGGCACGAAAAGTCGTTACACCTGGAGACTTCCTCAGCTGCATTGGATGGCCGTGTTATCTTTTGTGCTCCAACTCGCCCTAAGCACTCCACAGTGCTTTGCTGCGTCGCCATCTCAGCCGTTGAACCTTCTTATTGGTTTCTTCTGTCTGTTCAGCCAAAGCAGTCTTCACATGCTGGGTGAGCAAAGCCCTAGTTCACCAGGGGTCCACGACGACCCAATGGCTACCCTCACAAGGTTTAGCCGGCCTGTCGAAGCTATTGCCCGGGGTGTGGCCGCTGCTGCATGCTAGCAGCTACTGGGAGCCACAAGTGAGAGCTGGGTGTCAGGTGAGGGTCAGAGGCTGGAGAGCTGCCCTAGGAGGACACGGCAAGCGCTCCATACCAAAAATATTACTCCTCCCTGAGCACCCCATACACCCCTTGTGTATGATTTAATAACAGGGACTTAGGATTTTGGTAGAAATTTTAGCCCTAAAGAGAGGAAAGAAATTTTACTGAGTCAATTTCCTGCTCAACTTGATCAAGTAGATCACTATAGAAAAACACCTCCAAATAGACTAATATTTATATTCATTTAAACTCTAGCACTATTCCTGGCTATGAAGTCAATTAAGACTTGCATCCCCACTACATGAAATCAGTTCCTCATTTTCTCTTGGGCAGAAGCTGGCTCTCCAAAGTTCCACATGTCAGACTAAAACCAGCAGGGGACATTGAGCATGCAATCTGAGAACGAGGCTTTCATTGTCAAATCCTCCATTACCCAAGAACAAGGCAGAGATAATTCTCTAAGTATACCATCATATCATCTGCAAAGAGTAATAGTTTAGTTTCTTTCATTGCCTACTTTTTTCTTCTCTAATTGCTACCACTAGAATTTCTAGAACAATATTAACTAGTAGAGGTGATAATGTGCATCCTTGCTTCACTCCTGATCTTATTGGGAAGGCATATAATTTAGATTGCTGATAGTTTTAAATAAATGCTACTTATGGTTTTAAGGAAAGTTTTGTTTATTTCTAGTGTTTTTAATAGGAATGAGTTTTCGAGAGCTGGCCAGCAGTCTCTCCAAGCCTAAGAATTTTCCTGAGTAGGTGTGGTGACTTAGGCAAAAGATGAGGAGTGGGAGACAGCTTGGATGTTTGAGAGCTGTTGCTCAGGCATGGCAAGAAGCTGCTTCACCAGGCACAGAGTTTGTGTTTATTATATAGATCAGTGGTTACATGCTTTAACTTTTAACAAATTATTTAATTAACATTCTGTGATCATCTTGCATTCCAAGTTGCTACAATAGAGAAATACATGAGAGAGATTCCTAATATTGAACTAGCCCTGAATTCCTAGTCTAAAACCCACCTGGTCATAATGTATGATCTTTGTGATGTATTGCTGTAATCTCCTTGCTAGTATTTTATTTTAAATTTTGCATCAATATTTATTAGGGAAATTAGTCTATAGTTTTCTTTCTCTTTTTTCTCTTCCTGGTTTGGGGGTCAGCACCATATTTTTGTCATAAAAGGAATTTGGTAGGATTCCTTCTTTGACAGTTTTTCCAAATAGTTCATATAGTACTGGAATTAATTTTTCTTTAAATGTTTGATAGAATTCACTTTTGAGTCCATCTTGTCCTGGAGATTTTTTCTTAGGGAGTTCCTTGGTGGTTTGTTCAATTTCTTTTTCTTTTTGAACCTTTACCTTATGTCTTGGTATCAATTCTTTTTTCTTTTTAAAATTTTATTTTTATTGTCATGCAAAACTCACTTCCACATTGGTCATTGTTGTAAAAGTACACTCATACATAACCAAAACCCCCAAATAAAACCAGAAATACACTAATGTGAAAGACAACTCCAACAGTTATTTCTGTGGAGGTGGATAGCATTCTTGGTATCAATTCTAAGATGAGTGGCAAGGGACAGGCAATAAGTTTTAAGTGACTTGCGCAGAGTTCCATAGCTAGGAAGTATCTGAGGTCAGATTTGAACCCGAGCCCTTCCAACTCCAGGCCTGGCAATTGATCTGCTTTGCTACCTATCTGCCCTTGATTACTTTTTTCTAAGGTAGAGTTATTTAAGAGTTCTATTTCTTCTTCAGTTAATCCAGGCAATTTATATTTTTATAAATATTCATCCATTTTACTTTGATTGCTAGATTTTTTGGCAAACATTTGTGCAAAATAACACCTAATAATTGCTTTAATTTCATCTTCAGTGGTAGCGAATATGGCATCAAGATTTTAAGAGTCTTTAAATGCCAGACTGAGGAATTTGGATATTGTTTTCTAAGCAATAAATAGTCACTGATTTTTTTCTTAATTTTTGAGATGAAATAGTCAAATCTACATTTTAGGAATATCAATTTGGCAGTTATATGGAGGATAACCTGGACAAGGGAAAGACTAGAGAGAGGGAAGCCAAAGGCCATCACAATAGTCCAGACAAAATGTAAAGAGCCTGAATTAGGTTGGTTGCTATATGAGTGCAGAAAAGAGAACAAAAGAGAGGCATGTTGGGGAGGTAGGATTGAAAAAAAACTTGGCAACTGATTTAATATTGAAATAAAGACTCTAATCTAGATGATTGAAAGAATGACATCATCAACAAAAATTGGAGCATTGGAAGGACAATTGGATCTAGGGGAAAATATAATGAATTCCATTTTCAAATTCCATGTCCAAATGTTGAGCTTAAGAAGTCAGCATCAGATCCACATAGGGTCTACTACATGAGGACCTGCAATCCAAGAAAAAGATTAGGGCTTGATTTAGAGATCTGAGGGTCATCTGTATAGAAATGATAATTGAACCCATTGGATCTCAGATCACCAAAGGAAAGAGTAGACTAAGAGAAAAGGGCTTAGGGCAGAACCTGAGGACTCCTGGAGTCAGTGGAGTGTAGAGTATAGATTTGGAGGTCATCTGCACAGAAATAATAACTGACCCTTTGGGAGCTCAGATCGCCAAGGAAAAGAGTGGAAAGAGAAATAAAAGTCCAGGACAGAATCTGGCAATTCCCAGGGTTAAGAAATCAGAGAATTCAAGGATCTTAGTCTTAGAGCTTGAAGGGACCACATAGGTCATCAGAGGGGGACAAGGAAGATCTAGAATAGGAGACTGAAAAGGAACAGTAAGTTAATAAACATTTATTAAGTACCTACTATATCCCAGGCATTGTGCTAAGCATTAGGAATGCAAAAGGGGGCAAAAGACAGTCTCTGCCCTCAAGGAATTCACAAGGAATTTGTTGGGGGAGGCAATAAGCAAACAGATCTGTACAAACAAGTTATATACAAAGGAAATACCAAATAAGTAAGAGAGCAGGCACTAAAATGAAAAGGGATTAGGAGCAGCTTCCTATAGAAAGTAGTTTAGCCAGGACTCAGAGGAAGCCTGGAAAGTCAATAGGTAGAGCTGAGGAGAGAGAGCATTCCAGGCACACTGGACAGCCAGAGAAAATGCTCAGAGCTAAGAGATAGAATAGCTAGCTAGAAAAGTAGAAGAATAAGAGAGTAACACAGAAACCAAGGGATGAGAAGAGGAAAGAAGGCATGGTTAAAAGTATAAAACAACCCCAAAGAGGTTAAGGATAATGAGAATGAAGGAAAGGCCATTTGGTTTAGCAGTTGGGCCTTGTGATGACAAGCTGAAAGAAATGAAGATACAGGGGGAATCTGGGTATCTCAGTGGATTGAGATCCAGGCCTAGATTAGGAATGGTCCTAGGTTCAAATCTGGCCTCCTCAGACACTTCCTGGCTGTGAGACCTTGCACAAGTCACTTAACCCCCATTGTCTGGCCCTTACCACAATTCTGCCTTAGAACCAAGGTGGAAGGTAAGGGTTAAAAAAAAAAGAAATGAAGATATTTTCTTTAGTCTTCATCAATAACATTTCCCCATCATTTTCTTAAGTTTAGACAATCAACAAAACAATAAAGCAAGCCCAGGTTTGTAGAGATTGTTGATTTCAAAGGTATAAATGCTCCCACTGAAAATGTAACAATTCTCTTTCTTGAGTCAATTAAACCTGACTAGTGTATTCTCATAGCTTTCCCTTCTTCCTGATAATTATAGATTTGATCAACATATGATTTAATCCTTCTCTTAGCCACAGATAACAAAGTAGATCAGAATACAGTAAATGACAAAACCCTGGGGCACTCCACTGGAGACTTTTCTATGAGTTCAATCTATGAATTATTGCTAGTCACTCAAGCAGATTTTAATCTGCCCAACTACTGTAATATAGCTTATATCCTTCCTTTTTTGGTGAAAACATTTCTGAGACTTTATCTCGGCTATGATTTTATCAACCACTATAGGAAAATATGAACCTATAAAATAACTGGCCACATTTCCCTTGAATGAAGAACAAAATAGTTGAGGTCTCTGGAAATTCTGGATCTCAGGGTTCTCTTCTTTGTATGTGGCAAAAACACCTGCCCTTGATCAGCTCCCATTCTAACTGGGGAGACAACATGTAAACAACTGCATACCTAGGAGCCATACACAAATAAGCAGAGCAGAGAGAATGTAATCTCAGAAGGAGAGCACCAGACAAGGGGGAAGATGAGTTATTGGGAAAGACCAGACAATATGATTTGAGCTTAGTCTTGAAGGAATCTAAGGAAGCCAGGAAGGAAAGGTGATGGAGAAGAGCATTCCAGGAACGGAGGACGGCCAGCAAAAAGCCAGAGTAGAAAGAGAACGCTGCCTCCCAGTAGAGAGATAAAGGCAGATGCTGCTGGATCATAAAGTATGTGGACTGGGGTTCAGTGTAAGAAAATTGGAAAGATGGGCAGGGATCAGGCTGGGAAGGACTCTAAATGACAAAGAGAGCATTTTGCATTTGTTCCTGGGGGTGAGGAGCAGAGGGGAATTTATTGAATAGGGAGGTAACAAGGTCAGATCTGCCTTTTTGGAAGAGCAATTTGACAGCTGAGTAGAGAATGAACCAGAGAAAGGAGAAATTTCTGTCACTGAGACCAACCAGAAAGCTATTGTAAATAGTCTAGACAAGAGATGGTGAGAGCTTGCACCAGGATGATGGCTGTATGAGTGGTGGAGGGGCACATTTCCATCCGAGATTTAGAACTGGAAATGACCTTGGACAACATCTAGTCCAACTCTGGAATTTTTCCAATAGGGAAACTGAGTCTAGAGAGAAATTACTTTTCCAAGATCAAACTGATGTGGCCTGGTTTTTCCATGACTATCACCATACCCAAATGTAGTTTTCCTGCAGAACTTGGGAAAGTGGCTTGGAGTAAGGCAATCCATACCTCTGCCTCTGTGGTACAATTTGAAGAGCACTAAAAACATTCCCCTCCCCAGACTTCCTACCCCAACAACTTCTTTATCAATCTGTGATTATATCTGAAATTTTGCCAGTAGGGATTGATTCCTTTAGCTTAAACCATTTCTTCTATAGAATGAAGGTCATAACACATATATTTCCTCTCTGTGTTGTCATGAGGAAAGTACTTTGACAGCATTGAAGTGTTGTAGAGCCACGCGTTTCCAATGTTATTATTAACTCTGTAAAAATATAAGTACTCCCAGAAAATGAACCATTAACCCATTACTAGCCACTAGTACCTCCACATGAGTGAGACTATCAGGTCTGTTTCAGTGACTAAGAGGTAGAAAGTTTCCCTAAAAGAATGGAGTTAGGACAAGGGTGGGAGAGGGCAGGGTGTGGAGCCAAATAAAACAAAATATAGAAAATGAACTGAACCTAAGTTCTTGAAAGCAGGGACTGTTTTTCTTTTGGTTTTTGGATCTCCTTACCACAGTGCCTGGCGTATACTAGGTGCTCCATAGATTGGATTAGATAGGAAAATCCTGGGAGGATAGGCTAGGGTGGAGAACCTCAGAGAGGAGACTTGGGACAACCAGAAGGCACAATGAGGGCACTTTGGGGGCAGTTCCCTGGGGATGTTCTGGGGGAGGACAGGTGTGAAGTTTTGTCAGGGACCCACACTAGGGTTAGGTATGTGGGTGTGAGTCCGGTATGCCTCCTACCATTGATCAACATGCCTGTGATTAGTCACTGACCCACTTCTCCCAAGATCCAGGATGAATGAGGCACTCCCACTGTGGGGGCTAAAACCCTTCAGGGCTCCAAGTAACTGGATGGTGCACACTCTATTCAACAAAGTGAGAAAGCCACCTTGCACGTGCAGGAAAGTAGGCATTCCATTCCAGTGAGTGGCTGTGGAATAATGAAAGTCTTTCATTTGCAAACAGGAATGTTTGGCCCTCTCTTTTCTTCCCTTCATTTCTTCATGCATGCAGAGCCACTATTCTAACTATAGTCACAAAAATCATCTCTGGCCATCAAGAAGAAAGAAATAAGATCTTGGTTCACAGCAAAAAAAACCAGCCAGTGTGCCATACTGGGGAAAGCACTGATTCTGGCAGCAGAAGGCTTGAGTTCAAATCCAAACTTTGATTCATGATAGTCAAAGGAGCCACAAAATATTAGAATTGGAAGAAACCGGAGTTTTAGAGTCCAACCCAACGGAGACACCACAAGATGGTGACTAAAGTGACTTGTTAAGAAACCTGAGCTAGTAAGAGACAAAAGCCAGAATTCCAAGGACAGTTCTCTCTCTCCACTACATTTTGGTGTATTTCTCTGAACCCCAGGATTCTCATCTGCAAAACAGGGATAATAATACTTGTACTACCAATGTCACAACCAATGGAGAAAAGCAAACCTTAATGTAATCTAATCCTATCCAAGTGTTTGTTAAATAGATACTATGTACAAGACACTGTACCAGGGATACAAAGACAAATGGGGGGGGGGGGAGTCCCTGCCCTCGGGGAGTTTACATTCTACTGGGAAGTACAACATATAAAACTGTAGGAGATAATTTGACCAGAGGGGAGAGGAAAGAATCTGGAAAGACTTTCCAGATTTCCAAAGAAAGTTGGAAATGGGGAATAAATTGAAATTTGAATGGTGCTAGAGAATACACCACAAAAAATTAATGAGAGTTACTATTAAGTACTGGACCTCAAAGATAAACTTCCTGGGTCAGAATGCGCTCTCTCTGTCTCTGTCTCTGTCTCTGTCTCTGTCTCTGTCTCTTTCTCTCCATATCTTTCTGTCTGTCTGTCTTTCTCCCTCTTTATTTGTTAGTCATTCATGATGACAAAAGCAACAGCCTGATGCTGACCATGATTTTACCCCTTTTGTGTTTATATAGGTGTGTTCAGTTCTGCTATATGTAAGGAGAAAAATAATCAGGGAAGGCTTGAAGGTTGTCCTTCTATATTCTTCTAAGGCCCACAATAAGCCCTTCACCAAACCTAGGCTGGACTTTGGCAACACACTGCTGCCCTTTCCCTGGGGAGTCAGAAGTTGGACCCTTTGGCTCCTCTCACATGTAGTGGGAAAGAGAACTGGATTTAGAGGCACAAGTCCTAAGTTTAGGTGTGTCTCTCTCACTTACTAACTGGGTGGACTACAGGCAAATAGCCTAACTTCTCTGGGCCTCACCCTTTCTCATCTGAGGAATGGGAACATTTAAAGACCTATCAATCTTTACTCCCGAGAATCTGTGATTCCTTTCCTTCTTCATCAGGGTGGGGTGAGGAAGGAGAGAGAGAATTCCTGTTAATCACCTGGACAAGGTTCTAATAAAATCAAGCTACGAGCTTCTGCATGCTCAGAATCCTCAAACCATAGATCCATTTATTCAAATTTATTAATTTTTTCATAGTTATATAAGATTTTGAGCTAGAAGAAACCTTAAAGAATATCTAGTCCAATGCTCTCATTTTACAAATGAGATGAGTAAATCCCAGAAAGATGAAATGCCTGCCACATTTAAAAGAAAAAAAAGAGCAATAAATCGCCAAGCCAGGATTCAATCCAAGGTCTTTCAGCACCAAATCTGGTATTCAGGATTATTTCACCTTCTGCCCCTTTTAAGTGGAAGAGGAATGGCAGAGCAAGAACAAGCATCCTTGATTCAGGTTATTTCTGGTTGTCATTTCAAAGTGGATTTGGAAAGCTTGAAATCTTTTAGTTAGTAATGGGTTCTTCTGAGGGAGTTATCAAGCTTACTTCTTCCTTCAAGCCATTGCTTGTTCCTGAGATCATGTACCTGTTCCTCTCTTCCACTTTTCAGAATCTTTATCTCCTTTCAAGGTTCAGTCCAGGTGCCATCTCCTCCGTGAAGCATGCTTGACTCGCCTTTCTACCCTGCAGCCCCACTTAGTACTCTTTCCTTCATCAGATATTCCTGGATCTCTTTTTCATGAATCACTCCCATGATCCCTTCACCCTCTTATTTTGTATTTACTTCATTGAGTAAATGCTTTGCCACTGCTATCCCTATCCTCAGTGGAATGTAATCTCTTTGAGAGCAAGAACTGTTCTTCCTTTTTCACTTGGCACCTGCCATTCTAAAATGGTAATTTTATATTGATGCTGTATTATTTTTGTTCACACATACTTCGATGAACTTGCCTTCATTAGAAGATGAGCTCAGCAAGAACACATATAATTTCATTCTTTATATACAGGTACAAAGTATCTCTAATATTTAGCACAGTGACTGGCTCATGGATGCCCACAACAAATAAATAATTGTTGATTGATTGATTGCACATATTAGGCACTTAATGAATGCTTATTAAACTTAATATAATGACTTAAACACTAATGAGTGACAGGAACTGAGTTATTACTATTTTTCAGGCAGGCTTGGCTCTTGTTTGGTCTCCCCAGTGATGCCCAGTTGTGATGCTCATTCCACTCTTGGATGAGTTAAAAATGGCATTTCCCATCTTTCATCTTCATCTTCTCAAAGCACCTGGCCAAAACCCTCACCACAGATGTGTGAGCAGCTCTGTTTTTATAGGCACTCCCAAGCCTCAGATGCAGACCGCCTCTGCTTCCTCCCCCACCATTTAAGGGTATAGGCCTACCTCTGTTCTCAGGCCTTTGCCACTAACTTAAGAAGGTCAAAGTTACTTTGTCAGCCTTTTGGGGTTCCCCAGTTACCTGTGAGGGCCCACAGCCAATTAGCATGGGGTCTTCCTCAATATGCTTCCCAAAGGACTTTTGAAGGCAAGCTTAATACCTTGGATGAATACATTTTGAATACTTGAGAATTTTCTTTTACATCTCTATTGAAAATGAAGTGGAAATAACCCAGAGCCTGGAGCCTATTTGTCTGCTGGGTTTGTCTCCTGGCTTTAGCATTTAACCTAGCTGTAGGTCACCTGGGCCTCCTTTTCAGGACCTCAGGTCTCTTTTAAAAATTGGGAACCATTATACCTACAACACCTTCTTTACAGGGTTGTCATGAACAGGGTACTTTGCAAACCATGAAGCACTTATGGAAATGGAGGCTGACTCTTCCCACCCCACCACCTGTTCCCCACCCCAGTTTTGTGGTGTTTTTGAGCCTCTCGGTAGAAGGATATAAACATTCTTCCCTCCCTTGAAAAAACAGGATGTGAAAGACAAGGAAAAAGAGAATTTCTGCCATTACTCAGTCTTATACACTCTACATTCATCTTCTTTTCAATTCAACTAAGTTTGGCAAAGATTTATGAACATGTTAGTGCCTTGGGGATATAAAGTTTAGCTAAGACAAAATCCACCAAATCCTGCCCAGTTTATAACCCATTAGAATTTCTCTGGCTCCATAAGACTGCCCTCTGCTATTCAGTGCCCACTACGCTCCATTCTCTGACCCTCCCTCTCTGCCAACATATGCTTTAGTTTTTTACCTCATCCATTGATATGTGACCATGTCCTGTTTTGAATGATGCTCTCATTTCCCAATTAAACACATCTTTCCTCTTCTCCCCATCTAGCCTCTTGAGCAGAGCCATGGTGTGTTATAATGACAAGAACGCTGAATGTGGGTTCAGAACTGTGTTTAAATCTTTCCTCAGCTACTTGTTAAATGTATGCCCTCCCACCAATGGGTCTAATTTTCCTCCTCCATAAAATGAGGGGATGGAACCCTTCCAGTCAAAATTCTATATGCTTCTGTTAGAAGGCAAATTCTCAACAAAAACATTAATTGAGTAGCAAGCTTTCTCTTCCCCCTCTATCCTTCATTGCCATTCTATTCACATCATATCAACACACCACTCTGTAATTGGGTCAAATTGGTATTTATTGGTTTTTGAAATATCTTAATCATTGGTGTAATGTTCCAAAGCTTTCGTGCAGGTTATAGAAAGAAATAGGTCATGCAGAGCAGACAGGAAGAGTAAGAAAGAAGATAATCTAGAGATAGCTTTGGGGACCCCTTAGGGAATCACACCACTGGGAATTTTCTGAAATATCCACAGTCAGTTGATATTTTAGCAAGTCTCTCAGTGTGGACCCCTGAAGGCTTAGTATAACTATCTCCAGTAGATAGAATTGGGGACTACAGTTCCTTCTTCAAAGAGTGGACTTCTAGCTCCCTATTAGATCTAGCCAGTTAGATGTTTAAGTCTTTGCAACAGAGAGCAAGATGATGAGAGAAGGAAGGCATCCAAGCAGGGACCACTTCTGTGATGAATTCAGGTCTACTCTCCCTCACCAATGCATTATTTATCAGAAAACTTTCCTCCTTCTCTTCCACCCCACAACTATAGGAACGTATTTGAGCTCCCCAAGAAGGAAAGAAAAGAAGAGGATTGGTTTCAGAAGGTTGATCAATTGCAATTTCCCCACCCATCCCTCACCTCCCTTTCAGATCTCAAAGACTATATTTCCAGGCTTAAGTAAAGAGCAACTCTTTAGTGGTCAGAGGTCTCTTCTTCAATGAGTTCCAAGTCAAACTCATCTTCTATAGAACCTCCAACAGGTAGAAGACGGAACTTCTTTCCTCTCAGGGTACATGTGCGGTGCTTGAAATCCAAGATGGCGCCATGGTCTTGGAGTACATCTGTTCCAATGATGGCTTCTTCTGTGCTTGCATTGGCCACCAAGAATTCAGCCTCCATCTCAAACTTCCCCAGGGTCACTTTAGTGTCCCAGATGCCCAAGATCTTCATCTCAGCCCCATTGGCCACTTTTACCACATTTTCAAAGGGTCGAAGGGTGTCTACATCTCCATCAGTAGCCTGCTCCCACAAGTCTGGACTGACCACTGATACCTGGGCTCCAGAGTCCACTAGGAACCTCACAGGAATACCCTCAATTTTGCCTTTGAGGTAATATCCCTTGCCCATACTATTGGCAAATACAATCTCCCTGGGACCATGAGATTGCTTATGCTCAAAATCACTCTCAGAACGGAAGGCTTCAAATAGGGCATCTTTCACAGACTGGCAGTTACCTTTGGCCTCTGGGCTAAGTCCTGTGTAGACATCTAGGGCATCTCCTTTGAGGGACTGAGTCAGGAACTTCATCTGAGTAGAATCATCCCAGTTATTCAGGTCACTGATAACATTAAATTGATGCAGCCAGCGGTAGACATCTAGATTGTGTCCATCAAAATGTTCAGGGGTGAAGGCATGGGTCCTCCCACTCTGACTTCTGACTTCTCTTCCAGCCATAATACCGCTCTCCACTGGACTTACGTGCACAATCCACACAAGGCAGATAAACCCGAAGAGCAGGACAGGATCAATCACGGTGGTGTCCAAGGCAAGTCTCAGCCAGAACTAGGACAACCCTTCAGCAGCCTGAAGAGTTGGAGCTTCCGGATCTCTGGTGAGCAGAAGGAACCCTGGTGTCTTCGAGGGCTCTTAGAGCTTTAGGCAGCCAGCAGCTCCGATTCCTTCCCTCAGACTGCTCTGTGCTGGCTGAGGGTGCTGGAAAAAGGCTCTCCTCCTTCAGCAGGCTGGGCCTTTTTGATTCCTAACGTACCACCTGAGGCTACCCAGTTTTTCTTTGTTGTATTAGGCTCCACCCCCTCATTACTCCACCCCGTGTGGAGCATCCTGACAGACTAGCAGAGTAAGTGCCCCACCTTTGCTACATCTCTCCCAGAGACCCAGCATCATCTCTGCCACTGGGTTAGAAGAAAGAACAGCTAGGGTAAGGAGGGACCCTTTCCCCTCCCTCACTCAGTCACCCTCCTCACCACATACCCAAGAATAAGGATTGGGAAACGAAGAAAGTCTTGACATTCAAGTGTCTGTCAAGCTTAATTCCTTGGACATATTTTAGTGGAGATTTCTTGGAACAGATGGCCTTCAGATCCTTTCATCTCTCAGAATCTGGGATTAGTCAGAGGATGTGGAAAAGAGATGTTCTCTCTTGAGCCCAGCAGCTAGGAAAAAAAATGGAGATAGCTCTCTACCTGAAGGTGCTTTAATATGGTCCAAGACTGAAGGAAAGGTCATCAACCTAAGGAGAGAATTGCCTTTGCCCAAGGCCTCACAAATAAGGAAGTAGCAGAACTGGGATCTGAACCTTTGTCACCCAGTTGTCTTTCTACCACATCAAAATCATTCTGAGGGAGAGGGTTGAGGGCCAAGCAAACACATAAAGGGAGTTGAACTATATGCCCAGATCTTTTTCAACATGAAAATAAGAGCATTTGAGGGTATTTTTCAAAATAATGGGAATATATTCATTTGCACACACACTTGCACACACAAACACACACACACACACACACCTTGACTCATGGTCTTGTTATTGGATCAAACAATGATCATTCAAGAGGTCAAGCCAGGACAAAACCAAAACAAACCATTTCCCTCATATCCAAATGACAGCAGATGATAGACTAACATTTTTCTTACTTAGCTTTTTGCTTATCAGTGAAAGTCTGAAGAGGGGTCTGGACAGAGGAATGTAAAGATCTCCCTCTTTTCTGGGCTTAGTACCTGCTCTGGCTCTGGCCACAGTCCCTTCTAATCACTTCCTATCTACCAAGCTACACCTCTGGCCATGGAGATGACCAAAGTTGCAAGGGGCTTGGGAGCCTGAGAATTTAGGAATGAGAAAGGGCTTCTCCTAAACACCATGGTTTATATCCAAAGCCCAGAGTTCCTTCTCCAGCTCCAGGTTAACCTTGGAAGCCTTGATCTGCTCTCCTTGCCCTTCCTGTCTCTTGTAATCATCTTTCTGCATCCATCATCCACCTGTTGGAGTAGAGACACTTAGAGAGTCTCTCTCTTTTCACCCCTGATAACAATATCAAACTATGGTGAAAATTTAAGTTCTGGCTTCCAAAGCAAGCTGTCAAGAGACCATGTTTCCATGATATATCAAAGGCAGTGGATTATAATGGAAAAAAAGGCAAAATAGATCCTTAAATATGGCTCCTTAAATGCAATTCCAGGTTAAGAGGCCCCTAGATCTTTAGCTGAAAGTATCCTTAGAATCTATCTAGTCCAACCTCCTCATTTCATAGACGAAGAAACTGAGCTCCACACAGGTTAAATGATTTGCCCACTGTTAGTAAGTTAGTAAGAGTAAAAGGCAGGATTTAAACTCAGGTCCTCTACCATTTCTACTCTCTCATACTGCTTTTTGGACCTATTTCCAAGTAGGAATTAGGCCTATAAAATCTTGAGATCAGAAAAGAAACCTAGACTGGGAGCAGGTACCACAGAACTATGTAGTATTTGGGGGTGTATTGTATTTCTAAAGTTAAGACTGAATTGGTGTTTTAAGTTCCCCCAAAAGAAAAGGCTTAGAGAACCAGTGGTACAATGGAGAATATTGTTGGATTTAGAGCCAGGGAGGTCACAATCTCATTTCTTTGCTACTTCTTTGACTTTGACAAATCCCTTATGTTACATACCCCTCGTAGGATGTTTCTCAATGGCAGAACTTTATTTTATTTTATTATTGTATCTCTTGTGCCTTACACATGCAGTTGGTACCTAATAAATGCAGTTGGATTGGATTAGATTGGATTTCACTTCTCTAGGGCCTCCTATTCCTGCCCTGTAAAATGAGGAAGTTGAATTAGATGACTTCCATGTTCCCTCCCAATTTTGAATCTATTATCCCACCCTAAATCTCCCTGATAGTTCAATGATCACTGCTGGAATGTTATAGAGGGATGTTGCTTAAGATGTCCTGGATGGCCTCTGAGATGTTGTCAGTGTTTGCTCTTTTGCCAGTGACAGTAAAGAGTGAAGCCCATATCTATTGGTGTTGGTAGGAGATGGGAAACTTCTGGACTATTGAAGCCATCCATTCTTGTTTCAAGGAGGCCTTCCTAGAGACACTTCCACATTTGTTGTTGAAAAAGCCCGGAAGACCTTGAAACCTCTGACATGAGTTTGAATCCTGCTTTTGCCACTTACTCAGCATGTGATCTTGAGTAAGTCACTTCTTTTCTTAGGAACTTTGGTTTCCTCCTCTGTACAATGGTCATAAAGGATTATACTTGCACTATCCTCAAAAGTTCCTATTATGAAAGCATTCTATAAACCTTAAAGCAGTATGGCAGTGGTTATTATTAATAATATTTATATTATTATTACTCTAGCCAATTGCTTCCCAATATGCAGTTAGCTTCAGGGTCTCAGGTACCTTCTGCTATCTCTGAAGCAACATACCCCTGGAAATTAGGCGCCATTATCCCTTAGGCCCCAGTGTTCATTGATAGAAAATGCCTTCTACAAAAAGATATCCTCTTTGGCCCAATCCCTGCCCCTGAAAGTCACTCTCTACATGTGGAAGGCTAAGAGGACCCCTTTAAGACATTTCAAGTACAGATGGGTACCTCTTTCCCTAGAAATAGTTGGAAGAGAAAAGGACAAGGAATTAGTAGCACATTTATAGCCAAATGGTAGTCCTCTTGACCCATGACTTCTCAGATATAGGGTAGGTATTCCCTAATTCTGATCAAGAAGAAATCCAAAAATTATACAAATTTCCAGAGAAGTTGGCCCCCAAACAAACCAATATCTGAAAAGACCATAGGATGCAGAGCTACAATAGCTATGAAAGATGAAGCCCAACCACTTCATTTGACAAATAAGGAAACTGAGGCACAAAGATGAGCGATTATTTGTCCAGAATCACATGATAAATGTTACAACAAGAGGATTGGAAACCAAACCCTCTGTCTCCAAATCTGGTACCCTTGCCATGAGTTCAACTATTTTTTGACTCTCTGAGGATCCTTGACCACCTCCATCCCAACAGAAATCCTCAGGCTCAGCTTCATTCTTGGAGTGATCTTTGTAATCCAACCACTTCAAAGAGTGACCCTGAGAGGAAGCATGTTACATATTCACCAAACAGGCTCCCTGGTTAAGGTGGGGCTGGAGCATTCCAAAGAAACCAGAGGAAGGCAAATGGTGTAATGGGGGAGGTGCCAAGAGAAGGTGGGCCACTCCATCATTTGCACATTGGAAAAACCTTGAACTCAAAGAGTTGACCTAGCCACCACTATGGTTCAAATGACCTCCTTCAACACACAACAATCACAGGTTCCTTTCTTCCCCAGCCTTGCCCAGGCTTCCTCCATTGGGATCTGCCTGGCCCACAGAGCTGCCATTGGCATCTGGAGAGAAGTCAGTCCAGTCACCTCCTCCAGGGAATGACATCGATCACCTGGTTCACCTGAAAGACCTCATTGTTTGGCATCTGCCACTGACAGATACTTAGGATCAGCCAAGGAGTACATGTGGGTGGAGGGAGGAGATCTAGAACTGGTTTGAAGGAGAGAAGTTAGGCTTGTCTCCCTCTTATCTGATTGAGAACTCAGGCCTGAAAGCTACTGCCTGATTTCATCCCTCTGATCACTTAAGTGGGGTCAATATTAAAATAAGAACCTCTTAAAACGCCGAGTTAGTAAATAAGAATATGTCCCAAAACAGGGAGTTGACATCTTTTTCTCACTGGAGATTTCTAGATGCTTGGACCTAAATTTTCACAGCTAATTAGTCACCAGGATTAGAATCTTGGTCTTGATATTTAATTGAATGGTTTGGGGTTTTATTTTACTCTTTTCCTATTACCTCCCACTTGCTCCTATAGGCAATAGAGAGGCAAGGAAGATTTTTGAGCTAGGAAATGCAATGGAATTGGATCAGCACTGTGAAAAATGAAGATGACTCAAAGAAACATAGGATCACTAAAAGTAAGAGAGATATTTTTTTTTGTTCCAGGCACATGTTTACTCAGAAGTTTAACGAAAGATTTTTCTGCAAAATAACTTTGTATTTCTGGCACCATAGTTCACCATTTCCCATCTGTCCTTATGCTGTTTTCAGTTACAGATGAAATGGTGAGCCTTTCTCCTTAACCTTAGCCCAGATTACTCTTCTCTCTCTCTCTCTCTCTCTCTCTCTCTCTCTCTCTCTCTCTCTCTCTCTCTCTCTCTCTCTCTCTCTCTCTCTCTCTCTCTCTCTCTCTCTCTCTCTCTCTCTCCTTCCTCCCTCCCTCCCCCCTACACTCCATTGTGTAAAGTGAGGAATGTAGGGTGGTTTCCACCTTGCTCTCTGAAATCAACAACAAATGTTTTCAGTTGCTGTCAATGGATAAATAACATAGAATAACCACTCATATTCATATAGTGCTTTAAGGCTTCAAGAACAGCATGCTGGAGACAAAGAATATTATTAGATTTGAAGTCAAAGGACATAGATTTGAATACTGGCTTCATTTGCTACCTGGGACAAATTCCTTCTCTGGGTCAGTTTCCTCATCTGTAAAATGATCTATATGTAATATAGGTATCACTGAAGGAAAATCTCCCAGAATGTCTCTGACTATGGGTGATTCTGTGTTCTCAAAGTTCATGTAAATGGAGCACAAGCTTGGGGAGTCTAGAAAGCCTTTGAGGATGGGTTGGTCAAGGGACTATGTTTCTGGATTTAACCCAGCTGATCCCAAGTGGTCTCGACTGACCACTGAGTGAGAAGGAATTTGGGGAGTTCATAGAAACTCATGAAGACCATTGCTAAGGCAAGCATGCCTGGTGATCTGTAGGTTCAGAAAGGACCACCCTGATAACATCAGAAATTTTTTGGCAAGTTAGTCACTCAATTGATGAGAATTTATTAGGCACCCACAATGAGAGGACAATAAACATAGCATACTTACCTTTCTAGGACATTTAAGTTTTCTCACAGCAATCCTAAGTGGCTAAGTCACTGACCTAAATTTTCATAGATAATTAGTAACCAGGATTAGAACCCTGGTCTTCTGACAGTTAATTGAATGGTGAAGAGTTTTGTTTTTATTCTTTTCCTATTATATCCTATAGGCAACAAGAAGGTAATGAAGACTGAGCTAGGAAATGTAATAGAATTGAATCAGCACTGTGAAAAATGAAGATGACTCTAAGGAACCTAGAACCACAGAGTTAGAACTAGGAGAGAGATCAGAGGTCAGCTAGTCCAACAGTCTTATTTTGCAGATGAAGAAAGTGAGCTGAGTTTCATTTTTCTGTTTACTTCTTTTGTTCTTGACTTGTCTAAGACATTCTCTTCAGTCGACAAGACACATGCAAAAGGTATGTGAAGACACCCAGGATGAGGACAAGAAAAGTTTTGCCTTTTCAGTCCAAGACTTTCTTGAGAGTACTCTGGATTTTTGTTGCTGGTTTGAACTGGGGCCTTTTTGGCTTTTGGATCACATTCCAACTGACCTCTTCAGGGAACAAGTATTTTTCCTGGATAATAAGTCAGAGCTTAGATACCATCATCTTGTAAGTGTAATCTAGAAAGTACAATCCCAAATGTTCATACTTAGAATCATAGAATAGCAGAACTAGAAGGGATGTTACAGATCACTAGAACAAACCTTTCAAGCTCTCATTGTTCTCCTACAGCTTCACTGCATCTCCCAGCACTTAATCCTGGCCGCTTGGCCTCTCATACTGGGAAGAACTCAGTGTTAATTGTAAACTTGGGAAATTTGCTGAGAACTCCTTCTTCTAAAAAGTTTATATATTTAAACAAAAACGATTTAAGAAATAAGTGCCATCTATTGCCAAATTCTGGAAGACATCATGACTTGCTCATTTCTATATAGACAAGTTCTATGACTTCATATTTCAGTTCAGGGCTGGGCATCCATGGACATGAGTACTCCCTTCCTAGGCAGGGTTGGGCATCCATGGACATGGGTGCTCCAAAGGACACAATTGTCTCCCTTTCCAGTGCTTTAGCAGGTCATTCTTTCTCAGTGGCTGTGGTTTAAAATTTTCATTTGTTGGCAGGCAAGTCTCTGATAATGAGCCCCTTTGCACTTACTAAGGCTAATTCTAGACCAGCACTGGTGAATGTTTTTGAGTTTGCATGGCCAAACTGCAACTTCAAGCTGCCTGTGAACCCACCTCCCAACCCCCCACCCCACATTACCCCAGAAAGCAGAGGAAGGAAGTGCTTGCATTGGGCAGCTCAGCAAAAAGGTGGGGCATGCAAAAAATGTCCTCATGGGCTATTGAGAGGGAGAATGGAGCAGCCCCCTCTGTGCCACTCTGGCACCCATACCATGCCTTTGCCAACATGGTTCTAGACCATGGTTACAATGTTTATCATAGAACCATTCTTGAAAGTCCTTTCTGACTTGGTAGAAACTGCCAGAAAAAGGAAGCCAGAGAGGGTATAAGACCTTATCTAAACATTCAAAATGTAACTAAAGGAATACTAGTTCTCCATGATAAGGCATCAAAGAAGAATGTCAGTGGAATGCCTTGACATCCATAGAAAAACAATCTTCTGCTAGAAACTACTCAATCCCAGAGGCATTCATTTTATTTTTAATAGTCTTTGTTGTAGAGTCTTGTCAAAAGTGTTTTTAAGTTGGTGTTAAAAACAATTATAATCATAACCACTATTTTTCATCTTCTTAAGTCCTCTATTGGTTTATATTGATTATGATGCTAAACAACCCACAAAGCAGGACCATAGCAGAACAGTTGGAGAAACTGAGGAAAATATTGATAGGTTGATCTCTAGTTGGTCTGGACTTAGTAGTACCCTTCCCTTTGGGAGCAAAACAGGAGGCCATACCCATAATGGTTGATGAGACTTCCCATAGCCTCACCTCTATATCTCTGAGCTTGAATTCTTGTGTCACAGCTACTCACTCCATCACTAGTTTCCTGTCCAGCTTACTTGCTTCCATTTCCTAGTGCCTCAGCACTGGGTTTTGTTCTCTGAATTTTAATTCCTTAGGAAATTTTAGCACCTGAAGTACAGAGATAATTCATAGTTGTATTTTAGGTTATGTTGGGGGCTGCACTGAATGATTCACACACACTTACCTGTTCTTTCATGTAGAAGAGATATAAATTGCTTGTTGTTCAATTTTTTCTATCATGTCCTACTCTTTGTGGCCCCATTTGGGATTTTCTTGGCAAAGATATTGAGGTGATTGACCATTTCCTTTTCCAGCTCATTTTACAGAAGAAGAAAATGAGGCAAACAAGGTTAAATGACTTGCCTAGGGTCACATAGTTAGTAAGGGTTTATGGCTACATTTGAACTCAGGTCTTCCCAATTCTACTCCCAGCACTCTATCTACTTTGCCACCTAAGTCCCCCAAACTACTGGTTTTGTTACTGAAATGGTCATCTGGCATGAAGGGGAAAGTAGGGATGGGGGTTCAGGGTGTAACCAGGATATGTCAGGTGGTGACTGGAGTGAAGTATTAACCTGAGACCTAGATTTGGAGTCACTCTGTGGCTGACATGGGGTCCAGAAAAAGGGAGACAGTGTGTGGCAATGGTAGGAGGAAAAGTCTGGCTGTGATTTGGGTTCATTTGTTCAACAAACCTTAATTCAGTATCTTCCATGTGTGAAGCCCTGTGCCAGCTCTGGGAAGATAAGTAGTATATATTAAATATGGTCCTTGCGGCATAGAGCACATGGTCAAAGTGGGATAAACCATAAGAAGAGATAACTGTCATGTGCAATACATGCGAGGCAGGATGCAGGGTCTACTGGTAAGAACACTGAATTTGTAGTCAAGAGACCTGACTCCTAAGCCTACCTGCCCCTCTCCAGCTGTGTCATTTTGGACATGTCACTTAGATTCTCTGGATCTTAGTTCCCCCCTCTGTAAAGCAAGGAGACTATAATCATACAGTCTTTAAGCACCCTCATAGTTCTAAATCCTATGATAAGTAAATTAGAAAAGTGAAAACCAAGCACTAGCCTTGGGATATGGGGGTGTCATTGTTGTGGCTCAGTCAATTCAGTTGTGACTTATTCTTCATGACCCCATTTGGGATTTTCTTGGCAAAGATACCAGAGCAGTTTGCCATTTCCTTCTCCCAATTATTTCACACTGAAGAAACTGAGGCAAATAGGTAAAGTGACTTGCCCAGAGTTACACAGCTAATGAGTATAAGGAGGCCAGATTTGAACTAAGGAAGATGAGTCTTCCCAGCTCTGGGCCAGTACTCTATCCACTGCACCATCTAGATGCCCATATGGGAATACCAGATTACCAACCAGGGGAATCGGAGGTTTTATGGGCTTAGAGGTGAGTCTGTGGTTGGTTTAGGTTTATTCTATGATTAGTAGATTGGTCAAAGAAAGGGATTTGGAGGACAGGTAGAGGCAAAGCCCAAAGTTCTCCTTACCTCCAAATGCCTCAAATTCCCTAAGAGTCACTTAAGAATAGGTGGATTGCTATGCTGATGGGTGACTTGAGCTCTGGTTAGCTAAGCAGCATGACCCTGAGTGACACCTCCCTTTTTCCAGATCATAGAAAATCATAGATCATTATAAACAAGGTTAGGTATTGAAGAGGTGACACCCTCATTATTATCAATTAACATCTCCTGAATGTTCCTTGCAAGAGACAGAAGGTTCTTCTCAGGGAGCAGAGTCAAACCAAGTCAACAAGCATTTATTAAGCATTTACAGACGTCAGGAAAAACTCTGCCCTTGAGGACACAACTCAGAGCAAGGAAGGAAATTGTGGAGATAGGGTTTATCTTGATATGAAAGGAAACTTCCCAATCATGAAAGGTTTCTGAAATGCAAAGGGCTGCCTTGGGAGATAGTGAGTTTTCCATCACTGCAAATCTCTAAAGAAATAATAGATGGCACTTCTTTACGTTACTGTCAAAGATATTATTCTGGGTTGGGTTAGGATGCCTCTGTGGTTCTTTCTAGCTCTCAGATTCTATGATCCCAAGATATCTCTATGAAAGTTATGTTGTTATGAATGTGGATCTGAATTCCATGGGATATCCATGATCATTGCCTCAGTGTGTCCAGTCCTTCCACTCCAAGAGCAAAGGGGAAATTAAAATGAGAAATATGGTCATTCCTTAGGAAAACCTTTATAAGCCTCAGTTTCCTTACTTAAAACACAAATGACATATAGTTATGTGGCACAGTAGAAGGAGCACCAAACTTGAGGACAGAAAGATCTGAATCTAAACCCAGTCTCATACACTTACTAGCTGTGTGATCTTGGACAAATCACTGAACTCTGTTTGCCTCAGTTTCTTCATCTGTAAAATGAGCTTGAGAAGGAAATTACATATTAATCCTGTTTCTTTGCAAAGAAAACCCCAAATAAAGTCATGAAGAGTTGGACATGACTGAAAATTAACTGAACACAGCATTGTAGTGAGGATAAAATGGCATAGCATTTGTAAAGTGCTTTGCAAAACTTAAAGTACTATATAAATACTAGCTATTAGTATTCCAAATCTAAAATCTAACGTTTTTAATGCATTTTACATATTCTTACCCAGATAGATATTCTTTTATCTAATAATGTAAGCACCTTGAGATCATACGAACTCTTCATTTTATTTTTGTTTCCCTTAACACCTAACATAAAGCCTGGCACCTAATAAATTGATTGATTGATTCTAGATTCTGTGAAATAAAGCTCCCATAACAGCTCTGCTTTTTTACATTTTAAAGATCCTCTATATTTTAAGGCTCTTCTCTAGTCTGTGTTCTAATGTGGCCATTAGCTCTGATATTCTGTTATGTTTGTCTTGTCATAGTTGATGATCTTTTTCTTAAGGCTACATTTGCAGCATCTGAAAGTTGTCTTAACCCTAGTCTGACTTTTAGTAGCACTGGACATTTGGGCATAGACATCATGTTGAACTCTAGAAGGTACCAGTATTCTGGAGTAGTATTTATAGAGATGTAGTGTGGCTAGGGATGAAGGCCAAAGAAAGGAAATGAGGTGGACATCAGGCTTATGGAGGTAGGTACCAATAACTATGGTTAGGATTTGACCCTCTTCAGGATCAGTGGCTTGACCCAAAAGTCCAGGGCCAAATATGGCCTTCCTCCTTCTCCATAGACTTTTGGCCAAAATAGAACAGGAAAGAGAGTATAATGTGGTGCAGTGGAAAGAATACTGGTTTGGAAGTCAGAGTATCTGAGTTCAGATTCCAATTCTGCCATGTTACCTGTGTAATCTTGGGCAAGATATTTCACTTTTCTAGACCTCAGTTTCCCCATTTTAAAAGGAAAGGTTGGAATAGATGGCCCCTAGAGTCCCTTCCAGCTCTAAATCCATTATCCGATCATCTTTTACTGTAGCCTACCTGAAAAACGGTTTCATTTTTTAATTTTTGGATCCCTAGCACCAGCAGGCATTCAATGAATATCTGTTCAATTGAATTTAAATTAATTGAACTGGATCAAACAAAAACAAAAACACTGATTCATTCAAGAAAACATTAATTGGGAGTTAAGGGAATGGGAAAGACAAGTCCAGTGAGTGATGAGTAGCCCAATCCTCATATTTCCATAGTGGGAGTTAGTAAGAATGGTAAGATGAAATCAGATTGTTGAGACCTTGAATTCCTTGAACCTTACTTGGCAGAGCAAGAGGTGACCTTTGAAAGTTTTGACACAGGGAGACTCATGGTCAGACCTGTGCTTTAGGAAGATTATTTTTGACAGCAGTGTGCAGATTTGATAGAAGAGAAAGTAGAGCCTGGGAGATGAGATAGGAAGTTATTACAGTAGTTTATATGAAAGGTAATGAGGCCTTAAACCAGGGTGGTGGCTGTTGGGGAGAAGGTACATGTTGCAGAAGTAGGATACATCGGACTTAGTGACTTATTGGTTGGGGTGGAGTTGAGAGAGAGGGAGAAATCAAAGGTGACTTAGGGTTTCCAGCTTGGGACACTGGTGGCATCATAAATAGAAAGGAAGGAGCATGTCACATTTATGGAACAGTAAGGACATGAACCTAGCAAAGCAGACAATGTGTATTATGAAATGATAAGAAAAAACACTGGATGGATGAGGGGGAGTTGGATTATGGAAGTCTTTGAGATCCAAAGGAATTTAGATTTCAAGTCCTAGCAAAAAGAACCATCAAAGAGTTTTGGGCAGAGAAGAAAACAGCTCCTCCTTTCTGATCATCTCTTTCTTTTTTTTGGCTATTAATTTCAGTTTTTCAATTGCCTGTCGAAACAATTAAAAAAATGATTTTCTGGGGGCAGCTAGGTGACTCAGTGGTTAGAGAGCTAGGCCTGGAGATGAAAAGTTCTTGGTTCAAATTTTGCCTCAGATACTTCTTTGCTGTGTGATCCTCAGCAAGTCACTTAATTCCCATTGCCTAGTCCTTACTGATCTGCCTGAGAACCAATATTCTAAGATGGAAGGTAAGAGTTTCTAAAAAATTGTTTTCTGGACTTTAACAATCCATATTTTCTCCTTCCCTCTCCTACTCCCTCCACAAATGGTAAACAATTGGATAAAGTTTTTATACTGTTGTCATATGACACAAATAGCTATATTCTTCATGTTGTGAAAAAGACATTTCACATATATAAGAAAAACCTCATAGAGGAAATTAGGCGAGCAATGTATGGTTCAATCTGAATTCATACCTTGGCAGTTCCTTCTGCGGCTGTGGAGAGCATTTGTCATCATGAGACCTGTGAGATTGTCTTGGATCCTTGCATTGTTGATTAACATTTAGCCCTTCACAGTTGTTCATCATGCAATATTTCTATTACTGTATACAATGTTCTCCTGGTTCTGCTCACTTCACTTTGCATCAATTAATACAAGTCTTTCCAAGTTTTTCTGAAATCATCCCATTCCTCATTTCTTATAGAACAATAGTATTCCATTACAACCATATACCTCAACTTGTTCAGTCATTCCTCAGCTGATGGATACTCCTTCAGTTGCCCCCACAAAAAGAGCTGCTATAAATAATTTTGTACAGGTAGGTCCTTTCCCTTATCTTTGATCTTTTTTATGTACAGACTTAGTAGTGGTATTTCTGAGTCAAAGTTTTGGTCAAAACTGGGCACAGTTTTATGGCCCTTTGGACATGTTCCCAAAGTCTATTTTCTAGTGGTTGCAGTTTCAGAAAATTTGGTCAGGAAAAACCCCTCTAAATCAGAGTTGATCAGAAATTGAATGAAATCCTTATCACTGGTGGTATGTAAGCAGAAGCTAGATCACTATTTCTCAGGTAACATTTAGAGCTAGAAAGGACTGGGTCTATGAGGGCAACTTGTTTTAAAGATGAGAAAATGGAAATCTAGAGTAAGCTGACTTATCCAAGGTCATATACATTATAAATAAGCCATAGAAGTAAGATTGGAAACTGTCACTCCCAATTCTAGATTGACTAGTAATTCCACTAAGCCTTCTTCAAGTATGGGTTGGATTAGAGCCTTCTGAATTATCTTTTAATATGAGAATTTGAAACTTTTTGAGGCTGTACAGCAGCCTTGCCCAGCGACTATTTCAGAAACTTAAAGATTTATCTCCTCACCCATCTTTAGACCAGGGATACATTATATTTGAATGGCAAGAGTTCATTTACTCTTGGTAGAAGGCATCTATTCAGATTTTTATTTCTTTGCTTTACTGTTTTATATCCCTCCACTCCAGAAAAGGTGGAGGGATGTTTGTAAAGCAGGCTTAAACAGCTTCTTTAACATCAAACAGCTCTTGGTAAATAGCTCTGCAATGTGTGAAGTTTTGAGGTATCTGAAACATAGGAATTGGGTCACCCTCCCAATGCAGGTGGATTTTACTCCACCAAAACACACAGCTTACCCCACAGTGAGCGGGCTTCTGTCAAACCCAAATTACCTCAAAGGCAGCTTTGAACTGAGGCCAAAATAGCTTCAGTTGCTGCTAATAACAATTGTCACTATACATAATGCAGAGGTGTGGCTAGAAAATAACTCCTGTGAAAAAGATCTGGGGGGTTTAGTGGACTTCAAACTCAGTGGCAGCTCTAAAATCTTACCTAATTTTAGATTGAATGAAGAATGATATAATGTCTGGAATGAGGGAGGAGATGCTGTAGTGATGGAAAGAATACTACTTCTAGGATCAGAGAACCTGGATTCAGATCCTACCTCTTAATGCCTATTACCTATGTGAGCTTGGACACATCATGCAACATGGGCTTTAGTTTCCTCATCTACAAATGAAGAAAGTGGATTATAATTTGGATTATATAATGAAAACAATATGGATTATGATATGAAAATTATAAATAAATATACATATATACGGAGAGAGAGAGAGAGAGAGAGAGAGAGAGAGAGAGAGAGAGAGAGAGAGAGAGAGAGAGAGAGAGGAAGGAAGGAAGGGAGGTCATGGAATCAGGATTACCTATGTCCAAATGTGACCACAGACACTAACTGTGTAACCCTGAGCATATTCCTGAATCTCACTTGACTCAGTTTCTTCACCTATAAAATGAGATCCTTTAAGTTCTACCTGAAATCCTATCTTCTACAGAAAGACTTTCCTAGTCCCACTTAATTCTAATGCCTTCCTCATGTCATTGTTTTAAAACTACTGTTTTCAACCCTTACTTTATGTCTTAGTTACAACTCTAAGACAGAAGAGAAGGGTAAGGGTTAGGCAGTTAGAGTTATGTGACTTGTCCAAGGTTATACTAGGAAGTATCTGAGGCCAAATTTGAATCCAGGTGCTTCCGACTAGGTCTGACTCTCTAACTGCCCCACCCCCACCCCATGTCAATTTTTACAATTTATCTTGAAGATAGGGTCTATGTATAAAGAGGGCTGTTCAAGGAGTCAGTCAACCCAAGATCTAGTCTCAGCTCTGGCATTTAATAGTGGTGTGATTTTAAAGAAGTCACTTCCCTTCTCTGGGGGACCAGTTTCCTCATCTGCGAAATGAGGGAGTTTGACAAGATAACTCCTAAGGTCCTTTCTAGCTCTGACATTCTGTGATCTATTGTCTATGGCCCCTTCCAAGTATGATGTTCTATGCCCTAAGTTTCAAGGGTCCTTTTATCTCCAACTTCCTGTGGGGCCTGGCATAGCACTAGGAAGAGTAAAAGCTTAATGAATACTTTTTGAAAGTGCCCTAGCATATTTTTCTGGGGTCCTGTAGTTCAGTGAAGAGTTGGTATTATCATAATTCTAAACTCAACTTAAGTTAAGGTTCAGAAAAAAAATCTTGACCCAGCAAAGCACTGTTTCTCAACTGATACATAAATTTGTGACACTTTGGGGTTGATAATTTACTTGCAAATTCACCCATGAGGTTTCATAATATCCTGGGTTTCCTCATGCCCCGTTGCTTGTTTTTGGCCAGAGGGGAGAGGATGGAAGGTGGAGGTAGAGAAACTCTTAAGGTCAAGAAGTGTAGACAGTAGGAGCAGCAAATGATTGAGTGGAGTCCCATCAAGATCTGTTGATGTATCCAGGTCTGGCTATAGATATATCTAGAAGGTAAGCTTCTCAAGGAAAGGAGCTATTCTTTATATAGTATTGGGTCCTCAGTGTTAAGCACAGAGCCTTATACCTAATAATTCTTCAAGATGACCTCAATGTAGAATGTGAGATCTCTCTCCACCAATGCATATCACAAATCCTTAGTAGATCATCTTTGAAAGTTTCCATGATCCAAAATAGGAGAACATGAGTTTGTGATCAACCCCTTGCTGATAAACCTCTCCACAATTAGCTGCGATGGTCTTTGGATGATGAAGGACACATGGCTTGTCATTGGATTCATAGCAAAACCTTATCAGCCTACCAGGAACTCTTTTAACCTGGCATTCTTGCAAAGAATTCCAGTATAACATTCATATTTCCCAATTCCCCTCTTCCAACTGTTTTAGAAAAGAAAGACAATTTAGAAAAATCATTCAGCCCAGGATTATTTTCCTATAAGGTTATTATAAGCCCCCTGAGGGCAATGACTAGGGAAATTATCTTTGTACCTCTCCTATTGCTAAGCTCAGAGCTGTGTGGATGAAATTAATATATAGAATCATAGATGTCTTCAGGCAGAGGCTAGATGGCTACTTGTCAGGAATGGCATAGAAGGATTCATGTTTCACGTAAAGGTGGTATTAAATGATCTCTGAGGTACCTTCAAATTCTGAGGATCTCTGATGCTATTTGACCAAAGAACCTCTTCCTCTCTTCAAGATTCACTAAGATGAAGTTAGTAAGAATGGTTTGAGGGAAGAGCAGTGAAGTGGGGGACTATATTGTGACTTCCTGGGTGGTTCTTGGGATTGCATGTGAAGGCACAGGACAGATTGTGTGGCACAGAAAGAAGGGGATTTCTATGGTAGAACATGGGAGCTGTTTGAACAATGATGTCAGCACCTCCTGATCATATTCCCTAACAGAATAGGACAGGGCAGAGCAGGAAACGTGGCAATTAAATGGTTAGAAGGAATTTGAGGAGGAGGTTGTATTTTGGGACAGGGATGAGGTAATTTTACCAAGACATCTTTGGGTATACTGAATGTCTACAGCTTCCTCAGAGTTTCTCTTTTGAATATCATGACAAAGTAGCATTTGATTTTTCCAAGGTGAATTCTCTGACCAATTTGGTTTGCTGAGATATACACACCAATTTGGGAGCCATAACCTTAAATCTTATTGACTTTCTCAAATGCCCTACCCCTCACCACCTGCCAGTTTAATTTTCAAAGGATCCATAGCATTCTACCACATTGTAGAATGGAAAAAAAATCCAGTGGATTTCCACTCTAATCAGTAGAATCAAAGAATCTCAGAACTCAAAGGAACTGCAGGCAGCATCTTATCTAACCCCAAACTGAGTAGGAATCCCTTCTATGATGTCACTGACAAGTGATCCTCCAGATTCTAAGATGCCCAGTGAAGAGGGAATCTATTACCTCTCAAGGCAATCCATTCTGCTTTTAGATGGATCTTATCATTAGAAAGTTTCTTATACTAATTTCTTGTTGGGAGCAGGTCAGTGGCTCAGTGAATTGATTGTCACACCTAAAGATGGGAAGTCCTGGGTTCAAATCTTACCTTAGATACTTCCTAGCTGTGTGACCCTGAGCAAGTCACTTAACCCCCATTGCCTAGCCCTTACTGCTTTTCATGTTGGGATCAACACACAGTACTGGTTCTAAGACAGAAAGTAAGGCTTTAAGAAAACATTTAAAATAAGCTGTTTGTTGGTTTGGATTGGGTCAGAACTGAACTGAAATGTGTACCTCTATGACTTCTTTCCATTGTTTTTAATCCTTTTTTTGTCTTTTGGAATCAAATGCAAAACGAGTCTAATCATTTGTCAACATGTCTTATGAACATTTGATATCAGCTCCAGTAAGGAAGACTCATTTTCTTGAGTTCAAAACCAGCTTCAGATGCTTAACAGCTGTGTGATCCTGGGCAAGTCAGTTAACCCCCATTGCCTAGCCTTTACTGCCCTTTTGGCTTAGAACTGATATTTAATATCAATTGTAAGGCAGAAGGGAAAAGTTTAATAAAAAAAAAACCATGTAGTTTGATCAGAACAAGAACATAGCAGAACTATCATTTCCTTTGCAATGGATTCTAGGTATCTGTTAATACAACCTAGAATTGACTTTCTTATATTTATACCTTATACTCATATAGTTTATGTAACAGTATCTAAAACCAGAAACACATGTATCCCTTTTAAATGTGATCATTTTAAATTTAGTCATCTTAGATTTGATTATTGATTGGGCCTGTTGAGGTCTTTGGGAATCCAGATTCTTTCATCCAGTAGTACAGCTCCACCTCCCAACTTCATATCCTCCACACTTTTGATAAGTATTCCATAATAATTTGGTTGAAACCATTCAGGTCCTGTTCAAACACTGTACTTGAGATTTCCCTATTGCATGACACAGATTTGCTTCTGGGTTCTTATGTTTAGCCTTTTCTGAATGAACTCAACTGTGCTATCATTTGATACACATCTCTCTAACTTGCAATTTTTCCATATTGCTGGAATTTAGGTATCCTATGTCTGGAAAATTTCTCTGATCTACCAGTCAAGCAATCCTGTTTGAAAAAAAATGGGAAGATGATAAATGAAGTTACTCTAGCATGCTTTGTACTTTTTAAAAATTATTTTTTCCAATTAACAATCATTTGCTTCCTTTCCCTTTCTATCACCCCTTCCTCCACTGGAAAAAGAAAAACAAAAGCCCTGCAACAAATAAACATATTCAAGGAGGAGGCATTTTCACACCCATGCCCACATTGGTCATGCAAAAATGCATGTTTCATTCTGCATATGTAATCTGTTTCCTCTTTATCAGGAGATGGGCAGTATTCTAAATCAATCCTCTGAAATTGATGTGTTGATCAGTCTTTACCTCTGTCAAATTATTTATTTTGACAATGTTGTTGTTATAGTACTAATTATTCTCCAGGTTTCTTCTGCTCATTTCACTCACATTTAAAAGTGAGGTTCCGATGAAACTTGTTCCTTCCTCTTCCTCATCCATATAGATTTTACTATGGTCTTTTGATTAGGTGAAATAATCTGCCCCTCCCCCCAAATCTTCCTCTTTTCTTCTCTAACTTTTCCTTTTCTTTCTCCATTACCAAAACATAAAAAAGACTCTTATTTGACTTTCTCTATGACCCCTACTGACATCACAGTTCTTAGGAAATGATTGTATCATCCTCCCCTCCCCATTAGAATGAAAATGCTTCATCCATATAAAGTATTTTGCTTTCATTCACTTGTATTTATTTATCTTTTTGTGTTTCTCTTTTCCTTCCATATTTGTATCTCAAAGCTTTTACTTTAACTCCTATCTTTTCATCAGGAATTTTCTATTACATTATTATACGAAATTATGCTGGGTATGTTATTCTTGGTGATCAGTCTTCATCTTCTTTATAGTTACAGCTGCTAAATCATGTATGATCCTGACTGTGGCTCCTCAGGGTTTAAACTCTTTTTGACAACTTGCAGTATTTTTCCTTTGATTTTTGAAATCTCTGAGTTTGGGTTATAATGTTCCTGGGAGTTTGCATTTAAGGATTTACTTCAGGAGGCTACCAGGAGATTCTTTCTATTTTCTCTTTGCCTTCTGGTTCTATGAGGACTGAAAAGTCTTCTTTCATGCTTTCTTGAAATATGATACCCAGATTCTTTTCTTGCTCATGGATTTCAGTTAGTCCAATATTCTTTTAAAAATCCTACCTACTGTCTTAGAATCAATGCTATATGGTGGCACCAAGGCAAAAGAATAATAAGAGCTAGGTGATTTATAGTTAAATGACTTACCCAGGGTCACACTGCTAAGAAGTATCTGATGCCAAGTTTGAACCCATGACCTCCTATCTCTAGGCCTGGCTCTCTATCCACTAAGCCACCTCACTGTGCCTAGTCCAATGATTATTAAATTATTTCTCTTCGATAGGTTTTTAAGGTCAATTGATATTTACATGAGATAACTCATTTTATTTATTTTTTTAATCTTCTAGGTTTTGATTTTTTTATTTTCTCATGGAATCATTCACTTCTGTTTGGTTCACTTAATTTTCAGTGAGTCATTTCCTTGGAGGAGTTTTTGTACATATTGTGTCAACCTTAAAATTTTTCAAGTTTCTTCTCCACAGGTCTCATTTCTTTTCTAATTCTTTTCTCCATTGTTCTCATTTCAATTATATTACCTTTGAAAACTCATCTTTATAACACCATTTGTTCCAGGAATTCTATAGCTTTACTCACTTTAACTCTGGAAGCACAATGTTTTCTTGAGCCACCTCCTATGGGAGAGAAGCCAACAACTCAGCCAGACACCATTCACCCAGAAATAGCAAGTTTATCTTGTGAGGTCTCCAAGACAACTGTAGAACTTGATGATAGCAGGTGTACATAATCATATGAGTTTGTATGTTCAAATATGTGTATATATGTATATAAATGTGAGTTTATGAATGTGGATGCTTGTGAGGTTGTACATCAGTGTATGTGTAAATAAGAATGTACACATTTCATGGAAGCACTGGTATAACATCCTTTTTGTCAATTTTGTCAAATTTTGTTTCTACGTGTAACTGAAAAAATGAATAATTTTTTAAAAGAGTATATGTGCTTTTGACAATGAATATGTGTATATGGGTAATAGTGTTATTGAGAGTGTGTAAGTGTAAGCATTAATCTGTGATTGGGTGTGAGTGGATTTGTGTGTGTATGTGTGTATGTATCTATCTAGTGTGATTGCGCTGTTTTAGTGTATGAATGTGTTGGGGGAGCAATAGGAAGGGAGAAGCACAGAGAATCATTTTTGAATCTTTTCCTAGAGAGCAGGGATTAAAGGCTAACTAAATAGATAAATCTCAGGGCCCTGTGGGTCACAATTCTTATCATAAAGTCATAAACATCAACCCCAAGGCCAGTGCAGGAGGCCAATAGGAGCAGAGAGACCTACTTGGTACATTCTCAGAAGAGAAATCATCAGTGTGTGCTTAGAGATCCAAATTGATGGAGGTTCTTGTGGTCAAGCATATCTGCTTCCTTACAGAAACATACTAAAACCAAGTTTTCAAAGATCCCTGGGGCAGGAGATATCATAATCCCCCAGGGTAGCCTGTTGGCCCAGAAGATCTGCAAAGTAAAATTCTGAAAGAAATTAAACTGAGCCAAATAAAGCATCAAATTGCAGCTAGGGAGAATATTCAGGAAACAACAAAACTAGAATGTGGGGTCCTTCTCACATGTCAATGCAATATGCTTTTAGGGAGCACCTAATTCTGAAAAACACTAATCCTACTATTCCTCAACTATAGTTTCACTCCTTTGAGGCCACATGGTATGGTGTAAAGGATACTGGATTTGGAGTTAGGGAACCTAGCTTTCCATCCTGTCCAACTAAATTCAGTATATCTCTGCCCCACTCTGAGCCTTACATCCCCTGTATATAAGATAGTATCTGTTGGCATCAGGAGTTCTTAACTTGGGATCCATGAACTTGTTGGGTTTTTTTTAAATATATTTTGGGGGTAGTGAGGTGGCTCAGTGGATTAAGAGCCAGATCTAAAGACAGGAGGTCTGGGGTTCAAATGTGAACTCAGACATTGCCTAGCTGTGTGACCCTGGGCAAGTCACTTCACCCCTGTTGCCTAGTTCTTCTGCCTTAGAACCAATACTTAGTATTAATTCTAAGAAGGAAGGTATGGGTTGAAAAAAATGAAAATATATCTTGATAACTGCATTTCAACACTTTTTTTGCAATATATGTATTTGCAAATGTATTTTATTTAATGCATTTCAACACATTATTCTGAGAAAGGATCCATCAACTTCACCAGATGCCAAAGGAATTCATGACAAAAAAAATAGTCAACACCCCCACCTAGATGATCCATAAGCTCTTCTTACCATCCTAAGATTCTGTATTTAGCCATTTGGCCCAGATTGCACTCCACCAGGGTAGGGATTGAGTCTTTTATTTACTTTATATCCCTCCCTCTACCACAGTTGTCCAGTGTCACAGTGGTAACCCTGAGTTCTCTGTAACTATGGGAGTGGAGCTGGAGATCAAGCCCCGGCATGTCCTGTCATGCTTGGAAAAGTTGGGAGCATAATTCCAGCAACAGCTTACATGTCAGTCATCAGATGACCTGCTTAGCTTAGTGTGGAAAGGGTCCTCACTAGTGAGGTACCATGAGTTTGTTAAGTTTTTGGCCATAGTACCACAGGTTCTATCCATGAAGGCGTGGAGTGGTCCAACTATGGATCAGTACCAGAAACATGTTCTCTAATGAAATCACCATCTTCTCCACTTAGTCTTTCCTGATATCCCCAAATGCTAGTACCCTTCCTTAACTACCTTGAATTGATTTGTATTTATTCTCTTTACATTCATCACGTACATGTTTATACAGGGTGTCTGAAAAGTTTTCAGACAATTTAAGCATTAGTAGTTTGGTAAGCTTTAAATAGGTTTAATTGATTTAAGCTCTCAACTTTAACTGCTCTAAGACTTTAGGGACACACTGTATGTGTACTTGCTGTCTCGCTGGTTAGAATGCCAGCTCCTTGAGAATAAGTATTGTTTTGTTCTTTGCATTTGTATCGCCATTGCCTAGAATGGTATCTAATACATAGTATGTGTTTAAAAAATGCTTTTTGGTTAATTAATTATCTCTTCTCTTACAGTGTGTGCTCTTTGACAGTACAGACTATTTCACTTTTGTCTGTGATCCTTGTGTCTCTCACAGAGCTTGGCAAACAGTTGGAACCCAATAAATGCATATCAATGGATTAATGATTGAAGTGATAAAGCAGTGATGGTGAACCTTTTAGAGATGGAATGCTGCCCCCTCTCCCCCAGAGACTGAGTGCCAAGCCCTGGCCCACCAAGAGAATGAATGCTGCTCTCTGCCCTCCCCCACCTCACCCCTTAGCCCTTCCCCTTACCCCAGACCATGTGGGGGGCGGGGGGGGGAGGAAGCTGTTCCATTGGACTACTAGGCAGAGGGGGCAGCTAAAATGAGGGATGTCCTCAGGCACATGGAGAAGGTGAGGGGAACAGCTCTGTCCCAAGACCCTCTGGCTTTCTAGTAATGAACTGTGGAGGGGGACTGTAGGCATTCCCACAGAGATGGCTCTGTATGCCTTTTTGGCACATGTGGCATAGGTTTACCATCATAGTGATAACATATACTGCTTTCTGGGACTCTGTATATAGAAAACATTTAATAAATATCAATATAAACACCTATATAAAGCACCTCCTGAATGGTAGGACATTTTCCCAATAATTGATGGGACATCTTTACCATGTAGGTGAACAATCATTAGATCATGGGTTTAAGCTACAGGGGACCTCAGAGAATATAGTTAAACCTTTCCCCCACCATTTTGTAGATGAAAAAATAAGTCCCAAGGGGATTAAAAGATTTGCCCATCCTCATAGAAGTATCAAAAAGCATAGCTCAGACTTAGATGGATGTCCTTTGACTCCATGTTGAACACTCTTTCTATTATACTATTCTATCCTTTCCTTAATCTGTAACTAATTTGTTAGAGGCTGGTATTGATGAATAAGGACCAGTCAGATACATGTTTTATTAGTGATATAAAAATTGGCTCCCTCTCCTTCAGTTCCCCATTACCTAGACTTATAGCAATAGTCTCCTAACTGGTCTCCTAGTCTCTTCCCTTTCTTATACACCCTCTCTCCACACAACTGTCAAAGGAACCTTCCAATTTAAATACACATTCAATTCAATATAGAAATCTATCTTACCCAATAGGGAGATATGAGGTGAAAAGAAAAAGAGATATGGATGGGAAGGCATGGTAATGAAGGGAAGAATGGATTGGGGGAAGCAGTGGTCAGAATTAAGACAGACTTTTGAGGTGGGACAGGATAAAAAGAGTGAGAGAAGGATAAACAGGAAAATGGGATGGAGGGAAAGGCAAGTTAGTGATCATATATGTGTGAATGTGAATGGGATGATCTAACTCATGGAATGGAAGCAGTTAGCAGAATGGGTTGAAAACCATAATACAGCAATATGTTGTGTGCAAGAGATGAATTTGGGACAGAAAGACACAAACAGTTGAAACGAGGAGCTAGAACAGAATCTATAATACTTCAGCTGAAGTGAAGAGGGCAGGACTAACAATCATGATCTCAAACAAAACAAAAGTAAAATCAGACTTAATTGAAAGAGTTCATCAGAGAAACTGCATTTTGCTAAAAGGTACTATAGACAATGAAGTAATATTAAAATGTAAAGGTTTTCTCAAAAAAGTTTTTCTGATAAAGACCTCATTTTTCAAATATATAGAGTACTGAGTTAAATTTATAAACATAAGAGCTATTTCTCAATTGAACAATAATCAAAGGCAGTTTTCAGATGAGAAGGTCAAAACTATCTATAATCATATAAAAATGCTCTAAATCATTGTTGATTAGAGAAAAACAAGTTAAAACAACTCTAAAGTATCACCTCACGCCTATCAGAAAAGACAAATGCTGGCTGAAATGAAGGGAAATGGGTAATGAAGTGTAGAGAACAATCAGCAAAATCAAGAAAATGTGGAACTGTGTCCAAAAGTCTATAACATTGTGCATACTCAATGCCACTACTAGGTCTATAATCCAAAGAGATTAAAAAAATAAAAATGAAAAATACCCATATGTACAAAAAATTATAGAAGTTCTTTATGTGGTAGCAAAGAATTGGAAATTATGGGGATGATCATCAATTGGGAAATAACTGAATAAATTGTGGCATATGACTATAATGGAATACTATTGTGCTGTAAGAAATGATGAGGAGAGTAGTTTTAAAAGAAACATGGCAAGACCTGTATGATCTGATGCAAAGTAAAATGAGAAGAACCGGGTAATCGTGAAGAGTAATAACAATGTTGTAATGATGAATTGTGAAAGCCTTGACTATTCTGATCAATACAGTGATCTGAGACAATTCCAAAGGACTCATGATTAAAAGATGAAATCTACCCCTAGAAAGAAAAACTGATGAACTGATTGTAAATTGAAGTATAATTTCCTCACTTTATTTTTTTTACTTTACTTAAACTAATCTGTTTTATATGATTTCATATATATATAATTTCATATTTCATATATATAATTGATAACATTTGCATTCACAAAGGGGGAATGAGTAGGAGGGAAAGAGAAAGTCTAAAATTCAAACTTTAAAAGAAAAAGAATGTTTAAAATAAATAATGAATATTTTTTAAATAAAAAAGAAACTTCCCAAAGCATAGGTCTTACTACTCCTCTGCTTCAGTGGCTCCTATTACTCACAGGATAATATAGAAACATTTTATCCTGGCATATAAGGTTCTCCTCAACCCCTGTGCCTGTCATTATCTGCTGTAATTTTTGTGCTATGATTTTTTGCAAATGGTGAGGACCTTCCCCTATTCCCCAAAGTGTTTCCTCCATCATGGTCTGAAATTCTTTATTCTAGAGGTGATAGTGCCTCCTTGGACCTAATTTCTCCCCAAAATTCACATTATAAATTTGGACATTTGAACATTTGGATAAATGATTCCTAATATTCCTTCCCACATTACATTCCAGGATTCTAAGGCTTTTTCTTATCCTCTGAAATTTATACTTACCATTTATACCAGCTAAAAATCATCTTTCCCCATAAATGTACAAGTATTTTATTTGTATTTGAATTTTTCTTTTATTATATTCTAATTGGCATTACACTTATTTATATTTTATAATTATATACACACTACACTCATTAAACTGTAAGCTCTTTAAGGGCAAGGATTGTGCTATGTTTCATCTCTCTGTACCAAGCACTTATCACAGCACGTTGCACACAGTGAATACATAATAAATGTTCGTGGAATGAAATGTGGGTGAAATTAACTGAATAGTGGGAAGTGATCCCTCAAGAAAGTAAGCTATGAATACTAGGATAGTCTCATTTGTTCAAAGCTGGTGTTGATAAAGGCTTATCTGTTATATAGAAGTTTGCTGCTGGAGGATTTTTGCACATTCTTCCCCAGATTTCTTTCATCTTGGAGTAACTGTCAGATTATTTATTGGTTATCTAGCATTTTTACTGGGCCTTTTGGAAAGAGTGTGATATTTGGACACTAAGGACCTGGGTTTGAATCTCAGCCATGCAATTTACTATCTGTGTAACCTTAAACAAGTCACATACTCTCCTTGAGCCTGAGTTTCCTCATCTGGAAAGTGAAGGAGTTGGACTAGATGATCTCTAAGGACTTTTTTCAACTCCATATCTTATAAAGATGGGAACCTAGTATATTTAACATTATTTCAGTATCTGTTTTTTTCTCCTGGAAAACTTTCTTATGGTTCAGATGAGAAAAAAAGGCAAGTGAGAAAAAATGGGGCTTAATTTGCCCAGGGCCCTGAAAAGAGAGGTCATGGTATAGTTGAGACTAAATCCAAGGCAAAATTCTGAAGTAGGTGAAATTTGTTTATGATGTCTTTGAACCTTAATTTCCAAATTCATATCTCACAAGTAGTTTCCCTTCTTCCTCAAGATCCATTACCCTCTAGCTACTCAAAATTACAACCACTACCCAACTTATTACTGTAGCTGCATCCCATGCTGGCCACGCCCATTCCAAACTTCCTTTCCCTCAGAACTACAGATCTCAGCAAAAAAAACAAGAAAGCTGGCTCACCGTATAAGTCATATGAAGATATTTGCAGTATTGTATGGTGAAAAGACAATAGGATGGCAGAAGACCTGAGTTATGGTGGTTCTGCTACCACGGACCAGTCATCTAGTTCTTCATGCTCCAATTGCCCATATATAAAATGAGGAAAATAATATTTGTGCTACCTATCTCATAGGATTGTGGTTTTGTAAGCCCCAAAGTACTCTATAAATGTGAGCTATTATTATAATTATTTTTAAAAGGATGTTTGTTGGCCCAAATGCATCTCTAGCTGTGAAATTTCAGAGGATTAGAAAAAGTCTTAGTATTAGTCTTAGAATTCTAGAATGTAAAATGAGAAGATATATGAGGAATCATTTAGTCCAAATCTATAATGTTAATTATGGGGGGGGAGCAATTAGGTCTAGGGATGCACAATCACTTGCAGAATAAAGAATTTCATTCCATGATGGGGGGAACACTTTGGAGAATAGGGTAAGGTCCTCCCCATTTGCAGAAAACCATAGCACAATAATTACAATACATGATGACAGAGACACAGATGGGGCAGGTAAGGAGAGCTATTCTTGACCCTCTCTCCTATTTCAGATATTTTTCAAAGTGAGATCTAGCTCATTCAGTGATGCATGCTATTTGACTGAGAGATTACCCAGAAATAGATGTTCTAAGAGAAGAGTTTCTGGGCAAAGATAGAATGCAATAACAAGAACTTCACTAATAATAATATCCCATAATATCTGTAGTGCTTTAAGGTATTAAAAAACACTTTGTTGACAATGACCCTGTGATCCAGGTAATAGATTACAAATTCTATCACTAACTATTTGTGTGGCCTTCGGAAAATCATTATTCCTTTCTAGGACTTAGTTCCTCAACTTTAAAATGAAGGGTTTGAATTAAATGACCTCTAAGTTTCCTTTAAGCTTTGAAACTAATTATTCTATGATCCACTGGATGGATAAGGAAACAAACTAAAAGATATGGTATGACTTGTTCAGGGTCACATGGGGGTGAAACAACAAGAAACAACAACCCCCAAGGAATTGGACTAGCCTTAAGTATGAGAGATCATGTGTGTACTATAATCTAAGAGGCACTGGGAAGGTCATTTTACCAAACTTCTTCTCCTAATGAATCTCACTTCACCATACTCTCCCCTGGTAAGACTACATCTAAAGACATGTTGGCAAACCTGTGGTATACATGCTGGAGGGGGCTGCTCTCCTCCCCCTCTCCACAAGACATTTATTTCATCACCTGCCCTTGGTCCCAGCAGTCCAATGGGGATGCTCCCTCCCTCCCCTGTCTGTGGTAAGGTGGGAAGCTTACAAGCAGCTAAGGTTTCAGTTTGGGCACTTGGTCTCTAAAAGGTTCACCATCTCTGATCTAGAGTGTTTTATTCAGTTGTAGGTACCACTCTAGGAAGAATATTGACAAGTTGGAACATAACCATAGGAAGGTGACCAGGATGGTCAAGAACACTTGAAACTGAGTAAGGATAGACAGAAGAAACTAGGAACATTTAGTCTCAAAATAAAAAAAAAATTGTGAAAGGAGAGAATTATTGATTATTCAAGCATTTGTATAACTGTGGTGTGTGTAGTTTAGTGGTACAATAAATAAAACTCCATTACTCTTATTATGGTCATAAAAGTCTGAGTTCAAGTCCTTCCTCAGACATTTACTAGTGTATGACCCTGGACAAGTCACTTAGTAGGCATTAAAAAGAGTTTGTTAGCTGACTTAACCTTTCAGCCTCAGTTTCCTCATCTGTAAAATAGAAATGATAATAGCATCAACTTCAAGGGGCTGTTTTGAGGGTTAAATAAGATAGCATATGTAAAATACTAGTTGTGATCATCCTCATTATTATCTTGTGGATGAACAATTTAATTTGTTCTGTTTGGCTCTAGAGAACAGAATAGCAATGGATAGCTGTAGATGAGGCAGATGTCAGCTCAAAATAAGCTCAATCAGTTCTAACACTCAGAATTGGCTGCCTTAGAGGTTAGCAGATCACCCCTCTACACTCACTGGAGAGCCTTACGCAGAAGATATATGACCAAGTTATTGGGGAAGTTATAGAGGAGATTCTCTATACCAGGTGAGATACCAGTAAGACTAAAAAGCCTCTGAGGTCCTTTTCCCAATGCTTAAGATATTTTGATTAGAGTATTTTGGAGTTGAGAGATCATTCAGCTTCTTGGGGAAATGGGGAAAGGAGGTAAGTTAGGATGGAGAAAGACAGATCTTGTTTGCTGTTTACAATGAAAGGTAGCTGGCAAGGTAATACACACACACACACACACACACACACACACACACACACACACACACACACCCCAAGACCTGCTCAACTGGCCCAGCCAGTTAGAAGGAATTACACAGGGAGGGAGGCCATCTCCACAGGCAGCTGCAACCAGTTCCAAACCAAGAAAGGAAATGAGGCATTTGTCATGCCCTGTTAAGTAGACTGACTGCTGAGTTCAGGGGTGGGGACATGAGTTTGTGAAATGACAGGGCCCCCAAATGGTTTTGAGCCATATCATAGTCCATGTGATTGATTTCCTGGTTCAGGAGGGTCTTTCAGTGTGTTATTATGCAGATTATCCCCTGGGTATGGAAGATATTTCCTCCTTATAGAACTTCTATGTTCCTGGCTAGCTCTAGTACCATTTCCTAGAGAGCAAGGGTTCTTGGACTTTTTGTGTGCCATGGCCCCCTTTGACAATCTGGTGAAGCTTGTGAAAACCCTTTCTTAGAATAATATTTTTAAATGCATAAAATAACATAGCATTATAAAGGAAACTGATTATATTGACATAGAATATGTTGTGTTTTTTTTTTTTAATTTACAGACCCAGTTGAAAAATTCTGTTCTGAAGGAAACCTTTCCTGGTCTTCCAACTACTTGGTGCCTTTTCCCCCTCCACCCCACCCTCATCTTCTGCTACCTTATATCATTTTATATAGAATCAGTCAGTCAATAAATATTATTAAAAACCTACTATGTCAGGCACTATGCTAAGTACTAAGGATGCAAAAAAAGGTAAAAGACAACTCATGCTCTTAGAGTCTACATGATGTCTCTGTCATAGCATAAACTCCTTGCAAGCCATAACAATTTCATTGTTGTATCACCAACACCCAGGATAGAGCTTGATAGTTTGTAGGTATTGAATAAATACTTTTAGATTGATAAGTTGATTTCAAAGTTTCTTCTCTTACAATTTTTCAGCTCCGAGAGACCATACCTGAAAATGACCAGAATCACTTTCAGAAGTTTTATTAGTTGGGAGCAGCTAGATGTCTCAGTGGGTTGAGAGCCAGACCTAGAGATGGGAGATTCTGGGTTCAATGTGGCCTCTGACACTTCCTAGCTGTGTGACCCTGGGCAAGTCATTTAACCCTAATTGCTTAGCTTAGTCTTCTGCCTTGGACCCAACATACAGTTTTGATTCCAAGAAGGAAGGTAAGGGTTCATTGGTCCAATCTTGCTCTAAATAAAAGAATCCTCTTAAAAGCATCACTATTAAGTAGTTATCTAACCTCTATTTTAGTCACTTGGTTTTTTTGACCCATCAAAAACATTTTGGGGGTTTGTTAAAATGAGCTGGAGAAGGAAATGGCAAACCACTCCACTGTCTTTGCCAAGAAAATCCCAAATGGGATCACAAAGAGTTGGACATTACTGAAACAACTGAACAACTGAAACAATACATTTCTCTTCATCCCACCACTCAGTTTCTTTAAGGTGTCATGTCATGATTGATATTTGGATAGGGAGACAGTTTTTGTTTGATATTAGGCCAACAACCTTTTTAAAATGCTTGAAGTTTGGCATATTTTTTCATTATGAAAATAATAACTCATATGACTTTAGCACTTTGAATGTACTACAATATAACATCTATTCTGCACAACACTTCTGTGAAGTAAAGTAGTAGAAGGATTTGTTTTACTACTATTTTACAGTTGAGGCTTGAACCCCAAAGACTGACACCCCCAAGATCAGACAAAGAGTAGAGTCTAAATTGAACCAAGATCTGACTTTCATCCAGGGTCCTCTTCTCTCTCCATACTATTTGAACTGGCATTCTCATCACCTCCCCTGGATCCTGTGCTCATTTCTATGCTGATAATTCTCAAATCTGACAGCCCTAACCTCTCTGCTGACCCCCAGTCCCACTTCTCCAACTGCCTTTTTTGACTTCCCCAATTGGATGTCTCATGGGCATCTTAAAGTCAACATGTTCCTAACTCTACTCATTAGGTGGCCTCACTAAAAAAGTGGTCTCTCTTCTTCCTAACTCCTCCTTAACTGTTGAGATTGCCACCATTCTTCTAGTCACCCAGACTCACAACCTAGGTGCATGCTCAATGCTGATAAAATCACACATCAAGGCCAAAATAATAATGAGGATGAGTGTAGTCTGAAATAATGTTAGTGGAATTCAATTTAGTCGACTTATTGTGATATCCAGGTATATTTTTGAGTGTTCACAAACTATCTGTTTAATATCACATTTTACATTGTTGTAACTTCAAACCCACTCAACGCTGCTCTCCAGAATTTACATCCTCCCACAGGCACATTTCCAGGCTGCTGGCACTTCCATCCTCCATGAGCTGACCAATAGTGGCACTTCACAAGTTCTTTCAATCCTCTGGGATGTACTTAAATTGACCCTCTGTATTTGAACTCAGTCAGAGTGCCTTGATGCTTCAATATATTTCACAAAGTCACAGAACTTTGGAATTTAAAGAGACCTCAGAAGTCATCTAGTCCAAATAAGATAACCCTCAACAATGTGCTCGACAAGAGATTAGGAAATTTGTTGCCTCCCTCCTGATTCTACTTTTGGAACTATTTTCTTATATTTGTTCTAGTCTCTCATTTCAAAGTATGTACTTCTTAATGGAGAAGGTGAAGAACAAAAAAGCAGAGCTATTCTTCTGTCTCTTTTTCATCCATGAACACTGGTTCATCAGTGAATCTAACCCTTCCTTGTTCTTTTTGATTAGAATAGACTTTTTTCTTGTCTCTAGTAAGCTTATGGTTTGTTTACAAGGTCTAGATCCTTCCAAGTGGCAGTATTTTCTTTCTGGGTAGGTGATATAACCCTATTTTGATCTTTTGAAACTGTCCTGGGCTCATCAGAAAGCTCCTGAGAAGCTAGATTGAGTTTCTTTAGCTTTCACCATAAGTGGCATTGTAGATAGAGCACTAAGCCTGTAGTCAAGAAGTCCTGAGTTCAAATTCTGTCAGACATTTACTAGCTGCAAGATGTTGGGCTAGTCACTTAATCTTTGTTTGCTTTAGTTCCCTCAACTGTAAAACGAGGATAATGAGAACACCTACCTTCCTGTTGTGAGGATCAAATGAGATAATATTTGTAAAGCATTGAGCACAATGCCTGGCACTTAGTAGTCATTTAACAAATACTTGTTTCCTTCCTTCCTTTTCATAGAGTCTCCAAATGTCACAGAAAGCTTGGATATTTTGTGACTTAAATGAGAGTCTATGGAGCAAAGTAGCTGGCTTTGATGCAGGGGCTTTGGGACAGCAATCTGGGGTCTCAAGGGACTTTCTAAAGCATATATTCAGTGCTAAACTGTATTCTGAGTAACTAAGGCCTAGCCTAAGTGGGGGATTTCTGTCATTATTCACCATCTCTATACTGAGTTGAAGGATATTTTTATTCACTAGAACAGTAATATCCATAAGTTCCAAGGTTTTAAATAAACTCATCCCTCAATGGAGTCAGCAGTCAGAGAAATCTTTGCAGGATGTGAGAACACGAAATAGACCTTAGAAACCACATAGATGAAGGCTATGGCAGCACATACAGTCCCTGCTTCTGGGGAGCCTGAGGCTAGTGAATCTCTTGAGCTCAGAAGCTCTGAGCTGCAGCATACTAGAGCATGCTCAATATGGCATCAATATAGCAGACCCTTGAAGAATAGAGAGGGAGAGGGAAGGGGGAGAGACTAAGCTGCCTACTGAAGCCTACTAAGCTGCCACTGTACTTGCAGCATGGGCAAGATAGGAGGACAAAAGGAAGGAAGGAAGGAAGGAAGGAAGGAAGGAAGGAAGGAAGGAAGGAAGGAAGGAAGCAAGGAAGCAAGGAAGCAAGGAAGCAAGGAAGCAAGGAAGCAAGGAAAGGAAGGAAGCAAGGAAGCAAGGGAAGGAAGGAAGGAAGGAAGGAAGGAAGGAAGGACGGAAGGAAGGAAGGAAGGAAGGAAAGGAAGCAAAGAAGGAAGCAAGGAAGGAAGGAAGGGGAGGGAGGGAGTCCACCACCACCATCCCCATCATTACTTTTCAGAAGAAGAAACTAAGGTTTGTAGAAGGAAAGTCATTTGTCTAGGGCAATATACCAAGCAAATGGAAGAGTAGGGACTTGAATTTCTGCCTTTTGAAATGACTGTAGTGTCTGTCATAGAAAGTAAACTGGATCTGGAGTCAAAGATTATGGTTCAAATACTGGTTCTTCCACTTGCTATGTGTGTCTTTAGATAAGTTACCCTTACTCTAGGTTCCCATTTTCTTAAATAAAGGCATAGGAAACCAAGTTTCCTTCCAGCTCAAAATCCCCTGTTCCTATTCTAGATCCTCTTTGATTCCACTATTCTGACACCTCAGTAGAGCAGGTGAGATTTGACTGGGCCCTTGAAAGATAAATACATTTTAGAGAATTAGAGGGAGGAGGGAGAATATTCTAAGCACAGGAGCAATCTGAGCAAAAGCCTGGAGAAAGAGATGAGCAATGGCAGTTCTCATGGCACAGCAAAAATGCCAAGACCTGTGTAGGTTGTAGGTGGGGGCTCGAGGGGATCCCAATGTGGGGGCAGAGTTAGACTATTATCACCTGCAGTGTTTAGGGCTTCTCTCATAGCACCATAGGCACATACACACTCTACTAAACAATAATCTATTCCATTCAATTGAACTAACATTGAGTGGGCACCAACAATATCCCAGGCACTATGCTAGAGGCAGGTGGGCTAAACCAGGCTTAGGGTAACCAACAAACCTCAGGCAAATCAGTGAGTTGGGGGATACCCATCCCAAGCATGTGAAGACTTCTCCTGCTGAAATGGGAAAATGATAACAATTTGTTCCAATGGCCATGAAGGTGGCAGACTTGGGTGCTATGGAACACTTACATTGAAGATGCCAAGGTCATCCACTGCATCCCAAGCCATCACCAGTTATATTGACTTTTGTCTTGCCACTACCCTTGGGTGACTCTGGAAGAGGGTGAGGTTGGCCACTTTGTGCAACTCTGCCTCATTTAAATCTAACATGAGCAAGTTATTACCAATAGTGTTATTGATCCTCTTTGAAAATGAAGAACCGACGATAAGGATAACAACATGGACAGAAAATGAAATAGCTTCTGCCCTCCAGGAGCTTACATTTTATAAATAGAAATAAGAAAATACATAATAAGGACACGGTAAATAAATACAAAATACATACAAAGAAGTACAAAAAAACATTTCAAGGGAGTGAACCTGCTAATATCTAGGGAAGAATGGGTACAGTAGCAGAAGGAGGCACCTAGGCTCTGCTTTGGCTAAAGCTAGAGAAAGTACAGTCAGTTACATGCCAAGGGATAGTGCACTGGGCCTCCAGTCAGGAAAACTCATCTACCTCAGTGCAAATCTGTCCTCAAACACTTACTGGTTATGTGACCCTGGGCAAGTCATTTAACTCTGTTTGCCTGCATTTCTTCACCTATAAAATGAGCTGGAGAAGGAAATGAGAAACCACTTCAGTATCTTTGCCAAAAAAGTCTCAAATAGGATCACAAAGAGTCAGATACAACTGAAACCATTAAAGAACATCAACAAGAGGAAGGAGCAATAAATAATCAATCAACCAATAAACATTTATTAAGTACCTACTATATGCCAGGCACTGTGCCAAGCACTAGGGATCCAAAGTGTCAAGAGAAATTATATGGGAAATTCACTTTTAAATCTTCTTGCATCCATTTAACATGACTTCATAGAACTGAAATATGTTATCTCAAACCTCTCATTTTACAAAGGAAGAAAATGAATCTCTGAGAAGAGAAGTGCTTTTCCCAAAAAGATGTGGGTGAAAGGTAACAGAACTTGGTCTTCTGAGCCCAAATTATGTACTTTCCCAAGTTCGCTCTACTCTCTTGGGGAGGTGTCATAGAACTTGAAGCTGGGACTGCTCAGAGGCAATCTGGTAAAGTGGATAGAGTATTGAAATTAAAGTCATTCAATTAGCATATTTAAGAGACTACTATTTATCAGGCACCATAATAAGTATTGAAGATAAAAGAAAAGGCAAAAGACAATCTCTACTCTCCAGGAACTCACAGTGTAATTAATATAGCAGACAACATGCAAACAACAATGGATGAACAAGACATCTTCAGGATAAATAGGGAATAATCAACAGAGGGAAGGCACTAGAATTTAGAGTGATTGAGAAGGGTTTCCTGGAGAAGACTGCATTTTAGCTGTGCCTTGACAGAAGCTAGGGAATCTAGGAAGCAGAAATGAGGAAGGAGGACATTTTAGGCATGGAGGAAAGCCAGAGTCAGAATCAACCAGAGTCATGATATGGAGTATCTTCTTTGAGTAACAGCAAAGAGGTCTGTCACTGTATCACAGAGTATATAGACAAATAGTCATTTGTAAGAAGACCAGAAAGGTAGGAGAGAAACAGGTTTTGAAAGGCCTTGAATACCAAGGATTTTGTTTGATCCTTTAGGGAACCATTTGGGTTAGGAGGACAATATGGTCAGAATTGCACATTTTTATTTATTTTTCATTCAGTCCTTCCCTTTTCTCCTCATACCAGTTATGGCAACATCTGGCAATTAAATTATATTTTTCATATTTCCACTTCTCAGTTCATTCTCTGGAGGTGAACATCCACAAGTTATTCTTCAAGTATTAAATCTGTAACTACATAGAACTGTACTTTAGAAAGATCACTTTTGACAGTTGTGTTGAGGATAGAGTAGAACAATGAGAGATGATGCAAAAAGACCAATCAGCAGACAGTTGCCAGAAACCTTTGGTTTAAAGTGAGACTGTGATACCAACTGAGTGACCATGGGGAAATAATTTTATCTCTCTCTGACTCAATTTTCTTGTCTATACAATAGGAATGAAAATATCTGTTTTTATGTAGGTCTCTACCTCACTGAGTTTGCTGTGAATCTGAAAAGAGATAACATATTCAAAGTACTTTACAAAATTTAAAACCCTTTGTAAATGATACTTTTTGTGTAGAATGTTCTACAGACATTCATTATTCTATAAGCCCAGGTTGGCAAACCTCTGGCACATGTGCCAGAGGGTGCTGCTCCCCTCCCTTTCTCCACCATGCCTAAGGACATCACCCACTCCTCTGCCCAGCAACCCAATGGGAACACTTCCCCCCTCCCCTGTCTGGAGAAAGGGGGGAGGCTCACAAGAATCATGTGGGTTGTAATTTGGGCTCTTGGTCTCTAAAAGGTTTGCCATCACTGCTATAAGCTCTCTCAATTTCCTTCAAAGCTGCAGGGAGGTGAGAGGACATCCACCACTATGTTCATTCTAAAACATGAGAAAAGGAGGCAAATAAAGGAGATGGAAGGTAGGCAAGAGAACCCAGGTGACTTGTAGGGAAATTTCAAGCAGGCTCTCAGAACATAGGGCTGGCATTGCCAAATCTTATGATTATTATGGCTTATAAAAATGATGTTCTTTTCTGGCCAAAATGAATAAGTGAATAATTCATTCATTCAACCTCTCTGAGGGTGGGAGTGGTATGGGGCACAAAGTGTTTGGTTCCACAGGAGCAACTGAGATTTGATATTGTAACACTCAATAGATACCACTTTGATCTCAATTCAGGGAAGGAAGTGACTGAAAATACATCTTTCCCACTAGAGGAAGGCAAGGCCACTCATGAAGACATTGGACACCTGAGGCCAATATACACCAAGGAAGAGGGGGAAAGGGTACGGGAGGCAAACAATCATTCTATCACAATTTTGCCTTGGGCTGACCCTTTCTAGGCCACTTCAAAGAAACACTGAATAATAATAACTCCTATTTCTTTAGGTTTGCAAAGCACTTTCCTCACCCCAACCCTGCAAAGCAGGTAATACAAGTGTGCACACGTGTTATCATTTGCATCTTACATAAGATGAAACTGATTCTCAGAGAGGGGACTTCATTTGCCTGGGGTCTCACACCTAATGAGTGACTGAGAAGAATTCAAACCCAGGTCTCCTGAAGCCATGGCTCAACCAACACTATGCAAACCCACTCCCTTCCCTCAATCGTGCTGCTACTGGGGCAGGGGAGGTGTTAGGGGGGCACATGGAAGTCTAAGGGGTTGCAGAGACAGTAAAAATAAAAATCATGGAGAAGGTAAAATTGCCATAGAATAAGACCACAGAGGAAGTGTCATGGAGGCAATATCATTAAATTAATAGAGACAACTTGGCAAAGTGGATAGCGTTAGATTTGGAGAAAGGCAGAACTGAGTTAAAATCTGTGTTCCACCCCCACTCCCCATACACATACTAGCGGGGCGACCCTGAAACAAGTCATTTTACTGCTTTTAGCTTCAGTCACTGTCTGTAAAATGAGATAAAACAGCAACCTGCCTCACAGAGAAGCTATGAGAAGCAAATGACACAAGAAGTGTTTTATAAGCCTTAAGGCGCTATATAAATGTTATCTATATTATTAGCTACTAATTGATCAATAAACATTTATAAAGTACTTATTATGTGCCAGGCACTGTGCTTGGGATTCAAAGATAAAAAAATAAATAAATAAAAAGGAGACAGAGACAGAAATAGAGAAAAAGAGAGAAAAAACAATCTTGCTCTCTGGAGCTAGTCTACCCCTTGGTCAAATGACAGAGAATTGATTCCAGGTTGATCTCTAGGGATATGAAGAATATCTCACATTGATATATCATTTTCATATTTAGAAAGCACTTTATATACATTCTCTCACTTGATCCTCACATTAACCCTTTAAGATTAGTGCAATTATTATCCCCATTTCACAGACGAAGATACTACTAAAATTCAATGAGATTGAATAACCTGCCTGGGGTCACACAATAACCTGCCTGGGGTTGGTGTTTAGAACAAATTTTGAAGCCTAGTCTTTTGTTGTTTTTCAGCTCCAGTCCATGACCCTATTTGTGGTTTTCTTGGCAAAGATACTGGTGTGCTATGCTATTTCCTTTTCTAGTTCATTTGATAGATAAGGAAACTGAGGCAAATGGTTAACAGACTTGCCCAGGGTCACATAGCCAGTATCTGAAGCCAGATTTGAACTCATAAATATAGGTCTTCCTGACCCCAGGCCAGCCCCCTGTCCACTGTATCATGTAGCTGAGACTCATTGCCTCAAGATATTTTCTTTATCTCCAGGACGTGCAAAATAAGAATAATTGGTAAGGTGAAATGATCCAGATTTAGCCTTAGACTATTACCCACACCTCTGGGATAGACATTGAATCATCCAGATTTCCAATGAACAAAGACTTCATGTTGCCTTCATAACATCCTTCTTATTGGTTTTGTTTAATCTTCCCTTTTCAAATGGAAGAATGAGTAGTCACTCCATTTTTAAAAAACCCTTTGGCCAATATGACAATAAAGGAAAATAATAAATGCTGGAGGGGATGTGGCAAAATTGAGACATTAATGCATTGCTGGTGGAATTGTGAATTGATCCAACCATTCTGGAAGGCAATTTGGAACTGTACCCAAAAGGCTTTAAAAGAATGAATACCCTTTGATCCCAGAGGTATGTACCCCAAAGAGATAAAAAAAATTAGGATGGACCTATTTGTATAAAAATATTTATAGCTGTGCTTTTTGTGGTAGCAAAAATGAGGGGATGTCCCTCAATTGGGGATTGGCTGAACAAATTTTGGTTTATGATGGTGATGGAATATTATTGTGATATAAATAATGATGAACCAGATGATTAAAAAAAAACTGGAAAGATCTGCATGAACTGATGCAGAGTAAAATAAACAGAACCAGGAGAACATTATACATAGTAACTGAAACATCATGAAACAATCAAATGTAATAGACTTTGCTACTATAGCAATGCAATGATCCAGGACAATTCTGAGGGACTTATGGGAAAAAAATACTATTCTCATTTAGAGAAAGAACTGTTGGAGTAGAAATGCAGAAGAAAAGCATATGATTTATCACTTGTTTATATGAGTATTTGGTTTTAAAAGGTTACTCTATTACAAAAATGAATAATATGGAAATAGGTTTTCAGTGATAATACATGTATAACCCAATGGAATTGTTTGTCAACTCTGGGAGTGGGGAGAGAAGAAGGGAGGGAGACAACATGAGAGCCCTGTAACCATGGGGAAAAAATAAAATAAAATAAAATAATCAAAACAAAACAAAACATTACCTTTCATCTTAGAATCATACTAAGTATTGATTCCAAGGCAGAAGAGTTGTAAGGAAGGGTTAGGCATTTGGGATTAAGTGACTTCCCCAGGAAAATGTCTGAGGCAAAATTTGAACCCAGGACTTCGCATCTCCAGACCTGACTATCCATTGAACCACCTAGCTACCTCTCATGCCATTGTTTTTAAAGTATTTTTATTTCAAGTTATTAGAGAGTACAATGGATAGAATGTTGAGTGGAGTGGGGAAGACTTGAGTTCAAATCTGCATTTACAAATTCTCATATTTACTACCTGTGTGACCTGAAAAATTTCTTCATATGTAAGTGGGGATCATAATAGCACCTATCTCACAGGGTTTTTGAGTGAGCATTTCCTTCTTCTATCTGCCCCTGTCTTAAAACTGCTAGCAGCAGAAGCCAATATTCTCCCAACCCTGCTAATGGAACATTATCATGTAAGAAGAAGTTGAATTGCATGTGACCCAAAAGGCAAAAAAGTAAAAAAATGAATGAGTGCCCTTATTTTCCTCCCTAGGGAAGATTGCACTAGGTGTAAGTAGACTGAAATCTTTTACCAACAATAATCTGTTTTTAAGAAATGATTAAAAGGTATCCTTGAGAACATAGATGCCCAGAAAATATGGGCCAGTCATATATCAAGAGGTGTGACCCTGGACAAGTCACTTAACCCTGATTGCCTAGCCCTCACTACTCTTTTGTTTTAGGATCTAAACTAAGAGGGTGAGGGTTGGTTGGGATTTTTAAAAAGAGAGTCAGGGAGGACAGAAGGATCATCTGAATGCTATAGTGTTATCCACAAGAAATCTTAAAAGAAGCAGAAGACCTCTGGTAAACTGGGTAGATCCAATCTGCAAGCACTGACAAGGTAAGAATATACAGACGATGCACCACCAATAAAAGACTGATCCTGGTTGGTCCAGTTCAGAGCAACACTAAATAAAAACAAGTCCCATTTCTTTAGACTTGAGAACCATGAGGGGATCAAAAATAAATCATTGTATTCAAGTATAATACTATCTTGTTGCTTTTTTTCTCTTAACTAATACACATAGACTATTTTTGTTTTTTAAATCTGTTAACATGGAATCTAAAAACCCCAAGCTTGTAGCCTAATGAGATCTGATGAACCCCAAGTTTTAGGACTAGCTTGTAAATTGGAGACCCCAAAGTTTTTGTACTTGTTCACCATTCCTGTGAGAACCCACCCTGATGGGAATCTCTGGCTAGCAGTTTCAGACTGACTCATGGACCCAGAGGTAAATAACAATTCTAGTTAGGTGGGACTAAGCATAAGCTAAGTGACTAGAAGCTTCCCCATTGTACCACATCCCCCTTTCAGGGATTGAACTCAGGACCTTCAGTTTAGGAGACTGACACACTGCCCACTGCGCTAAAGAGTCACTTAGTCCCAAAACTTGGGGTTCATCAGATCTTATTAGGCTACAAGCTTGGGGTTTCTAGATTCCATGTTGACAAACCTTAACTTCCATCTTATAATCAATACCGCGAATTGTTTCCAAGGCAGAAGAGAGGTAAGAGGAAGGCAAATGAAGGAAAATGGCTTACCCAGGGTCACATAGCTAGGAAGTATCTGAGGCCATATTTGAACCCACAACCTCCCATCTCCAGGCCTGGCTCACTATCCACTGAGCTATGTAGCTGCCCTTCACACAGAGAATATGGACTTCAATCCTAGTTAACTGAAACATAGGAACCAGAAATGGGCCATCAACAATGCATATGAATAAATATTAAGCACCTACTATATGCCTCTTCTATGTTAAGCCCTGGGGAGTTGAAGACAAAAATCTGACAGTTCCTGCCTACATTTATTGAGCTTAAATTCCATGGCCAATGGCCTAATGGAAGGAATCAAGGTCAACTGGCAGCATGGAAACAGAAAGAGAAAGAGAAACAAGGAGATAGTAAAGGCATCCTGACTAAGGTCATTCTCACCCAATGCTTTTTTCATATGCAATACAATAGAAATATTTTAAGATCTGCAGGCAAGTGACCTTAATTCAAATCCCAACTCTGACCCCCTACTCTGGTTTCGCTAGACTTCAGTTTCTGTTTCTATTAAAAGAGGAAGCTGGATTTTAAAATAATCCCAAAAATTCTTCCAAGGTTCTTGCAGCCAGCCCAAGTATCCATGCCCTGAAGAGCAAGGAGCAATGTTTGGGAATGACTTCCAGTTCCCAGACAGACCAGGATAGCTGAGAGAAAGCCCCATCCCATAGTCATGCTGCACTGGGCATGAACTTGGTGGGACCATTGTTATGGAAGAACTGTAGTACATTCTCCCCAGACACCAAGGTAGGAAAAGGGAGAGTATATCCCCAGGTGCTTGGAGGGAAAGAAGAAGAATATTCTCAAAATTAATGTCTCTGTCAAATCTGGCTAATTGTTTTATTTTAACCCTTACCTTCCATCTTAGAATCAATACTGTGTGTCAGTTCCAAGGCAGAAGAGGGGTAAGGGCTAGGCCATGGGAATTAAGTGATTTTCCCAGGGTCACACAGCTAGAAAGTGTCTGAGGTCAAATTTGAACCCAGGATCTCCTGTCTCTGAGCCCAGCTTTCAATCCACTGAGCCACCTAGTTGCCTGCCTCCCACATCATTAGCTGATTGTTAAGTGGTTCAATGAAACTGGGGTACTTGTCACTAGCATCTGAAAATGGGGCTTCAAGCCAATAGCATTAGAGAAGAGTAACCTACCTCCCCTCCCATTCCTCCGGAGCCCTGAAAAAATCCTTTTATAGAAGGTGGGACTTGAGTTGAGTCTAAAAGAGTTTCCAAAACTTCCTTCAGATCAAGTGAAAATACCTCAAGTTCAATATGGAAGGATAAAACATTGGATTGGAAGTTAAGAAGTCCTGGGTTCAAGTCTCCCTTCAGATACCAACCACATGTGTGATCCAGGACAAGTTAGTTAACTTCATCTGAAAAATGAGAAGGTTGGACTTGATAAACTCTGAGGTTCCTTCCAGCTCTCAATCTATGATCCTTTGTGTCTCTCCTACCTCCAAGCCTTCTCTTCTCTTCTCTTCCCTTTGATGCTCAGCTCCGATACCACCTCCTACATAAATAAGGTCTTTCCTGGTCCTCCAGTTGCTAGTGCCTCCAGAAATTATCTTGTCTTCTACTTTATGAATATTTATTTTGTATATGCTTGTATGCATGCATGTTGATAATGTTGTGTCCTGAAGCTGTATTGGTGAGGACATGATACACATACCTCAATGGGCTGGATGGGGTCTGCTATGTTTCCACTCTCTATGGCCCCCGAAGACATTTTCCCCATGCACCACCCCTCCAACCAGCAGCCCAATGCAAGTATTTCCTCCCTCCACTCTCTGGGGTAGTGGTGGGGGAGGGGCCTCACAGGTGGCTCAAGTATGCTGTTTGGGCATGCAATCTCTAAAAGGTTCACCAATGATGCCCTACAAAATGTGAGCTACTTGAGAGCAGGGGCCATTTCATTTTTATCTTTGTAGCCTCATTGCCTAACTCAACACCCGCCATATAGTAGGTGCTTAAAAAATGCTTGTTGTTCTTTATAGCTCTAATATCCTATGATTTAGGATCTACTTTGGGAGTCAGGGAATTGGCCTGCAAAGACAGGGTGACCTGTTGTTGGGTATGTTTTAGAAAGGACTCTTATTAAGGTCCTGGTACACCTGGGTGGCCTCTATGACCCTTTCCAGCTCTAAAGGGCTATGATTTTGAATCCCCTCAAATATAATTAAATACTGCAAAAAGGCCAACAGCAGAGGCAACTCTTATGCTGGTGATCTGAGCAGCTTATTTTGGTGTATTATTTGGGGGAGGGGGATCCCAGGCTGGAGGTCTGGTCAAGACTTCAAAACTCAGCGACCTCCTTCATTCACAATAGCCTTGTGAGTCAGTTCTTCCTGGCCCAGTAGTGTTGATATTCATGAGGCTGTGGCTCATTGATACATGTGTTCCTATGATGATGTTGCTTGTTGGGTTTAATTATTTAATAGGGTCTGTTTATTTAAATGGCTATTTCCTACTCCCACACCCAGAGACAAAATCAATGGGGCATCCTATAATTAATAAGCCAATAAGTATCTCCTATTACCATTTGTGCAATGCCTCATACACCTGCTCTACCAGAATCCTTCCTGGTCTCTCCCTATTTGTGTATCTCTTCATCTAGATCCTCCCACCTCAAACATTTTAATTCCGTGGAGCTTAAGAGGCATTTGTTAAGCCTGTACAAGGTACAGTACAATGCGCTAGACACTGGAAACAAAGCACCAAGATAAGATATGGTGATTTTCCTGCCCTCTGGGGGTACGCAGTCTCAGAAAGGGATCATATATAGAGGAGAGGACCCTGGGACATGGGATCCGCAAGATGGGACTTTCAACCAGTGTGACAGAGCAAGTCCCTTAACCTTTGTGTATCTCAGCTTCCTCAGCAGGAAAAATCAGAGTGCTGGGCTTCCAGCTCTAAATTTATGATTCTGTGATAGATATTACAAACATGCTACAATTCATGGGCAAGTCAAGACATCACCCCATGATGTCACAAAGGCACAAAGGTAGAATGACAACAAGAAGTTTGAATTGAGTTGTTTTGTGATGTTAAGGAGAGAAAAAATGTTGCTAATTGGGAGGGATCAGGGAAAATTTCCTGAGGATGACATATGATTTAAAATTTAAAGGACAGGAGCAGATAGGTAGTTTGGTGGATTGAGTTGGACTCAGAGATGGGAGGTCCTGGGTTCAAATGTAACTTTACATACTTCCTAGCTGTGTGACCCTGGGCAAGTCACTTAACTTCAATTGCCTGGACCTTATTGCTCCTTCTAACCTATACTTCAGTATTGATTCTAAGAAGGGAAGATAAGAGTTTTTTTAAATGTAAGGGACAGATTAGAGTTCTACAAGAAAAAAGGGGGAGTGAAAATCCTCTAACCCTAGGGAATAGTCTACACCAAGGCAAGAGTGTTCAGACAAAGGGCTAGTTCATGTCCAGAGCATAGGTAGTATATAGAGGGAGTAATAAGAGATAAGGCTGAAAAGTTGGGGCAGAGTTGTTGGATAGTGAAGAGCTTTGAATGGCAAACAAAAAATGTTCAACTTGTTCTTTGAAGTGAAAAGGCTGGCATCATGCCCAGTTTGATACAGTGATGGTGGGAGACTTCTGGGCTACCATCTTTTCCACCCTTGGTCTAACTCACCTATTCCTTTTTATTAAGGTCTCAGTTCTCCAGAACTGAAGAACAAAACAAAAATGGATTTCAGTTGAATTGTCCCAGCAGCCTCTGCAAAAGTTAGAAGCTAAAGTGCCCCTTCAAGCACGAACTGGAAGTCACAATAGCTGTTTGTGCTCATTCAGATTCAGCAAAATATGTTTACAGTTCTTTTCAACCACAAAGTTTCCACAAAACATTGCATTTACACACAATACCCAGATGATCTAAACCCTCTAACAGACCGGATGTAACCTACTTACTGAAGATCAGTGACTCAGCTTCTTTGAAGGGTAATTCCTCCTGGGGTTCTGGTCTACATGGAGCAAGAGCAAAAGACAATGGCGGGCAAGCCAGAGGACATGCTCATGCCAACGTTTCCTTTTCTTTCCCAAAGTGGAAAGGCTAGCTAGCCATGAAGTCCCTGTATTGGTGTGGGAAAATAGGCTGCTTATATTGCAATTAACAGAGAGCAAAGGGAGCCTCTGGAGCTTTTTTTTTTTTCTCTTACAGGCATTCTGTTTTAAGTTCTGCCTTTCCTTGGACTTTTCAGTCAAGCTCTTCTCCTCACCAGAACTAGAGCAGAGCAATATTCTCACCTGAATAACAGTGACAGAGTGTTTACCCAAGGACTGGGGGTTAGCCAACTTTCTGGTCTCTGTTATGCCCAGGTTTGGAAACTCTTTCCTGTTATGTGAAATTGCAGAGGTGGGAGAAAAGCTTTTGATTTCTGACATTTTGGGGAAGTTGGGGGTGCTGTGGGGTATTGGCCATTCATTTGCACCACAGGTGCCTGGTGGAAGCTCTGACCAGTAGTGCCAAAGTAGGGGAGACAGAATCACTGAAAGTGGCTACTGGGTCACTAACCAGTGAAAACCAATGTGTGCCCCATCTTTGCTTTTTTTTTTGTTTTTTTTTTTTTGTTCCTGAGAATTATCTCTATTGTGGTGTAGAGTTGGAGGCTAGAGTCATGGATTCAGTTTCTGACAACACATTTTTGTTATTCTCATTCATTCAGTCATGCTCAACTCTTTGTGATCCCATACACCATATTGTCCATGGGATTTTTTTCTTGGCAAAGATACTGGAGTGACTTGCTATTTCCTGCTCCAGTAGACTAAGGCAAACAAAGGTTAAGTGACTTATCCAAAGTCACACAGCTAATAAGTGTCTGAGGCCAGGAAGGTCCAGAGCTCTATTCACTGAGCCACTGAGCTGCCTCCTCTCTAACACTATTGAAAATGATCATGTGTGTGTGTGTGTGGGAGGGGGGGGGCAGCTAGGTAACTCAGTGGATTGAGAGCCAGGCCTAGAGATGGGAGGTCCTAGGTTCAAATCAGGACTCAGACACTTCCTAGCTTTGTGACCCTGGGCAAGTCACTTAGCCCCTATTGCCTAGCCCTCACCACTCTTCTGCCTTAGAACCAATACACAGTATTTTGATTCTAAGATGGAAGGTAAGGGTTTAAAAAAAAATGATCATGGGACTTCATCTTCTGAGCCCCAGTTACTTTACCTATAAAATGGGATTATAGGACCAAAGATATAGAGCTGGAAGGGACTTTAGAAGTTTTATAATCCAATCTCTTCATTTTTCAGATAGATTTGAGGAACTTGCCCATGGTAACATCCCCAATAAGTAACTGAGCTTGGATTCTAACTCATTCTTTCTACTACCTAATTGAACAACTTGCCTCATAGAATAGTTGTGAGCAAAGTGATTTGTAAACTTTAAAACAATATAGAAATTTGGATTGTTATTGTGGCTATTTTGTCCCCAAGCAGTGCCTGGCATATTCAATCAAAAAGTAGCATATGAATGAATAAATGAATCCATTTCCATGAATTGTTGTGTCCACTCTTTGAGACCCCATTTAGGATTTTCTTGGCTGAGATAATGGTCATTGCTTTCTCCAGCTCATTTTACAGATGAGAAAAGTAAAGCAAACAGAGATAAGTGACTTGCCTAGGGTCACATAGCCAGGAAGTGTCTGAAGTTGTATTTGAACTCAGGAAGCTCAGTCTTCCTGACTTCAAGCCCTATGCTCTCTCCACTGTGCTATTGCAGTGAAAAAAAAAAGTTATGGTGGCAAGTAAGGTACTCTAATGGCCCTTCAGGGAGCCATATACTACCCTCTGGATTTGTCAGTGGACCACCAGTTTCAGGGGCAAATGTAGGTTTTAGATCAGGCTTTTAGAATTGGAATGCTTTTTTCCAGCCCTCTAGACAAAGTCTTGAGTTTTCATCATGATTCTGCCCCTAGGTAGCTGTACTTTGCCTTTGTATATATCTCACTTTCCTCAACTATCAAATGAGATGGAGATTAGTGAATCCTTCCAATTCTCAAATTCTAACTTAGGTCCTTGACTAGTGAAAACCCTTCATTTTACACAAAAGTTCTCAATCTTTCAATGTCACGGACCCTTTTGACGTTCTAGTGAAACCTATGTAACCCATCCTGGAATAATGTTTTTAAATAAAACACATAGCAACACAAAAGAAACCAATTCTATTGGTATATAGTTATCAAAATATTTTTTTAAACAAGTGCATGGACTCCAAGTTAAGAGGTCTTGATTTTACAAATGAAGAAATTGAAGTCCACAGGTAGTAAATCCCCAAACTAGAACTAGAATCGAGGATTCTGTCTCCAAATCTATTTCTTCCCACTCTAGCATACTTCCTTTACTTTGGTACATGAAATATTCTTGACTCAATAAATAATATCGAGTAATAAAATAAATAAAAAAATAATATCACCTTGGAGGCCCCTTAAATGCCCCTAAATGTAACTTTTGCTTCACCAAAAGTCACCTGATCCCTAGTTTGGTCCTTGGGCTTGGTCTAGTCTAACTGTTGCCTTCTTTCAACTCAGAGGAAATCCAGCATTCCTGTTGAGTGAATTGCTATGAGGGCCTTGCCCATTGGTACTTAAAGAAAGAAATTCCAATTTGCCCAATTTATAAGCTTAGCTGATGATCTCTGGCCCTGGTTCTGGTGAGGGTGAGGGCTATGGGAAGGCAAGGATGGCTAGGTAGCACAGTGGATAGAATGCTAGACCTGGAGTCTGGAAAACTCACCTTCCTGAGTTCAAATCTGACCTCAGACACTTACTCTGTGACCCTGGGTAAATAATTTTTTTTAAAAAAATAAACCCTTACCTTCCATCTTGGAGTCAATACTGTGTATTGGCTCCAAGGCAGAAGAATGATAAGGGCTAGGCAATGGGGGTCAAGTGACTTGCCCAGGGTCACACAGCTGGGAAATATCTGAGGCCAGATTTGAACCTAGGACCTCCTGTCTCTAGGCCTGGCTCTCAATCCACTGAGCTACCCAGCTACCCAGCTACCCCCCTGGGTAAATCATTTAACCCTGCTTACTTCAGTTTTCTCATCAGTCAAGCAAGCTAGAGAAGGAAATAGCAAACCACTCCAGTGGGGTAATGTTGAGTAGGACTGAAAAACAACAAAACAACAATTGGGAGGAACACAGGCTGACTCAATTTTCTCTCCCTTCCATGTGACTAAGATTCTACAGTGGCCTTGGTGGGTGATCTGGGGAAACCCTCCTATATATAAAAGGGGGGATGCTGTTTTATTCACTTCCAGTGTAAAATATAATTTTTATTGTAATTATAATGAAAGTCAGTCTCAGCCTTAAGCATAGAATACTTCTGAATACGTTATAGAATCATAGGATCATAGATTTAGAGGAGGACTTAACGGTTGTCTCACTACATTTAAGTACATGAGCTTGGCATTGTTAAGTGCTTAATAAATGCTTTATCTACACACACACAAAAAAAAACTTGAACAAGACTCAAAATTATACTTACAGAAATCCTTAGGGGATCTAGCTAATGAATAGGAAAGATATTTTTCAATCAATATGACAATTATATAGAATTGAAAAACTTTTAAGGGTTTAAAAGTTTATCCTCTAATCTAATCAGGAAGTCTCAATGCCCACAAGCTTGCTTAGCTCATTGTCTAATAGTAGGAACTAAGTAAAATGACAAAGAAACAGATTTTCACTTAATCTTAGGAATGTCTCTTAACAGAGAGAGCCCCTGGGGAGGCTGAAGTGAGGGGATTTCATGAGCTCTGGAGTTCTGGGCTACAATCACTACCAAGTCCAATTTTCTAATATGGTAAACCCTGAGGAGTGAGCATGGCCACCAGCCTGCCTTTAGTTGTAAACCTTGGGGAGTGGGCAAGCCAACCATGTAGGAAATAGAGCAGGTCAAAGCTCCCATGCTCATCAGTGGTCAGTGGGATCAGATCTAGTAAGTGACTACCACACTCCTGGGTTAGGTGAGTTAAGGATACTCATCTCAAACAAACAAACAAACAAAAATGAAATGTGGTGGGATGCTTCAGGAGGTGGCCCTGATGATTTCAGTCAAGATCTTTAAGTTTAAGTAGAATGCCCACTGGCCAGGGGCTATAAATGCCATTCTTGTTTAGAGAGAGGCTGAGTTAGTTTAACTTCTAAGATCTCTTCTAACTCAGAGAGTCTCTTTGTTAAGAAATAATGATAATAACAGTAACTCATTTATATATTCTAGGACAAAGTGGTTCAAGGGAAATAATGCATTTGGAATCAGAGGTCTTGAGTTTAAATTCTGACTGTTACCTTTGTGATCTTGAGAAAAATATTGAACCTTTTAGGGATTTAATTTCTATCTATAAAACAAGGGCATTGAACTAAATTATTTCCAAGGTCCTTCCTACCTTTAAACCAAAGATCTTGAGATTAACATAACATGTTTCCCATAATGACACATGCTCTCCTATTCCCTCTACCTCTGCCCCTCCACTAGAATGCTCTTCTCTCCCCCACCTGTCTCAAATTTATCCATTCTTTAAAACCCAACTCATTCTCTCTTTTATATGAAACTTCCTGACTTCTGCTCTCATGGATATACCTCTCATCTTCAATAGCACTTGCACTCAAAACCACACATTTAGCACTTCATTATATCCTACCATGTATCATTGGCTGTTTTCATATGTGTTTAGCCCATTTCCCAACTGAGCTCACCAAAAGCTTTTTAAAAAATATATATTTTAGTTAAATTTATAGGTAAAAGGATACATTATAGTCATATGGCAGAATTAGCTTATGGTATTCTATAGTCAACTCAGTTTTTCATCCTTTACTAACAGTCATCTTTGGCTCTATTTCTTCCCTAATTGGGACATCACCTAGTCTTATCACTTGAACTATTCAACAGAGTGATTCTCAGCTACATCAGCATCCCCATTCTACCTAGTATGTGAGGCACTGGTACATAAAACCACTCAGTAAACATTTGTTTAATGGATAGCTGCTCTGCACCAGCCTCCTCTTAGTCCAGGACCTCTGGCTTTCTGGATATTTCAAGATTAACTGGATTTCAAGTTGGAAAAAATAGGATGCATGAAAATTAAAGAACAAGATTTAGTTTTGTTTTCTAACTGTTTTTTCTATGATAAACCTAAGAGAACCTTCAAACTTCTGTGGTTTGTTTGGTACCTTTGGAAGGAACATAATCTACAAGGAAACAAATGAGTGGGAGAGATAGAGTTTGGAAAGAAGGAAACTATCTTTCAGATCTTTTCATTTTGAGACAAACTGATCACCAGTCATTCTGTGCTCTAAACCTCTGGTTCTTTGCTTTGAAATTTTCATATCATTTTAGGGATGATGTGATCCATCTGTTTCTAATTTTTTTGTACTTAAATCATCAAGCTGCTATTTGACAAGTTGTTTTGATCCCCAAAGAGGCTTTTTGGTCTCTGAATCTTCTTCATTCCTCCCTTCTCTCCTTCTTTTCCCCTTCCTTCCCCTCTTTTCTTTCCTTTCCCTCCTCTCTCCTTTCCCTTCTCCCTTCCTCCTTTTCTTTATTCCCTTCTTTCCTCCTTCCTTTCTTCCCTCAAAGGTAATTAAAGAGACATTGATCTCTGAAATATCTGAACTTAATTTCAAATGCAACAAGTTTTTCTTTCTTTCTTTTTTTCTTTCTCTCTCTCTTTCTTTCTTTCCTTCCTTCTCCCATACTTCCTTCTTTCCTTCCTCCCTATATTTATTGAGCCTCTGATGACCTCAAATCTCCTTGATCCCCAAATATTTCACAGGATGGAGAGGAAAACAGACAAGGCCATTGGGTCCCTGATAAGAACCGAAACTGGTCGGAGAGCTCCTAGCAACAAGGCCAGCCAATATGAAAACAGTTACACTAAATCACCTCCCCCAAAAACCAGAACATCAAGAAGTGACAGAGTGGCTCATGGAAGATTCTTTACTCTGAGAACTATTGTAAAAGATGCCTATACTTAAAAATTGCCTTGCAAGGGATTGCATTGGAGGTCTGGCTTGCCCATCAAACATTCATCTAACTTGGGCATCTCCCTATGATGAAATCATAGAAGAAGGCACCCAAACCAGTATTCTTTGGCATGGAGGGCAGCTGCCACCAGGACGCCAGGCTCCCAAGTCAATAGTTACCTTGTACAGATGCAAGTTGATTTGAGGAAACTTTGGAAAAATCACAGATCTTTAGGTCATGCTGAGGGAACTAATTCCTGTCAGACCCCAGCCATGCCAAGGCTGGGGCAAACTAGTTATGGGCATTAACTCAGGTCAGGCCTGGGCATATCCTTTGCAAGACCAGATTGAATGACCTCCCCATTATGGGAAAGCTCTTCTGGATGCTCTCTAACTTCTCTAGTCTTTTCTAAAATGCCTCACCCAAAACTGAGCTTCATACCCCAGATGTAATCAGACCAGGTCAGAGTACAATAGGACCATCACCTCCTTTGTTGTGGAGAGATCTCTATTAATGCAGTTGAAGATTGCACAGCTGTCCTATGGCACTGTTGACTCATATTGATTATGCAATACACTAAACACCCCCTCCCCCAGGGCTTTTTCCACACAAACTGCTAGTAATTCACATCTACCCCATTCAGTATTTATGCTGTTGTATTTTTGAAGTCAAATGTTGGACTTTATTTCTGTGATTAAATTTGATCTTATTACATTCAGTCCATCATTCTCCATCAAAATCATAGAACATAGACCTAGAGTTGGAAGGCATTTCATATGCCAGTTAGTCCAACCCTCTCATTTTATAGATGAGGAGACTGAGGTCATGGAAACCAAGTGATTTGCCCCATGTCACTCGGGTAGTAAATATCAGAGGTGAGATTTAATCCCAGGCCCTCTAATTCTAGAGCCATTCTTCTGGGATTGTGATTTTTCTAATAAAATATTAATAAATTCTTCTAATTTTATATTATCTGAAATTTTAATAAACAAGTTATCTGTACCTTTAAGTCACTGCTAAATAAATTGAACTGAAAAGAGACTGATCGGAGCATATCCTCTAGGAATCCTCTTAAGTAATCTACTAATTAGTATTCTTTTTTTTTTAACCCTTTTCTTCCATCTTAGAGTCAATATGGGTTCCAAGGTAAGGGATAGGCAATTGGGAACAAGTATCTGAGTTCAGATTTGGACCCATGACCTCCTATCTCCAGGCCAGACTCTTTATCCACTTAACTTCCCCATTAATCAGTACTCTTTGAGATAGCTTATTCAATCAGCTCAAAATCTACCTGTAACTGAACTAGTTTCCAGATCATGTCTCTTCCTCTTTTTCACAAGAAGAACCATCCAATCAGCAAGCAGTTATTCAGTGCCTAACCTATGCAAATCTTTTGGTTAGGCATGGGGGATACAAGGACAAAATAAAATAGTCTCTTCTCTGGGGGAGCTTATATTTTATGGGGGAACCAACACTACTTATAAAAGTAAATACAAAATATATACAAAGTGAATTCAATAGTCAATAATCAATAAATAATTATTCAATCTCTATTATGTGTGAGGCATCGTGCTTTGCACTGGGGATACAAAAAGACAATCCCTGACCTTAAAGAGCTTACAATTTAATGAAGACAACACACCAAATAAAACTGAAAACTGGAGGGCTGGTGCTGAAGTCAGAAATACCCCAGAGTAGTGAAGCCAGATGAAAGTGAGATGTTCTAAGCTGAGCTTCCTCCTTAAATAGAGGTTTGGGAGGCCATGGCTCTACTGTTCAATCAGAGGGACAGAGGATAGGAGCAAAGAGGCTGATGGATTCTCATAGGATCAAGCTAATTTGGAGTGAGAGGTAGGTGTCAAAAGAGTTAGAGTGCCAGACATGGAGTCAGGAAGACATCTTCTTGAGTTCAGACATTTACTAGCTATAGGACTTTGAGCAAGTTACTTAATACTATTTGCCTCAATTCGTCATCTGTTAAATGAACTGGAAGGGGAAGTAGCAACCTATTCCAGTATCTTTGCCAAGAGAACCCCAAAAGAGGTCAGGAAGAGATGGACATGACTGAAATTACTTAATGACAACAAATAATACTTACAGATCCTGGCAGCTAGGTATTGTAGTAGACTGATGGAATAAGAAAGACCTAAGTTCAAATCCAGCCTCAGATACCTATAGCTCCCCCGGGTAAGTCACCTAATTATATTTACCTCAGTTTCTGCATTGGTAAAATGAGCTGGAGAAGGAAATGGCAAACCACTCCAGTATCTTTGCCAAGAAAACCCCAAATGAAGTCATGGGGAGTCAGACACATCTGAAAGAAAACAACAATAATTTGGAGTGGGAAAGCACTAGAAGTTTCAGAGAACTGGGAAAGATTTTATGTAGGAGGTGGTACTTGATCTGAGCTTAGAAGAAAAAAGTATGAATTCTAATAAGCAGAAGAAAGTGGGAGTTCATTCCATGCATGGGGAACAGCCCTTGCAAATGTACAGAATGGGAAGATTCAGAGACGGATCCTAGAAGGTGGACCAGTTTGTCTAGACCATAGAGTATATAGAGGAGAGTAATATAAAATAAGCCTGAAAAGATAGATTTAGAGTCAGATTCTGAAGGATTTCAAATGACAATCAGAAAAGGTTGTATTTTATTCTGGGGGCCATAGGGAGCCAGTCATTGGGGCTTTTAAAACAGAGTAGTTACAAGGTTAAGCTTATGCTTTACCAATATCTCTTTGGCAGCTAAGTGGAAGCGAGATCACAAATGAGTGATGTGGCTAAAACCTACATTTATGATGTCTACCAGCCTAGTAATCCTTTCAACAAAGGAAATGGAAGTTACTCTGGCATGACTCCTTCTCAATGACTCCATGCTGGTTCACAGTGATCACCCCTTTTTGTTGTGTGCTCATTGGCCATTTCTTCAATAAGACATTGTACTGGAGGATTTTGCCAGGTATTGAAGCTAAGCTCACCAGCCTAAAAGACAAAGAATCTACCTTCTTTCCCTCCTTGAAAATCAAGATAACATTTTCCAAACTCTAGTCCTGTGGTATTTTTCCCGTTGACTTTTGCTGCTGTTTATTGTCCAACTCTTCATGACCCCATTTGGGGTTTTCCTGGCAAAGATATTGGAGAGATTTGCCATTTCCTTCTCTGGCTCATTTTACCGATGAGGAAACCTAGGCAAACAGGGTTAAATGACTTGTCTACACAGCTGGTAAGTATCTGAGGCCATATTTGAACTCAGGAAGAAAAGGCCTGCTGACTCTGGACTCAGGCTCTCTATCTCTTCGTGCCAACTAGCCTTCAGTTGACTACATCTCCACAAAGATAGGAGATTAGCAAATACATCTGCATGTAGTTTCAGTAATAATAACAAATAACATTTATATAGTACTTCAGCAAAGCAATTGACATATGGTATCTCATTTGTACCTTGGGATACAGATCATGTAAGCATGATGATTTGAAGGTATTTAAGGCAAATAGGTGTCTTCTCAATATTTTTGCCACACCTGGAGTAGGGAATATCTGAGCTGGAATCTGACCTAAGAAACTTACTAGTTGTGTGTCCCTAGACAAGTCACTTAACCTCTGTTTGCCTCAATTTCCTCTTTTATAAAATGAGGATAATAATAGCTCTGTCTCCCAGGGTTCGGAGTATCAAATTAAATGATAATTGCAAAGCTCTTGCCACAGTGCCTAGCACATAGAACATGCTATATAAATGTAATCATCATTACTATCATCATCTTAGCCTTTAAGCCCCTGCTAATCAAAGCTCTTGACACTCAAGTAATTTCTTTGACTCCCAAATGGTTGACTGGCATGGCTCCTCTGCCTCTGTGGACCTCAATTTTCTTTTAATGATTTCCTACAGATTCAGTCATGGCCCCAGCTCTGGGATCCATATAGCCCCCAGATACAAAGTACCAAAGGATCATAAAATAATAGCACTAGGACTGCAAGGGACTTCTGAGGCTATGTACTCCAACCCCATCATTTTACAGATCAGGAAACTGGAGCCCAGAGACATTCATTGAGTTGCCCAAGGCCATACAGGTAGTAGTGGGAAAAGGATTTGATTTTCTAATTGATATTATAGCTCCTGTGTCATTTTCCAAGCACAGTTCTAAATCCATATTTGCCCTGTATACTAACAATTCTTCCTTTAGATTTCTAAATAATCAAAGGGTCTCACATAAATGTTAAATTCTTTTAAGAAGGTATAGACATAGGACAATAATATGAGTAAAACTCGAGCCTGGGCAAAGAGTTGGTAGTCACATCTGTTCAACTAGAATTACCCAGATACCACATTCAAGACATTATGTCTGGTTCTGGGGGCACCAAAATCAAAATGAAAAAAATAGCCCCTGCCCTCAAAAGAGCGTATATTCTACTGAAAGAATTAAAGAAAAGGTCAGTAAACTTCATTTTAAATAAGGAAAAACTCCCTAGACATTAGAATCATATAGATGAGAGTGGAATGAATAGACATCACTAGAAGGAAGGAATTATTAATAAACACTTACTATGTACAAGGAATTTTATAAATATTATCCCATTTTTATCTTCACAATAGCCTTGGGAGGTAGTGGCTATTATTACTCCCATTTTTACAGTAAAGGAGACTAAGGCAGGCAGAGGTTAAATGACTTGCAAAGGGTTACATAGCTAGTAAGAGTCAAAAGCTATATTTGAACTCAGGTCTTCCTGACTCCTGACCCAGGTCTTTATCCACTGAGCAGCCAATTGTCTCTAGAGATTTTCATGCAGTGACTGGCTAATTATCAATTCAGAATGTTTGGGAGAGGATTGGGGGGGGTATGGATTGGATTAGATGACCTCCACAGTGGCTCCCAACTCTGAAATTTCATCATTGTATTATGCTATGAAATCTCAAAACCCTAAAGTGTTTGTGTTTTCTTTCGTCTTCAGCATTAGTTACTTTCTTAAGGACCCATAAGCACATGTCACTCAGTCAATTAACATCTATTAAGCCCCCTAATATGTGTCAAGCACCATACTAAGTGCTGGAGAGATAAAGAAGGCAAAACACATCAAAACATAGCAATCTTTCCTCTTAAGGAGCTTCCATTTGTAAACAGAAAATATTATCTATCTTTGGAGAAAGGAAGCACAGTTACAATATACACCTACATGGGGTAAAACCAATAACAAGAAAGCCAATAACATCCTTTGAAAGCCCATAAAGTAAATCTGTGACCCTGAGTTTTTAAAGGTGATCTCACTTCTTCCATTGAAACACATGGCAACTACTTTCAGGCCTAAGGAAATAGCTTCATGATTTGCTATGACCAAGCTTCCTGTTCTGAACTTCTTGGAACTTTGCAGGATCACCAATTTAGAGCTGAAAGGCAAATTTAAAAGGTTATTTATTTACTTATTTGTTTGTTTGTTTGTTTGTTTCTACTCCTTAACTTGGAACCAGAGAATTTAAGTGATTTGCCTAGTCTCACAGGAAATGAGAATCAGTCAGCCAGTCCTCTCACTCTGTGCATGCTTTCCACTGAACAATAGTCCTTGGGTGAGAGGTACATGGACCATCACCACACCAAAACCCAGTTCAGTAACTCAGTAAGCATTTCTTAGAGGCAACTGGTAGCATAATGAATAGAGCACCTGGAGTCAAGAAGAGCTGTGTTCAAATCCAGGCCCAGACACTTATTTGCTGTGTGTTCCTGGGCCAGTCCTTCCACCTCTTTCACTCAGTTTCCCCAATTGTAAATGGAAATAATAATACATCTACTTCACAGGGTTGTTGGGAGGGTCAGATGAGCTAATATTTGCAAAATGCTTAGCACAGTCCCTGAAATATAGTGGGTGTTATATAAATGCTTTTTCCCTTTCACACCCCTTAAGTAACAAAATACTTGCACCATGCTGGGGACACAAATAAAAGTCATATCTAAACAATTGGAGAAATAGTAATTGTTCATAGGTAAGCCTAACCAATATAATAAAAATGAAAATTTACTTAAATTAATTTACTTATTCAGTGCCTTACCAAACTACCAGAGAATTATTGTATAGAACTAGAAAAAAACAATAACAAAATTCATCTAGAAAAACAAAAAAGCAAGAATATCGAGGGAATTGATGAAAAAATTAGAAAGTGGCTCAGTACTACCAGATCTCAAACTGTATTACAAAAACAATCTGAAATTGGACAAGGAATAGAGTAGTGGACCAGTGGGATTGATTAGGTACATAATACACAGTAGTAAATTATCATAGTGACCTAGTGTTTGATAAATGCAAAGACCCAAACTTTGGGGATGAGAACTCACTATTTGATAAAAAATTGCTAGAAAACTAGAAAGCACTTTGGCAGAAACTAGATATAGGCCAATATTTCACACCATCAAAGATCAAAATGGATCTACAATAAAGGGTAGACATTTATAACATTGGGAGAGCATGAAATATTTTTAATAGTCAGATTTATGGATAAGGGAAGACTTGGTAATAAAAGAAGAGATAGCATTCCAGTATATAAAATGAGTAATTATGATTACATTAAATAAAAGGATTTTAATACAAACAAAACCAATTTACCCTAGATTAAAAGAAAAGCAAGAAACTGGGGGGAGTGAAAGGGTGAAAGAAAGTTTCTCTGATAAAGGACTCATCTCTCAAATAATAGAAAATTGAATCAAATTTATAAGAATAAGAGTCATTCCCCATTTGATAAATGCTTAAAGGATATGAATAGGAATTTTCAGCATAAGAAATCAAAACTATCTATAATCATATAAAATGCTCTAAATTACTATTGATTAGAGAAATACAAATGAAAATTCTGAGGTACTATCTCATACTTATCAGATTATTTAATATGTTAAAAAAGGAAAATGACAAATGTTGGAAGGGATGTGGGAAAATTGAGATGCTAATGCACTGTTGGTGGAGTTGTGAACTGGTCCAACCATTCTGGAGAGTAACTTGGTACTCTGCCCAAAGGGCTATAAAACTATTCCTACCCTATGACCCATCGAAACTAACTGGGTCTGTACCTCCCAGGAGATCAAAGGAAAAGGTCTTACATGTACAAAAATATTTATAGCAACTTTTTTGTGGTAAAGAATTGGATATTGAGGGTATTCCTATCAATTGGGGAATAGTTTAACAAGTTGTGGTATATGATTGTGATGGAATAGTGTACTATAAGAAATGATGAGTAAGATGGTTTAAAAAAACTGGGAAGCCTTATATGAACTGATACAAAGTAAAGTGAAGAAGAAAATTGTACACAGTAACAATAATATTGTAATATGATTAACAACTTAGCTATTCTTTGCAATACAATGATCCAAGATAATTCCAAAGGAGTTTGCTTTTAATAAAGACTCATCTTCTCTGTTAGAATCAATACTAAATATCAACTGTAAGGCAAAAGAGTGTAAGGAATAGGCAATTGGAGTTAAATGACTTGTCTACGATCATATAACTAAGAAGTTTGAGGTCAAATTTGAATCCAGGACTTCCTGTGTAATTCTGAAAGATTTATAATGAAAAATGCTATTCACCTGCAGAGAAAGAACTGATAAGAGTCGGAATGCAGATCAAAGCTCATGTTTTCCCTTTTATTCATTTTTCTTGCAGTTTTTGGTCTGTTTTTGTCTAACATTAGAAAAAAGATTTGAACCCAGATCTTTTTGAAACCAAGCCCAGGGCCCTATCCACTATGTAACACTACCACTATCAGATGAGATTTAATAGGGATAAATGTAAAAATCTAACACTTGGGTTCAAAAAATCAATTTTAGAAATTCAAGCTGGGTAAGAATTTTCCTTCTGCAGGTTACCTAAAAAAAGACCTGAGGGTTTTAGGGGACTACAAGTTCAATATCAATCAAAATGATAATGTAGAAACAAACCCCCAAAAAGCAACTGTGCTCTTAAATTGCATTAAGACAGGAAAAGTGTCTGGGACTAGGAAAGTAATGGTGTCACTTTAATCTATCCTGGTCATACCATATCTAGTTTTTTGTGTTAGTTCTATGCACCATATTTGAGGAAAGACAATAAGAAGTTGGATACTATCCAGAGGAGAATAAGCAGGATGTTAACAGTCTCAAGGTCATACTATATAAGAACTATTGAAGAAGTATTTACCTTTGAACAAAAGAGATGGATAGGACACCTTATAGCTGTCTTCAAATATTTAACAACTTCAATAGTTGTTCCATTGAAGAACGATCAGCTTTATTCTGGTTGGCCCTCAGAGGGGAAAAACAAAGGGAAATGAATAAAAGTCTAGGTAATACAGGGGATATAGCACTGGGTCTAGAGTCAGGAAGACCTGAATTCAAATCCAGACTTAGACCCTTCCTAGCTGTGTGACCCTAGGCAAGTCACTTAACCTTTGTCTGTCTCAGTTTTTTCAACTGTAAGAGGAAAATAATAATAATACCTGCCTTCCAGGATTTTAGTGAGGATCGACTGAGTAGTATTTGTAAAGCATTTAGCACAGTGCCTGGTATATATGTGTTTAAGAAATGCATATTCCATTGACCCAAAAGTAGGAGAGATATACATTTAGATTTGTCATAAGAAAAATTTCTCATAGTCCAATATATCCAAAAGTGGGATGGGCTGCTTCAGAGGGGAAGTGTTTTCTCCTTTCTATAGATTTTTGTACAGACTTTGGAAGACCACTTATATATTACAGAGAGAGAATTTTTGTCCAGGCATGGGTTAGACTACATGGCCTTGAAGGTTCTGTCCAAAACTGATTCTGCCTCGTTTATCTATGTATCTCTAATTTCCCAGCATAGTCCTTGGCAATCAGGTACTTAAAAATATTTTCCTCCCTGCAAATTTTATAATCATAGAGCTGACAAATTCTCAGAACACAGATTTTTTTTTTCTGTTCTAAGATTTGAGACGAATCACAGATTATCTTGACTCATAAACGGCTCTACTTTTTAACCATACAAAATTGTTTTTTAATGATTATTGTTTTGTAGTTCAGTTTTTTGAGGTCTATATCCCTATCTTTCCCTCTTTTTTTTTCATTATCACCTTCAATGCTCTTACCTTCTGTTCCATTGGAATTGTATTATTTCTTCCTGGCCCTATAAAATAATTCTTTGGTAGTTTTACTGGTACAGATCTCTTTTTATTTTATAAATTGTTTTCCTTGTACTGAAGGCCCTTTAGACTACTCAACCAACCAAATTCCCTTCATCCCTACCTCTTGGGAATGTGTTCCAGGGAAAGAAAGCAAAACTTCTAGGCAGGGAAACCTTTCACTCCAGTCAGTAATATAACTCTTGGAAAGCTATGTCCTCACCAAAAGCATTTTATTTTATTTTTTTAAACCCTTACCTTCCATCTTGGAGTCAATACTGTGTATTGGCTCCAAGGCAGAAGAGTGGTAAGGGCTAGGCAATGGGGGTTAAGTGACTTGCCCAAGGTGACACAGCTGGGAAGTGTCTGAGGCCAGATTTGAACCCAGGTCCTCCCATCTCTAGGCCTGGCTCTCAATCCACTGAGCTACCCAGCTGCCCCCTCCAAAAGCATTTTAAAGGCTTCACCAAAAATATTTATGGCAACAAAAATATTTATGGCAGCATTTTTGTGATAGCAAAGAACTAGAAATAAAGCAAGTCACCATTAATTGGTGATGAATAAATAAATTGTAGTTTGTAAACATACTGGAATATTATTATAAGAAAAAATAAATATGAGAAATACAGAAAAAATGGGAAGACATATAGGATCATAGATTGGAACTAGAAAGGAACTCAGAAACCCCTTATATAGATGAAGAAACAGAGATCCATCTGTTGAAAGCACATCTGTAAAAAGAAACTCAGAGTGGTTTACTATATTCCCAGAATGAAGAAAGCAGAACCAGGATGCAGTATACATGACTACAAGAATTTCGGTGAAAAAACAATACTAAGCTGCAGCTGAATTCAGACTAACTTCACTGACTAATCTTGGTCCCAGAGAATAGATAATGAAATAGTCTTCCCTTCTCTCAGCTGAGAAGTGATGAATTATGGGAAATAGAATGTTGCATATGTTGTCAGATGAAGTTTTGTTCTCAGCTGGCTTTTCCTTCACTGTTTTTCTTTGTAGCAAGAGAGGATTCAATAAAGTGGGTGAGGTATATTGGGATATGGCTGTGGTATAAAAAAGGCATCAATATAACTTAAAAAAAAAATCTTCCCTTTGAAGGACCTCCATTTCCTCTTTTATAGAATGTGGGGTTTAGATTGGATTATCTCCAAGATTCCTTTTAGCTCAAACATTCTATATTCTAAGCTGTAAAGTCTCTTCTAGTGCTGGCATTCTATAATTGGATGATAACCTCATTGTTCCATATTGGATCTCTTGGTAAATTTCTGTTTCCTCTCTGGAGTTCAATTGTAGCTCTTTTATTTGTAAGACAGAGATGACTAGAGTAGCCCCAATTCATTGAACTATCTCCCAAAAAAGGAATGAACAAGACTGAAAGCAAAAACAAAAAAACAAAAACAATGAACTGATAAATCAAAATAGAAGTTGGTTTTCTTTGAAGGGGAGATGGGAGGTTGATTAATGAAATAGATAGCAGCTGCATCATTGTGCAATAGAGAAAGCAGAGAACCTGCAGTCAAGAAGACTCATCTTCCTGAGTTCAAATGCGGCTTCAGATACTTAATAGCTGTATGACCCTAGACAAATCACTTAATCCCGTTTGCCTCAGTTTCTGCATCTGTAAAATGAGAAGAAGGAAATGCTAAAATACTCTAATATTTTTGCCAAGAAAACCCCAAATGGGGTCACCAAGAGTCAAGTACAACTGAACAATAAAATAGATGTCATTAACTAATTTGGTGGAAAAAGAGAGGAAAACTAAATTGTCAATATGGAAAAGGAGTATTCAGAACAAAGGAAGATCTACTAAAAGAAATTATTAGAAATTCATTTTACCAATTACATAATTTTATATAATAAAATTGAAAATGAATGAAATGGATGAATAATTATGAAATTATAAAATGCCTATGCTAATATGATTTTAAAATTGAGAATTTAAATAGCTGAGTCTCATATAAAAGAAACTGACAAGCCATGAATGCACTCCTGAATGAATAAAAGGACTAGGATTAAGTAAATTCTGTTAAATATTCAAAGATTAATTCTAATATTATATAAGTTGTTTGCAAACATAAAAAAATAAAGGATCCTACTATCATTTTATTATACAAATATTTAGAATATCATACATTATGTATATTATATACTATACCCTTTGTGCTTGGCCCAGAATGCAAGATTGATTCAATATTAAGAAAACTGCACACATAACATACTACATAGTAAACCATGAAAAAAATCCTATATTTATATGTAAATAAGTATAGAAAAAACTTTTCCTTAATTACAACACCTATTTTTGTTTCTAAAAATTACATTTTAAAAAAGGTTCAAATAAAGTTTTCCTGTCAAATGATAGCTTCATAAAACTAAGGTCTATTATTTTACATATCAGAGAAATATGAGTCTTTTCCAATAAGATCAAAAGTATCCAAGAATGTCTATCGCTACTATTATTATTTAATATAGTTCTAGAAATTCTAACTGCAGTGATAAGACAAGAAAAAGAAATTAAGGGAAAATTAAGGAGGAACAAAGAAGGAAATAAGCATTTATATCATGGCTACTATGTGTTAGGAACTATGCTAAGCATTTTACAAATGTGATATCTCATTTCATCCTCACAATATTCCTGCAAGACAGTTGCTGTATTTACCCCCATTTTACAGTTGAGCCAACTGAAGCAAACAGACTAAGCGATGTGCCCATCTTATAGGTATCTAAGGTCACATTTGAACTCAGGTCTTCCTGACTCCAGGCCCATCACTCTATCTACTATGTCACCTGGCAACCTAGCACATAAGCAAAGAGAAAACAAAATTATCTGGTTTTGCAGATGTTATTATGGTCTTCTTGAAAATCCTAAATTTAATTAAAAAAATTTTCTTAAGCAATAGCAAAGTAACTGTACATAAAGCAGAACTACATAAATCATCATCTTTTCATTATGCAGGCTATCTCAAAAGTCTTGGTGCAGTTTTAAGCTAAGCTTAAATAGGTATATTTTTAGATAGTTTTGTTTAACCTTAATTTGCTTTAAATTGAATTAAAACTTTGGGGAATCTTGTATTGCCCCACCAAAAAAACTAGCAAGAAGAGACTGAAAGAAAAAAATTATGCAAAATAACTGTAAGAGATATGAAATATTTGGAGGATCTACCTACCAAAACACACACAGGAACTATATGGAAACAACTACAAATAATTCTTTACAAAAATAAAAGCAGAGCTGAACAACTAGAGAAAAATCAATTGTTCAGGGTTGATGCCATGCCTATATGATTTAAAAAGACAACATTGTCTAAACTGATTTGCTTAGTGTCATGCCAATCAAAATTCCCAGGAGTTACTTCATAGTTAGAAAAACTCATAAAAAATAAAATTCACCTGGAGGAAGAAAAAGTCAAGAATTTCAAGGTAAATAATGAAAAAACAGTGGGAAGGAAAGGAATGTAGCAGCACCAAATCTCTAAGAATCTACAAAGCAGATATCTAAACATCTTAGTGCTGGTTAAAAAATAGAAAAGCTGATCAGTGGAACAGATTAGGTATGAGACATATTAGAAACAAATAGACTAATTAGCAGTAGCACCATGTTTAATAAACCCAAAGACCCCAACTACTGCAGCAAGTATGTACTATTAGACAAAAACTGCTAGGAAAACTTGAAAGTGATCTGAAAGAAATAAAGTTTAGACTGTTGCTTCATACTTCATACCATAATAAACTTCGAATGGAGACAGAAACAAATTAGAGGAGCAGAAAATTATAAACCTTTTGCTTCTATAGATGAGAAGAGGTTTTTATAAACAAATATAATATCATCAATTCAGAGCTAGAGAGAAACTTAGAATGCATCATATCCAATTGTTTCATGCTACACATTCCTGACCTATCAGAGGCCATGATTGGTTAAAGTGAAATTTCCTAGTTCACACAGGTAGGAAGTCCCAGAGTTAGGATCTGGACCCAGGACCTCTAACTTCAGAATCAAGTCTCTTTCCACTGTACAACACTGCTTTCTAGAGAGGCTCTCCAAAAATAAGATAGATAATTTTGATTCCATAAAATTGAAATACTATGGCAGATGAAATCAATGAAGTTAAAATAGTAAATAGTACAATGGGAAAGCATATTTGTAGAAAATTTCTTTTATATCTAACACCCAAAGCATATAGGCAACTTATTCATATATAAAAAAACAAGAGTCATTCCCCAAAAGATAAATGGAAAAGGATACAAACAAGAAGAACTGTGACAGAGGCTGGCAATAAAGAAAAAGTGCCAGGCTGAAGAGTGTGTGAAATTGATCATCTCAGTGGGATGCTTAAAGAAATAGTTCCTAGATATGGCATTCCAGACACTATAGACTCAGACAGGGAAGTCACTTTACATCTAGCATTTTACAACAGGTGTATAAGTCTCTGGGAATGAAGGGTAATTTCCATAATGTGTATAGACCAGAAAGTTCAGGACAGGTGGAAAGAATGAATAAGGAGTTAAAAACCACAATAGCTAAACTCTGTGCTCAGACTCATCTTAAATGGACAGAGACTCTTCCACTTGCACTGTTCTATCTGAGGACAAAATCCAGAGGAGACTTACATATTTCTCCATATGAGATATTGTATGGACAGCCAATAAAGATAAGAAGGACCACTAAAACATCTTATTTTCCATGCTGGGAAGGAAATGCCAGTTACATACCTATCTGACAAGATACAGGATAGACTGGAAGAACTGAGGAGGCTAGGACTACTAGTACAAAAGGTCCCACTAGATTTCTCATTACATAACCTCAGGCCAGGGGACAAAGTATATTTGAAAAATTTTACCAAAGACAAACCCACAGAGCCCAGATGGATTGGCCCATATGATATAGCTCTCACCACTCCTACATCGATCAAAGTAATAGGAAAATATTTTTGGTTTCACGCATCTCACGTTAAACATCACTATGCCCATGAAACATGCCAAAAGACAACTTAATGGAAGCCCAAGAAATCATTCAAACACAGATGCCACCAAGAACAACCCTTGATAAATAAACATAGAGCCCATGAATCCAGCAAAATCGCACAGGAAGAAATAGAGATACCAAGCAGAGACAGTGAAACCAAAACAAAATAATGCCCAAAACAGATAGCATAAATTTGGGTTAGTTAGATCAGGGAGGATTAGCTTGGCCTTTGAAACACAGGAGAAGCAGTTCCTTACAGAACCTGGGAGTTTATTTGAGTGGATTTAGAATCCCTTAGAATTAGTAAACATATATACAAATATCCATCTCAAGCCTAGACTAAAATAATCATTAACCTCTACAATCAACCACAAAGGAATATTATAATTGCCTTATTATCACACATTAAGAAAGATACCTACATTAATTACAAAAAAAAAAACACCTCACTTGCACACATGAAGATGACACAAACATCCTGTATAAAGTTTCACTCACATTCAATTATATATTCACTCTTACACACAAGTACATGTTAACCTTACACACATGCATGATCCTGTAGTGCCAGATCATCTTTCAAGGTTAAACAACAGGCAAGTATGTATCCTGTACAGGCGAAGACATCCAGACCTGTGATCAACTTCAAGCAATACCAAAGGATGGAAGATACACGGACAACTGGAAAGAACTTTGAATCAAAGACATTGTGGGGACTGAACTTCAGGAAAATGGGTCATGTAAGATTAATCACCAATCACATTAACTTCACATATAGGGAAGTACATTCACATGCACATTGGAATAAATATGCATCCACCACAACATATCTAGAACATGAACAAATTTCACACTGACATTAAGTGCTATGCTGTAAATAAGGACAACCCATAAATTGTATATCTGTAAATAGATCTTTAGTACCAGAGGATGTGTATATATATACATATATATGTATATGCATATGTATATAAATAACATGTAACATATGTAAATATGTAGATAACTTAGACATATACATATTTAGCATACTAACTATCTGATCAATGAATATAGATAAAAAGGGAAGAGTTAACATACTAACTATTAGTTTAAGGTGGAAAAGGCAATGTTGTAACTAGAGAGGTAACATAGGGACAGAATGAACCAGATTTCAATAGATACAAGTCTCTCTCTCTCTCTCTCTCTATATATATATATATATACATATATCTACTTGTTATGAATTATTATATTGGAATTAGCATTACATAAGGCATAGGATAGTTTAATTTTACTTAAGAGTTAAATTTTATATTGATTGCAATAAGAATGACCTTTGTATTAAGAAATTGTTATATTGTAAAACTTTGTTAGCACATAATCCTAACCCTCTTCCCACAACTCAGTCTTAGCATAAGATAGAACCTTAGATTAGCAAATAGAAAGATTAGGATAAGATTTATTATTTTGGGACGGGGGAGGTTAGATGGGAACAATAAGTAACATAGGTAGATTAGAATAGATATAGAAGGTAAGTAACTGACATGGGCCAGGGTGGCACCACAGGAACAACAGGAAATTGAGGATTTGTGACAGAGGCTGGCACTAAAGAAAAAGTGCCAGGCTGAAAAGTGTGTGAAATTGAACACCTCAATGGGGGAGGGGCCCCAAGGAATGAGAATCTTGAGGAGGAGAAGAAGACTCTGGCTGGTAGAGGAGTTGTTCTTGGTCTTGAGAGGTCAAAGACAGAAGGTGGGAAAAAGACTTTCTCCTGAGAGTTACCCACTCTTCTTGCTGGTGACTGGAAATCTTTTCCCCCAACACTTCCCAATTGAAGGGATTTTCTGAAGAGAAACCTGAGCAGACTTTACCTCAATTCCTGTTGCCCAGGGGTGAGTCAACCTGACTTTCTCTCAGGGGCCTCAGGCTGCCAAGGCCCAGGTTCCCCCAAACTCGAGGAGGGAGGGGAAAGGGTTTAGAGACAGGAACCCCTTTCCCCACATTCCTTTTCCCATTCTTCCCTGCCCATTATTCCTTTTGTAGTACCTGATTGAGTTGACATTAAAAGTTTTCTGTTCCCCAAGCTGAGTGTAAGCGAATAGATCAAGGGGAGACCCTTTGGTCTCAATTAGTGGAGGTGGGACAAGAGGGACAAGAGTGAATTGGGGAGAGCAGCTTTATCTAAGGAGGGAAGGCAGAAGGGGGAAAATCTTCAAACCCCCTCTCCTCTCTCTGAGCCAACCTTAAGCATCAGCTGTCTCCCTATACCCCACTTTTGAGAAGGGGAAAGGGGTCTCCACTCTTTCCCCCTCTCAATACTGAAAGTCTTAACCCCTCCAGTACAAATTAATCCTCTTTATAATACAGGACTAAAGGGGGGAAAGGAAATCTATCCATAGCCACAGAATGAAGACACATAAAAGAATCACTAATGATAAGAGAAATCAAAGAAAACTCTGAGGTGCTACTTCATAAAAAGTAATTGACAAAATGAAATAGTATTATGCCACAAGAAATGATGAAATGATGAAAAATATAAATTGAGAGAAACTTTGAAAGACTTGTCAAATAATGCAGAATGAATTGAATAGACCCAAGAGAGAAAAGTATTCAATGATTACAACCAAGAGGTACAGTGTATAAAGTGTTGGACCCAGAGTCAAAAAGACCTGAATTCAACCCCAGCCTCAAATACTGACAAGCTTTATGATCTGGGACAAGCCGTTTGACCCGTTTGCCTCAGTTTCCTTATATACAAAAAAGAGATAATAATAGCACCCATGTCTCAAGGTTGTGGTGAAGATCAAATGACATAATAATTTTAAAGCACTTAGCACAGTGCCTAATGTAAATGCTATATAAATGTTAGCCATTATCATTATTACAAAACTATAAAACAAAAGTACCCTAAAACACTTAAAAACTATGACCAATGTAATGACCAGCATAGATTCCAGAGGGTAGATGATGAAGCATTTTACCAACTTCCTGATAGAGATGTGATTTATTAGAGGTGCAAAATGAGGAACAGCTAGATGGCTAGGCCTAGAGAAAAGGCCTGGAGACAAGAGGTCCTGGGTTCAAATATGGTCTCAGACATTTCTGAGCTCTGTGACCCCAGGCAAGTCACTTAACCCCAATCATATAGTCCTTATAGTTCCTTTGTCTTGGAACCAATACTTAGCATTAATTCTAAGACAGAAGATAAGAGTTTTTCTTTTTTTTAAAAAAGGTGCTGAATGAGACCTAAATTTTCAGATGTGGCCAATATATACATTAGTTTTGCTTGATGGTGTATATTTGCTATAAGGGAGAAGTTTTTTTTTTAATTGGAAAAGATATTGAGGAAGAAAGGGAGCTAGTGCTTGTGACCACATTTTTTAAAAAAGAAGAGAAATAAAAGTATCATTAAAGAATTTTTTTTTAAAACCCTTACCTTCTGTCTTGGAATCAATACTGTATATTGGTTCCAAGGCAGAAGAGTAGTAAGGGCTAGGCATTGGAGGTCAAGTGACTTGCCCAGGGTCACACAGCTGGGAAGTGTCTGAGGCCAGATTTGAACCTAGGACCTCCAATCTCTAGGCCTGGCTCTTAATCCACTGGGCTACCCAGCTGCCCTCTAAAGCATTTTTTACCATACATGCAGAAGAGAACAGAAGAAAAGTTCAGAGGGAACCACCGACAAATAGGATAGCCCTCAAATCTAAATAAAGTTTTCAATTTCTTATATATTTAAAAATACAAGTTATACATAATAAAAGATTCATAGTTTCATATACACTCCTCTTTTTCTGTTCTTTGTGCACAGACAGTTCATATGTCTTGATATTTCTCAAACTGAACAATAACTACTTGTTTTAAAACTTTTGGAACAGATCTCCAATAATGCTCACTTCCCAAGTTTTTTTTCCGATAACTTACTACTCAGGAACAGAATAAGGAGAGTGCCACATATCAGCCCAGATATACAAAAGGGAAAAAATTCCCTCAGCCCCACAATGATAATAGTAGTTAATTTCCTCCAATGGGAGGCCAACGGGTTCCTTCATAGATCCTGAAAGGTAAGTGTCCAAAGCAAACCACCTCTTTCACAACATGCCAATGGCTGGTTGCGGAGCTTAAGACTGCTGGAAGCAAAAAAAAACAGTCACTACCTGAAGCTGAGCCCTCTCAATGAGATGAGCTCAAGCGAGTATTTTCCCAATGTGGTGAGAACATGCCTGACTTGCTCAGCACCTTTGAGGTGGCTAGATACTATGAAAAAACTCTGGGCAGGGAGACAAAAGAAGATCTGTAGGCTAGATCCTCTACCTGAGGGAGGGACTAGACCGAAAGCTACCCTTGTCTAGAAACTATGAAATCCCTCATTTGTATTTTCTCTGATCCACTCCCTTCATAATTCAAATCAAAATGTTCGAGTTGGAAGGGCAAATGGGCCATGAAGGGCAAGTGGGATGGAGGTGGGGACAGAAAGAGCTATGGATGGAGATGGATATTAGAATATAAAACATGATGCCAAGGCTGAAATGGATTTAAAAACATAGATTGTCAGAACTGGAATGGACCTTAGAAGCAAGAATGTAAGAAGTAGCTAAGAACGTAGAACACTAGATGGGACCTTAGAACTTAGTACATAGAATGTCAGAGACAGAATGGACCAGGCTTAGCACGTAAAAGGTTACAAATGAACGTGACCTTAGACCATAGAATGGGTTGTTGTTAAAGTAAGGAGGAACTTTGGAGGTTATCTGATGCAATCCCTTTGTTTTATGGATGAGGAAATTGAAGCCTGCAGTGGGAAAGTAATTCCCTCATCTGCCCAGTCTTGTCCTTTAAAGCAAGGTGATGGTCCTCTTATAAAATGTAAATCCTCCTTGGAAGTGTCAAGCATTAGTTTGTCATTTAGTCATTTTTAGTCTCATCACACCCCTCCTGATTCGTTTTGGGGTTTTCTTGGCAAAGTTAATGGAGTGTTTTGCCATTTCCTTCTCCAGCTCATTTGACAAATGAAGAAACCAAGACAAACAAGGTTCAGTGACTTGACCAAAGTCACACAGCTACTAATTGTCTGAGACCAGACTTGAACACAGGTGTTCCTGACTCCAGGCCCAGCACTCATCCACTTAGCTGGCCCTAACAATCAATTACCAACCCATTTATTAATTGTTAATTAACTTAAGGTTAGTTTTAGTTAACCAATAACTGAACCAATTATTATCGTTTCCAGGCACAATACAAGGGTTTAATAGAGTTACAAAATTTAAGAGGTTCCTGTCCTTATGGAATCTACATCCTAGTAGGATATTATGATGCATATTCATAGATAGAAACATAAATAGATCGAATGCAATACACAGATAATACATGAAAAAATAGGTTGAATCTGTTAGAAAGGAACAATGTGCTCTTTGAGGTCTGTAGGAAAAGTTGGTTATTCCCCTGTGTAAAAATTAAATTAGTCTCTAGTAATAGAAATATTATATTTTATGAAGTTTTCAAATCTCCATTTTACACCTGGTGGTGAGGAAAGACCTTTGAGTTGTGCCAAAGAGCTTGAAAAGCATGGAGAAAGATAGGGGAAGAAGATAATGTCAGAGTCAAAATGGTTGCTAGAAAAGTCTTGGTTATTACTGGCCTATTTCGAATTTTGCCCAGAGCTCTTCCTGGGTTCAAGATCATCCTGGAATGCTGGGGGAAACTCTTCCCTTCTACTTTTGGAAAAGTAGACCAGGAAGCCAGTTATTCCACAAGGAGTACTCCATAAATCACTGCATCCATTGTGCTGACAGGGGCTTCCCTCTGGTTGCTCTCCCAAGGAGTGGTGATATATGTTTGAATACCTGCCACAGTGAGTGGCCCAGATTCTAGTGGGCCTTCCCCACAGGAATCTGGGAAGATAGAAGGGGAAATGTCACCAGTAAGATGCGCCACAGCATAACTGCAGCCCCTGGAGAATTTAGAAGTCATTACCTTCATTTTACAGATTAGGAAACTGAGACCTAGACAGGTTAAGTAACTTGTCCCAGTTCAATCTGGTGGTAAATATTAGAGGCAGGATTTGAACCCAGGTCCCATGACTATAGTACTCTTTCCATTATTCTTCATGGTTTAAGATTCTATAGTAGACTCCACCCTAGAAGGTTCCTCTTGTCCATCCCCTTTCCTGCAGACAAAACTGCAGCCATACTATATAAAGTGGAGGGGATTTAGATCTTCTTATTAAAAAGGGCTTACAAAATTATGGATAAGCAGGTTTGAGCTTGAATTTCAGTGTTTCGGACAAGAGGCCAGATCCATTGTGTGCCCTGGAGCAGCTCATTTCCCCTCTCTGGATCTTAGTTTCTTCATCTATAAAATCATAGAGTCTGATTGGATAGTCTATAAATTACCTTCCTGATCTAAATCCCATGAGTCTTTGTCCCATTCCATAACAAATACTGTTAGCGGCACAAAAATGACCTGTATTTCTGGAGTTCTTTCTTCATAAAAACACTGAATGATAGGTAGTAAAGTATTATTCTATTTCACACACAAGCAAATAGAGGCTAGCAAATGAAAAAGCAAGATCTGAATCCAAGTCATCTGAGTCCACATTGCATTTCATGGGCTGCATGAAGAACTGAGAGCCTTTCAAAGGTATAAGGATGTCTTCTGAACTCTTAATGGTCAAATAAGTTTGTATTTTTACTGACTCTCCCCCCTACACACACACACACACACACACACACACACACACACACACACACACACACAATTCTCAGAATGGGAATCGTTGATCCTGTGAATTGGCAAGCTGTGAGAACATTTTCATGGTGTGACTGAAGAAGAACCTGGAATGTACTTCTGCTTCTAAAATGGCTCCTGAAATGTGTTACCTAAAATTCCACTATTAGAGGTTCATTCCTTTTGTTCTACTAGTATAATGAGCAAAAGTTGCTGTGGAGTAGGATTTGGTCAAATATAAAGAATGTGCTACCCAAATTAAATCCAATTCAATACATCCAACAAGCACTTATTAGATGTTTGCTTAGACACTATCCTAAGGTTCTAAGATTCAAAGACAAAAAATAAAACAGTCCTTGCCCTCATGGAGTTTAAATTCGACTGGGGGAAGACATTGAACTAATATGTCTATAAATAATATTTGAGGAAGGAGGAATCCCTAACAACACAGAATGTAGGGGGGAAAAAAGGCTTCCCACAAGAGATAACACATGAGCTGAGCTTAAAGGAAGCCATCGATTCTGAAAGATGGAGAAGAAGAAGCAACACAATTCAAGCAAGAGGGACATCCTGGGCAAAGACACAGCAGTGGGAGATATAGTAGAGTGCTAAGTTTGGAAAATGCCAAGTAGACTAGTTTCATGGGAACACAGAGTGTGTGATAGAGAATAATTTTAAATAGAAAGCCTGAAAAATCAGGCTGGAGCCAAAATGTGAAACAATTTAAATGCCCAGCTAAGGCATTTCTGTTTTATCCTAGAGGCAATAGGAAATCACCAAAGGTTCCTGAGGTTATTTTGCCAGCTCTGTGAAAGACAGCTGGGAGAAAGGAGAGACTGAAAGCCAGGAAATCAAATCAGAGGCTTTTACAAACGGTCCAGATGAGAAGGGGGGAGGCTCTGAGCCAGGGATGGGGCCAGTGAGAGAAGAGACAAATAGGGGAGATATTTATGGGGTAGAACCAATGAGACTTGGAAACTGATTCAGTATGGGAAGAAGGTGACCGAAAGGGAAAAAGTTAAGGGTGACACAGATACTAAAGTTTGTGACTACCTTTGACAGAAGGAAATTTGGGAGAAGCATAATTGTTGAACTCTCTCTCCTCCAGTCCCATCTTTTACTACTACTACTACTACTACTACTACTACTACTACTACTACTACCACTATTACTGCTGCTGCTGCTACAGCTGCTACTGTTAGTACTGCTACTACTACTACTGCTACTAATTACTACTATTATTAACTACTTCTATTACTAATAATAACTATTACTAACTACTACTTCTACTACTAATATTACTACTGTTATTATTGCTAACTATTATTACTACTTCTACTACTATATTAAAATAATGGCTAGCATTTATTTATATAGTGTTTCAATTTTTGTGAAATGCTTCATATAAGTTATTTGTGATCCTCAGAAACTTACTAGACGTATGGCTCTGGGCAAGTCACTTAACCCTCCTTGCCTTGTTTTCCTCATCTGTAAAATGAACTAGAAAAGGAAATGGCAAACCACTTCAGTATCTTTGCCAAGAAAATCCCAAACAGGGCCAGAAATCAGACAGGACTAAAACAACTGAACAGCAACAGCCCAGTGATATAAATACTGGTATTATTGTAGTTTTACAGATGGGGAAACTGAGGCTGAGAAAAGTAAAATGATTTGCCTGCATAGCTAGGAAATGTCTGAGGCAAAATTTAAATACAGTTTTTCCTGACTCCAAGTCCAGCACCCCATCAACTCTACTACCTGGCCAAAGAAACAAACATCTCAATTAAGGCAGAGATTTGTCCAAGGTCATCCATAGGAAGTAGGGAGCAGAGCAAGGACTCAGCCAGGCAGTCTTCTTCCTCCAAATCCCCAGCTCTTCCCTCTGCACTTTCCTCTCCTCTTCATCAGGGGAGGAAGAGAGAGGCAGCCTTGATAAAAGCATCTGACATGGTGTGATCCAGTCAGATGCTTGCTCACAGGGGAAATGGGCTGCCTCTGAAGGGCCTCTCGGGAGGTGGCCTGGGTAGGGGCTGGGGGGAAGGAGCCAGAGAGTAATGCGGTCCAGAGGGGGAGTTTTCTATGTCCTGGCTGGGCAGGAATCTCCCAGTCACATGCCAGGCTCCCGGAGCTCCTTGTCACCAGACATCTTTTTTTTTTTTATCCTCCTCTCTCCTGGCCTGCCTCTCCCCTCCCCCTAGGGTTTTGTGTTCTGAATTGGTTAAAATAGATGCAGACTCGGGTCCTTTCTATTTTTAATACCCAACCATTACATAATCCCCAGCGTAATTGCTGACTTGAAAATCTATTAGCAACAGTAGAAAATCCCCAGAGTTTTAAAAACAGGAAAAGGATTATTAAAACACAGAAGCTGTTGACAGTTTTACTGACTCGTTACTCACAGGAGCCAGATATAAAACCAGCCATAATTTTCATTTTGCCCATTTCAGTCACCCTCAGCCCTATACAGCACCAGGGAACACTCACTCTCTGTTCTGAGGAGAAGCAGGTGGAGGGGGGAGGCAGAGGGGGAGGACCGACGAGCTGAGATAGGAATGCCGCCCCCAGAGGGAAAACATGAAGCTACCCACAGAGCTTTGCTGTCTGTGGAGGGGCCATAGGGCTGCTGAGGATACAGCTGCAGACTTCAGATGAACCATATTTTGGAAACTGAGGGAGCCCTGGAGAGCAGGCCTCCACAGGGGCTGGCTGTCAGCTCTGCTAATAGCTAGTATGTACACAGGGTTTTAAGGTTTGCAAAGTGCTTTGCCTATTTTTATCTCACTTGAACCTCACCAGTACCCTGGAACCTATTTTACAGATGAGGAAACTGAGGCTGAGAGTTTAAGTGGCTTGTCCAGTGTTATGTAAGTAGTAAATGTTTGAAATAGGATTTGAACTCAGACCATTGTGATTCCTTGTTCAGCCCTCTATCCACCATGATACTTACCTGTGTAAAGCCACTTGTCTTCTCTTAGGCTTCATTTTATTAACTTGTAAAATCTTGGCAGGAGGAGGCAGGGAGAGGGTCCAATTCCATCTTTTCACCCCGGAAGAAACTGAGGCCAGAAGAGGTACCAGATTGTACTTATCATAGATCTTGGATTTGGGTCTTGAACATAGATCTTGTATAATGGTATATGGCCATTGTACAAATGAGGGATCTGAGGCTAGGAGTGATGGGTAATCAGTCAATGAGCATTTATTAAGCACCTGCTTTAGGCCAGACACTGGGCTAAGCCTGTGTAGTGAGTGAAGACAGAATCTGAACCTCCCTCTCCAAATCCAGAGTTAGGATGTCCTGGTTTCCAATCAAATCCTCCTTCTACTGCAATATACACAGGCAAGACTTGTGAGAGAGAAAACAAACCAGATATTTCTGGGTAAAGCATATAGGCAAAAGGAAAGAATAGGGCCAGACCTGGAAGTATCTTCCCATTGCCTGGAAAGTTCCCTCCATCTAGAACCTTTACCCTTTGATTTCTTACCCTCCCTCCAGTCTCACCACAGATGACTAAGGAATACCTGAGAGTGGGGTTGCTTCCCTTTGAATAGATTCATAGATTTTTGGATCTAGAAGGGTCTTTGGTAGCAGCAGCAGCAGCAGCAGCAGCAGCAGCAGCAGCAGCAGCAGCAGCAGCAGCAGCAGCAGCAGCAGCAGCAGCAGCAGCAGCAGCAGCAGCAGCAAAGAGGTACAGTAGCTAGAGCCCCAGGCCTGGAGTCAGGAAAACTTGAGTTCAAATCCTGCCTCAGACACTTTCTAGCTATGTGATCCTGGGCTATCATTTAACCCAGGTTACCTCAATTTCCTCATCTGTAAAATGAACTGAAGAAGGAAATGGTAAACCATTCCAGTCTCTTTGCCAAGAAAACCCCAAATGTGATCACAAAGAGATGGATGCAACTGAAATGTTGAACAACAAAATAATAATAATAATAAAACTAGAGTATCTCTTTTCTGCCGTTCTCTAAGGATTACAAAGAACTTTCCACATAACTCTAGGGACTTAATTAATCACCAAGCATTTATTAAATGTCTACTATGTCCTAGTCACTGAACTAGGCATAACAATTCCATTTTAATTATGAAAATCTTTGAATTCTGTTCTTAATTAAGTCTGTTTTCTATCCAGTCACATTTCTATAAATGTAATGTGTGTGCATACATATATATATATACACACAATCCATGTCACATAGTTATAAATATTGATGTTATTTAACACTTAAAGAATTTACCTAGAAGAATCTTTTGTCCTTTTAGAATGTCTCACAAGTACAGGGCAGGACTAGTTGTAGTTATTAGAAGCCCTTTCTTTTAAAAAATAAAATGAACTAGACATAAAGAATACAAATATAAAAACAAAACATGCCCTGCCCTCAAGGGGTTTATAGTCTATTGTATGAAATAATATGAACCTCTTTAAGTACCCATAAAAGAAACATAAAGTTTCTAAAAGTTAGTCTTCGTTTTTGGAGGAAGAGAGTATTAGCACGGATAAAGACACTGATGTTCATGGAGGTGAAAAGATTTGCCCAGTGACATTTAATTAGTAATGGCTAGAGCCAAGATGTGAATCCAGGCTCCTGATTTCTTCCATTGTAACTCTCAATGCTTTGAAGCCTCTTATTTTACAAAGGAGAAAACGGATGGAGAATAATTGGTTAGGTGTAAATAGGAAGCTTGCTTAGATGCCTTGCAATTTAAAGATCTGCCTGCTCTGCTTCTCCATATCAATTCAAATAGTTACAAATAGAATGAACAGTGATCAGATGCCTAGTGTGTATACGATACTGTGGCAAGCACTGGGAGTGTAGGATACAAAGTTTACAGAATGAGAAATACTCACATATAGGACTTTTGAAAGTTGCAAAGTACTTTAGATACATGATCTCCTTTGAGTGACAAAACAATATTGTAAAGTATCTCCTACCATTATTATTGTTCCCATTTGATAGAGGAAGAAACTGAGGCTTGAAGCAGTTAAAAAATATGGAAAGCATCAGAGGTGGAATTTGAACCCAGGTCTTACTGACTCCAAAACTAGTACATGAATCTCTATGCCACACTGTCTGCCAAGCATATCCTATTAGACATGGATAATAAGATCATCAAATCAGATTTAGAAGGAACTGAAGAGGCCATTCAGTACTATCCCTTCATTTTACAGATGTGAAAACAAGTCCTCAGGGTCTCTGTCCTATTGGAGCTTATGGTCTTATTAGTAGAATAAGGCATAAACAAGGATGAGTATAATACACAATATTCTGTAACAAATAATCACAGATTAACAAGGTACAAACCTGTGAAGTCAGAGGAGGGATAAGGTGGATCGAAAAAGGCTTCCTAGAGAAAGCAGCAGCTGAGTAGGGCTTTAAAGGATGGGATCCTGCATTAACAATAATAACAAAAAATAAAGGAAAGACCTTTGGGCATGAATCATGTTTGTATTGTTATCTACAGTGCATAGAAAACTTATTACCAACTTGGAAATGTCAAATAAAGACTATTCTACAGTTTTAAGTATGGCCCAGGGATAGACAGTGTGTCTAAAAGGCAACTTGATATCAGGACTTCAAGAATCCGAAGCAGTAGTAGTAGTAGTAGTGGTAGTCTCTCGGTGACCAAGAATGACTATTGTCTTTGTGCAGTTTCATCTACGGTGTACCCTCATGTGGCTTTGGAGCCCAAAGACTGAGGCGCACAGTTTGTGGCACACGGGGCATGGGACGCCAGTTGTTACGGGAGGTGCGGCTGTGGCCTGGTGTCGGCGTTCACGCGCAGCGGCAAGACGTCGACGTCGCTCATGTTCAAAGGTGGCGGCGGCATGGTGAATGTGGGTTCGCCAGCTGCTTCTGTCAGAGGCAGCGAGTTCTAGTTGCTTTGGTGTCATGCCAGCCCACTTCAAGTTGGACTTTAGCTGATCCTTGAGTCTTTTCTTTGGTCAGCCTTGTTTCCTGAGTCCAGCTGACAGTTCACCATAGAATACCTGTCCTGGTATTCGCTGTGGGTCCATGCGGATGACGTGTCCAGACCATAGTAGCTGGTTTTGAGGACCATGACTTCGATGCTGGTGGAGTTGGCTCTGTCGAGAACTTCCTGGTTGGTGGTCAGTCCTGCCATCGGATCCTCATGATTGATGGGAGAGAGTGTTGGTGGAATTGCTCCAACTGCTTCATGTGCTTCCGGTGTCTCATGTCCATGTCTCACAACCATATAGGAGCGAGCTGAGGACCACTGCGTTGTACACTTTGAGCTTCGTCGCAGTGCTTACACCGCTGTGTTGGAGGACTTTGCAGCGCAGCCGCCCGAGTGCCTGGCTGGCCTTTTGGATCCTGGCATTGATCTCGTGGTCTAGGGACCCGTCGTTGGCGATGGTGCTGCCCAGGTACTTGAAAGTGTTGACGTTAGAAAGCTGCGTGCCGTCGATTGTAATGCACGGCTGGTTAGTTGGCCTCCCTGGTGCAGGTTGGTACAGCACCTCTGTTTTGCTGAGGCTGATAGTCAGGCCAAACAGTTTTGTTGTGGTGGAGAACCTGTCCACAATGGTTTGGAGATGATTTTCTTGGTGGGCCATGAGAGCACAGTCATCTGCAAAGAGAGCATCCAGGATGAGTCTCTCTGTTGTCTTTGTTTTTGCAGTCAGGCGGCGAAGGTCGAATAGTGAGCCATCCAGCCGATATTTTATGTAGATGCCCAGGTCTAGATCCATCACAGCATGTCATAATACTTGGGTGAAAAATAGGTTGAATAGTACCGGAGCGAGGACACAGCCTTGTTTCACCCCATTGGAGATGTTGAAGCGATTGGAAGTCTCTCCACCAGATAGGACTTCCCCTGTCAGGTCGACATGAAAGAGCTGGATCAGTTTGACGAATTTTGCTGGGCAACCGAGCTTGCTGAGGATCACCCACAATGTGTCCCTGTTCACTGTGTCGAACGCCTTTGTCAGATCTATGAAGACAATGTAGAGACTCAGGTTCTGCTCAAGGCATTTTTCCTGCATTTGCCTCACTGTGAAGACCATGTCGATGGTCTGCAATCTGGTTGGAAGCCACATTATGATTCAGGTAGGTTCTGCTCTGAAACAGATGACAGGAGTCTGTTGAGTATAACACGGGCGTGGATCTTTCCGGCAGTAGAGAGTAGTGAGATGCCTCTGTAGTTGTCACAGGCTGCTCATGAGCCTTTGTTCTTGTATAGGGCTACGATGGAGGCATCTCTGAATTCTGGGGGCATGTCTTCCTTTTCCCATATGCTGGTCAGCACTATGTGGAATGCCTGGAGAGCCTTTCCATTTAAGGCCTTGTACACCTCGGTTGGGATCCCGTCTTTACTGGGTGCCTTGCCTGCACTCATTTGTTTAATGGCTTTTTGGACTTCCTCTATTGAAGGAGGGATGTCAAGTTGTTCAATGCAGCGGTTTTGGAGGATCTGGTCAAGGGCGCTTTGGTCGACTGAAGAGGGTCGGTTGAGAAGCTGACTGTTGCTGATGCCTTTTTTATCTTTTATGAGAGTCACCATCAGAGGATAGCAAGGGAGTGGTGGTGGGTTTTAATGGCCCATAGACAGTCATGAGGGCACTGAAAAATTGTTTGTAGTTTTTCATATCAGCAAACCACCGGATTTCTTCTGCCTTTTTTTCCCATCATTGGTCTTGCATCTTCCTGATCTCACGCTGTGCTGTGGCTTGAAGATACTTGAATCTGTCCTTTTTAGGGGCAGAGTTTGGGTTATTTTGCCACTCCATAAAGGCTTTGTTCTTCTTGCTCAATAGGTCTTCAATAGCAGTGTTGTTCTCATCGAACCAGTCCTGGTGGTTGCATTGTTTGGGGCCTAGGACTGCCTTTGATGTTTCCTTCACTGCGTCTCTGAACTGGTTCCATTTCTCGGTTGAGCTTCCAGCGAGTGGTCCCTTGGCAGACAGCTTGTTGTCCAGGCAGGACTGGAATGTTTGCAAATAGGATGGATCTCTAAGATGACTCACTTTGTAAAATGCACGAACTGTCTGGGCGCGTTTTGGATGGTGAGGCGCAATGCGCATTTGAAGAGTCTCTCTAACCAATCGGTGGTCTGTCCAGCATTCAGCTCCTCTCATGGCTCTGGTGATCTTTACATCCTGGATGTCTCGCCGGCGTACAATGATGTAGTCAATGAGATGCCACTGTTTTGATCGTGGGTGCATGCACGTTGTTTTATATTTGTTCGCCAATCTGAACACAATGTTCGTGATGGTGAGTTCAAACTCTGAGCATTTGCTGAGTAGCAGTAGGCCGTTGTTGTTCATTTTGCCCACGCCGTGTTTGCTGAGCACTCCTTTCCATCTTTCATGGTCCTGGCCAACGCGGGCGTTGAAGTCTCCCAGTAGTATCAGCTTGTCATTTATGGGCACTGAGTGCAGGACGGCACTCAGGTCAAAGTAGAACTGCTCGATGGTCTCCTCTGTGCTGGTCAGTGTAGGGGCATATGCGCTGATGATTGTGGCATACCGGTCTTTGCTGAGAGGCAAACTGATCTTCATGAGCCTCTCGCTGATGCCCACAGGCAAGTCTGGCAGCTGTTTGAGCAAACTGGTCTTGATGGCCAGGCCAACACCGTGGATTCTGTCTTCATTTGAGGCTCTACATTTCCAGAAGAAGGTGTATCCAGTGGTGGGTTCACTGAGTGATCCCTCTTCTAGTAAGCGTGTTTCGCTTAAGGCTGCGATGTCGATGTTATATCGCACCAGTTCTTTACCGATTAGAGCTGTTCTTCTCTCAGGTCTTGGGGTATTCTCTCTATCAAGTAATGTCCTGATGTTCCATGCTCCTAGTTGGAGTTTCTTTGTATTTTTTCTTTGATTTCGACTGCTTAAAGGGGATGACCCACCAGCCGCCGGGTGTTTGTAGGGCAGGCAATGTTTGGGACACCTTTTCTAGTCCCCTCCCTTGATTAGGGTGAGCAGTGCTGTCCTAGAGAGGGCTACTCAGTTGCCCAGGATGCTGCCGAATGTCCCTGCTGCCCACAGGGCCGAGCGACCACTGGTCCGTGGGCTGCCTACGTGCAGGATCGTGACTACAACTGCCAGTGGTCACCTCCACCTGTTGCGTCGTCACTCCCCCATCGCCACAGGTCTTAAAGAGGGTGGACGGGGTTAGGATAGATGAGTGTGCACAAAGATACTTGTGTGTGAAAGAGATTTAAGTGGAAAAGCCGATGCACAGAGACAGTCCCACTCTCTCGGTGTTGGAAGCCTGGATCCAGTGGCACAAAAAATTGTTACGTCTGGAGACTTCCACAGCTGCATTGGATGGCCGTGTTGTCCTTTGTGCTCCAACACGCCCTAAGCACTCCACAGTGCTTTGCTACATCACCATCTCAGCCGTTGAACCTTCTTATTGGTTTCTTCCGTCTGTTCAGCCGAAGCAGTCTTCACATGCTGGGTGAGCAAAGCCCTGGTTCACCAGGGGTCGACGACCCAATGGCTACCCTCACAAGGTTTAGCCGGCCTGTTGAAGCCGTTGCCTGGGGTGTGGCCGCTGCCGCATGCTAGCAGCTACTGGGAGCCACAAGTGAGAGCTGGCTGTCAGGTGAGGGTCAGAGGCTGGAGAGCTGCCCTAGGAGGGCACGACAAGCCCTCCATACCAGAGATACCAGAAGCAGTATATAAAGGAAATATTACAGGATTTAGAGGCAAAGGAAGTAGATTCCAACCAAGTCTCTGCTAATTATTCGTTGTGACCTTGGATGACTTACTTGATCTCAGTGAGCCTCAGTTTCCCCATATTTAAAAAATAAGGGAGTCATACAAAATGAATTTTAATATCTTTTAACCAAAATCCCTGAAATGAGTTCTGTCTTTAGTTGAGCTCTAGGAGGGAACCCTTACAATCATTCGGAGGACATCTTAGACAGTAAGGAATTTGAGCTTACAAAGGTTATATCTTCTGGGTAGTGTTAACCCAGATCCTGCATCCTTACTTGCAAACTCATTTTCCAGCTTTTAAATGACCACGTAGAGAGAACATTTCAAGTCCTTTACATCACGTACTCTGATTACAGACTTCCTGATCTTCCTCTTTTGATTGTTGGAAAGATGCACAACTTCATCATTGTAGACACACTTTTCAACAACTCAGATCTCAGTCCTTTTGTATCCATCCCATGAGTCTCTGTGGTCAAAAGAAATTCATCGCCTAGTAACCAGCCACCATCAATGAGCCCCTCTGGCATGGGCACATCCTTGGATAAGACCTGAAGCTTTTCCTGTTTGGTAGGACTTACCAGAGCTCATACTCCACTGGCAACACCTTCAAGGACCCAGGTATTATGCATAGACTTGGAGTCAAGAAGGCCCTTGATTCAAATCCTGTGTCTGTTACTTATTAACTGTGTGATCATGGACAAAGTCACTTACCTTTTCTGAGCCTCTGTTTTCTCACTCTAACACTGGGGTGATAATAATAGCTGTAGTACCCATCTTAAGGTATTGCTGTGGGACTCAAATGAGAGCATGATTTAAAGCACTTTGCAAACCTTAAATCCTTATATAAATGTCAGATATTGCCTGTAAAAAAAAAAAGTCATTGTTCTAGCTGATCGCTGAGATGATAGGTTATTAGAAGGGAACATTAGTGAACAGGCAATCTTTTTTTTAAAACAAATACATTTTTATTAAATGTAAATCAAAATCGAGACTTGTATGATCCTCTCTCCAGCTATTCTGGGGAACATTTGACTGTTACTCCTATTAATTCTATTCTTAGTCCATAAGGATGATGTTTTCTTTCCCTTAAAACTAAGGAATTGCTTTCTTTCCTCTCATATTGTTCATTCATTATTCATTTTCTCAAATGTAATTGCCCATTAGAGGATACTATTTTTAATAACTAGGGACTGGATCTGTGGCTGTCCCCCATTCCTGGAATGCTCTCCTTCCTCATCTTTGCCTCCTCATTTCCCTAGCTTCCTTCAAGTCCCAGCTAAAATTCAATCTTCTCTAAGAACCTCTTCCCTTTCCCCTTAATTTTAGTGCTTTCCCTCTGCTGGTTATTTCCAATTTATGTTGCATGTATATTGTTTGTCCATATTCATGTTTTGTCTATTAGGCTGTGATGTCCTTTGAAAGCATGGATCTCCTGTGCTTAGCATGTTGTCATTCAATTGTGTCTGACTTTTTGTGAACTTATTTGGTCACAAATATATTGGGATGGTTTGGCATTTTCTTCTTCAGCTCATTTTACAGATGAGGAACTGAGATAAACAGAATTAAGTGACTTGCCTACAGTCACAAAGCTAGTGTCTCCAGCTAGATTTTAACTCCTGACTCCAGGCCTAAAGCTTTATTCACTGTGCCACCTAACTGCCCTGGCTGGAATGTAGTATAGATACTTAATAAATGTTTATTAATTGATTGACTAGCTGTCATTTCATCAGTGTAGGAAATTTTGGGGTAAGGAAATTCCCTTTATCAGTGGCAACTGGGACCTTTTTGCAACCTTAAGTCTTAGAGAGTCGCTTGGAGCAGAGAATTTAAGTAACTTATCGAGGGTCACATAGTCAGTATCTATCATAAACCAACCTTGTACCCATTTTCCTGGTTTTGCACCTAATTTTTTTATCCACTTTGCCTCAAAACTGCTACTATTATTAGTGTCAATTAATTATTGGTTTATTCTACAAAGGCTCACTCCAATCAATTATCCTGACATGGAGGTAAGCCTGGGTTCTTGAAATCTAGGACAGAGGAAAGCAAACTGGAAAGGCTCTGAGGATAGACCCAGTAATTGATGTGGAGCACAAGGACCAGCTAAGTGGGGATAGGCTTGCCATTGAAGGATTGGCCATTAAAAAGTGAACTTTTTCAGACATGACAACTCACTGAGGAGCTGGGATTATGTGATGCTGTGAGACTCCAGTCAACAAAACCACAGGTCCCAAGTGAATTGAAATGAATATGGATTTGCTCTTGGAATTGTTAAGAAATTACAAGCTTTGACCTAATTGCCTTACTCCCCAACTGAGGATAACATGGCTGCTTAGAGGTAGGGGGTTAAACTAATTGATCTTTTAAGACCCTTACAGCAACGAGAGCTATGTAGCAGTCAGCATGGCTTAGAGGAGAGTGATGAACTTGGAGTCAAGAAGCCCCAGTTTTAAAACCTACCTTATGGAGCAGCTAGGTGGCTCAGTGGATAAAAAGCTGAGCCTAGACATGGGAGGTCCTAGTTCCACATCTGTCCTGAGACACTTCCTAGCTGTGTGTCCCTGAGCAAGTCACTTAACCCCATTATCTAGCTTTTATCCCTTTTCTGGCTTGGAATTCATACTTAGAATCTATTTTAAGGATGAAGGTAAGGTTTAAAAAAAAAGAAACCCACCTTACACTCTTACTGACTGTGATCTTGAGCAAGTCTCTCTGAGGCTCAGTATTCTTATCTGCAAAGTAGAACTTACTTCACAGAATTGTTGTGAAGATTAAATGAGAAACTTTAAATGAGAACAAAGCACTTCCCATGTTTCAGAGTACTGTAGAATTGTAGGCTATTATGGTTCTAAGGATTTTAACTAATTCACATTAGGAAAGGAAGAAGTCATTCACTCATATTCAGACACAGTAGACATCAATTGAGATTGTGGTATGGTCACAATGAGTCTTTGCCATGGTCATACCATATCTAGAAGGCTATGAGCAAGTCTTGGAGGCCATATTTGAGAGAGATATAAAGGAAGAGGAGGAGGAGGAGGAGGAGAAGGAAGAGGAGGAGGAGGAGGAGGAATGAGGGAAGGCTCAGAGAGAAGGAGGAAGAAAGAGAGATAAAGAACATTTATTAAACCTGTGTTGGCAAAGCTATGGCACATATGCCAGACCAGCACAGAAGGGGCTGCTCCATTTCCTTTCTCCATAGCACCTGAGGACATTATTTTGCAAGCCCTGCCCCTCTGCCCAGCAGGCCAATGCAAGCACTTCCTCCCTCCACTGTCTGGGGTAATGCTAGGGGCTTACAGGCAGCTTGGAAGTTGCAGTTTGGACTTCGGATCTCAAAAACCTTCACCAGTGCTATATTAAGCACTTACTATTTGTTGCCAGGCACTCTACTGAGCACTGTGAATATAAATGCAAGTCCCTGACCACGGGGTACTTATAATCCAATGTATGTGGTGTAGCACATCATAAAAGGAAGCTGGGAAACAGGATGGAACAACTTGGAAGCCTGGTTCTAGACAGGAAAAGGCAAAAGTTCACCTATCAGATCTCAGGGTTCTGGGAATAAAGTACAAGGTTTTAGTCAGAGAGAAGTATAGCCAGATGGTTGGGAAATGTCCAGAGGGAATATTGACATATGGGAGCATTTCCAGAAAAGGATGAAGGAGATGAGCTAGGATAAGATTTTTCTAACTAGAAAGGATCTTAGTTAGTCTACTTCAACCTCTCATTTTATAGAAAAGGAAATTGAGATCCAAATAGGTTAATGACTTGCTGAGTCACATAACTAATGTGAAACCCCAAGTTTTCTCACACCAAACCAGTACTTTTTAGAACCACTACCACCCTTAGCTCAGCTGTAGGAATTGAAGAGATATGAGGGAAACACAATTCTTTCCTGAATACATGAAGAAACATGATGGAGAAAAGGAAAAGGAATTTCTATTTTTTTAAACCTTTACCTTCTGTCCTAGAAACAACTCTAAGTAGAAGGGCAAGGACTAGGCACCTGGAGTTAAGTGACTTGCCCAGGATCACGCAGGTAGTATGTATTTGAAGCCAAATTTGAACTAGGTCCTCCCAACTCTAGGCCTGGTCTTCTATCCACTCTGTCACCTAGCTGCCCCAGGATCTTCTAATCTTAGTTCCAAACAGCAGAACTAGAAGAAATTGGGGTCAGTTACAGGAAACCATATTTTAGCTCCATACCAGGAAAAAATATTCTAACAATCATATTAAAAAATGGAATGGTTCTTATTTGGGGGCATATTTTCCCAAAGACCAAAGATAAAAAGGGGGGACATTTTAATAAAAATAATAACAATAGCTAACACTTTGTAAAGTTTGCAAAGCTCTTTATTTATTTGGTCTACACAACAACTCTGTGAATTAGGTGCCACTATTATTTTCATTTTACAGAATGGCAGAAACTGAGGCCAAGAGAAGTTAAATTACTTCCTCTAGGTCACACAATTAAGAGGTATATAAGGTAGGATTATGAACAGAGGTTTTTTGTTGTTATTCAGTCAATTCAGTTATGACTTACTCTTTATGACACCATTTGAGGTTTTCTTGGCAAAGATACTGGAGCAGTTTGCCATTCCCTTCTCCGTCTTATTTTACAAGTGAGGAAATTGAGGTCATTTAAGGTGTTAAGTGACTTACCTAGAATCACCCAGCTAGTAAACGTCTGAGACCAGATTTGAATGCCAAGCACTCTAGCTGCTGTGCCACCTAGCTGTCCCTACTGAGGTTTTACCTAACCCTAAGTTCCATTTTCTATTTGCTTCACCACCTTTGGGGGAGCAAAAAACTAGAAACTAAGCAATATCCATTAATTGGGGAATGGCTAGACCCACTAGTGATATCAGATTGTAATAAAATGTTATGGAACCATAATGAAGAATTCAGAGAAACTTATGAAGACTAGTATGAACATATGTGCAAAACTAACCAAGAGAATAACATAAACAATGATGACAGCAAGGTAAAGGAAAACAGCATCAAGAAACATCAGAATTTTAGTGCAGTAGCCTGTCTTGATTTCAGAGGACTGGTAGTGGAGGAGATAGAGATCTCTCTTCCTTAGCAAGAAGTGACAGATTTCTCCAAATAGAGACATCTAGAAAACTTTAGTCAGTGGATTGCCCTTCCATTCCTTCCCCTCCCCTCTCCTCCCCTATCAGAGTACAGAATTCCCAATGAGTGAGACTATAAATTATTGCATTTTAGATGGCTACTGCACCAAGTAAAGGACAAAGGGCTAAGTTGGGCCTCTTAGCCCATAGCTCAGACTGTAATCTGTACTAGGGAAAGAATAACATGGAGTCATGAAGTATTAAAGTCCAGGAGCTGATACTGAAATAAATAGTGCTTTCTGAAGATGTGGCATTGATGTTTATACTCTTCTCTGGGGCCACTAACTGCCTTTCTCTTGATACCAAGACCAGATCTAAAACAAGGCAGGGATAAGAGCATGTACTAGACTTGGAATTGGAAATTTTTGAGTTCAAGTCCTGATAAACTTAGTTAAGTCACTTAACTCTCTGAACTCCATTTTCTTTATCTGCAAAATGGGTGTAATAACACATACACTACTGCTAGTCAATATCCTGAAAAGATCAAAAGACCTACATGTACTCAAATATTTATACCAACTCTTTTTGCATTGGTAAAGAGCTGGTGAGTAAAGGGATTCTCAAATTGTGGAATGACTAAACAAGATATAACATAGGAATGTGACCAGCTACTGTTGTTTTCTGTAAACAATGCTGAAGGAGATGGTTTCAGAGAAACCTGGGAAGGTTTATCTGAATTGCTGCAGAATGAAGTGAGCAAAAGCAAGAGAATAACTTATCCAATCACAACAACATTGTAAAAATGGTAAAAGACTAAGGAACTCTGATCAACCAAGTGACTGAAGAACTCAGGCTACCTGTCACCTGACAAAGAAGCAATGACTCAGAGTGCAGATTGAGACATATTTTATTTGGACATGGACAGCATGGGAATTTGTTTTGCTTGACTGTACAGATTTGTCATAGAGGTTTTGTTTTTCTTTCTTTCTCATTTAGGAAGTGGAAGGAAAAGAGGGTAGATTTTCATTGATAAATGGGGGAAATTTTAATAAAAACCAAAAAATAAACTAAAAATACACATACTATTTTTCTTACAAGATTGTGAAAGGATTAAATTAGGAAATCTATGGAAAGCTCTTTGAAAACTGTAAAATACAACAAATATTTTACAATTAGAAACCACTGAATGAACAAAAAGTCTAACATCTAGAATGTGTTTACAACAATACAATTTCAATACTCTTAAACACAGAGTAACCAGAACTAAACTAGTAAAATGGTGTGCAAATGGAGATTTTTTAAATCCTTACTTTCTGTCTTAGTAACAACTCTACCTTGGACAAGTCACGTAACCCCTATTTGCTTTAGCTCCTCATCTGTAAAATGGAAGAAGCATCTTGTCAAGAAAAGCCCAAGGACAAAGTCCATAAGGTCACGTTGAGTCAAACACAACCGAATGACTGAGCAACAAGTGGTGGAAAGAGAATTGGATTTAGAATCATAGTTTCAGCTTCATGACTTACAACCTTTGTGACTCCAAATGGGTCACATTCCCTCTCTGGGCCTCAGATTTCTGCTTTATAAAATGAGGGCATTAGAATAAATAATATCTAAGGCCCCTTTCAGCTGTGAACAATTCATTTCAGGAAATACTTAAGGCCCTTTGCCTAGCCCTGGAGATACAAAGATGAAACAAGACACAGATTCTGCCCTGGAGGAGCTAAAGGAAAGTGACATTTATACAAATCACTATGATTCAAGGTCCTGCTTATGAAAGGGGAAAGAGAAAGATGCCTGCAATGTTTTGGGGCTTTTAAATTTAATTTTTTAAAATCCATTTCCTTCTACTACTAAGTATTAGTTCCAAGGTTAAAGAGAGGTGAGGGTTAGGGAGTTGGGGTGACTTGCCCAAAGTCACACAGCCAGGAAGATTCTGAGACCAGAGTTGGAATGAGGACTTCCATCTCCAGGCCTGGCTCTCTATCCACTGAGCTACTTCACTGCCTCCTTACAATGTTTTAAGAAAGAAGCAGGGAGAGATCAGGCTTATTTGCAGGGCTTCTCATACCACCAGACCACCTAAGGTCTGTCTTACCATGGATTCCTCTTTGATCTCATCTTATTGTCTTTTACATGAAAATTATTGATGGACTTTTTGTTCCTTTACGTTATAACCTCCTTGAGAGCAAGAAGGTTCAGTTCCAAGACCACAAAGAGTACACAGGGCCTTGTATGAAGTCAATGTCCATCTGATTGAATTAAGAAGGGTTTGATCATGTGCAGATATGGTGGGATTATATTCCAGGGATGTGGGTAGGGATAACCTTTGTGAATCTACAGCATTGAGAGGGTGAGAAGAGGTCAAGAGCGGTGAATAGTCATCTGGCCAGAACATTAATTATGGAGGAGAATGAGATAAGGCTGGAAAAATAGGCTTGAAGTCAGGAAGACCTGAGTTGAAATTGTTCCTCAAATACTTATGCGACCTAGGGCAAATCATTTAATCTCTGCCAGCCTCAGTTTCTTCATCTGTAAAAACAAAATAATAACACCTATCTCACAAGATTGTTGTAATGATCAAATGAGTTACCATATTAAAGATTTGCAAATCTTAGAGCATTTCATAAATGCTAACTTGGTGACAGAGGTAATGTTTGTTGGGTTGGAAGGAGGGAGAATAGGAGGGAGGGAGGAAGACTATTATGACCTATTCTTTTTTTTAAAAAACCCTTACTTTCCATCTTACAATCAATACTTGGTATTGGTTCAAGGCAGAAGAGTGGTAAGGGCTAAGCAATGGGGGTTAAGTGACTTGCCCAGGGTCACACAGCTAGGAAGAGTCTGAAATCAGATTTGAACCTAGAACCAATCTCTAGGCTTGGCTTTCAAACCACTGAGCCCCCCAGCTGCCCCCCATGACCTACTCTTGATAAAGACAGCCTGGTTTTTTTGTGATTCCTATTTCCTTTTCAGAATGTTAATTAATTAATTATATCATTAATAACCCATTCTAGAAATGTGCCAGGAATCAGTCACTCTTCCTGGTGATAGTTTTCAGAAACTATTCTCTTCCCGTTTTTTTTTTTCAAAATCAGGGCATTTACTATTTTTCAGTCCTCTGGCATTTCTCCCATTCTCCACAATCTCTAATACCTCTGACCCATTGATCAGCAGTCATATTTACTCGTTTTTTAAGTATCTGAAAATGCATGGGTGACTCCTTTCCTTTTTTATCTTGAGTTTTGACTGACTGCCTATTAGCCATTTTTGTTCTTTCATTTCTCTCGTTGGTAGAGAAAACAGAAACGTTGCAGGAATTGAGCAGCTCTACCTTCTCTGTGTTGTCAGTTATGTCATTAGTAATATGCTACAGTCTATTTACACCCACCACATGTCTTTCCATTGCCCTTTGGGACACTTGTAGTTTTGATTCTTTGCAGTATTGTATGAATCAGAAACTTGAAAGCATAACTGGGACAATATTCATAGGGTCACAGATATAGGGGCTACAGGGATCTGTAATGATTCCAGGCCATTTGATTCATTGTACAGGGGAGGAAACTGAGGCCAAAAGAAATGAAGTGATTTGCTCAAGGACAAACTGGTAGTTAAAGTAAGAACTCAGGTTCTTAGACATTGACTACCCAAATCTTTATATTATACCACACTGCTTAAGGAGATAGACTTTTTAGTAGCAGTCTTAAGGAGATGAGCTTTGTAGCACCAAATGGTTTGTGGGTCACTGAAAGCATATCACATTTTCCAAAATACAATCCCAATCCCCTCCTTTAAGTCAGTTCCAGATCCAGCCCAATTAACTATCCAGGTACAGTGCTCTCTAAGTTAGATATACATTATTTGACTCCCCATGCAGTTTCATGACATACTGTGAAGAGTATTTATTTAACTTCCACCTTTTTTGCCAGTTAGACTAATCTCTTTCCCATTAACTCAGTCTTCGATGGTGGGGGTAGGGTAGTATTCCAGAACTCAATACAATGAAGAGAATGTCACCCATGAATCTGAATAACATCGCCATTTATAGGGAATTCTTCTATTTGGACTATGCAGAAGATCTTCCATAGCACAGGATGACATCTTAGACAAGAGTGTCTCCTTGTTTTACGCCCAACTTGATATATTAGTACTTAGTGCATAACTGAACTTGTATGATGCAGCCATATTTATCATCTAATTTTCTAGACAGACAGATAGACAGATACATAGAGATAGAGATAGAGCTAGAGAGATGCATAGATACATAGGTAGGTAGGTAGATAGACAGACAGATTGATAGATAGACAGACAGATTGATAGATAGAGAGGTAGGTAGGTAGATATCACATAATCTTAACATCTTAAAATCAAGATTTTAACACCTGCATGGGAGAGATCTTATTAGGCACCATTTTTGATCCGGCATCATCATGAGTAGTTGTGCTTGAAAAAGTTAGCCACCTAATGACTAATCATAGGGGACTAAGAAGCTTCTTGAAGGGAAGAGGAAGAATGATGAAATTTGGATCAGTGAAAAGAGAGAGTATTGGATTTAGGACCCTGAGATCTCTCCCAATTACAACTTGCATGACCTTGAATTCCTCTTTAAAGTAGGGATCTTAGGATTCTTTAATATTTCTTTTTTATATTTTTAAATATATCTTACTTCTTAATAGTTTGATAATTTTGTTTTTGTGTAAATAAACCTTTCTTTGTAGCTCAGTTTCCTCTTCTGTAAAATGAGGGGATTAGACTCAGTGATTTCTATTCAGTAGGCAGAAAATTCACCAAGCCATGGAATCTTGGGTCAGAAGAGTCCTTGAAAGAAAGACCACCTTAGTCTAATCTATAACTGAAGAGAAATTCTAGGGTGATATATAAGGCCAAAGGACTAAACTGAGGACCTGGATCCAAATCCTGCCTCAGATGTTAACTAGTTAGGGAAGTCATTTAATCTCTCTGGTTTTCAGTGTAAAATGAAAGGATGGAACTCAGTGGCATCTAAGGTCCCTTCCAGTTTCAAATCTTCGATCCCAAGTGGACATCCAGCTCTGCTTAGGAAAGTTAAGTGGTAGGAAATTTAATAGAAATATCCCTTCCACATCATGACTTTCCCCATTATGGTTTCAATATATTGCAGGATGGCATAAGAAATTAAATGGGAATTTTTGAGGTGTTTTGTAGGCATTGAAAAAGACATGTAATTGCCAGAAGAAAACACAGAAAAACATTTAGAAACTCAGAAATGCATAAAATAAGTATAATATTATATCATATAAACATATTTAATTTTTAATACCATAAATATACATAATTTCTTTTTTTTAACCCTTGCCTTTCACCCTTGAATCAATACTACGCTTTGGTTCTAAGGCAGAAGAATGGTAAGGGCTAGGCAATGGGAATTAAGTGACTTGACCAAGGTCACACAGCTAGGAAATACTCCTTGATTCTTAAGATATGACTGGCCCATCTTCTCAGAGCACAGGTATCCTCAAGGATATCCTTATAATTTGTAACTCCTTTTTAAAACTTAAAACAAGATGCTGTAAACACTCCATAAAGGAAAAAGAAAAAAATTCAATCTTCTTTTCTAGTATGAAGGGAGGGCCAAAATGTTTTATAAGAATTTTCTAGAGCATAGGGGCTCCATGCTCCTAACCCTCAGGATGTGGAAGGGATACTTGAACTTCTTAAAACAACCCATTCCATTTTTTGACGCCTCTTATTGTCAGTTTTTCTTTCTATTCAGTTTAAATAGAGTTCTTCCCATAACTTCCCTCATGGATCCCAATTACAAATGCTCCATTTTGTCAATGCCCCTTCTGAAATGGAGTGCCCAGAATTGAATATAATGCTTCAGATGTCACAAGATCAGGTCAGTGTGCCCAACTACTATCACTTCCTTTATTCTAGACCCTCTAAGGGCAAGAAATTGAACATGTTGGCTAGAGTCCCAAGCAAGGTGGTAACCCTTCAATTCAATTCCACAATCATTTATTAAACATCTCTTATTGGCAAAGTCATGGGCTTACTCATGCCAAAGACAAGAGAGAATTTCAGGAGTTTATCCAATCTCATGAACTGGATTCTCCTTCTGTGACGATCTCCTCCCTACATTTATTGAAGAGAAGAATCCAGCCCTCTAATTATTGCCCAGGCAGAAAGCTAGACTTGGAGGAAACATCCTTGAGGATGAAACTGGGCCAAGGAGGCAGGACAGGAAACACAGGGTGGGGCCAGGTAGAAAGACCCAGTCCTCCTGGAGCCAAGACCGGAACTAGCCTGTTTGCTTTGCCCTTACCGAGGGTATCATTTCCAGTTGGGCTGAAAATCACTAATGACACAGGGCCAGAGGGAAGGGTGGGGTAAGTAGATGCCAAAGAGATGAGCATGTGAAGTCCTTGAAATAGTCCCAATGAGGAGGAGCAAGACTACATTGGGGACAGAGGAATCGCCCACAGGAGGCATATAAATTGGGTGCTCAGTTTAGGTGCTATGCATATGGTGGCCAACCAAGCAGGATTTGACAAGCCTGGTGGGTATTTGATTAAAGAAGCCCATTCTCAATAATGTGTTGCAGTAGTGTCCCCTTTTTCTTTTCTTTTTCTTTCTTTTTCTTTTTTTTAACATTGGTAAAGATAACAGTAAATGATGGTGATATGAAATCTGCCATGACCATAAATCAGTTCATTTAAACATTTTGGAGTTAGAAGACCTCAGTCCAAATCCTGACTTTTCCACTTACTATTGCTGTGACCTTGGGCAAATCACTTCCCCAACTCTGGACCTCAGCTCCCTCAGATGTAATGATAAAACCTAATGTATACATAGCACTCTAAGGTTCACAAAGTGCTTTACATATATTTTCTCACTTGATTCTCCTAACAACAGTAAGAAGAAGATGTTATTATTTATCTTTATGTTATATATGAGGAAACTGAGGCTTATAGAGATTGTGACATTAGAGAGGTCGCGTGTAAGAAGACAATCAAATCCAGGTCTCTTGTAACTTCAGATCGAAGACCTGACCCGTTATCCCCATGGTGTTTGTATAGATTGTCTCTAAGTTACCTTCTAGCTTTAAATTTATGTGCCTACGATCCAAGAGTTCTCTCACAAGTGGCTGTTCCTTCTAGCTGATAAAGTAACTGACTGCCATGGATGCTTATGTGGTATATGCATATATATATATATATACATAGGTGTCGATATCGATATTTATATAGATATTGCTACAGATATTGCTATAGATACAGATCTATAGATACAGATACAGATACAGATATAGATACAGACACAGATAGAGATAGAGATAGAGATAGAGATAGAGATAGAGATAGAGATAGAGATAGAGATAGAGATAGAGATAGAGATAGAGAGACATACTGTGATCCCTCACCCATTGTGGGAGTTATGTGCCAGAGAGCCCCGTGATAGGTGAGAATCCCCAAAGTAGCAGTGTTATATTTATTTTATTATTTATATAAATTTTAAAGCTTTATAAAGCATTTCCCACTCTCCTATAAACCTTTTCCACACTCTTATTAACCCACAGTCACCCAGCCAATCAGCACTCAGGCACAGAATACAGCGCTGTGGATGGCTGCCTTCATTCCATCAGCCAATAATGTGCCAGTGTGACTCCATGAAACATAATTAGATAGATATATATTTTTTAAACGTGTGATACAGTGAAACCCCCTATAAGTGAACTGCAATATAGTGAGGAACTGTTTTTATATATGTGGGTATCTATGTGGGTATGTGTGTTTATCTGTGTGTTTAGATAGAGTCACACACATGTAGATAAATCCATATTTCTTTCTATATATCTATATCTGTATCTCTAGATAGACCTATATTGTCTCTGAAATAGACCCAATGAGGAGGAGCAAGACCATGTTGGGGACAGAGGAATCACCCATAGGAGGCATATCAATTGGGTGCCCAGCTTAGGTGCTATGCATATGGTGGCCAACCAAGCAGGATTTGATTTGTTTGGCTTTACCAGTTTGATATAGATCTGAGTTACATAAGCTGCCTCCTATATCTCTATATCTATTTCTATATATCTATAGATACAGAGACAAAGATAGAGATAGGAAGCAACTTAAGTAACTCAGGAGATAGAGTGCTGGTCCTGGAGTCAGGAAGAGTTCAAATCCTGCCTCAGATACTTCCTGGCTATATGACCCTGGGCAAGTCACTTTACCTCTGATTACCTGACAAAAAGATCCACTGGAGAAGGAAATGGCAAACCACATCAATATTCTTGTCAAGAAAACCACAAACATCAGTGGAATTGTGGGTCAGTTATGGGAGGGGAGTGGGGGGCGTGGAGGGAAAGAACATGAATCTTGTAACCAAGGAAAAATATTCTAAATTAATTAATTAAATAAAATTTTCCAAAAAAGAAAACCCCAAATGGGGCACAAAAAATGAGATACAACTGAAATGACTGAAGAGGAGTAGCTAAGTGGCTCAATGGATAAAGAGCCAGGCCTGAAAATGGGAGGTACTGGGTTCAAAACTGGCTTCAGACATTTCCTTGCTGTGTGACCTTGGATGAGTCACTTAACCTTAACTGATTAGCCTTTACTACTTTTTTTTTGTTTTGGAAACAATGCTTAGTTTTGATTCTAAGACAGAATATGGGGGAAGGAAGGAAGGAAGGAAGGAAGGAAGGAAGGAAGGAAGGAAGGAAGGAAGGAAGGAAGGAAGGAAGGAAGGAAGGAAGGAAGGAAGGAAGGAAGGAAGGAAGGAAGAACTGGATAGGTATCCATTGAATGTTTTCAAGTGAGACAATTAAATGCTAGATCAGAACCACTTCTTTGTCTAACTTCCTCTGTGATGACTCAACCACAGTTCTCATTCTTTGAGTTGGGTTGGCTTCAAAGGCACATACAGTAGAACCTTAAAGAAGCATACAGGAACCAGAGAGTATTTGCTTCCATGGCAAGTCATGAAGGAGAGTGTTTTTCTATGTGGACTCTTGGCTCCAGTACTCACTAGAAGTGTGACGAAAGGCAGGTCTATGCCCCCTTAGTTTCATCATCTTTAAAGTGGAGATCATAATCTTTGCCCTTCTTGCCTTGTGTGGCTATTACAAGGAAACAATTTGCCATTCTCAACATACTATAGAAATGAGAATTGTTATTGGGAAATCAATATAGTATCTTAGAATATCATATAGTATGGTGTGCTATGTTGTGTTTTGCTATGGTACAGCATAATAGAAAAATCATGGACTCTGGCCTGAAGCAGTCTAGATTCAAGTCCTGACTTCAGTGTCTGTTAGCTGTGTGATTGTGCTCTGATTCTCATTTTTCTCGTATGAGAGATGAGGATATAATCACAATAATAATACACTAACCACCTTATAGGATTGTTGTGAGGAAAACTTTAAATGTAATTATGAGTATGAACCATCAGTGTTAACCATTAGATTTGACCTTTTCATCTTCTTTGTGGGTGGCAGTAGACTTCGCATTGAATACTGGGACATCTTAAGCTGAATGTGTCCAAAATTGAGATCATTATCTTCACTTTCAAACCCTTCTCTCTTCCAAATTCAGGGCTGCTCATCCACCTTTCGTGTCCACCTCTCAGCCAACTCTCACCTGAAATTTATAATGTGACCTTAATATTAAATACAGTTACAAAAGTTATACAATGAAGTTATACAAAGTCAGGCAATCACAGCCCAGTAAAATCATCTGGGTAGGTGGACTAAACTAGGTTTGTTGTTTGTTTTTTAATATTATTCTTTTATTTGGTCAATTTCAAACATTATTCCTTGGTTACAAAAATCATTTTCTATTCCTCCCACCCCTGCTCCTACCCCTCCCATAACCGACACGCAATTCGCAATTCCACTGGGTTTTACATGTGTCCTTGATCAGAACCTATTTCCATGTTGATGTTTGCACTAGGATGTTCATTTAGAGTCTACATCCCCAATCATATCCCCTTCGATCCATGTAATCAAACAGTTGTTTTTCTTTGATGTTTTTACTCCCACAGTTTACCTAAACTAGGTTTATGGTAACCAACAGACCTTAAACCTGTCCATGAGTGAGGGGGCTGTCCTTCCCAAGCATGCAAAGATCTCCCCTGTTGAAACGAGCCGATGAGAACAATTTATTACAATGGCCGTGAAGGGGCTGAAGCAGGCATTGTGGAGTGTGTAGAGCAGACATCGTCAAAGGTGCCATTACAGTTCTCCTGACTTTTAACTTGCCACTGGATTTCGATGGCTCTAGAAGAGTGAGCAAAATACTTTGTGCAACTCTGCTGTAATTAAAACCAACTCATGTGCAAGTCATCACCTTGTGATGTCACTGATCATCTTCCAAAACAAAAGAGGAACAACAACAATTTCACTCCAGCGCACCACTTTGCTCCAGGTCCCCAAGCCTGAAACTGAGGTATTTTTCTTAATTCCTCCCTATCTCACCCTCCATGTCCAGTCTGTTGCTGAGGCCTGTTGATTTCACCTTTGTAACATCTTCCATATATACCCACCTTCTCTTCCCTGACATTGCCACCACTCTGGTACAAGCCCTCATCAACTCATACTAATAGTCCACTGGTTGATCTCTTCTTCAAGTTCCAGTTCATCCTCCACTCAGCTGTTACAGTGATTTTATTAAAGTGTAGGTCTGAACAAGTCACCCTCCCCACCTCAGTAAACTCCAGTATTTCCCAGTTGCCTCCAGGATGAAATATAAAATCCTCTGTTTGGCATTCAAACCTGCCTCTTCCCACCTTTCCAATTTTCTTACATCTTTCTTAGAACTCTCTCCCCCATCCCATCCCCACCCACCATGTACTATGTGATCTGATGACGCTGTTTCTTTCCTATATCTCAGTTTAAACATAAAACCTTCCAAATCTGGGCATTTTCACTAACTTTCCCCCTTTCTTGGTATCTCTCCCTCCTCATCTCTGCTTCCCCCACTGTCTACAGAATACTTTCCTAATTTCCCTTAATTCTAGTACCTTCCCTCTCTTAATTATCTCTGATGAATCCTGTATATGGCTTGTTTACCCATGGTTGTTTGCATGTAGTCGCTCCCATTAGACTATGAGCTCTTTAATAGCAAAATCTGTCTTTTGTCTTTCTTCGTATCCTCAGAGCTTGGCACAGGCACTTAATGTTTATTAACTGACTGAAAAACCTCCTAAGTGAGGTTTATCATCCCTCAAAAAGATTTTGGCCCAAGTATCCACACAATAAAAACCAAGTGGATGAAGAATTCTAATTGTTCAGATTCTCAAATTCTGTTGAAAAGCCCACAGAACTGGTCTATCAGTATATCTAACTTAAATAGAAAATATGCTGGACTCAGAATTGGAAAAAGGAGATAAGCAAGCTAGATTGCCGTTGGGAAACTAAGTTTTCAATGGTCTCAAATTTCTCCCTGAAACAAAAACCCATATTTACCACATTATTCTTCTTTCAATGATACATGGCTTCCAGTCATGTAATACCGGTCTCTGATGAACTTTTGTTTAGGGTTACCCAAAGGGCAATGGAGGATACATGGTAAAACATGTTTATAAGGAAGGGTGAAATAAGAAAAGCCATGCAAACACTGTAATCAGAGAGGAATGTTCCAAAAAGAAGATGGACCTGCCATGTTCTGAGAGCCTGGGGTTACCAATGGAATGCACATATGCTTCCCTGGTCCCTGTGAGGATGCCCAGCACATTGAATTATACTCTCCCTAACCCCATGGAAGATTCATGGAATAGCACAGACAAGAACAGCAACTTCATGGATGAGCATAGATGGGAATTGTTGAATTCCTGAATTGTTGGAGGGAATACCCATATCTGTCAAATCATACTGAAAGCTACTTAGCTTTTTTTTCCCTAAGCTATCCTTAGCTTGGGAATATCATATGGACAGTCTATCTGTTTCCTCTCCCCACCCCCACCCCCCACAGTTATGCTGGCCAGAAGTCCAACCACTTGCCCACCCTTGCTGGATTGAAGTAGTGTGGGAAGCCTCTCCACCCACAGACATGGAATGTGACCTTCTTCCCTCCAAGTCACCTATGAAAACATAATATTCTGGGTTGGCCCTTGGGCTGTAAAAGGAAAGGTGGAAGAATTTATTAAAACGTCACACCCATTCCATAAAGAGAGAGACAGAGATAGAGAGACAGTGACAGAGACAGAGACAGAGACAGAGACAGAGACAGAGACAGAGACAGAGGCAGAGACAGAGACAGAGACAGACAGAGATAGAGAGAGAGGGAGGCCTATGGGCAGTCAGAATCTTGAGTCAGCCAAGACTGAAGTGTTTCATAGAGGAGGAGAAGGTACTACTCTTGGACGAGGGGCTGTCTCACACCAGGGTGTGTGTGTGTGTGTGGGTGGGGGGAGGGAGGCCAGGAGTCAGAGCTGCTGAGAGGTTAACCACATATCACGTTGAGGGAGGGGCCTGAGCTGAATGTCAGGGAAGCCTTACCTACCTCAGATCCAGAAAGTGATGACACTCACACCCATAATGATATCACTCCATGGCCACTTCCTTTTTGAAGGGAGGATGGGGGTGGGAATCCTCATGAGTGGAGGATTAAAGGGAAGAAGATATAACTGCAAAGATCCTGATACCTATTTCAATTTCTGCCCCCTTCCTTCCAAGCTATCCCTGGATATAGGATATGGAATCACAGAGATCAAAGTTCAAACCTGGCTTAGATACTCATTTAATTGTGTGTGCCTGGCAGGTCTGCTCACTTTCCTCAGTTTCCTCCTGTGTAAAAGAAAGGAATTAGCCTTGGTTTCTAAGATCCCTTCCAGCCCTAAGTCTTATGCTCTTATGAACCTACTATGATAATTTTACACATGAGAGTGATTGTTCATCTAAGTGGTATTATTTTTGAAGGATGAGGGAAGGATATGGGGAAGGCTTTCTTTCCTAAAATATATCTCTCTACCTTGAATATATTGGAAAGAAAATACTCCCACAGCCTAGAGAGCTAAGTTTTATGTCAACTGTTCCACAAAACCCTTTCTTCTGAGTTTCAGTTTTTTCATTTGCAAAGTGTTTGGCCTGAAGAGGAATTAGGAGGCAGTATGATCACTGTCCTCACATCATTTGATGGGCTGTCATGGGAAGGGGGAATAAATAGACTTGTTTTATTTGGCCCCAGATCTAGGAGCAATGGGTGGAAAAAACTTCCTAACAGTTAAACCTAACCAAAAATGGGATGGGCTGTCTTGGGAGGTGGCAAACTTCTGTCACTGGAGGTTTCCTAGTGGAGGCTGGATGACCACTTGGCAAGGATGTTAGACAAAAAATTCTCCAGCTACAAATGGGTTGGATTTGGTGCTCTGTGAGGTCCCTTCCAACTGTAAGACTATGGATCTGCAAGATTCATTCCTTATTAGTGGTAAGGGCTGGATTTGGAGTCAGAGAACACAGATTCGAATTCTGTCTCTGCTGCTCACTTCTCTTTTTTACCTCCTACAAGTGGACCTCAGCTGAAGATTGAAAGCAATGATAGTCCTCAAACTAGGAAGGACCTCAGAGACTATCTAGACCAACTTCAACTTGTTCATTTTACAGATAAGAACACTGAGGCCCAGACACATTATGCAACTTGGCTCAAGTCATAATTAAAGAATGTCAGAGGTAGGATTTGGACACAAGCCTTCTGGACCCAAAGCCTGTACTCTTTCCATTCAATGACCCTGGTTGGATTAAATGATCTCTGAGGTCCCTTCCAGCTCTCCTTTTGTCTTTGCATTTACTACAAAATGTTCCACTCAACTGAGAAAGCCGAAGGCCCATTGTCGCCTGGCTTGTTTGAGGTTTATTTGTATTGGCTTGCCAATGGAGAAGGTTTAGCACAAAAATGTTAGATGACCTTCTCAGTTCACACAGTCAAACAGTTCCCACAAGTAAGGATTTCCTCTAGTCTCTCAGCCTGCTACCATAATCAACAAGCCAAGTTCTTCAATACACAATGCATTCTCCAAAAGTACCTTACAAACAAATGTATTTGCCCCTTTAACATTCTAGGGAAATCATGTGGATTTGGATAACTGGAATTAAATTGAAAGGACCCCCCAAATTAGAGTTGGAGGAACATTGCCAAGAGGAGAGGTGTCTAGTATGGGTGTCGAAAACCTATGGGTGATGTTAGACACCACTTCCTTTGAGTAGTAGTTTGGTATGGTGGAAAGAGAGTTGTTCCTAGTACCAGCCCACCAACTTCGGTTTTGTGTTCTGGATCTGTTACTTGCTAACTGTGCCACCTGGGGCAAATCATCTAACCTCTCTCTCTCTGAGCCTCATATATTTTTATCTATAAAATGGAGATGTAATACCTAATTGCCTCTTTAAGAGATTATATGAGGAAAATAGACTTGTAAACCTCAAAGCTTGATAGAAATGTCCATTGTTATGAAGCTTTCCTTTATTCCCCCCTCCCTCCTTCAATCTTTCTTTAACCCTTCTTTGACCCCCCCATACTCTGATCACGAAATAACTTGTATTACTGTTATTTTCTCATACCTGGTCATAGTAGTTGGGCTCATAGCAGCTTGAGGAGCAAGTATTCTATCAATTTTTTCTTCTTTTTTGCATCTCCAGTGTCTTGTTCAGTACCTTCCATATGTTGAGCAATTGATCAGCATTTATTAAGCACTCACTATGTACAAGGCACTGTAGTAGGTACATGCAATAACCAAAAAAAAAGTTTCTGACCTCAAGAAGCTTAATAAATGTTTGGGTTGGATTGGATAGAGATAGTGAGACTTCTGGGATTTGTTGGACAATAGGGTTTTTCAGACACTTTAATAGGACAATAGGACTTGGAGCTCTGCCGTATGCCCCAACCCCACAAAAAGTGTGGGGCAGGGGGTACAAAAGAGATACCATAGTGTTGTTCTAAGACGGAGAATCAGGATACTTGGCTTCCAACCCCCCCCCCCCCCATCACTAACTGACTGTAATCTTGAGCAAATCCTTCCAGTCTCAACTTCCTTAGATATCAAAAGAATTCTTCTAATGGTCTTTGTTTCTGTGACTTACATTTTTTTTTTGTAAATGCTCTTATCTTCTTCTCTTTTAAAAATGATATTATCATTTCCAAAGCAGAAGAGTGATAAGGGCTAGGCAACTGATGTTAAATGACTTACCTAGGGTCACACAGCTAGGAAGTGTCAGAAGTCAGATTTAAATTCTGGCCCTCCTATATTCAGGCCTGGTTCTTTATCCACTGGGCAACCTAGCTGTCCCATTTCTGTGACTTCCTATTGTGGCAAGCCAAGAGAATTTCTCTGTAAATAGCTACTTTTTTACTTAAGTAGTAAAAAAATGAAGAGGCCTCCAATCTGGGCCTCTACCCATTTGTAATATAAGGAGAGGTAGTTTGGAGGAGATAAGCTACATAATCTCCAATATCCCTTCCAAATCTAGATTCCAGGAGTCCATGAACACACAAGGTTTGAGTTATGAGCTACCCTAAGAGAATATAACATTTCTGGGTGAAGCTTCTCACAGCCCCTCACACCTGGCCCTTGATTTTAGTAGCATATTTTGAACATTTTGTTGTTATCATTGTGGTTGATGAGTTGGCTGCTCTTTCCCAGTAAAGCAGTGTCCATTCTGCTTGTTAGGAAATCTAAAAGCAGAAGTTATTCATGGGGAGGTGGAGAAAGAGGCCCTCATTGTCGTTGGTAGCCTGGCTTTTACTACCATTTTGCAATGTTTCTGGGAACCTGCCCCCTACCCCCTTCCTGGGACCTGGGGTGGTGTTGTCTAAAGATGTCAGACTAAACCACAACCCCTTTCCCCCTCATCAAGTTCTTCCCAAAGGCTGCTTTCCTAAACAAGATTGTGCCCCAATACCCAATGGGTTTATGGAAAAGGGGCAAAGGGGATATGATGGAAAGAGTGTTGGATTTGTAGTTCAAAGACCTGAATGGATACTGGAGTATATATACAGTAATATTAGATTACTACCTATGGGACTTTGGACAAATCACTTAAACTCTGTGGGCCACAGTTTTCTCCTCCAAAAAGTGGACTTGATGATTTCTAGAGTCTTTTCCAGCTCTGTGTCCTACAAAATTGAATTTGCTTCAAAAAGGTAGGATACATGAATGATATTCCAAAGTGCTTGTTTGTGTGTTTTGGTCCTTGGAAGGCACCTTCCTTTAAAGATCTCTAAGCCCTTCACCAGAATTCCCCTTTCTTTCCATGATTAAGTGACATATTTCCCCAAAAGTATCTTGTCACAATACCAAAGTATTTAGGTGAACAAGAATGCTGCATCTAAAAGGCCTCTTTGATAGGCAAAGGAAGATGAGGAATATTTCTTACTTGATCTGACCCTAGGGAACATCACAGAATCAAAGGTCTAAACTTTGAAGGAACCTTAAAGATCATCTAGTCCAAGCTTCTCATTTTATAGAGAAGGGAACTGAGGAGGCACAGGGAAAATAAGCGACCTCCAAAGTCACACAGACAGTAAGTAGAAGAACCTAATGAAAGTTTATATTAACTTCCCCAATGACATTGCCACCATCCTGGTGCAAGCCCTCATTACCTCACACCTAACTTTATTGCAATAGCCTTTTGGTTGGTCAGGTCTGAGCACATCATCCTCCTTTTCAATAAACTCCCATGACTCCCTATTACCTTTGGGATCAAAAATAAAATCTTGCGTCTGGTTTTTCAAAGCCCTTCATAACCTGACTACTTCTTGAACCTTACTCATCTTCTTACATTTTCTTCCCCTCTAAGTAAATTGTTTTATCTCTCTATCCCCCATGCCTAGAACTCTCTCTCTCTCTCTCTCTCTCTCTCTCTCTCTCTCTCTTTTTCTCTCTCTCTCTCTCTTTCTCTCTCTCTCTCTCTCTCTCTCTCTCTCTCTCTCTCTCTCTCTCTCTCTCTCTTTCAGCTTCCCTGGATTTCTTCTGGTCTTACCTAAGGTCCTACCTTCTGCAAGAAGCCTTTCCTAATCATTTTTTAAAAACCCTTACCTTCCGTCTTGGAGTCAATACTTTGTATTGGCTCCAAGGCAGAAGAGTGGTAAGGGCTAGGCAATGGGGGTCAAGTGACTTGCCCACGGTCACACAGCTGGAAAGTGTCTGAGGCTAGATTTGAACCTAGGACCTCCCATCTCTAGGCCTAGCTCTCAATCCACTGAGCTACCCAGCTGCCCCTTCCTAATCATTTTTAATTTCAACTATTGCCCTCTGAAATTATCACCACCCTGTACATATTTTATTTGAACATAGTTGTTTGCTTGTTGCTTCCATCATTAGCTTTTGCATTCCTTAGTTGTAGAGACTTTCATTTATGCTTCTCTGGATCCCCAGAATTTAGCAAAATGCCTGGGCCAAAGTAGGCATTTAATGTTGTCATCCATCCTTCATTTCAAAGAAGATCAGTGACAAGATGATGTCTTTTCTTGTGCTTAAGTTGGATTTAATTGAGGAAGAGTTGGACAGTTATCGTTCTCTCTCTTCCAAAATAATCCAAGTCCAGTGCAGACAAAAGTCAAGACAACTGGTGATGGCTTGGGATACAGAGGGTGACCTTGGTACCTTCAATATTTAATCAAACTCTAAGTCCTCCACAGTGACCACTTCAGCCTTTGGATCAAATTGCTCTCAACCACCCCTTCCATGAGGGAAGTCTTCATTGGGGTAGCCATCCTCCTAACTCACTGATGAATTTGAAGCCTATCAGTTACCCCTCAACCTGGTTTAGCCTATCAGGCATTTAATGAATTACAGTTAACTAACTGACCAATAGAAAACTCTTTATGTTCCAATCAAACTGACCTACTAATACTGGCCCAATTGTTCTTCAAACCCAGCCTTCCTTCTGCTTCCATGCCTTTGAACAGACTGGCTACCCCACCTCATTCCATGCCTGGAATGCTCTCCCTCCTAATTCCTTCTTTTAGAATCTCTTTTTCTTTCAGGGCTCAACTTAAGCGTTAACTCTTCTGGGAAACCTTTCCTAATAAGAGGCAGCACATGGCAGAGGAAGTATATTGAATGGGAGCCAGGCTGCTCATAATCATTTGGGAATCACTAGGCTTTTAAAATAGGACAGTCCCAAGTCCAGACCTACGCTATAGAAATATCTCTTTGAGGGGCAGTTAAGTGGCTCAGTGGATTAAAGAGCCAGGTCTGGAGATGGGAAGTCCTGCGTTCAAATGTGGCCTCAAACATGTCCCATCTATGTGACCCTGAGCAAGTCACTTAATCCCCATTGCCAAGCATTTACCACTCTTTTGCCTTGGTACTGATACTTGTATCAATTCTAAGACAGAAAGTAAGACTTAAAAAAAAAAAGAATATCTCTTTGGCCACTAAATAGAGGATAGACAATAACATACAGATTAAACCTAGATTTACTGTATCTACCAAGCTAGTGATCCTTTCAATAAAGGCATTGACTTTACTCCATCAACTAAGAAATAAACATTTATTAAGTGATTGCTATGTGCCAGGCCCGATGCTATGCATGGGAGATACAAAAAGAGACAAAAGACAGCCCCTGCCCTTAGGGAACAAACAAATACAGGTATTCTTACATCTCCACTTTCCCCATTGTGGTTTCACCATATCACGGGTTTGCAAAAAAAAAAATTAAATGGGAATTTGGGGAGAGTTTTGCAGAAATCACAGACAAAACTCAAAGGCCAGCAGAAGACATAGAAAAAGTCTAGAAACTGTGTAGCCTATGACCAAATACTTAACCCAAATTTTACAATAAGGTACTGTAATCACCCCATAAAAGGGTGGTATGAAGGGAGGACCAAAAACTTTTATGAGGATTTTCCAAATCTCTGGGATGCTGCCCTCCTAACCCCTGCGATATGGAAGAGATCCTTGTATATACAAAGAAATTATATACAAAATAAAGATTACTCTACCATGACTCCATGCTAGCACACAGTGATGGCCTTTTCCATATTGTGTGCTCACAGGTCACCCTTTTAATAAGATACTTCATGTTAGAAAGCTTTGCCGGGTGTTAAGTTCATTTGTCTACAGTTACAGGATCCACCTAGTTTCTCTTGTAGAAAATAACATTTGCCAAATTCTTAGTCCCATATCATGTCTCCCATTCACCAAGACCTTGGACACATTATTTATCCTCTTTGGTTTCTTTTTCCTCAGTTGTAAAATAGGGGTTTGGATTAGAGGAGAATAGAATATGGCATGGGGCCCTGGTAAGAGCCCTGCCTCAAGTATCAGAGGACCTGGATTCAAATCCCAACTGATATGCTTATTGTTTGTATGACCTTTGCAAGGCATGTAGCCTCCTTCTCCCTCCTTAACTGCTAGATGAGTTTAGAGGACCACTGAGGTCCCTTCTTGCCTCAAATTTATAATCCTCTGACCTCTCAGACCCTTTATTGGTTCTCAAACTGATTTTAATTATCTTTATTTATTAGTGCTATGGTCTGCCTCAAATGATCTTGTGTTTACTTATCTGGGAACATATTGTATTCCTTTTAGCAGAAGAAGGGAAGGGAATCAGGAACTCTTAAAGTACCTACTGTGTGCCCATCATTATGTTAAGTGCTTTGCAATTCTTGTCTCCCTAGAAGGTAGGTGCTGTTACTATTTCCATTTTGTTGTGTTCATTCATTTCAGCTGTGTCCAAATCTTCATGGCCCCACTTGGGGTTTTCTTGGCAAAGATATTAGAGTGGTGTGCCATTTTCATATCTGGCTCATTTTACAAATGATGAACTGGGAGCAGACAGAGGTTAAGTGACTTGTCCAAAGTCACACAGCTGATAAATGTCTGACACTGGATTTGGATTCAGGTCTACCCAACCCAAGGCCTAATTCTCTATCCACTGCACCTTGTATCCATCCATCCACTGCAGAATGTAAGCTCCTTGAGAGCAAAGACATATTTCATTTTTATCTTTGTAATCCCACCCCAAAGAACAGTACCTCGCACATATATATTTTAATCGGGTTGTATATTTATGTAGTGCCTTAAAGTTCATGAATTTTTTGTTCACAATCCTATGAAGTAAGTAGTCTTTGCATCTATCCTTATTTTTATACCTGGGGAAACTGAGGCTCCAAGACATAAATTAACTTGTCAAAATTCTCACAGGTTGGAATTTTCAGAGGCCAGATTCAAATCTTGGTTTCCCAGACTCATGTCTAATATTCTTTCTATACTACATTGCCTCCCTAAGGCAAAAATAAAGGATTTTTTCCTTGCCTTCCTATCTTCAGCCCCCTCCCCTTCCCAAGTCACTCAGTTCCTGTGGCTGCCCAAATTGTATCACTTTGGGTCTGCCTCACGCACCAAAATTATCCTTCTCCAATCCTTCAATCTATTTTTAAAATAGAAATGTTCATTCCTTCTGTGGAACATCTCTCATCTTGTAATTAAGAGGAAAGTAATGTGATTTGCTAAATGTTCTCACTAAAGTATGAATGGCTGAAAACTTCTCACTTTGTGCTTCAACTCCACCCAGTGTATTTGGTTTGGAAAAAAGAGATTGTTCATTTAATTGAGTAGTCCATAGGACCCTTGAGTTAGAGCTGGATGAGACCTTAGAAGTTATATCATCCAAACTTTTCATTTTAAACAAAAGTTAGGAAACTAAAATGCAGAGTGATTGACTTACTCAAGGTCCTGTAAGTAGTAGGTAGCCAGGCAGAGCACCCACCTGTACCTTCCAGCTCCCACCTTCTCTGATGAGGAGATTCCAGAAGAGATATCCCTTCCTTATCCCTGCAAAACAGTACCAGGTAAGACTGCTGTCTCTGTTTCTGTAGAAGGCTGGCCCTGCTTCTGAACCTGTCTCTGGGAGGTGAGCCCATATTTTCCCCTCATCCCAGCAGACTGAAAAAACAGAAACTGAGCTTCAGGGCAGCTTCCCCAAGGTCATACCACAAATCAACAGTAAGGCCAGGAATAGAACTTTGGAGCCTTCTCCGGCCAACACTCCCTAGGCAGAAAGTTTTGTTTTGTTTTGAAACTCTATTTTTAATTCTTTGGCATTGCCTAGCAGTCAAATCCTAGTCAAAGATGGAGATTTGAACTGTATGTACCCAAGAGGCCTGGGCTCCTTTCCCAGCATGGCTATCTACCCCTTTGAATACCACTGCACGAAGGCCTTCACCTGATGGAGCCTCATGGGACAAATCTGTACAATGGGAAGAAAGAACTTTCTTCCTGACACCACCCTGAGAACTTGACTGGAAGAAGAGGCTATTTTAGGCTCACTGGATTTAGTGGTACAAATATTCTGGAGTCAGTAAGACTTGGGTTTGAATTTTGCCTCTTTTACTTACTATCCATGTGATTTGGGGCAAATTGCTTAATTTCTCTGAGCTTCCAGTTCCTTATCTATAAAATGGAGATGATTCTTCCCACACTACTGAACTCACAGAGCTCTTATATGTAACATATTTTCTAATCATTAAAAGTAAATTAAATTTCACCAATTATTAGGCAACTGAATTTAAGTACTGTCTGACATAGACCATTTGTGACCCTGAGCAAGTCATGAGACCTCTGAGTGCCCCAGGTAATTCTCTAAGATGGTAAGTTACTGAGCCTAGTAGCAATCTACACCAGTTAGTCCTTTCCATGTTCTTTGGATTTGGGTCTCGGCACCTTCCATTTCCCATTCTTATTTTATCTATCTATCCATCTCTCTATCTATCATCTATCCATCTCTATCTCTATCATCTATCTCTATCTATCTGTCTCTGTCTATCTCCCATCTATCTATCTATCTATCCATCTATCCATCCATTTATCTATCTCTATCATCTGTCTCTATCTCTGTGTCTATCTATACATCCATCCATTCATCTATCCATCCATCCATCTATCTATCTATCTATCTATCTATCCATTTATCTATCTGTATGTGCCCTCTTCATTTCATTTCTTCTCATAAACTGTCTCAGCAGATTGGACTAAACCAAGTTGAGGGTAACCAATGGGTCCAATCCAATTGGTGAGTTAAAGAGGTGTCTATCCCAAGCATGTAAAGACTTCCCCCAGTGGAATAAGCTGATGAAAATAATTTGTTTCAATGGCCTTGAAGATGGTGGAAGTAGTCATTGTAGAGTGATTAGAGCTTAGTTAGACATGGAGGAAGCCATGGTCATCCACTGTATCCTGAGGCATTACCAGTCATCTCAACTTTTGTCTTGCCACTGGACTGGGATGACTGGAAGACAGAGAATGAACTTTTAAGTGAATATTTCATTATTGTAGGAGAAATTTCCTGTGCCATCAGACAGTTTATTGTGTTGTTATAAATGTGGAATAAAGCTATGAAATAAAAAAGAAAGAAAATTAAGGACAAACAACAATAAGTATTAGCATTGTTATTATTGTTGTTGTTTTCTAGTAGAGAAAACCAAAGCCCAGAAAGAAGCATCCATAAAAAAAAAACTTCTAAACTATTTGCACATTGAAATGTGCTAACAAAATTTCTGAGCAACATGAGACCTTTAGGGTCATCTCATTGATATATATTGCAGTGAGTGCTATTTAGTACAATGAATCACAAAGCATACATATTTCAAGGGCCCACACTTTCATTGGTATAGATATTCCCCTTTCACTAGTATAGACTAGTCTGGTATAGTGGAAAGTGCCTGATTCCGATTCAGAGGCTCTAGGTTCAAATATTTCTCTGACACTTGCCATCTATGTGATCTTGATTGCATCATTTAGTCACCTGTGCCTAAGTTTCCTCATCTATAAAATGAGTGTTGGACTAGATAACCAGAGGTCCCTTCCAGCTTGAGTTCTATGATCCTGTAAAAGTAGAATTACCTTCAGGTCACAATGAAGAAGCAGACTAATTCATTTAGTGTAAGCTTAATTTAAAAAATCCTAAAACTAATTATAATCATAGTAGCTAAGATTTTTGAGCACTTCATGGTTGACTAAGTGCTTTATAAATATTATCTCATTTTATCCTGGAAAGTATGTGTTATTATCACTTCCATTTTACAGATGAAGAAACTGAGCCAAATAAAGGCCAGCTGACTCATTTGCCCAAGATCAAAACTAGTAAGTGTCTGAGGCCTTATTTGAACTCAGGTTTGACCCCCAAGTCCAACATTATACCATATTGATGTAGGTTGTAACCCATCTAGAATTTAGGAAATAGTTTTAGATATTTGTCTGAGTCTCAGAAGGGTTAAGGACTTGCTTTAGACATTGTGAGAATTTATTTTTATATACTATATTAATTTCTATATAAGGATTAGTGAGAATTTCTGTGTCTGGGTTCTGGTCAGAAATTCTATCACTTCTACTTCTTTTTGCATTTTCTTTGTCCTTAGGAATCCCAATGAATATCTTCCCTTTTAAGAGAATTTGATATATAAATGAAAAGGACAACATCCAAATTAGCTATTTACCAATTAGAGATGTCCTGGAAGGTCCAAGAGAGGAGTTGCATAAAAAAGCTCCAAAAATTGTATTTAGGTGCCCTGGAAATGGGATTTGGGGTCTTTGGTTATCAAGAGGGTCAATGACCTTTTACTTTATTGGTTATGATGCTGGCCTATAGTTTCTCACCCAAAGTCTGTCTCTAGAAATAATTTTAAGTACAACTGGATAAAAAGCTAGTAAATACCAGAAATGTCAGATTCCCACAAATAATTATACTGCAGTGTATTATCTACGTGCATTTAGAAGAATATAGCAAAAGAAACTATCACTGAAGCAGGGGATCAGAGCAGGCTTCAAGAAAGAGGTGAATTTTGAGTTATGCTTTGAAGGGCAGGTAGGAATACAGCACGTAAAGAGCAGCACTCTACAAAATGATGGGATGTGGTACATCTCTTATTTCTTGGTACTTACTCCTTGGATGGAACGTGATACGTCTTCTCTTACAGGAAGCCATTAAGACAGGTATTAGTTATCCCTATATTATGAAATGGGTTTTAACCCAAATCTGTTATCATTTCTAAAAAACCTCTAATTCTTAATGACCAATGCTAGTCCCAGAGAAGAGATAAGGAAATAAATGTCCCTTCTTTCCAAAGAAAAGGGGAAACTGCAGGTATAGTCTATTGTACACCCTCTCAGTCAGGGTCACTATATTGGTCAGTTATGCTTAACTGGTTTCTTTGTTAAAAGAGAGAATTCCCTGAGGAAGTGGGACATGAAAGAGGGGAGGAAGGGAATTATATCTGAAAATGATCATGATATAAATATAAAATGAATTTTTAAATAACAGAAATGAAATAAAAATCATCGGGCTTTTTGGGCTTGCAAAGATTGCTTTTGGTCAATAAATATTCCCCAATATTACTCCCTCCTTTCTGTGCCATAGACTTCCATTCCTTTCTGGTCCAAGGTTGGATTGTCTTTTTTTTTTTAAACCCTTACCTTCTGTCTTAGAATCATTACTAAATATTGGTTCCAAAGTAGAAAAACAGTAAGCACTAGGCACTTGGGGTGAGGTGAATTGCCCAGGGCCACATAACTAGGAAGTGTCTGAGTCAAGGTTGGATTTTCTGAGCCAAGGTTGGATTTTCAATAGGCCCCTCACCTGTGTCTCTTAGGCACTAAACTAGTGATGGTGAACCTTTTAGAGACCGAATGCCAATACTTCAACCCTCATACCGCATGTGAGCTATCCCCTTATCCCAGACAGGGGAGGGAGGTGACCCTCCCATTGATATGCTGGACAGTTCGAGGAATTTAGGAAATAAGTGGAGAACATTCCTAGGACCAGGGGTGGTATCCACCCTTAAGCAGTGTGAAAGCATAAATACCCTGCATGCTGAATTCTCCTTGTTTTGGACTTGAAAGGAAATGAGATATTGAGATTACATTCTGTGAGAATTTATTTTTCAAAGACTGGATTAATTCTGATATATTAGGAAGAATTACTGTGTAGTCATGGGTCTGGGATCTGGGTCTGAGATACAATCCAGTATGCTACTTCCTGCATTTTCTTTGTCCTTGGGAATCCCAAGGAATATCTTTATTTTAAATAGAATTTGGGTACTAAATGAAGAGGAGAAGGGGTCTTTTCCTGCATACATGAACAGTCCACCTGTGGGGATGGGGAGAGGTAGATAGGTTGATGGACCATCTCTTAATTAGTTATCACCAATTAAAGTGGTCTTGGGATAGTCAAGGGAGGGGATGAATGATGAACTCCTAAAAATCTGTTTATTAAGCTACCTGACCCAGTTCAGGTCATTCCTGGTCCTGAGAGAGACCTGGAGACCAATATCACCTTATGAGTTATGATGCCAGCCTAATTAACAAACCTGATGTAATCAATACAATTATATTCTTACCCCCAAATAAGTTCTCATTTAAAAAACAATTTAATGAATAATTATTAAAATATAATAATTTAATTAACAATAATAAATAATAATTTAAGTACCAATAGTAGGTAATGGAGAAATGGGACACCAATGCTCCCAACCTAGTACAACTCACACTTCAAACATAGATTGCCCTTCTAAGTAGTCGCTTTTACCAGGATCACATCACTCTGGGAACTCCACCTCAAGCAAACCATCTCTGGGACTTGACCACAAAAGGAAACCTGAGACTGAGGGCAGTACATGCCCTTTCTCTAGAATTTAGAGACTAAGGGTCAGAGCTGAGCTTTGCCTTGGGCTTTCTGGTCCCTCAATAAGTCCCATCACTTCCTGAAGGGTCAGATAGTTAGTAGAAAATAAAGGAAAGAGAAGGAGAGACATCCTGACTCACAAAGACTGATGGCAGGTCACTACAGGTCAGAACCTACCCACCTCACTATTGATGGCAGGATCTGCTGATGACTGAAGAATGAGACCAAACCAACCCTGTCCCCTGGGCTCCCTCTCTGGCCTGGCCCAATAGATAGCCTTAGGCCAGCCCTAGCTGAATGGCTTATTCACCTACCTTGTCTCACTTCAAGCAACAAGCCTGAAATTCTCAAGTCCAGAACATTCTTTCCCCACGTATCCTGAGCCTACTCCAGAGCTGCCCAAAGTAACCAGACAGGCTGGTTTGGTTGGGATGTTCTTCCCTTTTGGAATGAAGCATTGTGTCAAAGTATCATGCATTGAGAGCTGGAATGTTATCACCAAGGTCACTGAATCTGACCCTCCTCCTTCTTGTTTTTTAACTGAGAACATTGGATTCTGAGAATTTAAATGTCCTGCTCAGGGTCACACAAGTGACAGAGGTAGGATTTGAACTCAGATCATCTAACTCCAAATCCACTTCTTTTCCCTGTATACCATACAGGGGCTACCTGTATTGGAAATGGGGAAAGGATGGTTTTAAAGTTCACATTTCTAGAGCAATTTAATGTTTACAAATTATTTTTATCCTTAAAATTCCTATTTGGGCTTTTCCCTCTAAAAGACTCAATGTAACTTCTCCTTTCTGCATAAAATTTTTCCTGATCACATCAGCTTTTAGTGCCCTTCTCCTAAAATTACTTCATATTTATGTTGTTTATATTTTGTATGTATCTATGTATGCATACCTACATGTAGAAATGTTACATATAATATAAAATAAATACAAGTATATGATGTCTTCCTGAATTTTCTTGAAATCAGGAACTGTTTCACATCTCCTTAGCTTCTAGCATAGTACCTTGTTGTAGAAAATATATAAATGCTTGTTGATTGACTGATGGTCACAATCACTCTCTAAGGAATTTTTATCCACATTTTAGAAATGAAGAAATTAAGCCTTTAAAGAATTGGTTTCCAGTAGAACTGATCTTAGGGCAGCTAGATGCCTCAAGAGATAGAGTTCTGGACCTGAAGTCAAGAAAACTCTTCTTCCTGAGTTCAAATCTGGCCATACTTACCAACTGTGTGACTCTGAGCAGTCACTTAACCCTGGTTCCCTCAGTTTCCTCATCTGTAAAAGGAGCTGGATAAGGAAATGGTAAACCACTCCAATATTTTGGCCAAGAAATAAAAAAAAAAGAGGTCTTAAAGAGTCAAACGCAATCTAATAACAAGCATTCATCTCCATTTCTCTGTTGGAGAAAGGTGAAGTGATATTGAGCATAGTGGTGATGAGAGCACAAAATTTGGAGTCGGAGGACTTAAGTTCAAAACCTGCCTTAGGTTCTGATGATAATTTTTGTGACTTTAGGTAGTCTCTTCTTCCTGGGCCTCTTTTCTTATAAAGTGAGAGTGTTGGTCTAAGAGATATGAAATGTCTTTTCCAGGACTAACATTCTCTGTCCAGGTCCACTTTACTTCCTCTGTTGCTAGGCTGCCCATGGGAATGGGCCGTGTTCTTTAGCCAGGATGCAGAGCAGGGTTTTGGATTGCTATAGAAGGGAAGTGATGAATTACCAAAGACTCTTCTTACCTTCCCTGGAAGTGGTTGTTGTTGTCCAGTGGTTTCAGTCCTACCTGACTCTCCATGTCCCCATTTGGGATTTTCTTTGCAAAAGTACTAAAGTGGTTTGTTATTGCCTTCTCCAGCTCATTTTGTAGGTGAGGACACGGAGGCAAGCAAGTTCAAGTGATTTGCCCAGGGTCACATAGGCAATAAGTATCAGAGGCCAGTTTTGAACTCAAAAAGATGAGTTCTCCTACAAAGACTAAGGAGCTCAAGAACATCTCTCCTGTACCTCCTATCATCACAATCAATGCAAACAATACAAATGGTGTAAGGGAAGGGCTGGGTATGGAGTTGGAGAGTCTGGGTATGAATCCCACCTCTACTAATTACTACCTGTGTGAATTTAGAGAAGTCATTTGAAGCTCTTTGAGCCTCAGTTTCTTCCTTGGCAAATGAAAACTAGACTAGATGGTTGTTAAGGGGCCTTCATGCTCTCTATCCCATGAATGGTAGATGCATATAAAGGAACTCCTTTGTGTAGGGATCTGGGGGTATAAAGATATGTAAGCAAGGTCTGTGCTCTCAAGAAGCTCAAAGTATAATACAACAGAAAGAGCACTGTTTTTATTTTTGTTTGTTTGTTTTAAAACCCTTAGCTTCTTTCTTAGAATCCCTACTGCATATTGGTTCCAAGGCAGAAGAGCAGTAAGAGCTAGGCAATCAGGGATAAAAGACTTGCCCAGGGTCTCACAGCTAAGAAATGTTTGAGGTCAGATTTGAACACAGGACCTCCCATCTCCAGGCCTGGCTCTCTAGAGAGCTACCTAGCTGCCCCATACACTGGTTTTAAAGTTAGAGGACTTGGGCGTGAGTCTTAATTTTGACTAGCTGTGGTCCTGGGCAAGTCACTAAGCCTCCGTCTGCCTCAGTTTCCTATTCTATAAAATGAAGTAATAACACCTACCCTGATTGCTATGAAGACAAGATAAGATAATATGTGTAAAGCACTTTATAAGCCTTAAAAAGTTACATAACTACTAACTATTAATATATTTATTTTTTCAGTTTCTTATTCAAAGATATTTTATTTTCCTAATTACATGTAATAACAATAGTCAACATATGTTTTCCAAAATTATAAGATCCAAATTTTCTCCCTCCATCCCTTCCCTCCCCCTTCCCAGAGATATTAAGTAATTTAATCTGGAATGTAATCCTATATTACCATACAAATTTACTTTCATATAGGTCATTGTTGTAAGAGGATACTCATAAAAATAAAACTTCAGACTAAAACCATAAATAAATGAACATGAAAAATAATATACTTTAATTTGCATCTAACTCCAACAGTTCTTTCTCTGGAGGTGGATAGCATTCTTTCCCATTAGTCATTCAGAACCATCCTGGAGATTGATTTGCTGAGAGTAGTTGAGTCTCTTGCTGTTGATCATCATAAAATATTGCCATTTCTTTGTACAACATTTTCCAGGGGGGGGGGGGGGCACAGCTGGGTGGCTCAGTGGATTGATAGCCAAAACCAGAGAGGGGAGGTCCTGGGTTCAAAAATCTGGCCTCAGACACTTCCTAGCTGTGTGACCCTAGGCAAGTCACTTAGCCTCCATTGCCTAGCCCTTACCACTCCTCTGCCTATTGATTCTAAGATGGATGGTAAGGGTTTTAAAAAATATTCTACTGGTTCTGCTGATTTCACTCTGCATCAGTTCATGTAGATCTTTCCATCTTTTTCTAAAATCTTCCTGCTCATCATTTCTTATAGCACAATAGTATTCCATCACCAACATGTACCACAATTTGTTCAGCCATTCCCCAACTGATGGGCATCCCCTTGTTTTCCACTTCTTTGCCATCACAAAAGGAGCTGCTATAAATATTTTTAAACAAACAGGTATCTTTGGTATACAGACCCACAAGTAGTTTAATATATTTATAAAATAGGAGCAATAACGAATGAATGAATAAAGCATTTATCAAGTGTTTACTATGTGCAGAGCATTGTGCTATGACCTGGAGATACAAATAGAAAAATCAGACAGTCCTTGCTCTCAGGAAGCTCACATTCTAATTGAGGAGAGAATTCATATAGCAGACTTCAGTTGCCCGGGAGAGATATTCCATGATCTTTAGGGTGCAGGAGTAAAGTATTTGTTAATGCATCTTTAACATCATTGGCGCTGATAAAAATCCTATCAAGTTCCTAATGTTGGGCCATTTGACTGTGCCAAGTGGGGCTTTGATGGTGAGAACTCTTCTGGGTCTTCAGTAGCTGTGGATGTAGCACCTATCGGAACCCTTGCCAGGCTGCATGTCTGCAGGGGTTGCTTCCCAGGGTGAGGGCTGTAGGTCCTAGTCTGGAAGCATTGCTATTCCCAGCTCAGAATGAGGGTGAGCATGTCCACAGGCTTTGCTTCACCAAGTCATGACAGGAGGCATAGCTATTTCCAAGGCTCTCGGTTCAGGGTTCTAGGCTGTCTCTGCCAGGATGTTGAAGGAGTTGGTTGTTAGTGTGGTGATGCTGATTCAACTTGTCTGACCCACACTGCCTTCTGTCTCTCCCTCAGTGTTGCCTTGGTTAAGCCAACGTCCTGTTCTCTGTACCTTTGATGGTTTATTGGAGACAGATCATGATGGCTGGATTCCTCTCCACAGGTTTCATTTTCTAAGATGATAGCTGTGAAAACCAGGGTGAGAAACTAGGAAGTTCTGCCACCCTTCTGTGTCCTGTGCCCATCCATCTATTGGTGGCCATTTTATACACATAGAATGTTTGTGTTCTCTACCTCATAGACTTATTGGGAGGAAATCACTTTTTAAACGTTTAGAGTTTAGAGGGTGAATGATGACTCATAGTTAGGGTGGTAGGTGTTGGGCTTCACAGAAGAAATAAAACTTGAGCTGGGCCTTGGAAAAAATTAGATTTGACTATCTGTGGGTAGAGGGTGGGGGCATGGAGAGGAAGGTATACTGGGAGATTTTTAGGTGAGCAGAGATATTCAGGAATTCTTATGAGAATTCATTCCTTCACAGAGACTACTTAAATAATTTAATTGGACATGAGAAATTTGACTTGAGGGAGAAATTGAAATCCATTGTGGAGAGATATATGTGGACCAGATTAAGGAGGGCCTTGCATGTCAAGCCTTTAAGGTATTTGGACTTTACCTTGCAATCAATCATTCAGTCAAACAGTCAATAAATATTTATTATGCATCTACTATGTGTTAGGCACTGTGCTAAACACGAAAGAGGCAAAGGACAGGTTTGATGCCAGGGAGTATCACATGTTCAAGAGAAGGTTTAGGGGACATGAAGCATGATATATGACTTCAAGTATTTGAAGGACTGTCGTGGAAGAGGGATTATATTTATTCTACCCACCTTAAAAGTTCAGTCAACAAACATTTATTAAGTGATTACCATACCCAGGGCAACTACATATCTCAGTAGAAAGGGAGCCAGGCCTGGAGACAGGAGGTCCTGGGTTCAGATCTGGCCTTAGACACTTCCTAGTGGTGATTCTTGGCAAGTCACTTAGCCCCCATTGCCTAGTCCTTACCATTGGATCTAATAGTATGTAATCGAAGACAAAAGATAAGTATTTTTTAAAATGTTCACTATATTCCAGTTACTGTTCTAAGTGCTAAGGATACCCAAAAGGGGGAGGGAGAACAGTTCCTGCCTTAAGCCTCAAGGAGCTTAAATTCTAATGGGGGAGACAACATGCTAATAATTATATATAGACAAGCCAAGCATAAATAAGGTAAGTATGAGCTGATCTCAGAGAGGAGGTACTAGACCTCTAGGGAAGAGGAGACTGGGAAAAGCCTCCTGCAGAAGGCAATATTTCTTCCATTCCATTCTTCTCTCCTCCATACACTTGACAATTTAGCTATTGTGACTTATTTATAGTCCCTCATATTTCACCCTCCGTCCCCTTCTCTGGGTCTTCTCACTGACTGGCCCGCATGTCTGGAATGCTCTGCTTTCTCAGTCCCCCCTTTAGTTACCTTGATTTCCTTCAAGGTTTAGGTTAAATTCTAAATAATATTATCATTTATTATTATTTTACACTGCAATCCCTACAGGACATACTATTTGAGACATCCAAAAGACAGCCAGTGTTACAGGACTGGAGCCCAGGAGAGATAATGGCTGGATCTATAGATTTAGGGATCATTTGCATAGAAATCACCAAGAGAGATATAGTATAGAGGGAACAGAGAAGAGGTCCCCAAACAGAGCTTTGAGGGGCATTTCAGTAGTGGACACAACCTTGGTCATGATCCAACAAAGAAGACTGAGAAAGAGCTGTCAGATAGGGAGGAAAAGAATAAAGAAAAAGCTCTGTCAAAAAAAAAAACAACCCACTGAGGAGAGTATCCAGAAAAATGGGGTGACTGACATTGTCTAAAACTACAGGGAGTTCAAGAAGTTGATGTCTAAGAAAGGGTCATTCCTTTTGGCAATTAAGGGATCACAGATGACTTTGGGAAGATGTTTCATTTGAAGGATGAAGTCTGAAGTCAGATTGCAGAGGATTTAGAATTGAATGAGAGATGGGCCAGGGAGGTAGCTCAGGGAGAACCAAGCCTAGAGAGCAGAGGTCCTAGGTTCAAGTTTGGACTCAAACACTTCCTAAGTGTATGACCCTGGGCAAGTCACTTAACCCCAATTGCCTAGCTCATGACTCTTTTGCCTTGGAATCAATACTTAGTAATTGATTCTGAGAAAGAGGTGTGGGTTTAAAAAAAAAGAATTGAGTAAGAGGAGAAGAATGGAGGCATAGATTTTAAAAGCAAGAAAAATGTGTGTAAGATACAAAGAAGCAAATTTCAATGTAACATAATGAAATTACACTAACAATTTTTTGTTTGTTGACTGTTGTTCAGCCGTGTCTGATTCTTCATGACTCTACGGGCCATAGCCTACATAGTCCATGGGATTTCCTAGGCAAAGAATATTAAAGTGGTTCACCATTTCCTTCTCCACCCTATCAAGTGGAACAAAGGTAGTAAGTTTCTCCTTCTTAGGTCTTCAAGCAGAAATTGGATAACCACTTGGATGGTTGAACAATGTTGAAAATTTGTTGAAAAGCTGATTCTCATTCAGTATTAAATTGCAATAGATACTGTTTAAGGTTTCTTCCATCTCTGAGATCCTATGATACTGTATTTTGGTCCTATGGACACACTGGAAAAGAAAGAGATTGGACACAGAGTAAACTACAAATACAATAGAATCCAATTGAAGAGCTGTTTATTGAGTACCTATTGTGTACACTGGGAAACAAAACCAAAAATGAAAGGGTTCCTGCCCTCAGAGAGTTTACACTATACTGAAAGATTAGTAAATACACAGTGTAAACAAAGTAAATACGCAATAATGAAGAGGGGGAATAGGGAGTCCATTGATAATGGAGCAACCAGGAAAATCATGGTAGGAAGTAGCATAAGGGAGCTAGGTGCTCCAAGAGGCAGAGATGAAAAAGAAGAGAATTCTAAGGATGAAGGGCAATTCATGCAAAGTTATGGAGAGCAGGGGGTCATGTGCAAATGAGATCCATCAGTCCAATTTACTTGAAAACTAGAGGGTATGAAATTGGTCTAGAAAGATAGGTTGGAACCAATTTTAAATGCCAAAAAGTGGTTCGTATTTTATTCTAGAGGCAATAATAGGAAATCATTGAAAATCCTGGACCAGAGGAATGGCACAATCAGAATGTGCTTTAAGAACATTAATCTGATGGCAGCGTGGAAGATACATGAAAGGGAAGGGTCAAGTAGAAAGACCAGTTAGGGGCAATTGCAGTAGTCCAGGCATGAGCTAATACAAAGATGACAGGTACAAGAGATGCTGTGAAGTCATATCCCCCAAACCTAGACCTGATTAGATAGTCTTCCTAAAATGTAGCACCCAGAATATTATGCCCAGGGAATAGGACAACGGATCTGTCAACTGTCTAGCTCTGGGCACTACGCCTGTCCATGCAGCCAGTGATTGCCTGTGAACTTTTTTGGCTATTGAGACTCATTCAGCTTTCAACAAATGTCTGGTAAGTCTATATCTGAATAAAGAGAGCCCCATCCTAGGTACTCTAGTAGAAACAAAGATAAACAATAGGGCCAAGAATTCAGTCAACAAGCATTTATTAAGCATTTACTATGCTCTAGGCTAAGGCAGGTAGGTCATATTGTCATAGAGCACAAGGCCTAGAATCAGGAAAACGTGAGTTCAAATACAGCTTTAGACTCATAACAGCTGTGTTACCCTGGGCAAATCACTTTGTTCTGTTTGACTCAGTTTCCTCATCTGTAAAGTGAGCTGGAGAAAGAAATGGAAAACTACTCCAAGAAAACCTCAAATGGTGTCATAAAAAGTTGGACACAAGTGAACAGCTCTTCTCTATCTTATGGTCCAGGCTCTATGTGAAGCTCTGGGGAAATAAAGGCAAAAAACAAAAACAAAAAAGTTCCTGCTTTCTTGGAGCTCAGAGTTTAGTGGAGGAGAAAACAGGCAAATACAAATAAGATGTATACAGGAGAGATAAAAATGGGGGAGGGGTGTAGACTCAGAGGGAAGGCATTAAAGTTAAAAAGAATATTAGAAGTGGCTTTTGGGGGCTTTAACTATATTTAAGGGTAAGCCAGGACAGCTAGAAAGCAGAGACAAAGAAGGAGAGTGTTCTAGATATGGGGCAGAGCCTGGACTCAGGAGATGAAGGGTTTCACTCAAAGGAAACCAGGGTCATAGAGTATGTGGGAAGTGGGAGCAGGGCAGAGTATTGCAGTGGGATTAGGAAGGGAGGGGGGGTTATAAGGTACAAGAAGACCAGAAAGGTAGAGAGGACATTATGAAAGTTCTTTAAGTATCAATAGATTTTATATTTGATCTTGAGGTTATAGGGAGCCCCTAGAGTTTATGGGGGAGGTGGGGCAGTGATGTGGAAAGACTCGAGCTTTAGAAAGCTTACTTTGGGAGTTGAGTGGAGGATGAATGGAGGTGGAGAGAGACTTGAGGCAGAGAGTGTGCTCAACAGGCTGTTGCATGGTCAGTGCATGGGAGGATGAGGGCTGGCGCCATGGCAGTGCCAGAGGAGAGAAGCAGACACATTTGGGAGATGTGACAGTCGGGGACATGACAGGACTTGACCACAGATTGGATGCAGAGTGAGATGAGAACAAGTCAAGTTTTGTACACCAGGTTTGGAAGTTGGGTGACTTGGAGATGGAGGCATCCTTGACAGTAAAACAGAATTTAGCAAAGGGTTGGGTCAGATACAGGTTAGACCAGATGACCTCTAAGATCATCTGTGGGCAGCTAGGTAAATACAGTAGATAGAACATCAGTCTTGCAGGCAGGAGGACCTGCATTCAAATCTGGCCTCAGATATGTACCAACTGTTTGACTCTGTGTAATTCACTTAATCCTTTTTGCCTCAGTTTCCTCATTAGTAAAATGATAGAGAAAGAAATAGCAAACCATTCCAGTATCTTTGCCAGGAAAAACTACAAATGGGGTCCTGAAGAGTCAGGCATGACTGAAAAACAACTCAACAACAACATAAAAAGGTCACCTCCCAATTCTGATTCTGTGAACTGTATACTCCACGAGTTGTTCTCTTTCTCCTTTTTGTCTTCCATCTCTACCTCTCTACTGGTTTCTTCCTCAAACCCCAAAAACTTGTCAAATCTTTCTATAAGAAAAAAAAAACTCCTTCTAGTCTTTTGAGCTTTATCCCTCCCTTTTTTTTTCACAATGAAAAGGACACTGACTTTCATGTCAAAGGAACTGGGTTCAAATCTCAGCTCTACCACTAAATATGAGACTTTACACTTCATTATCTCCCTCACTAAAGTTTCCTCATCTGGAAAGAAAAGAGGTTTGGACAAGATGACTGATAAGGCCTCTTCCAGCTCTGAAACTATGATGTTATGTTTTTCTAGAAAGAACAGTCCATGCACTCTGCCTTCACATCCTAAGCACCCACTCACTCCTTGCCCCTTGGCTTCCATACCAACTCTCTATCTTCTCCCCACTCTACAGAAACTGCTATCTTCATACTCTTTGCCATGACTCTTCTCTAAGGGAATGGCGGCCAACCTCAGAGTTCTAGGGGAAGTTCTCTCCCACATACATTCACATACAAATAAACAGGGCCCAGAAGCCAGATAAATGTTTATAATCACCTGCTCCCCACCCTTGGGGGAGGAGAAAGGAGTGGGGGAGAATTGAGCCGCCTGCATGGATGAGAAGGAGTTGAAATATGAGAGGCACATGTTTCTTGGAAGGCCTGGCTTTGTACCAAGACAGAATCTGGTCATGCTCTTGAGTTCTTTCAGTCACTCATCTCCAGAGACTTCTGGCAGTTTTGGAGGAAGGAGACCCAGAGGCCAATAAATTCCTTGCTTCCCAGGAGCTGGTCCATCTGGAAGGGAGGGTTCCTCATCAACCAGTCTCTCCAACCCTCTCCTGGGTCTTTGAGGCACAGATTCATCTACCCAAATCTGCCAACTTGATCTTTCCTCCAAAGGAGTCAGGGAACCTGGGTTCAAATTCTATAACCTCCCCAGGCTTTGGTTTCCTCATCTCTTGGTCTCTGAGTCCTCTTTCTGCTCCAAATTTATGATCCTAGTTCAATTCAAATGTGGGAGTAAGAGGCAAGGCCAGGGTAAGTAGAAACTGAAAGGGACATTATCTTATCTGAGAGTTGCTAGGACTGCCCTTTGGTTTCTTTCTCTTTCTATTTAAGCAGCCTTCCACCCAATAAACATCTCTTCAGCACCTGTCAGGGTGTAGAATACCACACTAGTTGCAGAAAAGACAGGTTAGGACCCTACCTCCTGAATCCTACAGTCTAGCAGAGAAATGAGAGACACTACACAATAGAGCATGAGTATATTAGAGAGAGGCCATGTGAGGGACTTGGGGTCCCCCTGACCAGGGGAATCAGGGTAGACTTCTTAGGGGAAGTGATCTTTGGTTCAGGCTTTCAAAGATGGGTGGGAACTTAAGTACAGTGGGGGGAACCCTGATGAAGGGGGGTTTGGGTGGGTGTGGGAGGCTTAGAGAACATTCCAAATGGAACAAGGGAAGGTAAATACACTTTATGGAAGATTGGATTGGGTTTGCCATCATCCCACCTACTTTGAAATGTTCAAGAACTGTATATACTTACAAGCCAGATGAAGTCACTGGGCTTCTCTGTCTCAATTTTCTCATTGTAAAATAGAGTTATTCATTTTTGGAATACCAGTCTCACAGGGTTGTCATTTTTAGAAAAAACTTTCCTTGAAACACTGGAGAAATGTGAGTTTTAAGGGAGCTGCCAGGGCAGATTGTCAGAATCAAAAGCAAACAAACAAAAACAAGAACATCTCTACCAAATCAATCAATCAATCAATAAGCATTATTAAGTACCTGCTATGTACATGGCACTGCTGTTCACTTTAGGCAACCCTTTTGGAGACAGAAAGTCAGGGAGGACCTTGCCTAGAGACTCTCAATGAGAAAGTCTCTGGGTTTTAGGAGTAGCCCTGGAAGCGGGATGGGAAAACTGGGCATCAAGATGTTTGGCTCATTTCTGAGAGGCAGTCCAGAAGACAGAGGCTTCTCTTTTCTGTATAACCAGAAGGGAAGCCGCCAATGTATAAGGTAGGGGGAGAGGGAAAACTCTGTTCTGCTGTGACCTGCCACCAGTCCTAAGTCAGAGGCCTTCCTTCTTCACCTCTCTCCCTCCTTCCTGCCCTCCTTTCTTTTCTCCTTTCTCCTCTTTCCCACCAGGGAGTGATTTAGCTTAGAAGAAACTAAGAGGAAAAGTCAGGAAACCTAAGACAAGTCCTAGCTCTGCTCCATAGTCTTATGACTCTTACAAAAGGGTGTGTACCTTCCTGGGCCTCAGTTTCCTTTGGGGAGGGGGGTTGGAGGAGTTCAAAATAGGACTTCCTTGAGGTAGGAATTCCCCAAATAATCTGAGACATGGAAATATCACAGATACAAGTGACTCTTAGAATGACAATATGCTCTTGGACACAAGTTGAGGCATGTTTGATAGATCACTGTCCCAAGACCTATGGACCCAAATAAATCCACAAGCATTTTTTGAGCACCTATTTGTGCCAGGCACTATGCTAGAATCAAGATTCCAGTTTGGTTCTTTTGACTTCCTGCCTTCTTTCGGTGATTATATCACATTGCAATTTAGTCTCTCTAGGGCTTGCCTTCCTCCTCGATGAATGAGGGGGCTGGGTTAACCATTTCCAACTCATGAACCTCTCTATGATCCTGTGACTAGCAAGACAACATGTCAGCCCACACGTTCTCCCTGCTAGATCTGCAAGGTGGTTGGTTACTCGTGTCTTCCCTAGCAGCTGATTCACCACCAATTAGCCAATATCCCATCCCCACTTGGCCTTAAGTCAGTCAGTCACCTACCAGGCAGCTCTGGAAACAAAACAACTTTTGGTATCAGGGTCTGGTGAGTTGTCAAAGTCCTCTCAGTGGATTGACCTCACCCAACCTGACTTAGTTCAACAGAGTAGGCTTGGTTTCAAAATCGAAAGAACAGGGGAGGGGAAATCTAGTCACCAATAGAGCCTAAAACAGATGTTTCCCAGCAGAGAAAGGGCCAGATGGAATTCAAAATAGAAACCAAAGCACTGATAACACCGGCTTTATGATGTCTGTCCCTGAGCTGTCAGACGCCATTTTATATTCTTACATGTTTACAACAGGGGCATGACTACACTTGCCTGACTCCTGATAACTCCAGGAGCCCAATTGTCACCCTGTCTGAGCAACACCCTGTCTTGTTAATGTGGGTGCTTTGGGAAGTAGCCACATTACAAGGAAAAGAAAGAGTGACGGACCTGGCAAGCAGGAGGTCTGGGTTCTATCTCCTGAATTTGATACTTATTGACTATGTAGGACCTCAGTTTTCTTATCTGGAAAGTGGCAGCAATAACTCATACACTATATATTGCATAGGGGCTATTGGAAAGAAAGTCCTCAATAAACATGAAAACGTTATAGAATTGAATTGTTACTGGAGGAGTTGAGATACCAGATAGGGTCATTCTATTTAGTGTTTTGTCCTGACTTTCTTATTGAGCAAGTCTCAGGATAATAAATACAATGGCCACCTCTAGTTTGTGTTTAACAAAATTATTTTTGAAGCTCAGTCAGTATTCAATAAAAAAGGGCAGCTCGGTGGCACAGTGATAGAGAGCTGGAATTTGAGTCAGGAAGTCTCATCTTCTTGAGTTCGAATTTCATTTTAGACATTTGCTAGTTGTGTGACCTTGGGCAAGTCACTTAACCCTGTTTGCCTTAGTTTCCTCATATGTAAAATTAGTTAGAAGGGCAACTAGGTGGCTCAGTGGATTGAGATCCAGGCCCAAACATAGGATGTCCTCAGTTTAAATCTGGCCTCAGACTAGCTGTGTGACCATGGACAAGTTATTTTGGAACCAATATATAATATGGATTCTAAAACAGAAGATAAGAGTTTAAAAAAAAATATCTGGAAAAGGAAATAGCAAACCACTCCAGTATCTTTGCTAAGAAAATCCCAAATGGGGTCACAGAGAGTCAGACATGACTGAAAAACAACTCAAAAACAATTCAATATAATAAAATTTAAATCCAACAACACTATTTGGAGTTCGTGTAGCCTGGGATGAGTACCTCATCATTTCTGGGCCTCAACCTCCTTTTCCTTAAGAGGAGCACATTGGCCTAACTGGTCTCTAAGCTTTTAGCATCTGTCTTTGCTGATTTGAGGCTCCTTCTAGTTCTGATATTCTAACGTTATACGAGATCTGCTCAGTACATATACACTACATTTCTTGGTCTTACTGTTTTAATATCACCAATTTCATGGTAGCCTGATAAGTCAAACTGAGCATCTAGAAGGGTCTGATTGAATCCCCAGAAGTAGCTGGCCATCTGAGTAGCTGACCATCAGCCAGGCATTGCTCTCTCCAGGGTTCCAAAGAAAAATGATTGAAAATCCACATGTGGTCATTCTATGAAACATTATAATGTATCTGCTCTGTACCTGGTACTGGTACTGGTGAGAGGTCATCTAAGGATGGACGGGCAGGGTGGACAAACTAGAATATTCATCAATCATGAGAATTTGAACCTATAGCTGATGGTGGCTAAGTCCCGTTCCCTCCCTTTCTACTGTGCTGGATGGGTATCAATGTGTTCCTTGCTCACAATCTAGACAATAAGGCAAAGGGTACCTATGGGAAACAACCCAAAAAATAATTCAAAATCGCCTAAAAAGTCCTTCCTCCAATGCCTTGTCCTAGAGGTGATTGACTCGGAGCATGTCAGGGGAACACTGGCTCTGGCAGCTCAAAAGCCTTCACATAAAGACCCCATGACAGACTGCCTAATATCCAAGAGCAGTCCAGCTAGCATGAGAACTGGAGTGAATAACGCCTGGACTTACAAAGTCAAGAAAATCCAAGTTCAAATCCCAAGGGGTAGATTTTTACATGAAGGTAGATTTCAGCTCAATATATGAAAAAAGGCTACCTGGGAATTGTGGATAACAACCCAAAATAGAATGTACTGTTCCACAAGGTAGTGAGCTCCTCTTCACTGGAGGGGTCATTTTTCAGGATTACTGTAAAAGAGACTCCTACAGGAGATGCAATAGCTGAACTGGAAGACCCTTGAAATGAGATATTCTCAGAATTGAAACAGACTTCAGAAATAATTTTAGAAGGAAGGAACTTGGGTCCAGAGAAGATAATCCATTTATCCAAAAACACACAGGGACAAAATCATGACCCCAAGTCCTTCTGATTTCCGGGCCAGGTTATCTATTCAATAACCATGAGTTTATATAGACTTAAAGCTGACTCTAATCCAACCTTCTCACTTTTCAGATAAGGAAATTGAAGACTAAGGAATTTAAATGTGGAAATCATAACTGGAAGTCTCTCCTATGGCATTACTACCTGCCAGTGCTACCTACTTCACATCAGCTTGGAAAGCAGATCTGTACTGTTTCTACCAGCTGGCATGGGCACAGGGCACAGTTCATCCAATTCTGGCCCCCATAGGTTCCCTAAATACTGTGAAAATAAGAGCCTTCCCATCTCTCACTCCTCCCACCAAGCATTTTCATCTTGTCCTGGGCTTACATTCAGATTATGGGGAAGGAGGAGAGAGAGAAACCAAGTCAGCAATAGGTTTTAGAGTAAAAAAGGAATATATGTAGCAGCACCCCTTCATTTCACAGAAGAGAAGACCAAGACCCAGCAAGGGGAAACAATTTTCCCATGGCCACTGCCACCAAATGATAGTGCCAGAATCTGAACTTTAGTCCACCTTGGACTTCCACTCCAATTCTTTTCCCCTACAGAGACCCAGGGGCTTGATATGCCTATGGTCCCAAAATGAATCAGAATTCGACCTCCATTCAAACCTTTCTTCTGTGGATCATTCAAAGACAGACCTGTACAAAGTCATTAAGCAGGAGCAAGGGTTTTGCCAATTTGTCTCTTTGGAATCATTCCTCTGGGCTTCTCCAAATCACTTGCCAAGAATCCAGGGGCCCTGGGACTTGGATGACTTCCTGGCTAAGTTGCAACCTCGCCAGACTGGGATGGGTGGTTTTCTAACTCGGCACTGACTCACTCAATGAGTGAGTGGGGTGTGGTATGAAGACTCAGTTTCCCTCTCTGTGAAACAAGCATAAACAAAGTGTAGACTCCCCAACACAGTCAGTAAGTCTTCTGAATGACAACATGCAAGAAGTGTTTTTCTAGACTACTCAGTTTTTCCATTAGCTCCAAATTTATTTCCAGTGCATCACATACGAGCAGGTCCCCTTGTTGTCCACTTGGCATCTTGCCTCTCTACTCATTCCTTGCTGCCTAATCAGCAATAATGCTTCTCCTTTTGTTGCTTTTGCCACTTCATTTGGTGGTTTCCACAATGACACCCAACAGATCTTCACAAACAAAGGCACGTCAGGATATTGCCTTACCATGATTCACTTCAAGACCCAGTCTATAAAGACATGGGGAAAAGGCATGTGTTTGGCCTGATGTGTTTTTGTTGTTGTTGTTTAATGATATTCAGTCATGTGAGACTCTCTGTGGCCTCTTTTAGAGTTTTCTTGGCAATGATACTGGAGTGGTTTGCCATTTCCATCTCTGGCTCAGTTTCCAGTTAATGAAACGGATGCAAACAGATTTAAGTGACTTGCCCAGGGTCACACAGTTACTAAGTATCTGAAACCAGATTTGAATTCAGGTCTTCTTGACTCTAGACCTCGCATTCTATCCACTGTGCCACCAAACTGCCCTGCCTGCCACCTAGTAGAAGCTTAATAAATGCTTGTTGACTTGTAGGAGGAAGAGCTATAATGAAGTCACCAATAACAGTTTCTCACATTTAGAGCTAAAATAGACCTTAGAGGTCCTTAGTTTTAAAAATCATAGTCTTAGTTCTAGAAGGGAGCTCAGAAACCATATTGGCAGATGAGGAAACTGAGTCAGTGCAACTAGATGATACAGTGGATAAAGTTCTAGGCCAAAAGTCAGGAAGATTCCTCTTCATGAATAAAAATGTGGCCTCGGACACTTGCTAGCTGTGTGACCTTGGGCAAGTCTCTTAACCCTACTTGCCTTGGTTTCCTCATCTGTAAAATGAACTGGAGAAGGAAATGGCAAACCACTCCAGTATCCCTTCCAAGAAACCTCCAAATAGGATCACAAAGAGTCAATCAGATATTAGGGAAATGGCTGAACTACAATAAACCAAAGCCCAGGGAGGATAAGTGACTTCCAGGTGACCATGTAGGTATTGTCAAAAGTGAGACTCTGATGGTAAAGTCAAGTCTCTTTCTATTGTGTGTGTTCTCATTTTTCAAATGAGGAAATGGAAGGTCAGGGAATTCAAGTGACTTGCCTAAGTCTAGTAAATTACAGCACCAGGATTCAAATCCTTGTTTTCTTATTGACAATTCAGCATCTTTCCACCACAACACATTGTCTCCCTCTCCCTGAAGTATTTGAGCAAATAGACAACACGTTTTCGGAACCAAAAACAAGGCCCCAGGTCTGCACCTAACAGTGTCTTTCCTATACAAAGCACTTAATGAATACTTGATGATGGACTGGGCATTCTTCAACTCAACTAAGCAAACATTTATTAGGCAGTCACAATGGGTAAAGCACTATGGGAGGGGACTGGGGCTAGAAAGATGAAATAAGAGTCCTGGTCCTTAAGGAACTTAGATTCTAAGACACAAAGGCAGGCTGGGTCTATTCCACAGAAAGATAGATAATGCAGATGACTAAGGTTGCTAGATGAGAGGGGTTTTCGCATGTGGAGGAACCTAAGATTGGAAGAATTGTCTAACTGATCCCATTATAGAAAGACCTGGGAATGACAGAGAAAAGAAGGAAGAAAAAAAGAGGAATTCAAGTTAATTTACTGATCCCTAAAAAGATGAGAACTGATCTGATGGAATGAGTCAAACATCCTCAGTAACATGTAACTTTATTTTTCTTGTGTTCTTTAAGGTTGGCGAAGCACCTTCCTCATTGGGGAATCATGAGAGATGGATATTTCAAGGATTCTTATTCCAATTCATAGGTGAGGAAACTGAGGCTCCCAACAGTGAAATAACTTCGCATGGTCACACGACCTTTTTAGTGTAATATGCCCATGCAGACAAAAGTAGGAGGCTAATGTGCAAACAAATTACTAAGGAATAAATCAACACTGCCCTCATGGAAGCCAATTTACTTAGCCAAAATGGCAAGCTTTTTTTAGATCATCAGATAGATAGATAGATAGATAGATAGATAGATAGATAGATAGATAGATGGATAGATGGATGGATAGATATAGACAGAAATAGATAGATGATAGATAGATGATAGATTGATAGATAGATAGATAGATAGATAGATAGATAGATAGATAGATAGATAGATAGATAGATAGACAGACAGAGATAGACAGAGATAGAGAGAGATGGATGGATAGATAAAGCATTTATTTATCATTAATTGCTGAGGATGCATATATAAGCAAACAAGGTAACCCCTATCTTCAAAGAGCTTACATTCTAAGGGAGGAAGATAACACGTTTGGGTCAAGGTGGAATTGAAGGAGGGAAGACAAGGTGGAAGTTTCTCCAAAAGAAAAAGTAGGCATGCAGACAGGATGAGTGCCAAGAAAGAATGTCGAGAAAGTCCAGGCATGGGTGATTTGTTAAGGGATTTCATAACTCCTTACTATGTGTCTGTGCTAAATGTTGAGGGTGCAAGAAAAGCAAAAACAAACCAAACAAAAATAGCCCTTGCCCTTAAGGAGCGCACCGCACACATTCAAATGGGAGAGAGCCTATGTAAAGAACTAGATTGTTTAAAAGATGCATACAGGGTAGATTGAATGTAATTAGGAAGGGACTAGCAACTGAGGGGAATAGGAAAGGCCTCCAGAAAGCAGGCTTTGAACTCACCCATGAAAAAAGTCAGGGAAGTCAGAGGGCAGATGTGAGGGGGCAGAGAATTCCAGGAATGGGATCCAGCCAGTGCAAAAATAGAATGGAGACAGGAGATGGAGGGTCCTATTGGAGAAAATGATATTAGGCCAATGTAGAAGAGTAAGCACATGAAAGTAAATACAATAGAAGAAGATTAGGACGGGGTGGTTAAGAGTTTACATTTGATTTGGGAGGTAATAGATGACAGAATCCCATTCCCAATGACTGTGATGCCTCTGCTCATCAGTCACCCCATACATTAGCTTCCAGGCTTCACTTTGTCATGGCAACGAGCAGCATCCCATGGATGCCATTGCTATTAGTTTCATAATAAGTGCTTTTATGAAGGTGTTTGGAAAAATATTAAAGTCCTGCAGAAATGTGAGCTGTTCCTCTAAGAACCCTGGTTTCTAAGAAGCAGCAACAAAGTTATATAATTCTCTGTTTACTTTTCTGTGCCTCCTGTTCCAGGTAACATCTCATGTGCAAAGAATGGTTGTTGGCATAATATCAACTCCTAATTTTCCACGTGTGGATTGTACCTTGACCCCGTCATATATCAGGGCCACCCACGCCTGCCATCATTTTGTGGGGCTTTAAGGAAGAAAGCAATCTCATGGCAATATTGTTTTACATAAAACAGAATTATATAAGGAGATATAGATATAGATATATATAATGGAGAAAGAGGAAAGAAAAAGATACTTTGTATAACCAAATTGTGAAATCATCAATAACTCTGAATGGCTCTCAATTCAACTTGGCAAGTATTTTTTTTTTAGAAAATAGGAGGATGAAATTGTAAAATTGCTGGACTAGACATCAGGAGAACAGAGTTGAGTTCCAGCTCTCCCACTTAATGACTATATGACCACAGTTCCTTGTTGCCCCAAATCAAGATCCAACCACTAGAAAGAAAGTCATACTTAACTCCCAAATTTTGTGCCAAAATAAGGTAAGTTGGAGGATGAGACAAGTACTTCATCTTTTCTGAGCCTCAATTTTCTCATCTGTAAAATGGGGAAAATAACACTAGTACTACTTGCATCCTAAGGGTATTATGAGGGAAACTGATTATAGATTGTTAAGGGTTTTCTAGAATTGGGAGCAATTCTAAACTCAGCTCTGTGCTAAGTACAGAGGAGGAACAGAGGAATATAAAAGCTAGTAAACCAAGAGCAAGGTAATTGCTTCTATTCTGTTTATACTGTTTAACATTAGTCTTTAACTATGACCCCTTGGTACAATGAAAAGAACATTGAACTTAGAATCAATCACAAGACCTGAGCTCAAATCCCAACTCAGCCACTAAACTGCTATGTGTGATGTTGAGTAAGTCGCTTAATTTTTCTGGGCATTGGTTTCCTCATCTATAAAATGAGAGGATTGGCCTAGAGAGCATTTAGTCTTTCCCAGATCAAGCTCTATAATCCCATGGTCCTATTTTACTATGGTCCCAAATTACTATGAACTTCTTCCATATGCTTGTTTAAACTTTCCAAAGATGTAAAATTCTTTTCTTTTTTTAAAACCCTTATTCTCTATCTTTAGTATCAATTCTAAGACAGAGGAGTGGAAAGAGTAGGCAATTAGGGTTAAATGACCTGCCCAGGGTCACACAGTAAAAAAGTATCTAAACTCATATTTGAACCCAGGTTATCCCAACTCTACATCTGACACTCTTATTCACTGTGCTACCAAGATTCCCCTATAAACTTCTTTAATATAAAAATCATGCATATGCTTTTCTTATTCTTTCCATGTTCTTTGAAAGGTTCAGGAAATGAATGCTTTGATAATCTGGTTGTAATAAAATATATACAATGACTAATCCTGGACAAGTGTTTTCTTGAAGCTCTATAAAGGCTTGCCTCTATAACAAAATACCAACTGCATAAACCATTTGTATTGTGAATATAATCAAGAAAACTGAACGATTAGTATTTTTCTTCTTCCATAAAGTAGCAATTATCCTTGAACTACTTTCAGGGTCTCACTTTTTTCACTGACCTGTGTTTTGATGGGTGAAGAGAATTTCCATTTGAGATACTCTGTCCCCTATTGCATATTGGCAAATCATCTGACACTGAGAGGTACTAAGACTTATCTAGGTATGAAGCAGGCAGTACCAGAAGCCAAGTTTTCCTGAATTAAAGACCAAGATAGTTGGAGAGATGAAAAGAAAGAAAGACAGAGTTAGAGAAGAAAGAAAGAAAGAAAGAAAGAAAGAAAGAAAGAAAGAAAGAAAGAAAGAAAGAAAGAAAGAAAGAAAGAAAGAAAGAAAGAAAGAAAGAAAGAAAGAAAGAAAGAAAGAAAGAAAGAAAGAAAGAAAGAAAGAAAGAAAGAAAGAAGGAAGGAAGGAAGGAAGGAAGGAAGGAAGGAAGGAAGGAAGGAAGGAAGGAAGGAAGGAAGGAAGGAAGGAAGGAAGGAAGGAGGGAAGGAGGGAAGGAAGGAGGGAAAAGAAAGATAAATAGACGAGAGACTGATGGATGGATGGATAGATGATAGGTAGATAGATAAGTGATGAATGGATAGATGATAAATAGATCCTTCTATCTACTGCACTGTACAGTTTTTCACATAGAACTGTAAATATTACAATGGAATCAAACTCTTCATTTTACAAATGAGGGAAATCTAAACTGAAGGTTATTGTGAGATGTTGTGGTTTTTCTCCACATCACACAACTGTCAAATTTGCTTAAACCCCAGTGTCTTGACTTCAAAAACAGTTTCTTATTGCCCCAAATTAAGATCAGAACCACAATCTGAAAATAAACCTAAAATCTGAAGTTTTGTACCTAAATGTTAGGTACAACCTAAGATGGTAAGTTAGGAGATGAGACAAAAGGTGAGTTTTTCATGACGGCTTCCTTTTTTCTATACTACGTTCAGAGCATTTCCTTCAATGTTGTTGTTCAGACATTTTTCAATCATGTCCATGAGTCTTCAGGACCTCATTTGGGGTTTTGTCAGCAAAGATACTGGAGTGGTTTGCCATTTCCCTACTCCAGCTCATTTTACAGATAAGAAAATCGAGGCAAACAGTATTAAGTGGCTTGAGGCAAACAGGACTTCACGGAGCTCATAAGTGTCTGAGGCCAGATTTGAACTCATGAAGATGATGAGTCTTCTTGATTCCAGGCCCAGAGTTCTTCCACCACACCACCTAGCTGCCCCTCCTTCAATATACTAATTCATAATGGAGAGGTGGAAGTCCAGATTTCTAGTTATACTTCTAACAAAATTCCATTAGAATAAAACAATTTGGTGGCCTTGTGAAATTCATTCTAAAAGAACTTAATCTGTATCACCTGCTATCCTCTAACTAGCTCTCAAATTATCTGCATTAATGAAGTTGGGGGCGGGGTTCAGATAATTCCAAACAGCTGATAATACAGAATATCATTCTTATTCAGGCCCAAAATGCCCAGTGTGGTTTGGGCACTATAATTACCATAATCTTGCTAAGTCAATTTAGCTGAAGCTAATATTAAAATGTGTTGGCATTTGCTAAGCACGATCCAGCTGACTGAAGAGGGAGGAGACCATGTGAAGGGGGCCATTTGACTGTTTTAAAATTTGTCCCTACTGATGCAATCCCCAACTGACCCTACTACACAGGCAGACCCATAACAAGCTGAAACTGTTCTGCAGCAAATGTATTGAGAGAAGGGAATTGTAGTGAAGTATTCAGTCCTACCAGTCAGGCAAAAAAAAAAAACAACCATTTATTAAGCTCTTACTATGTTCCAGAAACCATGTTAAGTGCTTGGAATATAAAACCAAGCAAAGCAAAAGAGAATTCCTGACTTCAAAGACTTCATCTTCTAATGGAGAATACAACAGATTAAAAGGAAGCTACAAAAAGACAGGGTGAAGGGAGAGGAAGAAGGTACCTTGCATGAGATCATGGTGGAAAAGTCAAGATGTGATCCAGTAAGAAAAGAAAAGATGTCTGGCTGGATCCCCAGAGATACTGGAAGGAGCCAGTGAGGGATCCTAGGGGCAGAGAGTACTTCAGAACTGGGAAATCCAGGGCTGAAGTAATATTCCAGGATGGAAATGTTTCTGGGATTCATTCTGGATTCATCCTGGGTTTATTCACACTTGAAGGGGATAACCCATCCCCAAGAGGATCCCAAAGGATGGTTTCACCTTGACTTACTGGAGAACCTACATTAGGCATTGTGCAGGAGAGAACCTTTCCCCAAGACAGTGGGTACCATTGGCTTCTTGCTATAATTCCTCCCACAGGCTAGTGATTGAGGCCATTTCTGCTGTCCTTTTCATTGTGAGCTACTACCCTCTGGGGGGGGGGGTGATTTTGGTTAGTCACTAAGTATTTATTAAATGCTATGTGCCAGACATCATGTTAAGTGCTTGGAATTACTTAGAAAAGGCAAAAGGCAGGCCCTGCCCTTAGGGAGCACCTAATCTAATGGGGGAGACAATAAACAAATAGGTACAAATGAGACATATATAGATTAAGTAGGAAATAATTACTGGAATGGGGCAAGTACTAGAATTAAGAGGGATTGAGGAAGGCTTCCTATACACAATTTTCCTCTTTCCTCCAAGAATTTTTTTTTCAGAACAACTTAAAATTAATGTTCAAGATAGTTTTTTTCTTTGTCATCATCACTTTCTTCTGTGAACCAGAGACAGTGCAAATTCAAAGCTTGTTAGAACTGGAATTGATCTCAGACTTAGACATGAAAGAACCCTTCAAATCAACCAATCCACTCCCCATGTTTTACATATGGGGAAACTGAGGCCAAGAAAGGTAAAGAGACTGCCTCAAAATCACACAGCAAGTAGGTGGAAAAACTAAAATTGGACCCAAGTCTTCTCTTTTCTCCTCTAGGACCCTTTTCATTATATCATGTTGCAGTTCATCTTAATTAGCCATCACTACATCCTCATTACCAATAGGTATTTTATTGAGCAATTCCCTTTTCTTGGTCCCTGTGCCAGGCACCAGAATTCAGATATTGTTCTTTATAATTTCCTCTTGTTACTGAGTTAAGTAATCCAAGCAGTTTATAGGACACTAGCTGGTCAAGAGGTGCCAAGGCCTTTCTGCCCTAAATCATCTACATCACAATTCTTGGCATTAGGTGATTTATTGCCTGTGTTTATGATTTCATACAATGTGTTTGTATAAAGGAGATAATATTATGAGCTGTTGTTACCAGGGAAGCTTCGTGTAGTATGGTAGACTTACTCACATTGATTTCCCCCATCTTTCTCTGATCCTCCTCTTCTTCTCATATTACTTAGATGCCATCTGCAACTATTTCCTCCTTTTCCCCACTCCTTGCCCTCCTCCTTGCCAAGGCAAATCCCTCTACCATGCACAAGTTATCTGGCTTCATCCTGGTCTTCTCCAACATATTGTCCCCTCTATTAATTTCTACTCTTCCACTAATGTTAAAACTCTCCCTGGCTACTTCCTTACTGCCTAAAAACAGGTCTCCTCTACCCTCAAAAGAATCTAACTTGATCATCCACTCCCATTAGCAATTATCCTATTATTTTTCTTCCTTTTCATTGTTAAATTATAGAAGGCAACTTACTTTATGACATTTAACTGAAACTATTCTCTCCAAAATGACCAGTGATCCCATAATTACCAGATCCTAATGGCCTTTTCTCACTCCTAATCCTTCTTGACCTCTCAACAGCCATTGACACTGTTGATTGCTCATTTCTCCCTTGAAACTCTCTTTTCTCTAGGTTTTTGTGATTTTGCTTTCTCCTGATTCTCTTCTGCCTATCTGATCACGCATTCTCAGTTTGCTTTGCTAGATCTTCATCTAGGTCTTGGGTCCTCTTTTTTCTCCCTTTATGCTATTTTACTTGATGATCTCCTCGGCTCCATAGATTCAGTTTTCACCTTTACATCAATGATTCTCAAATCTATTGATCCAGAACTAACTCTATCCTGACCTCCAGTCTCACAATTCCAATTGCCTAATGGACATATTGATCTAGAAGAGGTCTAGAATGTCATAAACTGAACATGTCTCAATCTAATCTCGTTTTCTTTTTCCTAAAGCCCTCCCCTCCTGTTCTTTCTGACTTTCCTTTCATTGTGGAGGGCACCATCATCCTCCCAGTGCATTAAGCTTCAAACTCAGGTGTGGTCTTTGACTTCTCACTTTCTCACCTCCCCAGCCCTATATCTGATCAGTTAATGAATCTTTTTGTTTCTACCTCTATAATATATCCCTTCTCTCCTCTGACACCACCACTACCCTGGTGCAGGCCCTAATCACCTCCACCTAGACTATAATAGTCTCTCCTGGTTGGTCTTTCTGCCTCATTTCTCTCCTGCTGCTCTTTATCCTCCATCAGGTTGTGAAAGTGGTCTTCCCAAAGGACAGGTCTAACCATGTCACTCCTGCCCCCATTCAGTCAACTCCAGTGGCTCCCTGTCACCTCTGGAATCAAATATAAAATCTTCTGTTTGTCTTTCATAAACTGACCTTTTCCTAGACTTTTTTCAATCTTATTTTACTCTCTTTTGCGTATATTGTAATTCAATGTCTTTGGCCTCCTTGTCATCCCTTGAACCAGGCACTCCATCTCTAGTCTCTGGGCATTTTTTAAACCTTTACTTTGTATATTAGAATCAATACCACATATTGATTTCAAGGCAGAAGAGCTGTAAGGTCTAGGCAATGAGAGTTAAGTGACTTGCCCAGGGTCACACAGCTAGGAAGTGTCTGAGACCAGTCTTGAACCTAGGATCTCTCATCTCTAGGCCTGGCTCTCAATCCCCTGAACCCTCTAACTGTTCTCTCTATGCAGTTTTGCTGGCTGTCTCTCATACCTGAAATTCTCTCCTTCTTCATCTCCACTTTTTGGCATCCCAGGCAGTATCCCAGGCTTCCTTCGAGTCTCAGCTAAAATCTTATCTTCTGCAAGAAGCTTTTCCTGATCTCTCTTTTTTTCTTTTTCTTTTTTTCTTTTCTTTTATTTTTTTAAACATCATTTTATTTGGTCGTTTTCATACATTATTCACTAGAAACAAAGATCATTTTCTTTTCCTCCCATCCCTCCTCCCTCCCCCCCCCCCGCCTTTCCCTCTCCCATAGCTGACGCATGATTCCACTGGTTATCACATGTGTTCTTGACTCAAACCCATTTCCCTGTTGTTGGAATTTGCATTAGAGTGTTCATTTAGAGTCTCTCCTCAGTCTTATCCCCTCCAACCCTGTAGTCAAGCAGTTGCTTTTCATCGGTGTTTTTACTCCCACAGTTTACCTGATCTCTCTTAAGGCTAGTACCTTCCCTCTATCGATTATTTCCAATATACCCCATGTATTAATCTATATAATAATAATGAGAGTCAATATTTGTATCATTCTTATTATGTGCCAGACATCATGCTAAGTGTTTTTTTTTTTCTCCTTGGGTACATCAGTTAACCTCTGCCTCAATTTTCTCAACTGGGAAATGGGCATGATACCTTCTACCTTCTACCTCACAGGATGGTTGTAAAGATCAAAAGAGATAATATTTGTAACAAATAACAGTACTTGGCACAATAAAAAGGCAATTAATAAACTATCTTTCCTTACACCCTCCTCTTTCCTCATATGATTTGTTGGAATATAGTTGTTTACATGTTGTCTTCCCTACTAAACCATGAGCTCCTTGAGAACAAGAATTGTTTTTGCCTTTCTGTATATCATCAGTCCTGTAGCACAGTGCCTGATATACAGTAGATGCTTAATAACTGCTCAGTGACTTGACCAGGAAGGAATACTAGGATCTAGGGACCTAGGCTGAGGAGAATCAGGGGAACTTCCTAGAAGGAGAATAGCAAGATATAAAAGGCAAAGAAACATTAATGGAAGGGATTGTAGATATGGTCCAAACTTAATCTGACAGATGGTTAACATGGGACCTAGAGAGAAGAAATGAATGAGCCAAGGTCATCTAGCTAGATCCAAGGAGTAAAGTTAGCTAGGCAGTATAGTGAACAGAGCACCAAGCCTAGAATCAGAAAGGCTCATCTTGGGCCTGAAGTCAGAAAGATGCATCTCCTTGAGATCAAATAAGGCCTCAGACACTTATTGGCTGTTCAACCTGGTACAAGTCACTGAACCCTGTCTGCCTCAATTTCCTCATCTGTAAAATGAGCTGGAGAGGGAAATGGGAAATCGTTCTAGTATCTTTGCCAAGAAAACCCCAAAAGGTGTCAGGAAGAGTAGGAAACCACTAAAAAAAATGACTAAACACACACACCCACACACCCAGCTACTCCAGATTCCTACCCTTACACCATAGTACTAATTGTTAAGTCATGTCCCACCCACCCCCATCCTAAACTTGAGCACTTGAGGAAAGACATTTGTACCTAGTAAATTCTACCCTATTGACTCAGATCCAATCCTCCAATCTATAAAGATGGATTTCAGTCTTAATTTACATCATCCAGTGGTGGATTGATCCAAACTATGCATCATCTACACATGTCTTCACCCAAATTGTTCATAAAAATGCTGAAATGGAAAGGACCCAGAGTAGAGCCAAATAGAAGCCAAACTCAGCAACCATCCGTCCTAGCATCATAAGATATAGAGCCAATAGGGAATTCCATGATCACCTAATCTGTGCCATGAATCCCTTGGGCAATATGGAGAAGCTACAGATCCCTTCTCAGAATATTTTTAAATGTCTGAGATAAAATACACAGAATTACAAAGGACACAAATTATGCTGAAATATGCTTATGAGAAAACCATCTAAAAAACCAAGCCCCATGCACCCCCAGTGAAAACTTCCAATCTAGTCCAGCCCCCTAATTTTACAGTTAAAGAAATCAAGGTCAATAAAGCTATTCCAATCCTATAATTTAATAGTCAAGGAGACTGAAGCCCCGACAGGTTGTTATTTGCCCAGTATCAAATAGACAGTAAATGTCTAACCCCATTTGGTTTTTGTTTGACAAAGATACTGGAGTGGTTTGCCATTTCCTTCTTTAGTTCATTTTACAGATGAGGAAACCAAGGAAAACAGGGTGAAGTGACTTGCCCAGTGTCATCCAGCTATGAAGTGTCTAGAGTAGGACTTGAACTCGGGTCTTCCTGATGGCAGGACAAAACTACTTATGAAAAACCACACATTTTAAAAATTGTGTGTGCTTCTTGGTACAGGTTTATGCCTACTATGTCATCATGCTATCCAATGGTGTTAGTGATGAAGTATAAATAAAAATGACTGACTAAAAATTTTATGCACTGTACCACCTAGCTGCGCAAGATATTTAGGATGTTATAACTTCAGGGAGAGTTAAGACTTGTCTAGGAGAATGACCAGAGAACAGTAAAATATAGTCCATCATATTTATGTCCATTTAATGTCAATAAGTGGCACAAAGTCTTTCTCAATAGCTTGGCTTTGGTACAATCCAGTCCTCCTAATTCACTATCAATTTCTTTATTTGTGTGGGTTTAATCCATGCCAAATTGGCCTTAGAGGGATGTTGTGGGTATCTCAGGAGAATATATTGATGAAAATGCTAAGTAAAGCAAAAAAAAACAAAGCAGCATCAGAAGGAAGTAGAGAGGTAGGGGAAGAAAGAAAGGTAGGTGTGTGTGTGTGTGTGTGTGTGTGTGTGTGTGTGTGCGCGCGCGTGTGCACGTGCACATACGCGCATGTGTGCCTGCCCTGTGTGTAGAGTTTGACTGGCATGCAGGTCTCCTTGTCAATCTGAGACCCTTTAGGGTGACTGACTCACCTGGGCCCCTTAATGACTCCATGGACACTCAGAAGGAAGGGAAGGAAGCCTGTATGAGGTGGTGAGGGTGGAGCAGTGACTCCTGAGTGACTAACTGTCTGCTGAATATTGCAGCTATCTCAGTAGCTTCATCTGTGAAATGGGTGCTGGACTTCACCCCACCCTTCCCCTAGATAGTACAGAGGGGTGGAGAGTTTACTGTAGGTGAGTAAAATATTTACACAACCCTACCCCTACCACAGCTAAAAATAACCATGGTCATAAATACGTCATCGATTCATTCTATCTCCTCCACAAAGACTAGCCCAGAGAAGCACAGGGCGCCAGACCTGGGAGGAAGGGGACAGTTTGTTTAATCATTTCAGAGGGAGGACCTGAAGGCCTGGAGGGCTGACGTAGACCCATGGCCCCTGGTTTGTGATCTGATGCTTGGAAGCCTGTACCTGTTCACTGACTCACGCTGATAACGATGCTGCTGTTTCGGTTTCCTGAAAACCCATCGAGGCTCTTGTTTGCCTCCTGAGCTATTGGCATCATCTATCATCAGCAACAACCTTCTACTGAGTGCTAAGTACAGGGGCAGCTCAGTGGCACAGTGGAGAGAGTGCCAGGCCTAGCATCAGGAAAACACTGAGTTCAAATCTGCCTTAGTCACTTACCAGATGTGTGACCCTGGCCAAGTCACTTCACCCTGTTTACCTCTGTTTTCTCATCTGTAAAATATATAGAAGGAAATGGCAAACCACTTGAGTATCTTTGCCAAGAAAACCCCAAATGGGTTCACAAGAGTTGGTTATGTCTGAAATGACAGAATAATAACAAAAATGTACTGGGCTCTGGGGGAAGATGCAAAGAATTTTAAGCCATGGTATCTCGAGGAATGTTCAGTATAATGGGGGGATAAAATGCATTTTTAAAGGTTCAGAGTTGAAATCATAGAATCATAAAGTTGGAAAAGACTTTAGAAATCATGGAGTCCAACCCTTTTATTTTATACATAAGGAAACTGAGGCACAAAATAAAAGAACTGTCCCCAGATCACACAACTAGTAAGTATCTGAGTCAAGATTTGACCAAGATCTTCCTGACTCCAAGTCTGGACTCTGATGTCACAGGTGTATAGAACTTCCTTTATCAAGATAGATTGTCAAATCATATGTGACTTATTGTCCTAAAGAGTTTTCTGGGTCACTGAAGGATAAATAACTTCCGTGGGACCACAAAACTAGTCTGCATCAAAGGCCAGACTTGAAGTTCTCTTCCCAATTCCCACCTCTTTCTACTAAAACCTACATGACCTTGGACAACTCACAAATTCCTTAGGCCTCAGTTTCCTCACCTCTAAATCGAAGGGACTGAAATGCACATCTCTGAGTTCCCTTCCAACTCTCCATCTTTGATCTGATGACTCTAAGGCCAGCTCCCTATCCATGATGTCACAGTAGAGGCAACTAGGGGACACAAAGGAAATAAGGCTGGAGTTAGGAAAACTTGGGCCCATTTCCTGCCTCAGATACTTCCTAGCTATGTGGTCCTGGAAGGTGACCTAATCTCTTTCAGCCTCAGTTTCTTCATCTGTAAAATGAGGTCAATAATATTTTCTGCCTCACAGGTTTGTTGAGAGGATTGAGTTGTTGTCATTTTTTGTTCTTCATTGTTCTTTTTTAAAGCCCTTACCTTTCTTCTTAGAATCCATACTAAATATTGGTTCTAAGATAAGAATAGGCAATGGGATTAAGCACTGCACCTTATCCTTCCTTTTTGAAGAAGACCAATGACATTGTGAGGTAATGTTTTGACTTGTGTGTGAATTGGATTGAAGTGGGTCAGAATTGCACAAAGTTATGTCTCACTGTCTCTTCCAGGATTATCAAAGTACAGGGTCAGGACAAAAGTCAGGCTGACAAGTGATGGCCTGGGATGCAGAGGATGACTGTGGCATCTTCCATGTGTGACCAGGCTCTAAGCACTCCCCATCACTCACTTCAATCACCTTAAGAGCCATTGAAACAAACTGAGGAAGCCTTTGAACACTTGGTAGACATCCCCCCTAACTCATCAATGGCTTGGAAGCCCAACAGTTATCCTCAATCTGTTTTAACCCATCTGACAAAAAGATTTTACCAAGGTGTGGCTGCTGCTAATGCTACAGCTTCTTGGAGCCACAAAAAGATGATGAGCAGCCTTGAAAAGGACTCAAAGAACTCCTACTCACAAAATACTAATCCTCCACAGATACCCCATATACATAAAGCACTTTTCAAAATTTAAAGTGCTATTAGTCTTATAGTTTATTAAAAGACTATTAATAAGAGGCAGCTAGATGGCTCAGTAAATTGAAAGCCAGCTTAGAGTCAGGAGGTCTTGGGTTCAAATTCAGCCTCAGATACTTCCTACCTGTGAAAACCAGGGCAAGTCACTTAACCCTCATTGCCTAGCCCTTACTGCTCTTCTGTCTTGTTTAAATGATTGTTAGTATTGATTCTAAAATGAAGCTAAGGTGCCCAAAAGGTGCTAAAAGACTGCCCTTTGATCCAGCCATAGCACTGCTGGGTTTGTACCCCAAAGAGATAATAAGGAAAAAGACATGTACAAAAATATTCATAGCTGCATTCTTTGTGGTGACAAAAAATTGGAAAATGAGGAGATGCCCTTTAATTGGGGAATGGTTGAACAAATTGTGGTACATGTTGGTGATGGAATACTATTGTGCTCAAAAGAATAATGAACTGGAGGGATTCCATGTGAACTGGAACAACCTCCAGGAAGTGATGCAGAGCAAAAGGAGCAGAACCAGGAGAACATTGTACACAGAGACTGATACACTGTGGTACAATCGAATGTAATGGACTTCTCCATTAGTGGCAATGCAGTGATCCTGAACAACCTGCAGGGATCTATGAGAAAGAACACTATCCACATCCAGAGGAAACACTGTGGGAGTAAAAACACAGAAGAAAAACAACTGCTTGATTACATGGATTGAGGGGATATGGCTGGGGATGTAGACTAAATGAACATCCTAATACAAACACCAACAACATAGAAATAGGTTCTGATCAAGGACCCAAGTAATACCCAATGAAATTGTGTGTGGGCTGCAGGAATGGTGGGGGGAGGGGAGGGAGAGAAAGAATATGATTCTTGTAACCAAGGAATAATGCTCTAAATTGACTAAATAAATTAAAAATAAAATAAAATAAAGATAAGGGTTAAAAAAAAGACTATTAACATAAGATAGGAGACAAATGAGAGGTTTACACATAAAGTGCTGTAAGAGTCCAGAAGAAGGAAGCTGAGTCACCAAAGAAGGCTTCTCAGAAGAAATGAAACTGAAAAAAAGAGGGCCATAGTAGTAGTAGTAGTAGTAGTCTCTCGGTAACTGAGGATGACAATTGTCTTTGTGTGTTTTCATCTATGGTGTATAGATGCATGTGCACAAAGACAATTGTGCGTGAAGGAGATTTAAGTAGAAAAGTCGATGCACAGAGACAGTCCCATTCTCTCGGCGTTGGAAGCCTGGGTCCAGTGGCACAAAAAGTCATTACACCTGGAGACTTCCTCAGCTGCACTGGATGGCTGTGTTGTCTTTTGTGCTCCAACACGTCCTAAGCACTCCACAGTGCTTTGCTGCATCGCCATCTCAGCCGTTGAACCTTCTTGTTGGTTTCTTCTGCCTGTTCCGCCGAAGCAGTCTTCACATGCTGGGTGAGCAAAGCCCTGGTTCACCAGGGGTCCACGACAACCCGATGGCTACCCTCACAAGGTTTAGCCGGCCTGTCGAAGCCGTTGCCCGGGGTGTGGCTGCTGCCACATGCTAGCAGCTACTGGGAACCACAAGTGAGAGCTGGGTGTCAGGTGGGGGTCAGAGGATGGAGAGCTGCCCTAAGAGGGCACGACAAGCCCTCCATACCAGAGATACTACCCCTCCCTGAACACCCCATACACCCCAAGAGGGCCATAAAGTAAGCCCTAAAGGAATATGAGCTGGAGGGAAATCTGAAAAGTGTCTTATCCAAACTTCTCTCTTTTTTTTTCTTCAAAATTTTATAGATAAGGCAACTGAGATTCAGAGAGATACAGTGACTTATAAAAGGTCACAGAGATTCTAAGTATCAGAGCCAGGATTATAAACTTGGTCTCCCAGTTCCAAATCTTGCTACTATATAATACTATGTTTCAAAATAAACCAGTAAAAATGCTGCTATGATGTGAGCAAGAGCAAGAAGTAAAAAAAGAAAGGTTCCAGAAAGAATCAGTAGACCAGCTTGGTTAGAAATCTAACAAGAGAAGAATGGGACCAGATTGGATTAGCCTTGAATTCCAGCTAGTGAAGAATTTGCACCAATGCTGACATGTTTTTCAGTCGTGTCTGACTCCTATTTTGTGTTTTCTTGGCAAAAATACTGGAGTGGTTTACAGTTTCCTTCTCCGGCTCATTTTACAGATGAGGAAACTGAGGCAAACAGGGCTAAGGGACTTGCCTGGAATCACACAGGTAATAGGAGGCCAGATTTGAACTTGGGAAGATAAGTCCTCCTGACTCCAGGCCCCCACTGTAAGGCCTCCCTGCCCCCGTTGCTGACATTAAACAAAGACAAAGCATTGTAGATTATGTCATGTGGTTCTCTGGTTGTTTCCCCTGGATAAATCTGATCTCTTCCCAGAGTCATATGGTCTTCTGGCTCTAAAGATCCTTGCCTTACACTTTTATTTGCTTCACAAGTCCAGACTAGAGACTAGCATAGACTGAGAAGCGGGAAGTGTAACAGATTTGAGTCAGAATACCAAATCCAGTTCCTCCTCCCCTAGCAGCCTCAACCACAGAGGGGAGCCCTGGGCCCCGGGCTGGCCATACCTCAAAGGGGGGCACCCCACCCCACCCCACCCTACCCCATCCCCGGGCCTCCATACAGCTGTGGCCTGGAGCGCTGGGGGGGTGGGGGGGGAGGGGGCTAGCAGGCCCAGGAGGCCGTGGAGCTGGAGCAGCCGGGGTGTCAGGAGCAGAAAAAGCTGTGGCAGTGAAGCACAGCAGTGGTAGCAGCTGTAGCACTTGAATCCTTGAAGATGAGGCTAAGCCAGAAGGCTGTATCCCAGATGTATCAGGCAATGAACATGCCAGAGAACTTCTGGCTCATGCTCCAACTAAAGGACTCTGGATATCCCTGGGGAAAGAAGTCAAGGTTATGCAAGGCTGGCGCTGTGAAGGTATGGACACAGAACAGGTGACAAAGATTGCCCATTCTCTATCAAATGTAATCAGAAATGAGAACAATTCAGAGTAGCACACAAAGATCCCATGTGTGACATCATAAGAGAGAATAAGCAGCATGAAAAAGATGGGAGGATACAGCAGTTAAAGAAGCTACTAGAAGATTCTACCTCAGATGAAGATGGCACTAGTTCCAGCTCCTCAGAATGTAAGAAGCACAAGAGAAAGAAGAAGAAAGAAAAGGAAAAAAGGAGAAGAAAAAGAGAACGAAAAAGAAAAAAGCACAAATCTAAATCAAAGGAGAGTTCAGACTCTGACTAAAAAGTCATTTCCTTTGAATCTACCTTGTCACTCCAGAATCATAGCTGAATGTCAGAGGTAAAGAAGTAGCCACAAAAGAGCCTCAGTTGACAGAGAAAAAGGAACCAAAAAACATGCATAGTTAGCATCCCCCCATGGCATTTTGCCCTCAGTGCCAACAGTAATGAATTCGCCGTGATGTTGTGGATTCTCATCATCATCCTCCTTGTGTACTGTAGTTTGTGATTAGTTTTGAAAAAAATCAAGCATAAGATACGAAAATGTTCTAGGTGTTTCCAAGAGAGATTCCTCTAGAAGAGTAGAGGGTTAGTGGGGTGGTAGGATGACTTGAGAAGTTCAGATCTTCAGCAGTTACAAGTGCATTCTATTGGGTTATGAATAATAAAACTCCATAATTTCTGACTTAAAAGTAAATATGCTTACTGCAGACTTGCAAAATCTAATGGTGAAAGAATGGAAAGGGAGGCAGCTATATGAAATATCTCATCTCCCTCGTAATCATTTTGTTGTAGAATTTGGCACTCCACAAAATAACTGATTCACTAAGATTTTTTGAAAAAAAATTTTTTGATCAGCAGATAATACTTCTTTTCCTTCCTAGTATAATCTACTCCCCAATTCAGAACAACAAAAAAAGAAAACCCAATAAAACTGTGAACTAAAAAAATTTTTTTAAAAGAATACCAAATCCAAGTTCTGATCCTTTCTAGCAATGTGACCAAGGGAAAGTCACTTCCTCTCTGAAATTCAGTTTCCTCTTTTGTCAAGAGGACTGGATGATCTCAAAGATTCCTTCCAGTTCTAAATATGATACTAAAATTACTCCAGCAGATGCTTAATAGATGCTTGTTAACTTGACTCAATATAAAAAAAAAGAATTAAAAAGTTTTATCTGAACCTCAGGAAGCAGCTAGGTGGCTCAGTGGATAGAACACTGGGACTGGAGTCAGGAAGACTGGCCTCTGACATCTATTAGTCATGTAGCCCTTGGCAAGTCACTTCACTCTGTTTGCCTTAATGCACTGGTGAAGGAAATGGCAAACCTTTACAGTATCTTGGCCAAGAAAACCCCTTGGACAGTATGGTTCACAGGGTCACGAAAAGTCGGTCTTGACTTAACACATCCTCAGCTGTGAGGTAAATGTTTGCAGAGAAAATATGATTGATCCCAGGAGTGAAACTTAATCAATTTTTCCAGGTTGGGGAGGGAAGGGGAAGGTGATGAGGGAAGGAGGATGGTAAAGATGGTGAATAATCAGTGAGTAGGTGAGAGAGGAGAATGAGTCAGAGGCAGAAAGGTGATTCCTCCCGGAAAGCCAAAGAAACATGGAGAGTCACGAGAAGGCCTGTGTCACAGTCCTGAGCTTGAGGTGAAACTCAGTCACTTCGGTTCTCTCTGCTTTCACTGTAGCCATCATGCCAAACCCCTAGAGCTGGAAGAGCTATGTCCCACTTCATTTTTCCTTAAATCCAATCTACCAAAAATAAAATAAAATTTAAAAATCCAAATTCCCAAAATCTTCTTTTAAAAAATGCTTAATCGCATAGGAAAAAAGCTTTATGAAAAGTTTCTTCACAGGGTTCCTTTTTAAATATCAAGCAAGGAACTTAAAATAAGACTTGGCTCACCAGAATTCAATGGACACAAAACTACTAAGGAAGACACAATGGAATTTCTAGTTGGAACATCTAGTCCTAGCATTAGTAGTGATTACTATGATCTTGGGCAATTCAGTTCAAGGATACAAGCATTTATCAAGCCCCTCCCATATATATATATATATATTATATATATATAATATATATATATATCAGATATTGGGCTAGATGCTATAGATTCAAAGACAAAAATAAAAGTTCTTGTCCTCAGAGGGCTTTTTCCTACTTAGGGGAGAAGGAAAGGAGATTCAAGAAGGCATTAAGGAAGGAAGCAGGATTTCTATAGTAGGAAGACATGATAGTGTCAGAGAGATAAAATCCCCAGGATTTCATATCTCATTACTTCTCAGGGGGGAGGTAACTGAAAGAATCAAAAATGGCTCTGAGATTAGGGGTCCCTGGGGTGACTGGGAAGATGGAGGTACCCTCAAAAGAAATGGGTAAGCTTGGAAGCGGGGAAAGTTTGAGGGAAAGATGAAGAGCTCTGTTTTGAGTTTGAGATACTAATAAAGTGGAAGTATCCAAAGGAGAGTTGACAATTTGAGATATATTCCAGAAAGAAATTTGGAGTAGATATAAAGATTTGGGGATCACTTGAGTAAAAGTGAAAATTGACTCTGTTTTCTCAGAAGAGATCGTTTATAGTTAGTATGGAGAAAGAAGTGAAGAGGGTTCAGTCCAGAGAGACCCTTGGGAAACAACCCTGCCTAAACAGGTAAGGAGACCTAGGGAGCGAAAGATAAATGACAATATAGCAAAAAAGGAGAAGGAGCAGGTAGACAAGTAGGAAGAAAAGCAGCAGGGCAGTGTCATGGAAGCCAAAGTGGGCAAGAATCCAGAAGAAAGGAACAGTTTGCACCTTCAAAAGCTAAAGAAAGATCAGCAAGGACTAAACCTCAGAAAAAGCCATTAAACTTAATTTTAGATAGGGGTCAACTTAGAGAAGGACATTTCACTTCAGCAATGGATTTGGAAACCAAGATGCAGAATAAATGACTTCATTTCACTGAGCCTTAGTCTCTCTAACTCTGAAATAAGGAGGTTGGACACAAAGGAGATGAACACCAAGAAACCCTCCAATTCTATTCATCCACATTTTATAGGGTTTTAAGGTTTAGTTTTCTCACATCCCTATAAATAATGTGCTATAAGAGGCATTATCCTCATTTTATAGACAAGGAAACAGACTCTTGGAAGTTATGCAACTTGCCCAGAGTCACACAACCCTCAAGAAGCAGTTGCTATTGTTCAGTCATTTTTCAGTTATATCTAAGTGACCTTATTTGTGCTTTTCTTGGCAGAGACCTTGGAGCACCATCTCCTTCTCCAGGTTGTTTTACTGATGAAGAAACTGAGGCAACCAGGATCACACTGCTAACTGAGGCTATATTTGAACTCAGGGAGATGAGTCTTCCTGACCCCAGGTCTGGCACTCTATCCACTGTGCCACCTAGCTACTCTCAAAGAGCAGAACTGAGACCATCCAAGAAAAATCCAAGGTTTTCTCACTCAGAGCTCTGGGCTCTTTCCATTTTTCTTCGCTACCCTCTTACTCAAGTTGGCACCATCAAAAGCTGAAGAACAATCAGCAAGGATGAAACCTTAGGAAAGGCCATTAAACTTAACCTTAGAGAGTGGTCAACCTAGAGAAGAACATTTCATTTCAACTAACAAGAGCTATGCCTGGGCCTGAGATATCTTATTCTTCCTCTGATCTCTCAGGAAGCCTTAGCTATAGCAAAAGCCACACATAACATTCTTTTCATAGCCCAGAGTATGGGCAACCAAAGGACAGTTTGCAAATTTGATTTGAAAACCATGAGGGTTTGAATGTGGAAAGGGCACTGAATTTGGGTCAGATGATGTTGGTCCAAATCCCAGCATTGTTGTACATTAGCCTTGTGACCTTGGACACACCATACCCTGTTCAGAGCCTTACTTCTTTCTTCTGGAGAAAAAATAAAAGAGAATAGACTGAATAGACTCTAATGTCCCTTCTACTTATAAATTCTATTATTCTTCCTATTCTTGATTTTCATGAAATGGGGGCCTGGAATGGGGAATGTCTTCAGGAAAACTACTTCTTAATAATAATAACTGGCATTTATATAGTGCCTACTATATGCCAGCTGCTTGCTAAATATTTTGCAAATATTATCTCAGTTGATCTTCACAACATCCCTAGAAGGTAGATGCTATCGTTATCCAAATTTTACAGTCAAGAAAACTCAGGTAAATAAAGAATAAGTGACTTGGCCAAGGTAACACAGCTAGTAAGTGTCTAACCTGAATTTGAACTCAGGTCTTCCTCACCCCATACCTGGTACTCCACTTAGCTAATCATAATGCCTCTCAGGTGATTGAATTAAAGAGACTAATTTCAGATCCTGACTCTGCTATTTTACTACCTATGTGGCCTGGGTGAGTCATTTAGCTTCTCTGTTTCCTCAACTAAAAAATAAAAGGGCTGGATTAGATGTCTTCTGAGGATCTTTCCAACTCTAAATCGATAAACCTATTGAGCAGCTAGATACCACAGTGGACAATTTGTTGGACTTGGAGTCAAGAAAACTTGGGTTGGAATTCTCCTTCAAATGTTTTACTAGATTTCTAATCCTAGACAAATCACTTAAATTCTGCTGGCTTCAGCTTTCTCATCTGTAAAATGAGGGAGATCATCGTGTTGCTGTAAGGGTTAAATGACATTATATATGTAAAGTGTTTTTCAAACCTTAAAGCACTCTATAAATGCTAAAATCATTATCATCATCATCAATCCTCACAGCAGTCATGCCAAAATTTCTTGGTCAGTCACCTTAATCCTCCAAGTGTCATGGGAATAAACAAAGTCTTCCCAGAAATTTTGCCTGGACAAGTAAGCATTATTATAGCTATATTTAAACATTCTTCATTTTTAATGTAGTCCCAAATGAACAGAAATACTTATACACACACACACACACACACACACACACACACACACACACACACATTTTTTTCTATACTTGATACCTCTGTGATCAGGCTTCAGAGCCAGGTGCTATTGGTCCTTAAACAGTACTGAGTATTATTCTGTGGTCCATGGAGATGAAAAGGATGATACAGGAATAACTTTATACTCACCGTGCAGAACTGCAGACCTGAAAACAACCTTAGAACAAATAACGCAGGATGTTAGAGTTCTAAGAGAACTTTTAACAGAATATTAGAACTGGAAAGGACGTTAGAACATGGAATGCTAGGAACGTACCCTAGAATAGCTAACCTAGAATGGACCTTAAAACATAGAACATTCAATCCAATTTAATGATTATTGATTAAGTACCAAATATGTGCAAGGCACTGTGTTTGATGGCATAAATAAACTAGTTCCTGTCCTCAGGGAAATTATATTCAAGGAAATATAATTTATATACAAATAAGGATTATTATGGTTATATTTTAAAATTCTGAACATTTGCACAAACAAGTATAAAAGAAGGAAATTAGAGTAGGAAGTGATCTTTAACAGTAGAAGGGAGAGAGGTGGGAAGACATCATTCTTTAATGAAGAAGCCTTCAGGAAAAACAAAGCTTATCAGAGACATAAATGAATAGGGATTGTATTCCAGGGAGGAGGGGCAGTCAAGGGATAGGGATGAAAGATGAAATGTTGAGGGCCATGAAGGGGCTGAAGTAGGCACTGTGGAACACTCAGACTTAGACACTGAAGATGCCAAGGTAGCCCAGGCCATCACCTGTCATCCTGATTTTTGTCTGGCCACTGGACTTTGATGACTATAAGAGAGAGAGTGAGGCCGATGACTTTGTGCAACTCTGCCTCTAATTCAAGCACAAGTCAAGATATCCTCCTATAATTTTGTTGGTCTTTTTGGAAAATAGAGCTCATGAAGGTAAGTGGTATTAAATAAGACTGAACTAGAAAGGAGTCAGACTGGGGATAGCTTTAAATGTTAGACTGAGTAGTTTGTCATTTTATAGTAAAAACAATAAGAAGTCTTTGAGGATCTTTGAAAGGAAAAAGTGATAGTCAGACCTGTCTGTGCCTTAGAAATATTTGTTTGACAGACATTTGGAGGCATTATCAAAGAAGGGGAGAACCTAGAAGTAGAGAGATCAATTCAATCAGTTAGCCAATAAGCACTTGTTAAACATGTACTATACAGTAGGTTCTGTGCTAAGTGCTGGGGATACAAGCAGTTCTGATAGGTGTGAGGTGGTACCTCAGAACTATTTTAATTTGAATTTCTCTAATAAAGAGTGATTTAGAGCCATTTTTCATATGACTATAGATGGCTTTTATTACTTCATCTGAAAACTTTTTGTTCATATCCTTTGATCATTTATCAATTGGAGAATGAAATATTTTATAAATTTAAATTAGTTCTCTATTTGTTAAATGAAATGTTTATGAGAGATACTTGCTATAAAATTTTTTCCCATTTTATTGCTTTCCTTCTAATCTTGATTGCATTGGTTTTGTTTGTACAACAATTTTTAAATTTAACATAAACAGAATTGTCCATTTTATATTCTATAATATTCTATAATAATTCTATAATTCTATAATGCCATAATCTTTTGTTTGGTCATAAATTCTTCCCTTATCCATATATCTGACAGTTAAGGTATTCCATGATCTTCTAATCTGCTAATGGTGTCACTCTTTATGTCTAAATCATGTATCCATGTTGACCTTACCTTGGCATACAGTGTGAGATGTTGTTCTATCCCCAGTCTCTACCCATACCATTTTTCAATTTTCATATTCAATTTCATATTCAAATTCAATTTCAATTTTCATAACAATTTTTGTCAAATAGTGGGTTCTTATCCAAAAAGCTTGGATCTTTTGATTTATCAAACACTAAATTACTATGGTCAATTATTACTAGGTATTATGTACCTAATCTATTCCACTGATCCTTCACTCTATTTCTTAGCCAGTACCAGATTGTTTTAAAGATTACTGCTTTGTGACACAGTTTGATATCTGGTACTCCTAAGCCACCTTTCTTCACATTGTTTTTCATTGATTCTCTTGATATTCTTGATCTTTTGTTCTTCCAGATGAATTTTTTTTTATTTTTTCTAACTCTATAAAATAATTTTGGGCAGTTTTATTGGCATGGTCTCTTTCATTTAGACTCAGAACATGATAGCAAACCTTTTGTCAAGAATTTATCTCCCTGTTTTATTCTTCATTTGATATTAATAAACAGAGTCATCAGTTATCTCCTTTGATAGATTAGTTATCTATCAAGGAATAATTTATGATATGTTGGAAAACAGGCTATGAGACAGCATTTTGTTCTACTCAAATTATAACCAACAAATGATAAACCCAGTGGAATTTTTTATTCTCTTGCCATTTAATCAATTGTGTCACTATAAAGATATAGACTTCTACATATTCTCATTTTTAAAAGTCTGACATTTTCAACATGTATGAATCATTCTCAAGATAACCTTGTGGAAATAAGAAAACAGGCACAAAGATTAGTAGTAATTGACATTTTTCTATCACCTTTTGATAATAATATTATGATTTCTCCATTCAATACAATAGTTTTGGCTATTTTAAGCCTAAGTCATTCATTGCCCTCAAAATTGGGTAAAATAGAGGATGCACCTTCTCTGTATACTCACTGTATATTGTCATTGTTTAGCAATTTCTGACTCTTTGTGACCCTATTTAAGGTTTTCTTGGCAAGGTCACTGGAGTGGCTTGCCATTTCCAACTCTAGGTCATTATACAGATGAGGAAACTGAGACAAACAAGGCTAAATGACTTGCCCAGGGTCACACAGTTAATTAATGTCTGCGGCCAGATTTGAACTCATGAAGATGAGTGACTCCTCCTAACTTCATTCATTTAAAACATAAGTTGGCATACAATGTCCCCATACAACCACCCCTTTTATCCCTTTTGCATGGTAAAATGCTTGTATTTGTTGAGGATTGTTTGGTACATGATTTTTAAAAAGAAATTTTAGACCTGTGAGTATGGAGTCAGGAAAACTTGAGTTCTTAGCTAACTCCAACACACACTAACTGCAAATTAACTGATCTCTCTTAGACTCTGATTCCTTATTTATAAAATTTTGATAAGAGCACTTATTTCACAGTATTGTTGAAAGAATCAAATCAGATGATTTACTAATGTTACATGAAGCTCTTTGGAAACTTTATAAGGAACCAGAAGTGTCAGATAGAAAATTTTTCATTTTTTTGGTCTGTTGTCTTTCAGTTTCACTCTTCTATAAACACTTTGGGGATTATCTGACTCACATAGGGCCTGTCACAAAGCTTTGTATAAAATAATTTTCCTTTCACTGATTGTCACCATTTTAAAAAGCAATACTGCTCATAATCTTTAGCCATAAAAACGTGCAAATGACTTTGTATTAAACTGACGTTGCCTTTTGCTAACCTATATCTCTTGGTAAGTAAATCTAGTATTTCTTCTCTAAGGTGCTTTTTAAGCTCTTTTGATCTCCTCAAGCTGCTGTGGTACCTTTTGGATGTAGGAACATTTTGCCCATCTTTGATACTCTTAGTTTTGTTCCCCTACCCCACTAGAAACCTGGATGGTAGAACAATAAATTCCTCTTCAAGCTTTCCCTTTATAGAGGACTCTGAACTTCTTGGCTGACTTTATTTCCCATCTGCTGTTCTGCCTGATTTCAACTCCATGAGCATCATCCTCTGCATAGAGTACCCTCTGATGCTGTCCCCCAAGTCCTTTCCAGCTTCCTTTTTATATTTCTTCCATTTTTATATTTATATTTATATTATAGTTATTTATATCATATCCATTTTAAATTTCCAAAGTATATACATGGCAGTTCTACCCAAGTCCCCCTGCCCTTCTGGTAACTAACTCAGGCAGACAATGGCACACATGCCCACAGAAAGGGCTCAGTGTACCATCTTTGGCACATGAGCCATAGGTTTGCCATCACTGGCCTGTCCCTTACTGCTCTTCTGCCTTGGAAATGATACTTAGTATGGTTTCTAAGACATAAGGTAAGGGGCTTTTTTAGACTATTATATTAGCATATCACTTCAACTCATCTTAATTCTAAAAATTTGGTATTGATTTTGATCTTTGCTCTAACATGCTGACAGTCTACTTATACAAAGGTACTGATTTGGATTTGACTCTCATAGTAATTGGCTATTTACAGTTTGTTAAGATATAGGCAATTCTGGGGGCAGCTGGGTGGCTAAGAAGAATGAAAGCCAGGCCTAGAGATGAGAGGTCCTGGGTTCAACTCTGACCTCAGACACTTCCTAGCTGTGTGACCCTGGACAAGTCACTTAACCCCCATTGCCTATCCCTTACTGGTCTTCCACCTTGGAACCAATACACAGTATTGATTCTAAGACAGAAGGTAAGGGTTTAAAAAAAAAGATATAGGCAATTCCATTTTGTGTAATCTTATTCATTGTTCTAAGCATTCTTTTCCAACTTTTTTTAGAACTGTCTTCTTGAAGAGTCTATCTATCATATATAGGTATAAGGTGACTCTGTAGACTATAACCATTTATTTCTTGAACATAAGCGACATATTCCAACATAACTCTCTCTCTCTTGTTCCCATCTTTTCAATGTAGTTGTTGAGTATCATCAGTATATTTATTGAGTAAAATTGGAAAGCTTTTTCAAGTTCTCTGGAGAATTTCTCTCTTTTCATCTTCTACAACAAACATTGGCACATAAGCTGAAACTTTCTTCATGGCGGAATTTTGCTTACATTCATCATGACCAAGCATCCCATAAAATAGTATTTCTTATTGCCTCTAAAAAGACAATAAAAGCAACCCTAGTGACCTTCTTTAGGAGCAAACATACTTTACAATAGCGGGAGGAAGGCAGGATTAATGGCAGACATCTCTGCTCCTGAAAATCTCCAAGAAAATAGTACATGATCATCTCTATTGAATGGCTAGGGGAGCATATCCCATCTTGTTCTACTCCTCTTGGTTGGCTGGTAGCATGGGGAGACTGCTCTGGTGGCAGACAGAATACATAGTGTGAAAAGTACTGGATCTGAATTCTATCTCTATAACTTGCTCTATGCATGACTTTGGATAAATTGCTTCCACTCTTGAGACTTCAGGTTTTTTATTTGCAAAATGAAAATAGAATAAATGAGTTAATGAATAAGGGTCATTCATTAATTGCTTACTATGTGCCAAGCACTGTACTAAGGTCTGGGTATACTAAAGATGGGTGGTTCAATGGATGAGCCTTGGTCTTAAAATCAGGAACACTTATCTTCATGAGTTCAAATCTGGTCTCAGAAATGTAAAAACTGTATCACCCTGGACAAGTCACTTAACCTTGTTCCCCTCAATTTCCTCATTTACAAAACAATCTGTAAAGGGAAATGGCAAACCATTCCAGTATTATCTTTGCCAAGAAAATCCCAAACGGGGTCACAAAGAGTCAGACATGACTGAAATGACTCACCAAAAATGATGACATACAAAAGCATGAATAGTAAGAACATAGGACTTGGAGTCAAAAGCCTCTGAAGACAGATTTGAGTCCTACCTCCATGCTTCCTACCTGTGGGACTTTAAGCAAGGTTTTAAGACTGAGGCTCAGTTTCCTCATCTGGAAAATGATGTGGTTGGACAAATAATCTTGGAAATCCCTTCCTGCTCTCTCAGTCTGTGACTACGTGTTTGCCAAAGTCAATTCCAGCTCTAAACCTCTGACTAAGAAGTAGCTCAGCTGGTTCTAAAAAACACCTCAGCTTCATCTCTGTACCAGAATCTGCCTTCCTCTGACCTCTCATGGCACTTTGTGTTTTTCTGGTACACTTCTGACCCGTTTTGTATCACAGCTGTTGCTGTCTGTGTGGCATCCAACTACTAGACAGCAAGTTCCAAGAGAGAACAGAGCAAGGCTAATTAATTTATTTTATGTGATTTTGCCCAGTAGGCATTTCATAAACATGTTAGAACTGAATCAGCCCATCATCTCTCTCCTATTGCCAACCAAGCAAAGGGTTCTGAACAACCCCCCCCAAATACTAACTCGCATGAGCTAGCCTCTTGGGTGAACCCCCTGACATTGAAAGGAAGGCAGTACTGCTAGCCCTGGTGTTCAGAGGGGGAAACTGAGTCTCAGAGATGTGGGGTAACATGTCCAAGATAACATAGCAGATAAGTGTCAGAGTCTGAGTTCCTGGTTCCAAGTCCAGAACTCTTTCCATTCTTCTGGCTGCTCTGGCTGACCACCTTGCTCGTTTACCCTCTTGTGGCATCTTCCAACCTTTTATTTGCCCTTCAAGACTGCCCTTGATCAGGCACTTATAACAGGAACTGACACATGCTCCCAGCACCTCTGACAGCATGGAGAGGCTGAGGGGACTGATTCCAGGAGAGCCAAGAGAATGTGTAATGAAGAGGCATTCAAGAGAGTGTGATCTATGCCTAGACATCCTGTGACTGATTCTGGCTCATAAGCCAGTGGAAGAAGGCTTCTTCTCCATTATGTATCATGGGAGCAGGTTCTCCAGCTTCTCCAGGAGGGGGATGTCATCAAAAGTGCATGAGCTGGGAGGCAGCTAAGTGAATGGGTAAATTGCAAGCCAGGCCTAGAGAAGGGAGGTCCTGGGTTCAAATTTGACCTCAGATACTTCCTAGCTGGGTGACCCTGGGCAAGTCACTTCACCCCCATTGCCTACCCCTTACCACTCTTCTGCCTTGGAGCCAATACTTGCATTGATTCTAAGAGGGAAGGGAAGGATTTTTTTTTAATTGCTGCACCTACATACAGAACTCCTCACACTATGGCCCCTTCTATGATGGTACCATGGCGCTCCAGCAGCGACCCAGCAGCCTATCCCGGGTGTGTGCTTAAAGTCACCCCAATATGGTAGGATCAGCCAGAGATCAAGGCCCACTGGCCAAGCTTTGGAGAGCCAAGAGTCACCTCTGGCAGAATGAGTCATGGAAGGTCTTTAGCAAAGGTTCCTCATCTGTAAAATGGGGATAATAAAACTTGCCATCCCTCCCTCACAGGGTTGTTTGAACAAAGGTTTTGCAAACCTTAAAGTACAAAAAGAAATTTGGGGCCACTTTCCTGTATCACAGGATCAACATGCTGGGGGAGAGGGTGGGGTTCAGGTGTCACCCAGATTAACATTCCTCCTGACCAAGCTCCTGAGGAAGGCCTTCTGTCGCCAGCTACTGTAGAAAATAAAGTTGTTTTCACAGGTGGAGGGTGTGTGTGTGTGTGTGTGTGTGTGTGTGTGTGTGTGTGTGCACGCCTGAGGGAGGTAGCAGCTGGGCTTCCTCCTGATCAGGGGTGGCGTAAGCTTTCCACCCCGTCCCCTCGGAGCATCCGAATAAAAGCAGCTTCCCTGCATGCTCTCCTTCCCCTGTCAGAGGCACACGCCAAAGTCTAGAAATAATTCTCCTCGGCCATCTGGGGTGAGGAAGGCAAATTTAGAAAACGGATTAATAGGAGACAGCACCATGTGGACCAGAGGCAAGAGCTTGAGGCAAGGGAACAGGAAACTCGGGCTCTCCTCACTGTCCTTCCCTTTCAGTGCTGTGGGACCTTGGGCAAGTCCCCACCCCTGTCTGGACCTCAGTTTCCTTCATCTGCAAGATCAAGGTTTTGGGCAGAAAACCTCCCAAGTCCATTCCAATTCTAAATCCTGAGACCCTTAGAGATCTCTGAGAAGCCTTCCAGGTCCAACAGCCAATGTGTCTGCGAAGCCTGTTAAATGCTGAAGCTGAGGTTGAGGGAAAGAAGGGTTCAAAGAGAGGGAGGGCAGGCTTTGTTTGTACAAAGATGCTGTGGTCAGTAGGAGAACACACAGGCTCCAGGGTGGGCTCTGACACACATACACATACCTGTCAACAAAAACTGCCCTTACAACCACCCACTGGCTTATCCAGAAACAGATCTTCTAAATACTTCCACTGTGGACAGAAGAACAATGGGTTGGCCAAGAAGGAAGTATGTGGAGGCAAGAAGACCAATGGACCACCTCAAATTGACCTGGGCTTTCATATTTCCCCTGCCCAGCACATCTAAAAGAGTCCAGAGCCCTGACACCCACTCCACTAAGTCACGGGGCCATGGAATGTTTGAGTTGGAAGAGATGGACGTCATTTACAAATAAGGAAACTGAGGTTTGGAAGTGGAGCTGGGATATAAACCCAGGTTTCTTTCCACAGCACCAAGCTCCTTCTTACTACAAGATTAGCACTGTGACAGGTGCTTTAGGGAATATTAGATAATTATTAACAAATATTAATATAACTAAATATTAGGTACAATATCCTCGAGGAGTTTAAAGCCCCACCAGGGAGATAACACTTAAAAATTCACTAACAATATGAGAAGTATCTGACCACCCAAGGGAGAGCTGAGTGTAGGCTGTAGTTTCATCACTTTCTTTATTACCCACAAACATTCACAGAGCACCTGCTGAGGTCACGGGGCATCATTAAAAAGGGTAGGGGTCTCAGAGGCAAAAGAACGCTATGGGATTATGGTGAGAATCAAATCCTGCCTTTGTGGTGTAGTGAGCAGCTATTGACACAGTGGCTAGAGCACTGGACCAGAAATCAGGAAGACCAGAGTTCAAAAGTGACACGTACTCGTGGTATGACTGAGGACAAGTCACTTAACCCTGTTGGTCTCAGTTTCCTTATATGTAAAATGAGCTGGAGAAGGAAATGGCAAATCACTTTGGTATCTCTGCCAGAAAAACCCCAAATGGAATCACACAGAGTCAGATGCCACTGAACAGCAATATTTTCTCTGCCTCTGTTTCTCCATCTTTAAAATGAGAAAGGGAAGGAGGCAAAAAGCACTTGTATAAATAACATCTATTATGTGCCAGGTACTACGCTAAGTGATTTACAAACATTATCTCATTTGATTCTCACAAGAACCCTAGGAAGTAGTATTCCCATTTTGAGGAATGAAGAGTTCACACTGAATCAGGGGTTCTTAATCTGGGTGTCAATCATGAAAATTTCAAGGAGTCTGGGAATTTAGGGAAGAAAACACATCTTTGTTTTCACTAGTGTCCAATGGAAACTTAACATTTCTTTCAATTAATTGAAAACATTTTTCTGAGAATAAGCTTTACCAGATTGCCAAGGGGAATTTATGAGTCGATCAGTCAGTCAGCATTTATTAAGTGCCTACTATGTGCCAGATGCTGTGCTAAGTACTAGGAATACAAAAAGGCAAAAGGCCATCCTTACTCCTCTCAAGGAGCCTACATTTTAAGGAGAGAGACAGTAAACAAATAGGAACAAACACGTTATCTACAGGATAAAGAGGAAGTAATGAGGAGAAAGAAAGCACCAAATTCAGAGGGGCTGGAAAAGACTGGCATCCAGAAGGCCAAGAACCCTTGGGTTGGATGGTATCTCAAGTCTCTTTTAGTACTGAATTTTGTGATTCTATGACAAGAATAGCTGTTTGTCTCTGGGCTGGTTGGTCCATCTCCCTGGACTTCCCTCCTCATGCAAGGATAATGGCTCTCCTCAGAAGGTGATGATAGTTCTAACACCTTCCTCACTAGGTGTTATTTGGAGAACTCTTTGTAAAGGCTGATGGACTCTAGGAAATAGGAATCATTGCTAAACACCAGGCACTAAGTACATTGGAAATAAAGAAGTCTAAGACAGTGGTCCTGATTTCACAGAGAATAAAGTCCTTTTGGAGAGGTAGGGCATGGCAGTCCTAGAGTAATAGAGTGGAATGTTGGATCAGATCCCATCTCTAACATTTACAATGTATATGACCATGGGCAAGTTATTTGAGCTTCTGAGTGAACCTCAGTTTCCTCACATGTAAAAATGAGAGGGGTTAGTCTCTGAAGACTTCTGCTCTAGATCAATGACCCTAAGATTGGGATATAATGCCTGTAGAACCTCCCTTACATCCCAGGCTCACTGTGGCATTTCTATGAGATTATCTGAAGCATTTTGCAAAGCTTAGAGCATTATATAAATGTCAGATGTTATTATGATACATTCAAGATATTCGTGACAATTGAAGGTCAGCTATGTTAAGTGTTCAGTGAGTGGAAGAGAGATTAGTAGAACAGAAGGGCAGAAGGAGGGGGACGGGGCGCCACCACAAGGGCTAAAGCATTCCAGAAAAGCCTCCTGAGAAGGTAGGTCTGGAGCTACTTGCAGGAAGGGCAGGACTTAATTGGTTAGGCGTGGAGAGGCCATTCCAGGTCAGGGTAAGTAGTGTGAGTAATAATTCTTTAATACTCCAATAAATCCATGGTCTCATTGGTGTTGCTACTCCCTCTAATGGTGCAAATTGCAACCCATCGAGGTATTTTTAATCTATACCATTTTTGTCCCTGTTCTCCCATACAGCCAATGTTTTACCACTGTGTTTGGCATGGAGGGTGTATTTGATAAATGTGTATTGATTGACTGACTGACATCCCCAAGGGGGGATCCACCCAACATTCTGTGGCCTTCTCTCTAAATTGCTTGACTTTACAGGAATATCAATGCAAAATTCAAGTTGTCCAGCTGTTATCCCTCTTTTCTTTCACAACATGACTGGCACATGATGTCCTTTTCTCTAAACCACATTTTCTGTTTTATGAAACAATACAGGCCATAATCTCCCAAAAGTATCCTCTGCAGAATTTTACAAATGAGGCAGGTCTTTATTCAAAATCAATGTTGCCCTTAACTGCCATTATCTCTCCAATAGGCGAGGAGATCAAGGGTTTGCAGGCTACTGTAGTTTCTGGGTTATTTTAGTCTCCATTTTGGAAATGAGACCTTTATCAGCAAAGATTACTGCAAAGATTAGGCAGGTCCAGGGAAGAGAGATCTGGATGGGTCAAGAAGACTTGCATTTAAATATTGCCCTCTGATACCAGCTGTGTGACCCTGGGCAAGTCACTGAATCTGCTCTAGTTTTCTTATCTGTAAAATGAGGATAATAACAGCCCCTATCCCCCTAGGGTTGTTGTGAGGATCAAATGAGATAATATTTGCAAAGTGTTTTGCAAACCTTAAAATGCTTTTATAAATGCTAGCCATTGTTTTTTTAGTTAATTGTTTCCCTTTTAATCTTAATTAAATAGTACAAAATTATTTTAATGATTATCGCTTTGTAGGATAGTTTAAGAAGTGATACTACCAGAACCCCCCCCCCCAGTTCCCTTCTTTAAAATTATTTTCTCATGAGGTTCTTTACCTTTTTTGCCCCTAGATAAATTTTGGGTTTTTTTTTTTCCAAATTCTAGGAATTCTATTACGTATATGAAGAACTGATTGATTTTTTTTTTTTTAGAAAAAGAGCCATTCCCCACTTGATAAATGGTTTAAGGATATGAATAGACAATTCTTAAGGGAAGAAACCCAGGTTATCTGAGTCACATTTTTAAATACTCCAAATAACTACTAATTAGGGAAATGCAAATTAAAGTATTTTGAAATTTCACCTCACACCCATCAGTGGCAAAGATGACATTTTTTAAAACCCCTTATTTTATGTCTTAGAACTGATACTAAGTAACTGTGCCAAGGCATATATATATGTGTGTGTGTGTATATATATAGCTAGATAGATAGATAGATAGATAGATAGATAGATAGATAGATAGATAGATAGATAGATAGATCATATAGCTAGGAAGTATCTGGGCCCCAATTTGAATCAGAACCTTCCATCTCCAAGCCTGGCTCTCTCTTCACTGAGTCACCTAGCTGACCCCAAAGATAACATTTTAACAATTGATTTACACAGGCTAACCTTCTGAAGAAAATGCTAATAATCCATGTTGAAGTTTGTTCCTTTATCAATTTCTAATTTTTAGCATCAATAACTTATTGGTTTTTTGAGGTCTCAACATTTTATTCAAGTTGTATTTTTAAATGGTGGGAAATTTGGCAGTTGGAGGGAAATGCATTTAATTCTACACAAAATGAAAGACTCTAAGCTATCCATTCATTTGTAAAAAATAAATTACTATGAGAATATAGAAGTCCAATTTCTATTCCACATGATGTCCCTATGTGAGCACCCTCTTCTCTGATTATAGTTCTAGGAATTAAGTGTTATATTATCAACTAGCTGATTCCACAACAAAAATTGTACAAAGTCAACACCTAAAGGACTTTGTAGATAACTCTGAGCAAGAGCATCTAATCAAGACCAGGGCAATTCATGATAATTTCTCCCCTCTCTCTCTCTCTCTCTCTCTCTCTCTCTCTCTCTCTCTCTCTGTGTGTGTGTGTGTGTGTGTGTGTGTCTCTGTCTCTGTGTCTTTCTGTCTCTCTCTCTCTGTTTCTGTCTCTCTCTCCTTTGTCTCTTTTTAAATAAATCCTGTTTTCAGATAAGTTTTCATCCCTTCAAGGAATGAGACTCTTTCTACCACTTGGTATAGCCCAAATTGACTACAATGGAGTACTTAAAATCTCATTCATTTATTCTGTAACTATTCACAAAGTACCTATATGTCATTGTCTTCCACTAGCAACTATCATAATAAAATAGATGATTAAAAGGGGTCTAATGCCTTGAGAATTCTGAAAACTTCTGTGAATCGCCACATATCCCTATATTACCTGGAGCTGAAAGGATATTCTGCCTGAGTCAGGTTTTTTCTCATCTCTGAAAAAGATAGCCCTTTAAAGCTGCAACATCTTTAACCTTGAGTCCTAACATGATGAATAAATAGCAATATTTGTATCCCAGACATGCAACATAGAAAGTACACTAATTTCTGGCCATAGTGATCCTGCAAAAGTTTAAAATCAAGCGATTGTACGGGTTTTTATGCTTGAAATTCCAGGCCTAGATTAAATTTATGGCCCCTAGCACTGCCAATGGCTAATTTAGATACAACAGTTTGGAGCTGTTTGGATCACTGTAATTCTGCCTCATTTTTTGCTCTTTTTAAAATTTAATGATTTTTCATCTTTGTTGGAACAAGTCGATGTGCTTGTTATACACAGACAATTGATTTGGAAGTGACTTCCATACCAGTAACCTTTTTCCTACATGTTGTTGTTGTTCAGTTGTTTTTTCAATTGTGTCCAACTCTATGACCTCATTTGGGGTTTTCTTGGCAAGGATACTGAAGTGGTTTTCCATTACTTTCTCTAGTTCATTTTATAGATGAGGAAACTGAGGCAACCTAGGTTAAGTAACTTGCCCAGGGTCATAGAGCTACTAAGCATCTGAGGTCGGATATGAGCTTAGGTCTTCCAGGAATCTGGATCTGGCACTCTACCCACTGCACCACCTTGCTGTCCTTCCTGTATATTAAGATTAAGTAAAATCCATTTTTGTGATGTTATTTGATGTTCTCTGTACTCACAGCCTCCCATCTTTCTTCTATAGTAGTATAATCAAGATTTATATGCATGAAACTTTTGGTAGTCTACAAGTCTTTGACTGCTTTCTTTCATTTCTTGTCTGTGAGCCATACTCTCCAACATATGCGTTGCATCCTTCCCATGCCACTGTTTGCATTTAAATCACCAAGTGTCAAAGTTCTTCTTGATTTACTTTGGAAGGTCTTATCAAGTTATTGGGGTGATTTTTCTCCCTTTTTATTCTCAGCAAGAGATGTTAGCATAGAAGCTCCAATTTTCTTTTCACTGGTCTGTTTGACTATGTTTATCATGGACATTGGAGCACAAATAATCAAGTATCCCAGGAAATATTATTTCTTATTGCCTCTGGAGAACAATAAAAACTAAAGCTGACAGTTCTTTTATTTGTCTCTCCCCCAAAAAACTTTCAAGTACCACTTCCACTAACCTATAACTTGCTTATATCTTCTGATTTTATTTATGACAAAAATGTCAAAATTTTATATGGCAAAGCTGGAAGAGATCTTGGAGGTCATCTAGTTTAATATTCTAATTTTATTAATATGTAAACTGAGGCTCATAGAGATTTAATTAACTTATCCAAAGAGCAAAAGTCAGAACTGGGAATTAAATCCTGGTCATCAGGCTTCAAATCCAAGTAATCAGACTTCAAATCCAATGTTATTTCTATTATGTCAGATTGGATTTCCAAAAGAAGGAGGAAGTCAATAAATTCAGTAGAGTAGAGGGATCAAGAAATAGGAGGGTTGAGAAAAGGTCATTGGACCTGGGGATCATTTAGAGACTTTTGGAAGAAGTTTGTTTGTTTGTTTGTTTGTTTGTTTGTTTGTTTGTTTGTTTCTTTCTTTCTTTCTTTCTTTCTTTCTTTCTTTCTTTCTTTCTTTCTTTCCTTCTTCCTTTCTTTCCTTCTTTCCTTCTTTCTTTCTTTCCTTCTTCCTTCCTTCCTTCCTTCCTTTCTTTCTTCTTTCCTTCTTCCTTCCTTCCTTCCTTCCTTCCTTCCTTCCTTCCTTCCTTCCCTCCTTCCTTTCTTTCTTTCTTTCTCTCTTTCTTTTTTTCTTTCTCTCTTTCTTTCTCTCTTTCTTTCTTTCTCTTTCTTTCTTTCTTTCTTTCTTTCTTTCTTTCTTTCTTTCTTTCTTTCTTTCTTTCTTTCTTTCTTTCTTTCTTTCTTTCTTTCTTTCTTTCTTTCTTTCTTTCTTTCCCCTTACCTTCTGTCTTATAATCAATACTGTGTATTGGTTCCAAGGCAGAAGAGTGGGAAGAGCTAGTCAATTAGGGTTGTGACTTGCCCAGGATCACATAGCTAGGAAGTATCTAAGGACACATTTGAACTCAAGACCTCCTGTCTCTAAGTCTGGCCATTGAGCCACCTGGCTGCCCCCTATGAGCAATTTCAGTAAAGGTCTGGGGACAAGATTACAAGGAGTCTTGGTGCAAGAAGCTGGTGAGGAAATGGAGGCAGCAAATGTCGATCACTCTCAGAGACCTTTGGAAACAGAATGGAAGCTCCAAGAAATAGCCTTGCTGAATGTTTGCTGTTGTTAGGGTAGAAAAAGAACTGAAAATGGGTATAGATAGCAGGGAAGGAACCCATGAAAAAGAGGAAGAAGAGAAGAGTGATGAAGTAATGCAATTACGCCCCTCATAGAGTTTACATAATTCCAACTGAGAATGATATGTACATATGTAAATAAATCCAAAGTAATAAGTAAAGTCCAAAAGCTATGCAAAATAATCTCAAAAGGGGAAGAACGCAAATAACCGGGGGATGGAGAAAAGCATTGGTTAGCCAGTGGTGGGTAGCCAAACTCAAACTGAACTGCCTTCCAGAAGACCCTTCCAATTCTCAGCCCTGGAACCCTGAGATTCTGTGACTTGAAATTAGACATTCACACCTCGGGGTGAATGAAACACCTCCAAAGATTTCAGCTCCCTTTCCGGAGGACATTTGCATAATAAACCTTCTCTCTTTGTAGATCAAAGGCTTTGTCCTTGGTTAAACAACTTCAGGTCCACCTGGCAGATCCCAATGGGAAGTATCGAGGGCAGATTAGGGAGGAAAATGGAGTAAATCTTTCCTTTCCTTGGGTACCTTAATATTTGCAAAACACTTTCCCTACAACATTCCTGTGAGGCTGGTTAGTTTCTTGTTCTCATTTTACAGACAAGGAAACCAAGTCTTCAAAGTTCTTGAAAGCACATCCCTAGGAAGTATAACTGGACCTTGATGATGTGAATTCAAAACCAGCCTCAAAAACTTACTTAGCTATGTGACCCCTAGGTGAAACATCTAACCTCTTTATTCCTTGGTTTCCTCAACTATAAAATGGAAATAATAAAAGTATCTACCTCAAATGGTTGGTTTTTTTTTTAGAAAATTAAATGAGAAAACACTTGTAAAATACTTAGCATAGTATTCTGCACATTTTTGCTGTTTAATTGTGTCCAACCTTCCTGACTCTATTTGGGGTTTCTTGGCAAAGATACTGGAGTGGTTTGCCATTTCCTTCTCCAGCTCATTTTACAAATGAGGAAACTGAGGCAAATGGGGTTCGGTGACTTGTCCAGGGTCACAGCTAGAAAGTGTCTGACATCAGATTTGAACTCAGAAAGATGACTCCAAGCCTGGTGCTCTAGCCATAGTGCTACCTAGCTGCTTCCCCTATTTGCAAATAGTAGATGCTTAATAAATGCTTGTTTCCTTCTTTCCATAAGGAGTAGCCAACTTCTGCCCAGAAAAAAAAAATAACCAGTGTAGTACAGAGCAGTAGTACTCTCAGAAGATCACATTTTGGATTGCAAATCTAACAGGTAATGGATAAGTCCCTTAATTTCTCCAACTCTGTTTTCTTACTTATAAAATAAGACAATACCATGTTCCTAGACACTAGGTAGAAAAAAAAAATTAAACTTGCAGCCCAAGGACCTCAATTCTAGTCTTGGTTCTGTCTCTAGGTATCAGTTTCTTCATTTGCAAAATGAAAGAATTGAACCACATAACACCCAAAAGAGCCATTCCACCTTTAAATCTATTAGCTTATGATCCAGTGATCTTAAAGAGCCATAGGAACATAAGTTATCAACATCACTCAATGAACCAATCAGCAAGCATTTAAAAAAACGAACCTTTACTTTCTGGCTTAGAATCGATATTCAGCATCAGTTCCAAGGCAGAAGGGGGCTAGACAATTGGGGTGAAGTGACTTGTCTAGCCATACTCAGCTAGAAAATATATGGGGCTAAATTTGAACCCAAGACCTCCCAAATCAATAAGCATTATTAAGCCCCTACAGTTTGCCAGACATTCTGCTTAGTTCTGGGAATTCCATGAACATGCCTGTTGCCTCAGACCCCTTTCTTGCAATCAGTGTGAAGGGGGCCATGGGGAGGAGAACTGCTTCTTTCCTCAGCTGCATGGCTCCAGTATAAAGACAGCACCATGCTCCATAGCCCTTCCTGACCCCTTTGAAGTCAGACTTCTTATTAAATGGATTCTAAAGACCTGGGCTACATCTTCTCTGCCCTAGGCAGCTCTGTTCTCATTGGAGCAGCTCCGGAGAAGCCTGAACTTGTTGGCAGGCAGCTGTATCATCAGAAAGCCCAAGCGGTGTTAGAGAGGTTGGTTTCCATTCATCCCCCAACCCCACCTCCCAAGGAACTGTTTGGCCTGGGATTCCCGGCCGCCCAATTCACTCCTGCAATAAGTACAGAAATAGCCATTTCCACAGGGCTTTAAGATTCTTTAAGTGCTCTCCTTAAAGACACACTGCGAGGTAATTCATTCAAGTATTGCCCTCATCTTGCAGAAAAGGAAACTGAGTCTCATAGACAAACATATAGGTAAACTGAGGATCACAAATTTAGAATTGGAAGAGACCTCAAAAGTCATCTAATCCAACTTTACAGAAGAGGAAACTGAGGTCCAAAGACATTAAGTGGCTTTCTAGAGGTCAGAAAAGTAGTAGCAGCTTCTACTTAGCAGGCAGCTGGGTGGATCAGCAGTTAGAGAGCCAGATCTAGGTAGATGGAAGGTCCTGGTTCAAATCTTGCCTCAGATACATCCCAGCTGTGTGACCCTGGTCAAGTCACTTAACCCCCATTGCCTAGTCCTTACTGCTCTTTTGCTTTGGAACCAATATAAAGTATTGATTCTAAGACAGAAGATAAAGGTTTAAAAAAAAGATTCAAATTGTTTTTTCCACACTCCCTCCAGCATTGCCAATATAGCAAAATGGTAGCAGGAAGAGGCTTTCTCATCTGGGGGAATTCAATGTGAACCCTTAGCTCCTTCTCTAGATTTTATAAAGTATTTTCTCCACAACAGTCTCATGAAATAAATGAAATGAAGTAAACCCGCCCCCATTAGATTATATGCTCCTTAAGGGCAGACACTGTCTTTTGCTTCCTTTTCTTATCCCCAGCACTTAGCATAGTGCCTGGCACATAGTAGGTGCTTAATAAATGTTTATTAAATTATCATAAGGATATAATATGTCTTAGTATTTCCATCCTGTACTCAAGCAAACAGACTTAGAAAGGCAAAATGGCTTGTTCCAAATCATTCTACATGCTTCAAATGGAAAGAATATTGTTTTTTAAATCAAAGGACATGGGTTCAAATCCTGCCTTTGATGCTTATTATCTGTGTGATATTAAGCAAGTCTCAATTTCCTTGAACCTCAGTTTCTTCATCTTAAAATGAGGGGGTTGGACTAAATTGGGCATCCAAGACCCATGACTCTTAAATTTGGAGAAGGGTTTTTAAATCATCAGGTAGAAAACCTTCTCCTTCTACACAATTACGCTGCATCCCTGGCTTAGAAAAACCTTCCTTCCTTGTCTGGAAATCATGGTTTTTTGTTTTTGTTTTTGTTTTTCAGATAAATCTGTGCCTGAATGAGAGTGAGCAAATGGTCTTAGGAGCATACAACACTCTTAGTCTCTGATGCCATATTTCTCAGTTTGGTGGATTCTCGCCAATTAGGAGATGACTTTTAAGAAAAGCTAATTTTCTAGATGGTGCAATGGATAGAACCCTGGGCTGAAAATCAGAAAGATCTGAGTTCAAATTCTCTGTCTCTCTGCATGATTTAGATTTGAAGGGAACTTTAAAGATTATCTAATTCGACTTGCCATATTGTTTGAGTATAATCATCTGATGCTTATTATTATGATCACATCATGCCCTACTCAAAAGATTTCAGTGACTTTCCATTGTCCTGTTCAATCATTTCAGCCATGCCTGACACTTTGTGACCCCCATTTGAGGTTTACTCAGCAAAGATACCGGAGTGGTTTGCCACTTTTTTCTCCAGCTCATTTTACAGTTGAGGAAATGGAGGCAGGGGTGAACTGACTTGCCCAGGGTCACATCACTAGTAAATGTTTGAAGTCAGATTTTAACTCAAGTCTTCCTGACTCCAGGCAGAGTGCTCTATCCATTAGGCCACCTAGCTGCCCTCCCATTGCTACTTAACATAAAGAACAAAATCATGATCCTGTTTTTCAAGGCCTTTCACATTCTACATCCAGCTGATATTTCCAGCCTTTTTTTTTTTTCACATAATACATCCTTTCACTTATTCAACATTTCAGCCAAACTAGACTCTCTCCCTCTTTCTCAAGCTGTCTTTTCCCCATCTCCATTCCTTTTGTCCTACCATCCCTGGGTACCTACAATGGAATCTCCCCTGCTTTCCATTCATTGAAGTTCTTTCCTTCTTCAAAGGCCCAATTCAGATTCCACTTCCTCCTCAACTTTCTCTTAGCCCTTTGCCCTGGCCTCTCTTTTGCATCTAATTTACTTTCCTGGGTACTAAGCTATTTGCGTGCCTATCCTACCCTCCATCACCTTAACTGGGACCTTCTCACCTCTTGCCTGAACTTATTCAATGGCCTCCTCACTGTTGTCACTGCTTCCAATCTCTCCCTCCCCCCTTCAATACATCCTACATACTGTTACTGAATCCAAATCCCTATGATAACAGTCCTCTTCTATTCAGAAATGGCTCCCTATTGCCTCCAGGATAAAGTACTCAACTTGATGCTTAAAGGTAGCCATCATTTAGCTCCCACCTGGCTTTCTGGATTTATTTCATCCTATTCCTCTTCAAGTACACCACACTTCAGCCCACAGGCTACTTGGTATGGCCTCTTCCATCTCGGTTCCCTTGCACAAGCTCTAGCCCAAACCTGGAACATGCTCCCTCCTCACACTCCCCTCCTGGAATTGCTCCCTTCCTTCTAGGTTCAACTCAGGTGCTTCTTCTCCTAGAAACCTTTCCTCATCCTCCTAGTTATTCATGCTGCCTCCCTTTTCCTCCCTTTTGTGTTGTGTCTCCTGCCCCCACCCCACCACATCCCACTAGACGCCCTTTGAAGGCAAGGACTTCCATTTTTGTCTTTGTGTCCCTGTATCAGGCACATAGTAGGGTGCTCATGAATTAATTCCAATTACATTGAACAACTCCAATCGTTAGATTGTTTTCTTTATTAGATCTTCTTTTCAACATCCACCAATTATTTCTCATTGCCCAAGCAGAACTAGTCTAATCCCTCATTGCTATGACATCCTATAGAAAATTGGGAAGAAAACTATTGTGACTCCTTGCCCCCACTCTTCTCTCAAGGATAAAAATAATTTCCTCCTGTCTATTCTCCCGTGGCACAGTCTCCAGTTTCCTAATGGTTAACACCTTCTGGATAAGCCCCAACTTGTCAATTAATAAAGAATCGATCGATAAACATTTTTAAGCACCTACTTTGTGTCAGGCACTGTGCTGTTACACTTACAATTATCTCAAGGGGCCAAATTTCAGCAAGAAATATCAGTTTATTGAATATCCAGTTATTGGTTAGGCCAGCATCATAACCGATAAAGTGGCATATAATAATAGCAAAATGACCACCGACCCCATACGATAGAATTTTAGGAGCTCATTACTCAGCCACTCCCTTAAACATCCCAAGACATTGCTAACTGGTAACTAGCTAATTCAGAAGTGGTCGATCAAACTCTCAGCCCTTCCCTACACCAATAGGTGGGCAAGTGAAGGTCTGCACATAAGGAAAAGAATCCAAAACCTTCGTTTATTAACTAAATTCTATTTAAAGGGAGGATATTCTTTGGAATTCATGAGGACATGCAAAAAGCAGTAGACTGGAGGGTGATATGATTGGGGATGTAGACTCTAAATGATCACCCTAGTGCAAATACCAACAATATGGGAATGGATTCTGATCAAGGACACATGTAATACTCAGTGGAATTGTGCATGAGCTACGGGAAGGGTGAGTGGAAGGGAGGGAGGGAAAGGATATGATTCTTGAATCCAAGGAATAATGTTCCAAATTGACTAAATACAATTTTCAAAAAAATAAATTAAATGTATGGAAGGGCTTCATGCACAAAAGTTATGTTCATGTTTCATCTCATTCAAATAAAACCATTCACTCAAAAAAAAAAAGCAATAGACTGGTTGGAATCTCTGGTCTAGATCCCAGGTATAGGAATACATAGAAATTCTCCCTAATACACAGGAACTGGGATCTTTCTACTCCAGGACCCTGATATAAGGCTTGATATAGTCTGTGACAAATACATTCTCATAGAGCTAAGGGCTGGGGACACTAAAGAAAGACAAAAGACAGTCCCTGTCCTTAAGGAACTTACAATCTAACAATAATATCCTAAAGTGAAAGACCCAGAATTGAACACAATGCAGCAGATGTGGTCTGACCAGGGCAGAGCACTGTGGGACCATCTTTCACTCCCTGGATCTGGACATCATGCTTCTCAGTGGAACCTGAGATCATCAGTTTAGGGGGGTTTTCTGCCATGTCACATGTTGACTCATACTGAGCTTGCCTTAGACTAAAACTCCCAGGGTTTTTACATTAACTATTCTCTAACTATTCTCACTGTACCCGGACATCTATTCTGATCAAGATGATTCTTTATTTTTTTTTTTACCAACTACATGTAATAGCAAATTTCCCCCAAGTTTTCCTAAATGCTATGATCAAACTTTTCTCCCTCTCTCTTTTTTCTTCCCCCTTCCAATGCTGGCAAGTGATTTGATCTAGGTTATACATGTGTTATCATGTAAAACATTTTCATATTGTTCATTTTTGTAAGTGGATAATCTTATAAAACCAAAACCCCAAAACATAAACCCAAATAAACAAGAGAAATATCATATGCTTTGATCTGCAATCCAACTCCAGCAGTTCTTTCTCTGGTGGTGGGTAGCGTTCTTTGTCATAAATCTCTCAGAACTGTCCTGGATCATTGTATTGCTGAGAGTAGCCAGCTCTATCCCAGCTGATCTTTGCTGTTATTGTGTACAGTGTTCTCCTGGGTCTGCTTATTTCACTCAACACAAGATGATTTTTTAAAGGCCAACTATTAGACTTGACATATTCTCCTATTAAGTATATTGAAATTTAAGTGGTCTTTAAATAAATCATTTTATTGAAAGGCAATGTGGCATAATAGATAGGAAGCTGGCTTTGGAGTCAGAAAACTCCAGATTCAGGTTCTCCTTTTGACAAAGCAGTCTGAAGGATTTTCAGTGCTCCAATCATAAGTAACATTCTAAGAAAGAAGGCATCCTGTGGGGGACTGACTTGGCTCCCTGACCTTGCCTCTTGAATAGGTCTTCTGAGCTTGCTGCAAAAAAGGATTAGGTGCAATTCCTTCTTTTCCTCCTATGAGTGCATATCCCTAGTCTTTGAGGTTGTGTCATGTTATAGTGATAGCAATACAAATCTGAACAATGGTCAGATGTGACATCTGATTATACTTAAAATAATATTAAACTAGGGACAGCTAGGTGACTTACTGGATAAGTAACCAGACTTGAAGTCTGAAGGATATGAGTTCAAATCTAGCCTTAGACATTTCCTTGCTAGGTGACCCTGGGCAAGTTACCACCCCAATTGCCTACACCTTACCACTATTCTGCCTTAATTGATGGTATCAATTCTAAGACAGAAGGTGTTTTTTTAAGTTGAATTGTCTAGGCATATCTCCCCCTCCTCACCCCAGTTCTCCTTCATCCCTACTATCTTTGACCTGTAAAGGGCTGAAGTTATCTAGTTGGTTAACCTATTTTAGTACTGACAAACTTCTTACCAACTAATCAGTCACTAAGAAGACAGGAAATATATTACATTGATCATGTCATGGCCCACCCCACAACGAAGAAGAAACACAAATACACTTTGCTACACAATTGTCAGAATGAGAATCTGTAACCCATCTAGACCAAAATGTTTCAAATTTTTTATCTTTATACTCTAAAGTATATATATATGTATATAAATAATATACTATAATATATACTTTATACTAACATTTATATACTATAAATATATGCATATACTTTATACTAAAAAAATTTATCGAGGACCCCAAAGAGTTTTTGTTCATAGGGATTATATATTTCAATAGTTGCTATATTAGCTAGAAATATCTTAGTACTAATATGAAAATAAGTTTGCCCTCATAGACTCCCTGAAAGGGCCTCAGGGACCCTCAGAAGTCTCTAGATCAACACTTTGTGAACCTCTGGTCTAGACTTTCCACTTCCACTTCAAGAGCATTTCCAAGATTTGTTCAATAGGTCCTTATTAAAACTTTCCCCCACTGACTCCCAATAAGACTTTCCCATGGTCAGATCTAGTAATTGCCTTACAGATGAGACACTTCAGAAAAGACATACAGAATCACAGAATCTCCAAGTTAGACATGATCTTAGGAGTCATCTAGTCTAACTCGTACCTGAATAAGAATGCACTTCTAATATATCAGAAAAGTGCATTGCTCAAAGATTTCAAGTGAGAGGGACTCTAGCTCTCAAGGCAGCTTATTCTTCTTTTAGATAGAAATATAAACCCTGAATTTGTCCTTTTGCAATTGCTGCCCATTTTAGTTTTAGCTAGGCTTTCTCAGACCAGAGAGGTTCAAAACTCAGGCCAGATAATCGCATTATGGGCAGCTCCAGGGTTCCAGATGTTCAAACCATTATTAAATGAGTGAGACAGACAGAGAACTTTCCCCAGGCCTTGGGATAGATGCTCCTACTCCAGTTATCCCATTTGGCTCTGAGTAATCTGTCACTGTTGGTCCAATGCTTTAAAGATGAAAAGCCCCATATACATGATAATTATTAGGAGTAAGCATGGTAATTATTCATTTCTACAGGGGAAGATTCATCACAAATGACTTGTGAGCCAGAGACATATGGTCTAGGAGTGTAGGTGCCTGGTCTGGAGAGCTAAAGACTCTCCAGCTAGCTCAAGCCCGAGTTACAAGAGCATATTCAGAGGATTCCCAATGTTGCCTCTCTGGGAGTCTGAAATGGGAGTGGGGTGGGAATGCCATGCCAAACACCCTCACTTACATACACCCTTCATGGCCCTGATCGCCCTACCACCCACATTTGACCAAGCTATAATGAGTTACTTATTCTTGCAATGGTCATTTATTAATAGCTTACTCTGCACAGAACTTTATACTTGGCTTGTGATGAGTACAGAGTATGGAGAGGGGAGGGGAAATACAAAATTTAAGTACGAGATAGTTCCTTCCCATGTGGAACTTACAGTCTAGCAAGGGAATATGTCACAAAGACACTTAGCTGAGTATTGGTTTTTAAGCTGAACCTCTGGTTTCATAGTATAAAAAAACTAGAAATTCAAGTCAGCACCTTTTCTACTATTTATATCAGGAGAGCTGCCTGAGGCACTTAAAAAATTAAGAGGGTAAATAACTTGTCCAGGGTCTCACGTCTTCTTGACTTCAAGGCTACTTTCTCTCTCTCTCTCTCTCTCTCTCTCTCTCTCTCTCTCTCTCTCTCTCTCTCTCTCTCTCTCTCTCTCTCTCTCTCCTTCCCTCCCTCCCTCCTCCTCTCTCTTTTTCTTCCTCTCCAATTTATATGTGTGTATATGTGTGTTTACTATAAAGTAATATACAATAGAAGTATCATACCATTTAGTGCATATGCAAGAGGTAAAGCAAATTGATTCATGAGGTCAGAAGAGGAAGGTTGTTATCATTCTCTTTTATTGAGAAAGTCTGAATAGAGCAAGTAGCATTTAACTGAGTAGGATTCTAAAGGATGGTAAGAATCTAACAGGAGAAGGAGACAGAGGTCTTTCTACCTCTACCCCTAGAGAACAGCCTGACCAAATATTTGAAGACAGGAGATGACATTTATATTACAGAACCTCAAATGGTATATCCCTCACTTTTGAAATTAAGAAACATTCTCTCATGGTATGCTCCTCAGTATCACTATGAAAGACAGAAGAGGAGGATAGATAGACCATGGGGCCATTGCATTGTGGCAGTTTTCATGGTCTTTTGAGAGAAGGAAATGAGGAGAAAAAGGAGCAAGAGGCTGGTTAAAAAGACCCTTCTGGGATGTTTGAGGGATGCTAAATATAAAATCAATTTCTTCTTCATTATTCTAAAAGATTCTCTAATCCCATCTGTGTAGGTGATTTCTACCCTGATGAAGATCAGGAGCATTCCAGGCTTTAGAGGGCAATCTTAATGAGCTTCTTTGCCCCCAAAAGATAGATGGTGACTAAAATAACTAATAGTGGGATGATTGCTCATTCTCCTTCCCCATATTCATACTCCTGCTTTGCTTTTCTCTAGAGACATGACTGATTCAGAACCCCTGCATTCTCTGATCTCACATATGAATAAAATACAGAACTTGCTGCTCTTCTAGAACTGTTGTTGGGAAGCTAAAGATAAGGGCATGCACTACTATTGTCTGTCTCATTAACTTCACTTTGCTAGAAAAATCTCTCATTTAAGAATTTCGACTCTTGTTCCCAGTAGAATCAATTCTCCACAGGCAATTTGCCACTATACCATGCTACTTTCATATGTTGAACCCAATGTCTTTGGTTGTCTTCACACTCTTAGGGAATAATAATGATGATTTTGATTACTTTTATCAAGTTCACAAAGTAAAGTTCATAAAGCTCACAAAAACTCTATAAGATAGCATAAATGGACCCAAGACAAATGCATGTTATTCATACTGGGCACTCGCTATTGCATGGCATTCCTTTTATTCCTGTCTTATTGATTCTATCAGTCTCTCTCTATCTCTCTCCCTAACTCTCTCTTCCAACTTCCATGACCCAGACTGTCAATTACCCCTTTATCAGGAGATGATCTCACTTCCATCAGATGTAAATAAACTCCCTTATCTTCCCAACCCCACACTTGAATCACTTTACAAATTTACCTATTCTCTCCTCCTTTGTTTCAGTCTCTGAGGTTGCAGTAGCTAGCTCTCATTCTTGCAGAGATTAATCCCTCTACTCTTCTCTAGCACTGGTGTGTAGTGATTGTTTTACCTAGTCCTTTATAGATTATTTCATCAATCAAATGTAACTTTTTAAATGAACATTCCTTGCCTGGTTGAATGGCCTGCAGAAAACTGGGTTTAGAAATCACTGCCACAGCCATCTGAGTCCAGGCCCTTATTGCTTCTCATTTGGGTTATGGCAATAGCTTCTTATGTTCTTCCTTATCTCAGGTCTGACCATGTCACCTCAAGGTGTTTCAATGGCTCCTCATTTCCTTTTAAATTAAAAAACAAACTCCTTCCGCTAGCACCCAACTGGCCCAATCTTTCCTCCTGTTCTCCTTTTTGTCTCTCTCCTACTCTTCTCCAGCTGCCAGTCTTTTCTTCCAAACCCAAGTATCTCCAGCCAGGAGCCTTTCCCCCCAGCTCCCTGGCTCCTCAGCCAGTCATGGGATTAGGGACTCCCCCATTCATGTTCCCATACTCTCAGTCCTGGAGCCCAGGCGAATGTGTCTCATAGTCCCCTCCTTCCCTGATCTCGCTTCCCTCACATTCATGTCTTCACAGGTACTAGGATGTGAAGTTGGAGAACGAGTCCTCTAACTGGGGGAATTCTACCAGAAGGATGACTCCAAGGACATTATCAGTAGTAGAATAAACTGTGGTTAGGTGCTGCATTCACAGAAGTTCTCAGTGCAGATCATGGAGTTATTGCTGAAAGGTTGAGCCCTGACCAATTCAATTCAGTCAATATTTGTTAAATGCCTCCTGTGTACCAGGTACTGTGCTCAGTGCTGGGGATACAAAAAGAGGCAAAAGGCAATCCCTGCCCTCAAGAAGCTTACAGTGTAGTGGGTGAGACAGCATGCAAACAAATGTATACAGATTAAGCTATGTACAGGATAAATAGGAAATAATTAATGCAGAGAAGGCACTGGAATTAAGAGGGTAGGGAAAACTTCCTATAGGAGATGGATTTTCATTGGAATTTAAGGGAAGGCAGGGAATTCTGTAGTCCTAATGGAGGAGGAAGAGCTTTTTAGGAATGGAGGACCACCAAAGAGAATGCTGGGAGCCAAGAGATGGAAGCCCAGCTGCAAGAGTGAGCAAAGGAACCCTAAGAGAGATCACCATCCTTCACCAGATCACCAGCCACCCATTGAATCCCACAAGTTCTATCTTCTTGTTGCTGGGTTTGATGACTTCGCAGAGGAGGACAGGCCCATCATTTAATGCTCTCTGCTGGAGATCATTTTCTCCTTGCCAACGATATCATATACTATGAATTGAAGCCCAGATATATCCACCTAGATAACAATGTCCAAGTTTGACCTCCTGGCTTTGGTTTTTCCTGCCATCTGGAACCTGGTGAGAAACTTTTAGAATTAAATCAGTCCTCAGGATACTTAGCCCCAGAGATGGGGAAGTGCTCCATGGATGAAACACGACTGGGTTAAGGCAAGGAGGCTGACGACCTCTGAGCTTGTGGAATGAATCTATTCTCCCCCATTTATGCCATCACTGTTGATATTACGCACAATTATGGAGGGCTAAGACTAGCTCAGGTCACCTGAGGGAAGTGATCGGACAGCAACTGTCAAAGACCGGAACTCAAGGCTGATCAAATCAAAAATAACAGCTAGCATTTAAGGTTTGCAAAGCACTTTTCATATGTCATAGCTAAGACTTAATTAGTGCTAATAGGAAATCCCCCTTGAAGTGGCTTATTTACATAATTATAACTTCAAATAGAACAAATTCAAATATGTGTGACCATTTTAAAGGATTCATTATTTATGCTTACGAAGACCTTGCTGTATCTCATTGATTCCCCACAAAGACCCTTAAAGGTAAGTACTATTATAACCCCCATTTTACAGATGAGAAAGTGTTAGATTGTATGTTCCTTTTGCCTTTTTGTGTATAACCAGCATTTATCATAGGCTGTGTGGTTAATAAATCAATATTAATAATACATTATTGATTATGTAACATAAATGTATAAATAATATATAAAATTTTAAATTTATAATTTATATTGATAATAGTTTGATAGGTATTAAATTAATACATCTTGACTGACTGATTGATTGATACTGTGAAAAGCTGTACCTACAGCTACTAAGTATCTGAATTAGGGTTTGAATTCAGGTCTTCTTAATTCCAAGTCCAACATTCTATCTGTTGTGTAATCTAGCTTCCCGAAGAGTAAAGATGAACATCAGAACAGGTCTTCTGGCATCTCTTCTTCCACCACTGTCGTTTAGTTGAATCTAGAACCTTTCTCCACTCTGGTGGTTCAGGGTAAGAATAACAGAGTGTTAGCTGCAGGGCACTCATCCGGAATGGTCTTGGACTAAGGGGAGAACCATATGGGCTTCAGCCAGTGAGATGACTCATCGACAGCTATACCTTTAGAAACTGGGTAAAGAAAGATGGACAATAGGATAGGGCCGAACTCTTCTAAAAACTAGCCTCCTGGTCCATTCCTAGGCTATAACCCAGAAGAAGGGTGAGATTACTTATTACTTACTGTAAGTGATGATGAATCCACATTGTTGCTTAGTTAAAGACCTCCATCACTGAGCCCCCAGAAGTCTGCTTCCCAGTTCAAGAGTCTTGAGAAGGTGAGATTCCCCAGACTGAGGCTTCCAGCATCCTACTCACTCTGATTCCAGTCATAAGCATTCTTCCCTCCTCTAGTGCTTTGCTGATCTAACAGATAGTAAGATTCTTGAAGGCAGAGGCTGCGTTTTGCCTCTTTTTGTATCCCAGGCACTTTGCACACTTTGCTGATGATGCTTCTATAAAATAGTAGCTCTTTGCTCCATCCTTGCTGCTCAGGACTATGGGATTTGGTTAAATGGAAAGGGGACCAGCTAAGAATGATATTCATGTCTTTGATATTGCTATCCATTTTTCTTGTGTAATAAAGCATCTTGCTTTGGAGAAAGAATACACACTACTTTGTCATTTAAAGTCCTTCATTGAGTAGCTCCAGCCTATTTTTCCAGGCTAAGTATCACCTCCATACTCCCACAAAATTAGCCTGCTTTCTGTTCCCAATAGAGGATATTCCACCTCCATATTTTGGCAGAGACTGTTCTCTGCCTTCCCCTCCTGGAATGTTCTCACTCCTCACCGGCATGCTTTGGAACCCTAAATGTCCATCAAAGTTTATCTTGAGGACCACTTCCTTCAAGAAACCTTCCTGTTTCCCCCGGTTGCCAGTGGTTACTGGCCCCATCCTATCATTATGTGTGATTTTTAAAAATTCTTTATTTACTTCGCTGTGAACATGCCATATTACCCAGTAGAAGGTAAGCTGCTTGAGGGCAAGTACTGTATCATTTTTGAATTTGTATAAGCAGTAACTAATTGAGTCTGTGTACATTCTAATAGCATGTCTGAAGGATTTCAGTAGCCCTAACCCAACTGAAAACACCACTGATAAAAAAAAATTATGTCTGTTCTAACTTGTCTCTTGACTCCTCTGACTCCAGGGTATGGTCCGAGGCATGTGTGCAAAGGCCTCCAAGATCAGAGAGATGAAAGAGAAGATTAGAGGTCATCATGCATGGCAACCTGACTATCAGAGGATTTAGAGTCAGAGGGAACCTTAGTGATCATGGAGTCCAGCCCACTCATTTTACAGATTAAGGAACTGAGGCTCAGAGAGATAAAATGATTTGCCCAAGGTTATAAAGGTAATGAGTCAGAACTGGGTTTTGAGTCTATCCTCTGATTTCATAACCAGGTCTTTCCACTATCGCCAGACTTCTTTTTTAGATAAAAATTTTGTTAATGCTCTAGTATTTAATGTCCTTTTCTTGGACACAAAGATGAGAAGAAACCCAGATGGCAACCCTGAGGACTGTGAATCCCCTCCATAGACCATTCCAGAAAGCTTACCATATTCATTCCATCATCAATGCTCAGATATATTCAGGAAGGGCAGGAGGGGTGGCAAGGCAGTGGTGGGAGGATGGCACAGCTCCTAGCACCCACTAATAGGGAAACTACATATGCAGGTGGCAAGCTTTAATCTGTCCATTATTACTCAGAGATCTTGGTAGCTCATGAACATAGCTACACTATCTATTCTGATTGAGACAATGCTTGCTAGAGGATTCTTGGGATGATCCAATGGACTCCCTGACCAGGACACCTTCAGGAAAGTTAGCTGTGGATAAAACACTGAATTGGGGAAAATAAGAGTTGAGGCCTTCTAAATGATCATCCTAGTGCAAACATCAACAACATGGAAATAGGTTTTGATCAAGGACACATGTAAAACCCAATGGAATTGCTACGGGAAGGAGTGGGGGGAGGGGAGGGGAATAATATGATTCTTGTAACCAAGGGAAAATGCTCTAAATTGACTAATTAAATAAAAATTTAAAAAAGAAATAAGAGCTAAGTCTTGGTCCTAGTATTGTCATTTGTTAGCTGTTAAACAAATCAGCTCACTTCTTTATATTTGAGGTTCCCCCTCTGGACAGTGAAGGATTCTACTTGATTAGATCTGACTAGATAACTCACTGTTATCCCTTTCAACTCTAAATTCTATGATCCTTGCTCTCAAGAAGCTTATAATCTAATGCTGTATATGAAACCAGCACAAACATACACACACACACAGAGCCATGTGGTATAGTAAAAAGAGCCCTGACCTTCAAACCTGAGTCCTCCCTAACTATTATTATAATAACCAGCTATGTGCAGAAATTAAGGACTCTGGGAGCAATAGCAACAATCTCAGATATGCAGATGATACCACTCTGATGGCAGAAAACAAAGAAGAGTTAAGAAGCCTCTTAATAAGAATGAAAGAGCAGGGTATGAAAACTGGCTTAAGGCTTAACATCAAAAAAATAAAAACCTAAGACATGGCAATCGGTCCCATCTCTTCCTGGCAAAAAGAGGGAGAAAAATGGAAGCCAGGTCAGGTCTTATATTCTTGGGCTGAAAGATCACCATAGATGGCAACTGCAGCCATGAAATGAAAAGAGACACTTGTTCCCTGTAAGAGAAGCTATAGAAAATCTGAACAGCATACTAAAAAGCAGAGACATCTTGCTGACAAGGGTCCATATGGTCAAGGCTATGGTTTTTCCAATAGCATTGCATGGCTGAAAGAGTTGCACTATAAGGAAAGCTGAAGAAGACTTTGGAGAGTCCTTTGGACAACAAGGAGATCAAATCAGTCAAATACTTCAAGAAATTGATTCAGACTATTACCTGCAAGATGAAATACTGAAGCTAAAGTTTCCATACTTTGACCACATAATGAGAAGACAACTTATTGGAAAAGGTGTTGGGAAAGACTGAAGGCAAAAGGAGTAAGGCATGGCAGAGAATGAGATGAACAGTGTCAGGGAAACAACTAACATGATCTTGGACAGACTTCAAGAGAGAGTGGAGGATTGAAGGGTCTAACATACTATGGTCCATTGTATAAGTGGACATTTTCTACCTTTGAACTACGTTCCTCAGAATTCCTTTTGTATTTCCCAGAATTCCTCTCCTCTCTCCACATGTGTGGTCACGTTTTGTATATAGTTGGCTGAAACTCCACTCATTCCCTCTCTTCTCTCAAGACCGTGGCTGAGTTAGTTCCCTTTTTACTCTAGCTTTTTTTATTTTAGTTATTATTAATAAATCTTATAAAATATAGTATTTGGAGTTATTGTAGATTAATTTTTAAACTTAACCCATGGGGTCATGAACAATCAGACACACCTGAACAACAACAATGTGACTCAGTGGCTAGAACGCTGCACCTAGAGTTAAGAAAACCTGACTTCAAATCTGACCTCATATACTTCTTAGCTGGATAAGTCTGAGCAAGTCAGACTCAGTTTCCTCAAAAGGATAATTTAAAAACAAACAAACAACAAACTACATCACAGGGTTGTAGTTAGGATTGAATGAGATCAAATTTGTAAAGCATTTGCACACCTGGCATAGAGTAGTCACTTAATAAATGCTTGTTTCCTTCCTTCCATAAAGAATAATCTGCTTTTGTCCTGAAATAAAGCCATTGTGGTATATATAGATCATTAGAACTCTCAGGCTACAGCAGACATACAAGGAAAGAGTCAAAGAGACCAAGATATCCTTATATAAGCCTACAGTGATTTAGACAATAAATATTCAAAAAAGGTTGCATACAAAATTACTAGGGATTCAATGGTACAAAAGGAAGTACCAGAGTGTAATAGAAAAGACCTTGGATTTGGAATCAGAGGAAACAGGTTCAAGTTTTGCCCAGTCACTTACTAATTGTGTGATCCTGAACAAGTCACCTACTCTAAATTTCCTCAGTTGTGAAATTAAGATATGGACTAGAATAACTCTAAGGTTTCTTCCAGATTTAAGTCAGTGACTGTACAATGCCAAAAATGGCTAGGTAGTTCAATAGCTAGAGTTCTGAGAGTTCTGGTGAAAGACCCACATTCAAAACTGAACTCAGACATTTACTAGCTGTGTGACTCTGGGAAAGTCTCTTAATCTCTAACTGCCTCCATTTCCTCATCTGCAAAATGGCAAGATAATATTTATAAAGCGCTTTACAAGTCTTAGATTATTACATAGATGCTAACTAAATAATAATAATAACAGCTGCCATTGGCAGAGCACTTAACAGTCCAAAAATAACATTACAAACCTCTCATTTGATCCCAACAAGAACTCAGAGGGGCAGGTATCACAGGTATTACAATCTCAGTTTAACAAAATAAGACACAAAAGTACTGAGAAGTGACTTCTCATTGGTCTTAAGACAAGTAAATGGCAGAGACAGCAGGACAAAAATAGGATATCGAGGTCCTCATGGAGTCTACATTCAACAAGGAAGACCACAGATACATAGAGGGCTATGCCAGAGCCAGCTCCAACCTGATTCTGAGAGTATAATATTAAATTTCCAGTTAGGTTTTTTTTTTCAATGCAAAATCAGCAAACCAACAAATTTGGGGTTGATTTATTGTTTTGTTGATTATCTGGATCTAAAAAGTGATAGGGAAATGGTAATGACGCAAATTAAATTTTAAAATGTGTAGTGACAGGGCATATAGATGGTACAGTAGATTGAGAGTCAGACCTAGAGAAAGGAGGTCCTGAGTTCAAATTAGATCTGAGACACTAGTCACTTAACCCCTATTGCCTAGCTCTGTGATGAACCTATGACACATGTGTCAGCACTGACATTTGTAGCCATGTTCAATGACATGCGACTTCATGAGAGCTCAGCTGCCTCAGGGCCCTCCAGGGGTGCCTCACTGGCCCAGCCTGGGATGGGGGGGGGGTAAGGGCTACTCCATGTGCTGCCTGTGGGGGCAGGGGGCTAGCAGCTGGCAGCTTGTGCCAAGTGGCTGAGGCATGTGGGACTCCCACAGGGACAGGGAGGTGGAGCACATGCACACACACGGAAGGAGTTTGGGCAGGCAGGCAGGCTGGTGGGTGGCAGCAGCTGTTCTCATTGATGCCCCTCCCATGGGGCAGGGTAGGGCGGGGCCTTTGGATGACTGGGCAGGGCTCCACCCCCACCCCACCCCCATAATGGAAGAGTGCTTCATATGGATTAACAGGCACTTTTAGCACCCTGAAAAATATAGCAATGGCTTTACCCACAATTTTTCCCTTTGCGTACTTTTGTAAGAACTTATTCTCAGCATTAAATAATATCAAAACCAACGAAAGAAACAGATTGACAGATGAAGTTAGTAGTGCTTGCTTGGGCTTGAAGTGTACAAAATACCAACCTTCAATTGAAAATTTAGCCATTGAAATTCATCAACAAAAAAGTCACTAATAGGCAGGTTAGTTAACTTGGTTCACAGCACCCCACACAAGTTAAATAATATCAAGACCAACAAAAGAAACCAACTGACAAGTGAACAAAGAAGTCACTAAGGAGGTAAGTTAAAGAGTTAGTTTTTGGTTTATTAAATACAGTTATATATTACAATTATACATTTTTGTTATTTAAACTATAAATATTACAAAATTATGGGTTTTTTCTTGAAGTGACACACCATCTGAGTTATGCTTGGTTTTTCGGCGAATTTTGACAGACCAAGCTCAAAAGGTTGCCCATCACTGGCCTAGCTCTTGCTGCTCTTCTGTCCTGGAATATTACACAGTATTGATTCTAAGATGGAAGGTAAGGGTTAAAAAATTTGGGGGGGGGTGTCCAGAGAGCTAGTTGTTAAATACTCCTTTTGCATGCATAAAATAATAATAATAAATAAACATAAGGTGATTGGAGGACACTAAGCAACTGTGGTGGGGGTGGGGGTTGGTCAGGATTAAAAATCAGGTTTTCTAATGATCGTTTGAATGAATCATGTTATATCATTCACACAAGACCCAGGTGGGAATACTTTATGTATCTATACCTACTGGTTCACTTCTGTTTTTCCTTCTCCTCAACCTCCTCAATATTCTCTGTCCCAACTCAAACTCTCCTTTTAATGATGCTTTCCCCAAGCACCTATTGTCTGTTTTATGCAAAGGAGAGACAGACAGACAGACAGACAGACAGACAGACAGACAGACAGATAGACAGACAGAGACAGAGAAGGAAAGAAAGAGAAAAGAAGGAAAGAAGGAAGGAAGGAAGGAAGGAAGGAAGGAAGGAAGGAAGGAAGGAAGGAAGGAAGGAAGGAAGGAAGGAAGGAAGGAAGGAAGGAAGGAAGGAAGGAAGGAAGGAAGGAAGGAAGGAAAGAAGGAAGGAAGGGAGGGAGTTGAGAGGAGACGAGAAGAGGAGAGGACAGGAGAGGAGAGGAGAGGAAAGGGAAGGGAAGGGAAAAGGGAAGGGAAGGGAAGGGAAGGGAAGGGAAGGGAAGGGAAGGGAAGGGAAGGGAAGGGAAGGGAAGGGAAGGGAAGGGAAGGGAAGGGAAGGGAAGGGAAGGGAAGGGAAGGGAAAGGAAGGGAAGGGAAGGGAAGGGAAGGGAAGGGAAGGGAAAAGGGAAGGGAAGGGGGAAGGGAAGGGAAGGGAAGGGAAGGGAAGGGAAGGGAAAAGGGAAGGGAAGGGAAGAATGCAAGTGGGATTCAGTCTCTAGCAACTAGTCTAGAGGGGGATGGGGGGAAGAGATTGGATATTCTCCTTGCAGAGGATGGCTGGAACTGGGTTCGCCAGCCATATGTTGCTGTCCTCCAATTACACTTCTCTAGGGGGAATGCACACTGAGGTCACTTCTCCTGCTTCTATAGTTATTACTATTTTCATGGTGGCTCTGGAAGGTTTTGAGAAATTGGACTGAGTAGGGGCAGTAGCCTCTTTCCTCATCCCTTCCCTGGGTCCCTCTGACCACTGTGACTGAGATGTGCCTGACTCCAGGGGAGACCCAGAAGGGTCATGTGGGATGGACGTCCTTCCTATTTCAGAGTTGGCTTTGCATTCTTCTGATGTGATGACAAGACACACTCCTGTTCCCTATATCTTCACCCAAAATTCAATGAACCTTTATTACCATACTTGATGATCTGCTTGGTTGCTCCAGAATTTAGATCACAGAGGCTAGAAGGCCTAGAGCTATAGAGCTGAAGAGGAACTTAGATATTAATTGCCTTGGTTAGAGATGAGGAAACTGAGGCTTAACAGAGAAATGATTTGCCTGAGGTCAAACTGCCAATAAACTAGGATGCAAACTCAAATCTTCAGCATCTAAATGTAGACTCTTCCCACTGCTAAGACATGCTCCTGACACAAACACAGAAAACTATATAATGCATAAAGGTAATAATAATAACTAAAATGCATGACACATATTAAAATTTGCAGAGTACTTTACAAATGTTATTTGACCCTCCCACCAATGTAGTTGGGCATAATAAATATTTATTGAGTGACAATAGACCCAGAAGGTAGGTGCTGTTATTATTCACATTTTAAAATTGAAGAAACTGAGACTGACTGATGGTAAATGATAGGAGCAAACCCCTAATATGTGCCACAGGGGAATTTCCATTTATTTTTCCCTGACTCCCTCACTCCCATTGCACCACTAAGCTGTGTGTGATAAATGCATCAGAGACATGTAAAGTACTGTGGGAGATTTAAGGGTTCTGTCAGGTGGATCAGAGAAGGTTAGTTAAGAAGGTGCCATCTCTTGCCAGGTTTTAGGGGATGGATAAGAATATACCAGGTGAGCAGTCCAGGCAAAAGGAATTCTGTGAGAAAAGGTAACAAAACAAACATTTGCCGATGTCTGGAATTTCTCTCATGGGACAAAATCTTTTATTCTGGTTTGCAATAAATGTTAAGTGCCAAAGTGGGAGTGTGCTGGGAAGGGACCACACAGGGACTTAAATTCACTTTTTCCAAGATAAAAAGGCTGATATAAAAGTGTTTTGTTGTTGCTGTTGGTGAGAATAGGTTTCAGTGGGTGGAAAAGAACCCTCAAAAATGCTGGATGCCTGAAGGGATTCCAGAGAAAGAGCTACAAAAACAGAGCCATGAATTCAAATCTAGATCCTTGGGGGGGGGTCCCCCATTATTATTTTTATGTTTTTTACCAATTATATGTAATAACAAATTTCCACAAAAGTTTTCCAAAGTTATATAATCCAAATTGTCTCTCTCCCTCTTTCCCTCCCACCTCCTGGAGATGGCAAGCAATTCAGTCTGGATTATTCATATATCATCATGTAAAACCTACTTCCAAAGTGTGCATTTTTGTAAATGAATAATCTTATAAAACCAAAACCCCAAAACATATACCCAAATAAACAAGTGATAAATTCTATGCTTCCATCTGCATTCCCCAAGCCAACAGTTCTTTCTCTGGAGGTGGGTGGCTTCTTTTTCATAAGTCCCTCAGAATTGTTCTGGATCATTATATTGCTGAGAGCAGCTAAGTCATTCCTATAAGTTTCTATAAGCTGATCATTCCACAATATTGCTATTACTGGGTACATTGTTCTCCTGGTTTTGCTTATTTTATTCTGTGTCAGTTCAGGTAGGTCTTTCCAGCTCTTTCTGAACTCAACCTGTTCATCATTTCTTAAAGCACAATAGTATTCCATCACTATTACATACCACAGTTTGTTCAGCCATTCCCCAATTCATGGACATTCCTTTAGTTTCCAATTCTTTGCCACCACAAAAAGAGCAGCTATAAATATTATTGTGCAAGGAGGTTCTTCCCCTCCTTTTTTTAATCTCTGGGATACAGACCCTAGTAGTGGTTTTAATGGATCAAAAGGCATGCATTATTTTATATACCTTTGGGCATAATTCCAAATTGCCCTCCAGAATGGTTGGATCAGTTCACAACTCCATTAGCAATGTAAGTATCCCAATTTTGCCACATTTTCTCCAACATTTATCATTTTCCTTTCAAATCTAGATTCTGAAAGTGTCTACAACTTCCTTTTCCTCATCTTCTTCATCTGAAAAAGGAAGCCAATGATACTTATTCCACCTTCCTCACAGGATTACGGTGAGGAAAGTACCTTGTAAACCCTCAAATGTTCTAGAAATGTAAGTGATTCTTGTTGTTATTGTTTTAATCATAATGTGGTTAGTTTCTAAAGTCCTTCTTTCTCCATGATACCTTCCCTGTTCACTCTGTCCCTAAATGATTTTGAAACTAGCCAAATATCATGTTGATGTCTATTTTTTATTTTTGGATTGTATGGGGCATTCCATAGCTTGAGATTCTACAGAAAGCCAGCCTAGAAAGGATCTGGATCTTGAAGACTAAAAATAAAGACAACAAAAGACCAAAAAAAATCATTTCAGTGAGCAGGCAAAGAGGGAACTGTCCAAGGAGCCTGGTGAAAATGGCCCCAGAAATCCATTCACCAGCTTCAATTTTTAAAAGATGTGCAGAAGATAGAAGCAAAGGGAAATAATACTGTAAATACCCATCTGTGGACCAATCCATAAGAACAGTGTTAAGAAATCTCAAACTCAGAATAGACAGATGCTGATGGAAAATGATGGCAACAAAAAAGGGCTATTTTGTTTTGTTTTTTAAGCTATATGGAGTTGCGGGGAAGGATGAAGAAAGATTTAGGACTTCTGGTCGGTATGGATCTCTTGGTAACAGATGACAGAAATAAAGTTTGCTCTGAGTTTGCTTCTGCAAAGGTGAATAATCTCAGCACTAAGAAGGAGAGAGTAAAAAAGTAATAGAGATATAAAACAAGAAAAATAGAGCACTTAGCTAGCCTTGATGAGGTCAGATCTCAGCATTCAGGCAAATTACAGATGCAGGGCACTAAAAAAAATATGGCAGACATGAATGTTGTGCACCAGCCAATAGTTTATGAAAGACTATAGAGGGGGCAGTTAGTGAGAGCCAGGCCTAAGGATGGGGGGTCCTGGACTCAAATCTGACCTCAGACATTGTCTAACTCTGTGACCCTGGGCAAACCACTTAACCCCCATTGTCTAGTTCTTACTGCTCTTCTGCCTTGGAACCAATACACAGTATTAATCCTAAGAGAGGTTAAGGGTTTAAAAAAAAAGATTATGGAGAACAGGAAAGATACTATAGGCCTGGAAAAGTGACAATGTTATCAGAATTTTTTAAAGGGGTCCTTGTGGAATCTATTTGCCAAGACAAACTCAGGAATTGTATGAACACTTTTCACACAAATAAAACTAGATCTAAACAACTGGAAAAACATTAACTGCTCATAGGCAGGATGAACCAATATAATAAAAATGGCAATCCTACCTAAATTAATTCACTTATTCAATGCCATACCTATAAATCTACCAAAAAACTTTTTTATACAATTAGAAAAATTATAACAAAGTTCATTTGGAAGAACAAAAGATCAAGACTATCAAGGGAACTAACAAAAAAAATGTGAAGGACAAGGGCCCAGCAGTATCAGATTTTAACCTGTACTATAAAGCCACGATTATCAAAACAATATGATACTGGCTAAGAGATAGAAGGGTGGAGCAATGGAATAGGCTTGGGATAAATGACCTCAGCAAGAAAGTGTACAATAAACCCAAAGATTCCGATTTTGGGACAAGAACCCACTGTTTGACAAAAACTGCTGGGAAAATTGAAGAACAGTATGGGAGAAATTAGGTTTAAATCAATATCTCACACCCTATACCAAGATAAATTCAAAATTTATAACTATAACTATAAAGAACTATAAAAAACCATAACTACAACTATAAAGAGGGAAATTATAAGTAAATTAGGTGAACATAGAATAATATAACTATCAGATCTATGGGAAAGGAAAGAATTTAAGACCAAGCAGAGATAAAGAACATTACAAGGTATAAAATGAATAATTTTGATTATATTACATTGAAAAGTTTTGTACAAACAAAATCAATGCAACCAAAATTAGATGGCAAACAACAAACTGGGGGAAAATTTTTATAACAAAATTCTCTGATAAAGGTCTAATTTCTCAAATATTCAAAGAACGAAGTCAAATTTATAAGAAGTCAAATCATTTCCCTATTGACAAATGGTTAAGGGATATGAACAGGTGGTTATAAGATGAAGAAATCAAAACTATCAATAATCATATGAAAAATGTTCTAAATCCCTTCTGATTAGAGAAATGCAGATCAAAACAACTCTGAAGTGCCATCTTATACCTAGCAGAGTGGCCAATATGACAGGAAAGGGAAATAATAAATGTTGTAGGGGATGTGGAAAAGTTGATGCACTAAATGCATTGTTGGTAGAGTTGTAAATTGATCCAACCATTCTGGAGGGCAATTTTGAATCATGCCCAAAGGGCTTTAAAAGAATGCATGCCATTCGGTGCAACAATACCACTACTGGGTTTATATCCCAGAGATAAAAAAAAAAAAGCTGGGCAAGGACCTGTTTGTACAAAAATATGCATAGCTGTGCTCATTGTGGTAGCAAAAAAAATTGGAAAAATGAGGGGTAGTCCCTCAATTGGGGAATGACTGAACAAATCATGGTATATGATGGTGATGGAGTACAGTTATGCTATAAGGAATGATGAACAGGATGATTTCAAAAAGAACTGGAAACTACCTGAACTGATGCACAGTGAAGTAAATAGAACCAGAAGAACATTATACACAGACTGTAACATTGTGAGATGATCAAATGTGATTGACTTTGCTACTAAAAGTAATGCAATGATCTAGGACAATTCTAAGGGACTAATGAGAAAGAATGCTAGCCACACTTAGAGAAAGAACTAGGGGAGTAGAAATCACGAAGAAAATATCTGATTTATCATTTGTTTATATGGGTATGTGATTCAGGGTTTTGGTTTTAAAGGATTGCTCTTTTACAAAAATGAATATGGAAATGGGTTCAAATGATAATGTATATATGTATTACCCACTGGAATTGCCTGTCAACTCCAGGAGGGGGGGATGAAGGAAGGAGAAAATATGAATTATGTAACCATGGAAAATTTTTAAAATGAAAAAGGAGCTTCTAATCTAAAAGGGGGGAGGTCCCTGTATAACAAAGATAATTTTTTTAAAAGATCCAATTTGTAAGAAAGGAAGGAAGGAAGGAAGGAAGGAAGGAAGGAAGGAAGGAAGGAAGGAAGAAAGAAAGAAAGAAAGAAAGAAAGAAAGAAAGAAAGAAAGAAAGAAAGAAAGAAAGAAAGAAAGAAAGAAAGAAAGAAAGAAAGAAAGAAAGAAAGAAAGAAAGAAAGAAAGAAAGAAAGAAAGAAAGAAAGAAAGAAAGAAAGAAAGAAAGAAAGAAAGAAAGAAAGAAAGAAAGAAAAAGTCCCTGTTAAATTTTAGAATAAATTGCTAAGGGGATGATTAGTGAAAATCTAAAAAAGAAAAGCTTATTCACAAACAACCTACAGAACTTCAACAAGAATAATCATCAACAAGCATTTATTATAATGCTATTTATGTATTTGGGCTGGAGGGTCAAGGATCCTAGCCTGGTAAATTAAGGGAGTACTCTAGATAAATTTTACCTAAATTCTGGCAAAACACTCAAGAAAGACCCTTGTGTTATTTTTGGAAAATATAAAGAGATAGATTTACAATAGTCATTAAAGTAGAATCAAAACTATGGGGTTCAAATGTGGCCTCAGACACTTCCTATCTGTGTGACCCTGGACAAATCATTTAACCCTGATTGCCTAGTCCTTATCACTCTTCTGCCTTAGGATCAATACTTATACTAAGCATTGATTCTGTGACAATAAAAATAAAGAAAGTAGAAGGAAAAAAAGATCAGGGAAAAGGGTCTTTATTAAATCAAAGAAAAATATCTTGCTCTGACAAAGCTACTCTGTCTCTCCCTGCTCCTTTCCCCTGAACCAGCTCCAAGTCCAATTCAAAGGACCCTCCTTGGCGTGGGATTGGTCCATTAATAAGACAAATCCCATGCCATGAAGTAGAAGGGAGGAAACCCTGGGGCATGCTGGGGGATATAGTTCCCCAGCATACAATTTTTCTTAGAGTCACACATTCCCCCTGGTTTCCATTGGGAGACTAGTCTCCCCAATGGACCCTGCAAACATAACCAAACTAAAGATACATACAGTTTTTAAAGGGGAATATACAACAACTTGGGGACAAAAGGAAACAAAAGAGAAAACAAAACAAAACCAATTGGGGAACAGTCCCCTTTTGCACAACATACAAAATAAATGCATTCAACAAAACAAATGCATTTAATGCCCCAAAGTTCAATTTAGCACAATCAAAAGGTTTGCTCAGGATCTCTTAGAGCAGCATGTGGTTTCTGCAAGCATCTTCATGGTATCTTCTGCAAGGAGTTCACTTTCTGGATTCTGGGAAGCAGCAAATTTCTTACCCTAAAATCACTTTTAAAAGAACTTAAACTTTGCATCATAAGAAAATAGCCCAATTCCAAGACAGAACGTTAAGTTAAAAAAAAAAAGTAGATTCAAAACTAGTTGGATAATTCAACCCCAAATGTAACTGATGGCTCGCTGTCAACTTGGAAGTCTCTTGAGGAAAGTCATTTTTATCAATGGCTTTAACAAAGGAATTGATGGCATACTTAATCAAATTAACTTTGGTTACCAAATTTGCAGATGATACAAAACTAGGTGATCTAGATCTGTGGTGTCAAATTCAAATAAAAATGGAAACCACCAAACAGTACCTAAGAATCCCTGTGGCCCACATATTGACTTAGTTTTAAAATGTAATATTATCTATGTTTTATTATATTTTTGTTGATTTTATTTAAAATTTTCCCAATTACATTTTAATCTGGTTCAGAAAACAGTAGAGTAGAGGGCTACAAGCAGTCAAGCTTGTATGTTTCCCATCTCTGGTTTAGATAACTTGTTAGATGTGTGAATCTTAAAATTTCTCAGAATTGTGAATCTTAAAAATTCTCAGATCCTACTTCAGAACACTTGGTTAAGACCATTCCCCATTTTAAACAATGAAGGGACTTAGTCAGGAATGTGAGAACTCTACTCCACCCATACTTAAGCATACTTTAGGGGAAGATAAAGTTGTAAACTCTGTACTGAACAATGAAAAAGTACTTAACTCATACTTATAGTGAAGCAAAAGCCTTAAGCTAAGTCTATTTTTAGGAAGGTGCTAAGTACCTATGAAGGTCAGGCAACTTGCAAATGTGTAAGGGACAAGCCTTAACAAAAGAGGTGTGAAGTTTTCGTCTACTCAGGTGTGAATTACTCAAAAGTTTAGTCTACTCAGGTGTGAATTAAGAATGGTCTGTCCTTTGGAAAAAGTCTACTGTGGTTGGTAGATGTGAGAACTTAGGAGAGGTGACATAGGAGAAAATTCTCTTTAAAAGGAGAATCAGAAGGCCTCTAAAAAATTCAGCCTTGAAAGCTGAAATGGAGCTCAGGAGCTCAACTGGTTGGTCTCTCTGAACACTAGAATCTTGCTTGGGAAAAATCTTGTGGTGAGTGGATTAAAGACTGACTGATCTCTCTCTTAGGGCTTGGGCCTAGGCTGGCCTGGGCTGGCCTAGCCCTTTTCTCATTGTTTTCCTCTTATTCTCTCTCTCTCTCTTATTAATTCCTTATTTGTATTAATTAAAATCTCCATAAAAACCCAGCTAACTTGGGTATATTTCATATTTGGAAATTTTTCCCTGGCAACCACTTTATATTTGATTTAACTCAAGACAATGTCTTGAAACCATATTTCCATGGTCACAGTTTATTACAACCATTCTTTTATTTGTAGCAGATGGCAATCAAGATCCCAAAAGATTCTGAGTAGACTAGAATAATGGGCCTATTAGAAATCAGAATTAAAATTAATTTCTAATTAAATTTCATGGATATATATCAGAAATCCTACAGCTGGGTTTTTAAAATCAACTTCACAAATATAAAATAGGAAGCAAGGGTAGATAGCATTTATCTTTTTTTTTAAAAGTATTCAAGATCAATGAGGCAAAAGTGAAATATGGCAGACAGGAAAAACTCCCCAAAAGCCTTTTAAATCACTTTTTTAAAACCAGACTTGTGATTTCATTGGCATAGGGAACTCCCAGTGAGGAAGCACTTCTGCCAATGTACACTTACCACTATTTTATATCTTCTGGTTTTAGAGAGTTGTCTAGTCAAAGAGGTTAAGTGATTTGCCCATCTTTGTCCAGCCAAAATGTTATGTATATAATATACATGTTTCATAGAAAGGGGGAGAGACAGAGACGGGGGGGGGGGAGACAGAGAGAGAAAGAGGACAGAGAAAGAGAGAGGGGAGAGAGAGAGAAAGAGTGAGAGAGAGAGAGAGAGAGAGAGAGAGAGAGAGAGAGAGAGAGAGGGAGGGAGAGGGAGAGGGAGAGGGGGGGAGAGAGAGAGACAGAGAGAGAGAGAGAGAGAGAGAGAGAGGGAGGGAGAGGGAGAGGGAGAGGGGGGGGAGAGAGAGAGACAGAGAGAGAGAGAGAGAGAGAGAGAGAGAGAGAGAGAGAGAGAGAGAGAGAGAGGGAGAGAGAGAGGGAGGGAGAAGGAGAGGGAGAGGGAGAGGGAGAGGGAGAGGGAGAAAGAGAAGAGAGAAGGGGGGAGGGAGGGAGAGGGAGAGAAAGGAAAGAGAGGGGGGGGGCAAGATTTCAGTCTTGGTCTTGCTGACTCTGACCTTGGACTCAATATCCACTATGCCGCTTTGTTTCTCTCAGATCCCAATTAGAAAGACATGTTATCCAGAAAGAAGGAAGTGATCGTCACAACAAGGACTGACTTGGTCAGACCACATACACAGAATCATTTCAGTTTGGGACACTATAATTCAGGAAGTGCATTTCAAATTAGTGTAAAGAAAAATTCCCTAAAAGTTAGAGCTACCACAAGTGAAATGAGCTGCCTCAGTAGATGGGGAGAACTTCACAGGAAGACTTTAAGCAAAGTCTAGATGCTCTTTGTCAAGATTCTTACTAACAGATGGAATTAAATTCTGTGATTGAATTTGAGACTGATGAGGATGAGTTCGAGCTTCCATGTGGTCAGAGTTTATTGGGGATTACACCATTATGGGGGTGTTCCTTGTTCTTCTTGGTGGAAGAGGGGGGTGCAAGGAGAGATTCAGTTGTGTCCACCAAGCATATCTGTCTATATATGAGTTTCTCTTGTGAGAAGAGTATTCACCATCACCTGAAAGAGGAGATCAAGACTCATCAGATTTTGCCACCTATAGAGAAGGTTCTGGCCTTCTGACACTGAATCATCACTACCCAGCCCTTTCAAGTTTCCAGAAATTTACAGTGTGTCCCCATGCAGGACTCCCCAGGAATACCAATAAGACTGGGAAACAAAATATAGACCCCCACAGGGAGAGCCACCCAGGTAACTCGACTCCCCAGAATTGCACTGTTAAGTCACAAAGATGTGTTACCCGGCTTTGTTGGTTTTCTTGATTTCAAAGCCTTCGCTTCACAGTGCTTGTCTAAGGGCATGCCTAAACACTAACCCAGAGGCACGGACCAGCTCTGCCTTTATAAGCAGCCTTGAGAAGCTTCACAATGGAAGAGTGTCTGTAGCAGGCAGCACATGCTTCCTTCTTGACCCACAAGTCAACTGCCTTGGCTCCCTGGGTATGGTAATATGGGGAAGAAGTTTATCAAGATCTACCATTGGGTTCTGATGTTGCCAATGGAATACACCAGCAAAGAAAAACAGCCCCTTACCTACTTACCTGAGCCCATCCCTGAGTCTTGCACAACAGAGGCATCCCAACACTAAGAATATAACCAGCAGCCCATTAAGAGAGCCTTCCCGGTGATCTTCAAAGGATAGGTGCAGGTGGAGCAGCTATTAGACTGTCCACTACAGAAGGTGGGGGTAGCTAGGTGGTAGGTAGAGTTCGGAGCTTAGAATCAGGAAGACATCTTCAGGAGTTCAAATCTGGCCTCAGACACTTAGTAGCTGTGTGACCCTGGGCAAGTTACTTAACCCTGTTTGCCTTGGTTCCTCGTCTATAAAAATGAACTGGAGAAGGAAATGAAAAATCACTCCGGTCATAGCCAAGAAATTCCAAATGGGGTCATAGAGTCAGACATGACTGGAATCATTGAACAACAAGTACAGGAGGTACAAGCAGTGTTAAATCCTGTATCAGTTCAGAACTGAGCATCAGATTTAAGTCATCAAACTACCCCACTCTGGTCCACCAAGAGTGGCCTTGAGCCTAAGCTGTCTTCTGTTCTATCACTAGTCTGGGAGGTTTCAGGGGAGAGGAACCAAGCCTGGTGTTCAGGGTGGGGTCAGTGTAAATCAGCTTTTTTTCTTTCTTTTTAGATCTTTACTTTATGTCTCAGTAACAGTTCCAAGACAGATTGGCTAGGTGAAGGGGGTTAAGTGACTTGCTCAGGGTCACACAGAGGGAATTGTCTGAGACCAGATCTGAACCCAGGGCTTACTATCCACAGTGCTACCTCACTGCCCCAAGAAGCTTTCAACCCACAGAATGTTCATTTCTGATCAGACTGAAGAGATCTTTTTTATCAGCAGTTTGAAGACAGAAGGCACACTTTAAACTGGCCCTTGATTCTAATAAGGGAATACAGCTCCATGAGGTCATGGGACAGGGACCCTGATGCTACAGTCCTTGGCATACATGACCAGTGACCATGGATGCTCTTCTCACAAGGAACTCAAATATAGATGCCCCTCACACATTACTTGACTAAAGGGAAGAGTCGAACCCTCCCCAAAGGAACAAAGGATCCTCACATGATGGCGGGATCCCCAAGAAACTGTGGCTTATGGAAGAGGAATGGTAGCTCTCCCTCTGGCAACCTACCAGTCCTTTCAAAAGAATTCCCAGAATATCTTTGTGGAGTCATATCACCTGGCCCAAGTCCACCTAACCTGATCCTGGAAGGACCTGTATCTGTCCCCATCTACCCCTGGCCCCTTCCCACATGTTTCCCCTCTCTGAGCTCTCTGTGGTCCAGCCTTACAAACCCCAGCTCGAGCATCACCTTCGCTGTGAAGCTGTCTCTAAACCTCCTTCTCCCCACAGCTGCTAATGTTCTCCCCATCCCTGAACTACATTGGGTAAAGACTGTAAATACCTGTATAGAAAGTGTCCCCAAAGTCTTAGTGCATGTTCAAGCTATTCAAGATGAAAGACCTCAGGGGAAAGGAATAAGCTTTTATAGAGAGCCTCCTAGGTGCCAGGTATTGTGCTAAGCACTTTACAGACATGATCTCATTTGATCTTTAACCCTGAAAGAGAGAGGTAGGTACTGTTATCATCCCCATTTTAGAGTTAAGGAAACTGAGGCAAACAGGTGAAATGGTTTACCCAGAGTCACAAAACTAGTTAGTATCTGAAGTCTCATTTAAACTCAGGTCTTCTTTACTCTAGCTCTAATGCTCTATCCACTGATCCACCTAGCTCCTTTATTAAACTGTTAAAGCTTAAAATTGTACTACGGTTTTTGGATTACCTCGTATGTGTGTTGACTCTTCCATCAGAATAAACCCCTTGAGTCTAGAGCAGTGATGGTGAACCTATGGCATGAGTACCAAAGATGGCACTCAGAGTGCTCTCTGTAGGCATACATCCCCCTCCCCACCTCTGTTCTGTTACTTGAAAGGCAGAGGGACTTGGGCAGAGCTGCTCCCCTCCCCCTCTCCACATCCTCCACCCCTCTGCCCAACAGCCAATGGGAATGCACAGGAGGTAAGAGGGTGGCTTACAGGCAACAGAGATGAAGGGGAGCAGGGCACTCAGTTCATTCCCCTCCCCATCTCTTTATTCATTGAAGACATTCCTCACTTCCCCCACCCCTCTGCCCAACAGCCCAATGGGAGTGCTTCCTCCCTCCCCTGTGTGGAGTAAGTGGAAAGGAGGACATGGCACTCAGTGTGGGAGTAGAGTGGGGGTGGGGCCTGGCACTCTATCTCTAAAAGGTTCACCATCACTGGTCTAGAGAGACCTTCACTTCTGTCTTTTCACACTCAGCCCCTTACCCTAGGTCTGTTAACTAGTAAGTTCTTAATAAATGTTCAAGAGGCAGCTGGGAAAGGGAGAGCAGCTTGGTGACTCAGTGGATAGAGAGCCAGGCCTGGAGATGGGAGGCATTGGGTTCAAATTTGACCTCAGATGCTTCCTACCTGCGTGATCTGGGACAAGCCACGTAACCCCAATGTGCCCAGATTTCATTGCTCTTCTGTCTCAGAATTGGATTCTTAGTATTGATTCTAAGGTACAAGGTAAGACTAACAAAAAAACAAACAAAAAAAAGCAGCTGTACCTCATTGGTTACAAGCACTGGGCCTGGAGCCAGGAAGACCTGAGTTCAAATGTAGCTTCAAACATTTCCTTGCTGGGTGACCCTGGGCAAGTCATTCAATCTTTGCCTGAAAAAAAGGATCCAATGGATCTGCTGGAGAAGGAAATGGCAAAACCATTCCAGTATTCTTGCTAAGAAAACTCCATGTATAGCTATAGTTCATGGGATCACAAAGAATCAGACATGACTAAACAACAACAATAAATGCTTATTGACTAACCAGAGCTAAAACTGGAAGGTACCTGAGAAATCTCCTAGTTTAATCCCTTCATTTTACAGGAGAGGAAACTGGGGTCCAGGGAAATTCACTGACTCACCCTAGTCCCTCCAGGTAGTGAGTGTCACAGGTCGGATTAGAACCTAGACCAGGGCTCTTTCTGCAGCCCCACAATAAAGGTCTCATTAAGGACAACACTTCTTCCTAATAATCAATACTGATCACAACTCATCCATACACTCTCAGCTCTGTTTCCTGTTTTCTTTCCCCTCTGTTCCTTTTTAAACAAAGGATTTTGATTTGAAGAAGAAATGGTTTTGAAACCCAGCTCTGCTCTATATTAATCCACATGACACTTTAACCTCTTTGGTGCCTCAGTTTCCCCATCTGTAAAATGAGGTGGTTAAATTAGATAGTATCTGCTCTGAAGCTTCTGGAGAACTACCCTCCCCATCCCCTTTTTTGGTCTCTTTCTCTAACTGGTCTGTCTCCTGCCCAGACACCTGCGTTCTTTGATCTTTGATAGTTTGCTGAGACCCAGACTCATTCTATCTTTCCTAGAGGAGCCATTGGGGCAGCTCTTGTTTACTCATTAGCAATTAACTGCTAGGACCCGGTCATAATTACACATCTGCAATAAGGGAGGGGGTGGGGAGGCAGTTACCACACCCTCTGCCCCCAGGCTCCAGAAAATCACAGTGGTTCCCCACAGAGGGAAGATGAAAACAAACCCACAACCTTAACACCCATGATAAATCTCCAGAGATTGGGAAATGTGGGGGATTCCCCAGAGTCTCTCTGACTCTCTCCTCTGACCCAATCTGGATAAAGAAGAAGGAGCAGAAGTTATTGGCGTCCCTGAGAAAGACTTCTGATCTCTCTCGATTCCAGTGGACTGGGTGCCATTACTATGCTTTCCATTCAGACAAAAGACCACCCTTGGGAGTGAATATGATTGTTTCTGGGAACTGATTCTTTGAGAAATCAGAGAGAATGGAAGGATTATCAAAAGACTGGAAGGGAGCAAATGTCAGACAGAGATATCCCAGTACAGGGGGAAAGAGAACCTGGGTTTGAATCCTGACCCAAACACTCACTGCTTGAAGGATCTTGGACTTTCCACAGTTCTTCACCTGTAAAATGAAGGTGTAGAATTTTGTGACCTAAGGTCCTCTGTAGCCCTAAATCTGTGATCCCAAGATACTTGTTCTTAAAAAGTCTAGTCAATGATCCAGCAAACATGCATTAAGAGTCTGAGTGTAAGAATCATCTGGGTGACTCAGGGGATAGAGAACCAGACCTGGAGATAGGAGGTCTTGGGTTCAAATTTTACCTCAGATGCTTTCTTTCTGTGTGCTTGTACAAATCACATAACCCCAATTATCTAGCCCTAACCCCTCTTCTGCCTTGGAACAATATAAAGTATTAATTCTAAGAGAAAAGATAAGAGTTTGGTTGGGTTTTTTTTTAGTCTAGTATACTAGAATTCCTGAAAATACAGACCCACAATCTTAATATAAATCACTGGCAAAACTCTAGAAAGATATTATTAAACAGGTAACATGAGTATTTAAAAAAGGAAGAGGTTCCCCAAAATAAGGTAAGAAATGACCTGATTGTGTCACAATGGAAAGAGTACTGAATTTGGAAACAAGTCCTGAGTTCAGATCTTGGCTCTACCACTGTGTTGCCTTGGGCACGTCACTTAACTTCTTTGAATTTCCTCCTCTTTAAAACGGGGGTTGGACTAGATTATGGGGCCTTAATCTTAATTTGTGTCACTGACTCCTTTGGAAGTCTGATGAAGCTTGTGAATCCCTGCTCATAAAATGCATGAGATATAAAAAGAAACTATTTTTAAAAGTGAAAATAAACCAATAGTTCACAAAAAATAAAGATGTACTCTATTTTTCCTACCCAAGTTCATGGACCCCCTGAAATCTAGGACCCTGGATTACTTTTCCTAACAGTCACTTTCTCTTTTCCTACAACCATGCTACAAAAGGCAATTAGAAGTCATCCAACCAAGCCAACTGGGTTTACTTCAGATTCTTCTTATCCTGTTTCAACTGGGTGGTCCTTGATTTTGCATGGCAATACTTGCTAACTCACGCTCTCATCCAAACTTCTCCTCTTTCATCAAGCCTCCTGAACCCTCTCCTCCTCCAAACTTTCCAACTCTTCTTCAGACATGACCATCCCTCGCCATAGCCCTCTCCCTCCCTGTCACATCTAATTGGTCATCAGGTATTACCGATCCTGACTCTACTGTCTCTCACATCAGCCTCTTTCTCTTCATTCACAAAGCCAACACTGGTTCAGGGACTCATTACTTTCTTCTGAGCTAACAGAATTGTAGCTTCCTAATGATTATTCTGGTTTCCAGCCTCCCATCTTTCCACATAGTTGCTAAAATAATCTTCCTAAAGGCTCTTAGACTTAAAGCTAGAACAGACCTAAAAGATCTCTAATCCCTTCTCTCCACAGAAGATGAGCCTAAAATGAAAAGATTTTGCCCAAGGCCACACTGGTAGTAAGTAGCCCAGCCAGAATCTGGACCTCTTAGATCTCTAGCTCACTTTCTATAGGCTGCCTCTCCACATTTCCAAACATGGCACTCCCTGACTCAAAAAACCTTTGGTGCTTTTTTATTGCCTGCAAGACAGCATGCAGATTTCTCTCTTGGTATACGAAAGCCTTCCATAATCTAATTCATGCCTATTCTGCACACTGACTCTCCAAGGTAGATGCTCCATTCAAACCAAAATAGGTTTCTGTTCCCCAAACTCAGCATCCTCTCTCCCATTTCTATGCTTTGCACAGACTATCCCCTAGGTCTAGAATACGCTCCTTTCTCACCATTGTCTAGGACCAGGCATCACCCAATTTTCCACCATAGGGATTCATTTTTTCCTAAAAGGAAACAAACACTTGGTAGGTCCCTGGCTCCTTTGACACAGCTTCCTGGTCACCTCAGGGAAAAAAAAAAAACTCCACTTACGTGGAACTGAGCCTTCTGGCTTGGTGGATTTCTGAAGGCCACTCAGGTTACTTCCCCGCTGACCAGACAGGTTTTCACTAGGAGAAAAAGTGGAGGGTGGAAGAGGTTTTTGTTCAGAAAAGTTGAATGCCGCAATATCCTTGTTGTGCTCAGCAAAGGCTAATTTGGACAAGTAAACTTCCTTCTCTTAACCATTCAGTGATTTGTGAGTGCCTCATTGGATCACAGGGTGCTAGTGTTAGGCCCACCCCAAAAGCCTTTCAGAATCCTTATGTTCTTCCAAAACCCAGATTAATCACTATCTCCTTCATGAACCTTCTCCCCAACCCCTTACCTAATGGTTAGTGCTTCCTCCGACTGAAATCTTCTTCGCCCTGAACTTATTTGTGTATGTGGTGTATCTCCTGGGTAGAAAGTAAGCTCCTAGAGGATAGGAATTGTTTTGTACTTGTCCACCTCTCCAGTGCCAAGCACGGCGTCTTCAGAAGCTTTAAAAATCTTGGCTGGGTTCTACCGAGGAACTAGGTCAGAACATCATGTATTTTTTCAAAGGTCTTGTGCCTGAAGGAATTATTCACAAGGTATGTTGCCTTGAAGACTTGTGAAAACTCTGTCCATGAAATGTTGGAATGTCAGAGCAATGTTAACCAGCCCAAACATTGGGGCAAATACTCAGAGTGCTTGCATCAAATGCAGAGCATGCTGGTCAGTGCTGGGAAGGGCCTCCGAGGCCGTGTCTCGTGCAGGAATGTTCTCTACGGGTTATCTTTAACTGTGTTATCAAAATTCTTTAAATCTTTACGCAAACCCAAGAATGACCTAGCCACATTTAAAGATATACATGTATATAACATGTGAATATCTGATATACATACATAATTATATGTGTATATGCATATATACATGTGTACTACATGCGTGCACACACAGAGAGCATCACAGAACTATCATGCAGAACATTGGGGCCATACAAAATTTAGGTAAGACAGGATCTTGCCCTCAGAGTTTGCCATTTGGGAAGCCGATGTCACTAACCCAGACAGCCACAAACAGTATTACAAGATAAATGCATCGGAAAGTTTAAAGCAAAGTGCTCTGTGAAGGCAAAGACAGAAGGCATGGACCACCTAGAGCAGTGATTCCCAACCTTTCTAATGCCGTGAACCCAAAATACAGTTCCTCATGTTACAGTGACCCCAAACCAAAAAATTATTTTGGTGGCTACTTCAAAACTGTCATTTTGCTACAGTTATGATTCGGAATGTAAATACCTGACATGCATTATGTATTCTCATTGCTACAAACTGAGAGGTTGAGAACCGCTGAACTAGAGGGATCTAGGAAGGCCAAGCTATGTCCTCATCGCCACTTACAGCTAAACAGCTATGTACCTTTTAGCTCCGCTGTTCTAGGTTCTGGATTAAAAGACCCCTTCTAACTCTGACACTCTAAGTTCTAAGGTCCTTCCCAATTCTAATGTTCTATGTCCTAAGTTTCAATTTTCTTTTCATTGGGAGCTATTCTCTCTTTTGGATGACTCCTTTGATTTTCACCTCTTAAAGATGACTTTTTTTTTCTTCCAGAAAATTCTCAGAATGGCCAGGAGTCTCAGAATGGCCAGGAGTCATGGAAGTGTGTATATAATTCTCAGACCAGTGAAAACACTCCAGAGAGAAGGCTAAGTTTTCTCTTTAGATAAATTTTTATTCTTCAAGCCTTGATCTGAAATGAATCTATAAAACAGTGGTTATCAAAAGCTATCCAGTACTAGTCAGTTAATTAGTCAATAAATATTTATTAAGCACCCACTATGTGATAGCTACCAATTAGAACTTATAAGTCAAAATAAATTATTTTAATTATCTAAAAATAAGTCTTTTGTACAACAAAAGGCAAGGCAACCATAACAAAAAAGGAGAAATAAACTGAGAAAAAATATTTTCACCAAAAATTAGATAAAATCATTCCCAATCTAAAAGAAATTGATACAAATTTATGAATATGAGTCATTCTCTCTTGGTCAAGAAGTCAAAGGATATGTTCAGGAATCTCTACGAAGAAACATCAATTATCCATAACCATTTAAAAAAAGTGTCCCAACTCCCCAAAATGAGAAAACAAAACAACCCTGAGATACTACCTTCCATACAACAAGGACAAGTAAAAGACAATAAAATTCAATGCTGATGCAGTTTTGAAAAAACAGGCATGCTAACACTCTGCTAGTAGACCTATAAATTTGTTCCATCTTTCTGGAAAGCAATTTAGTATCATACAATAAGAGTTTCAAAAATGTTCATATCTTTTGACCCAATGATCCCATTACTAGGACAATACCCCTAAGGAGGTTATTGACAAGAAAAATAAAAGGTCTATTTGTATAAAAGTATTCCCATCAACATTATTTGCAATAGGGAGGAAAAACTGGTTTCAAACTATGTGTCCAATGATTGGAAAATGGCTAAACAAATTAGAGTATATATGAATGGAATAGAATTTCTTGCCATAAGAAATAATGAATATGAAGCATATAAAGGAACGTGGTAAAAATTTAATATGATGTTGTACAGAGTGAAGTCAGAACCAAAAGAACAATATACCTGCTGACTATAACCTCCTAAAAAAAGACAACAATAATATCAGCAAAACCCTGATAGATACACAGAAATTAAATGCAGGAGTCATAGAAACAAACAGAATAGTTTTACTCCAGCCTTGTTAAAGTTAATGTCCATGTTTTATTGACTTTTTAAAAAAAATCTATAAATAACAGTCCATGGGCACACATAAAATAATTTTAATCACTTTTTCTTTTGTTTTAATTTTTTAAATGTTCATTAATTTATCTGAATATTTATAGTTATTGATGGAAAGATCACATTTCTTTTAAAAATCAAAATATGGGAATAATAAGATCCCCTCTATCCCTCATGTTCTACTCTGTTCTTTGTTCTAAGGTCCATTCCAAGTTCATTTTCTATGTCTTATGTCTGAGATTATCTCATAGCCTGAAAAACTTTACTCCTACCACTCGGCAAAAGTGGAAAAATATATTCATGATGTTCCCAGAAACCTGAGAACAATTCCCTGCTTCCAGACACACAATTCATTATATTACAGAATAAAGTTATATAGAAATAAGAAGTAAAATAAAAGAAACTTTAGGAGGGACAATCATTAATCCTCTAATGTTTTCTCATTCTGCAGACATTTGACAGCTCCTGTCACAGAGGTCTCATTTCAAAAGTCTTCTCTTGGCCCACTGTTCCCTACCAATTGATGAATATATGAAGGAGTATCCCATATTCTTTCTCTCCTTAACTTCCAGCCATTAGATCATGAGCTCTTTGAGGGAAGGAACTATTTTTTGCCTCTTTTTGTGTCCATCCCCTTAGCACAGCACATGTGCAGAGTAGGCACCTAGCCAATGTTTACTGATTAATTGAGTTCTCATGATCCTTCCAACTCTATCAGCAAGTAACCCACCAGTTTCTCAACTAAGACAAATCTCATCTTTCTGCCACATAAAGTCTATGAGACATTGAACCAAGGTCATTGGCTATCAGTGCCTTTGGATAGCTCCTTAGGTTCCCCAACAGCATGTACGTGTGTGTGTAAGTGTGTGTGTGTGTGTGTGTGTGTGTGTGTGTGTGTGTGTGTGGTTCCCTTCCACATTGGGACTTTCCCATTGCAGGTTGGCATAAAAATTTAAATGGAAATTTTGGGAGAGTTCTGCAAAAGCCACAGACAGCATGTGAAGGCCAGCAGACAATACAAAAAAAGTTTAGAAACTCAGAAATGCATACTTAACCCAAAATTTATAATAAGTTACTGTCTACACCCCATAAAAGGAAAAAGAATCATACTTCTCTGGTATAAAGAGAGGACCAAAAAATCTTATATGGATTTTCCATATCTTTGGGGGTACACCATGCCCCTAACCCCCTCAATGTAGAAGGGATAACTATATATACAAAATCTATAGAAATTTTTAAATGGGGAGCAAAACACTAACTGAATCAAGATAAAGATCTGTTGGAGCCACACAGCTTCCTTCTCTGAGAAGCTCAAAGCATTTTAATTAGTAAATTGTAATCAGAGCTCTAATTTCTGAGGGGAGGCAGGCAGGCCTATAGTTTTATCCATGGAGGGAACTTCTTCTGAGAATACTCCCTTTGTAAGTACAGATAAATGTTGGCCTCAAGAAGAAGGGTCTGGCTCAGCATCGCCCCTACACCAAAGTAAGGTTTCAGGAATAATCTCTTAAACAAGATTTAACTTTGGCTTATGTTTAGGGTCTCTACAAAAGAGAATAGAAAAAAACATCCCTATATAGCACATAGATCAGAAATGGCACAGATGTTTCCTTCACACAAAAGAAATGATCAAGCTTATATTGACACTTAAAATATGATACAGTATCCCATAATTCCTCTAATACTTCCCAGGAAGGTTGATATTTAAGATATTAAAATATTGAAATACTTGGGACTGCTAACATCTTTACCTCAATGCCACACTGTATTAAAAAAGCATAGCATTGGGGGCAGCTGGGTAGCTCAGTGGATTGAGAGCCAGACCTAGAGACGGGAGGTCCTAGGTTCAAATCTGGCCTCAGACACTTCCCAGTTGTGTGACCCTGGGCAAATCACTTAACCCCCATTGCCTAGCCTTTACCACTCTTCTGCCTTGGAGCTAATACACAGTATTGACTCCAAGATGGAAGGTAAGGGTTTTAAAATAAATAAATAAACAAACAAACAAATAAATGAATGGATGAATGAATGAATAAATAAATAAGCAAGCATAGTATTGAGGTAAAGATGTTTAGCAGTGTATATAATATAGGTGTGTAGGTGTGGAAAAGTATCTTCTAATGGAGGAACCCCAGACCTCCCAAACTTCTAATGGTAATCATAGAACTCAAAAATGTACTATCCAGATCAATGATATGATCAATGATCAGTGAACCTGTGCTCAGGAAAGAGGTAGCCAACATCTGTCAGGGTTACTTAGACAGCACGTATACTCCTGTAAAGAAGATGGGAGCATTGCAAGAAGGAACAAGAAGGACAAGAGAAAGAGAAGCCACAAGAAGCTCAAGAAAGAAGATCCCAGGATCCCCAGGATCTAGACAAATAATAAGATAGAGCACCTTAGGGAAAATTCATTCCCTATGAGGTCCATGGACTGAACAAATCCTTGAGACTCAATAGTAAATCCTCTTTGACACAACTCCTTCCTTCCCACAAATGACTCTTAACTTCAAAGCTTTGTACAAATCACTTAACCTTTCTATCCCTAGTTTTTTATCTATAAAATGGATATAGTAATATTTATAATAAATATTATAGTAATAAATACATTAATCAAAAATATATTAATTAAATATATTAATTTTAAAATAAATTTAAATTAAATAATGTAGTAATTTAAATAATATCATTATAAACACACTACTTTTCAGGGTTGTTGTGAGGAAAGAACTCTTCATCAGTAGCAAATATACTAGTTGCTTATAGTATACTAGTTGGTATAGTGGATAGAACACAAGACTTGCAATCTGGAAGACTTGAGTTCAAATCCTTGTCTAGTATGGTTACATGACCCTAGGCTAATTATTTAGCTTCTGTCTACCTTAGCTTCCTCATCTGTAAGAGGGGAGAATAATTGCATCTGCCTCCCTGAGGTGTTGTCAGGATGAAATGAGATAATATTTGTAAAGTACTTTGCAAACTTTAAAGTGCTTTATAAATATAACTGTAAGCCATCAAGCACTACAAAATCATATGCTATAATTTATTTGTTGTTGTTAAGTTGTGTCAGACTCTATGTGACTCCATAGACAATAATCACAGGGTTTTCCTGGTAAAGATATTGAAGTAGTTTGCCATTTCTTTCTCCATAATTTTAATAGGTAGTTAATAAATGAAGGAAATTCCTGGTGAAAATTAAACTTATTATTTAAAACAACTCTCTCTGTAGCTAAAATATTTGTCACAAAATCTATCCATCAAGGCTGATGAACTTTTTTCAGTTCTTAAAAACTCTTATTTTGCATACAATTTTTTAAAAAACACCAAAACTTTATTTCCTGGGCCCTCTGAAGACTAGGAGCAGGAAAATAGATGTGTGGAGAGTAGCTTCTAGATGCAAGCATACTGAGAGCAGTGAGAAAGGACAAGAAGGAAGGAAATATTTTTTAATAGCAAAATATTGAAATAAGTTCTATGGTCATTTGATATAGAGATAAATGGCCCCAACACACCTCTAAAAATTCTGAGAGTGAGCACCACTAATCGCCAGCATGTTGCCACAATACATGCTCATTATGATAGCCCTGAAACCTCAAGAAAAAGCTATATTTTCTATTTCAGAAGGTAGGGGAAAGTAATTAAAGCTTTAAATGTTTTTAATCTTATAATATAATCTTCTATTTTGTCACAATTATGTAATGATTTTAGTTTTCCTAAACACTTTCCTCAAAGCAGCAGTCTAATAAAGGAATTTATACAGCTTCAGCATCCCCATTGCTCAGAGAAGTAAGCTGAAGTTCAGAGGGATTAAGGAACTGACCCATTGTCATATAGCCAACAAGCATCTGAGGAAGGATACAAACCCAGCTGTTCTCTCTGCCACATCATGCTGCCAACATTCACCTGGCTTTAGGCTAGTCCTCAGTAACAAACACATAGTGTGTTCCTAGGCCATCCGTGAAGCCTCCCTAACTTAGTAGGACCTACTCTGAGTTAGCCCAGTTATTCAACCTTTAAGAACTCCTAGCTGATCACTTAACCCCCATTGCCTAGCTCTAGCATACTATTGATTCTAAGACAAAAGGTAAGGGTTTAAAAAAAGGAAAGAAAGAAGTCAGGGTCACTTTCATGCCATGGAGGCCTAGTACATAGCAGCTACTTAGTAAATATTTGATCAATCAATCAATAAGCATTTATTTGGTATATATATATGAAAGACACTAATAGATAAAAATTAAATGAGCTCTACCCTCAAGAGCTTATATTCTATGGTGGAGACTATATGTACATACATGTATATAGTTATGCTTATACAAAATCTATACCAAATAAATAATATAATAGAAAGAGGGGCTGAGTCACTGTACAGATTTAGGCTCTTGGGGCATATAGTTTCCTTCCCTAAGAAGTTCAAAATACTTTAATATTTTTACTCTAAGATGAGGGATGTTGTTTTGGGTTGGAATGGAGGAGAAGGCAGACCTATAATTTCATTAGTGTGGGGAATATGGGGTAAGAAAACTCCCTCTACCAGTATAGATCATAGATAATACCTCCTTTACAACTGGCCTTAGGGAGTTGTCTGTGTTCTTAAAGAGATGTGACCTGTCCAGAATCACATAGAATTTTTCAGAGATAGGACTTGACCCCAAGTGTGCCTGACTCTCTCCTTTATGTCAAACTGCCTCTTTATAAATCACTCAGTACTCTTAGGTGATCTCCCAATCAAGTTACTAACCAGGCTTAATTCTGCTTAGCCTCCAAGATCAGTCTAGCTCGGGTACATTAAGGATGATATAGAACTTTAAGGCTGCAAAGTATTTTCCTGAAAACTACCTGGTAAGGCAGGTATTTTAAGTTTTCACTGAATTAATTGATGTTCTTTAATCATGTCCAGCTCTTGGTGACCCCTTTTGGGGTTTTCTCAGTATAGAGATTGAGAGTGGTTTTGCCATTTTCTTCTCCAGTTTATTTTACAGATAAGGAAACTGAGACAAATAGGAATTGCCCAGGGTCAGACAACTAGTAAGTATCTGTGGTTAAATTTGAACTCAGGTCTTTCTGATTCCAGGTCTACCACTGTATTCAGTGTACTACCTAACTACTAATATCTATATATATCATTTGTTGTTCAGTAGTTTTAGTCATATCTGATTCTTCATGATCCATTTGAATTTTCTTTCCAAAGATATTGGAGTAGTGTGGCCATTTCCTTCACCAGCTCATTTTACAGATGCGAAAATGGAGACAAACAGGATTAAATGATTTGCTCAGGGCCACACAGCTAGTATCTGATTTTAAAAATAGGAAAATGAGTCTTCCTGTCTCCAGCCTGGCACTTTATCCATTGAATCATCTCATTTCCCCAGTAAATATCACTGATCTTTTTTATACATGAAGAAATTGAGCTTGGCAAATTAGAGGGTCTCTTAAGACCTTTCTAACCCTAAATCCTACATGTGACTTGCTTGTTGTCATCCAGCTAGTAAGCATCAGAGAAGCCAAGACACAAATCTAAGTACTCTAAGTTCTACACTCTTTCTGCTAGTCCATGATACCTCCTAGGGACACTATATTCATTTTGACTTTTTTACATTAGAAGAAGGTACCCAAACAGACAGAAGAAGGAAAGTTACAGGCCTAAAGTCACTTAGCAAATCACTAGAAAGGATATGAGCCAATCCTGGGGATGTAGAAACCAAGAGCTTCCTAAGGAGAGTCTTTGCCCTCCAGATGTCCAACAGAAGTAGGAAGAAAGAGAGAGAGACAGAGAGAGAGAGAGAGAGACAAAGACAGAGAGACACAAAGAGACAGAGTATCTGTATATACTCAACAGCCAAGACTTAATAATAAAATTACTCCTTCAATGTAACCTCCACTCATGACATTTACATTCAGGTCATTACCTCCTCTCATCCTGACCTCAGTAGCTATGAGAATAGCTAAGTGTATAAAATAGCATAAAATAAAATAAACCAAAAACCCTTGCCTTCTGCCTTAGAATCAATACCATGAATTGGTTCTAAGACAAAAGAGTAGTAAAGGCTAGGCAATGGGGGGTTAAGTGATTTCCCCAGAGTCACACAGCTAGGAAGTATCTGGGGCCAGAATTGAATCCAGGACCTCTCATCCTCAGGTCTGGCTGTCTTCCACTGAGGTACCTAGCTAGCCTCTAAGATAGCCTCATTTCATCTACTTTGTAAGCCACAAAAGATTCACAGGGTCTTATGAATATAGACAGAAACATAAAGCTCTAAACAATCTATCAGACGCTCTCCAGAATGGAAAAGCATTTTGTCATGCTAAACAGTCTTTTGGAGTCAAAAAGGCTTCCCTATGGAAGTTCAAATATGGTCTCAGATACTGGCTATGTGACCCTGGGCACATCACTAAACTCTGTTTACCTCAATTTCCTTATCTATAAAATAAGCTGGAGAAGGACACGGCAAATCTTGCTAATATCTCTGCCAAAACTCAAATGGAGTCATGAAGAATCAGGCATGATTGAAAAATGACTAAACTGAACTGAATTGAAACAATATTCTCTATTCACTTTGCCTTGTGTGCCTGAGAAACTCACAGCAAGAGCATAGGGAGTTATCAAGATCAGATCTTCTGAGCCCTTGTGGCATGATTCAGCCATTTAGCTTCAGGGTAAATGTCTTCCTTCTCCAAGGATGAGGCCATTGGGGAAATTTCTGTCTAAGGTGTCCAATATTCAGTTGTCTAACTTAGGAACTCTCAAACTCAGGATAACTAATGAAGTATCCCCCAAGACTGGAATGGGTCATTCTCAAAATCTCTCCTGTAAAACCTGTGCTCAGGAAAGGAAGCAGAAACGGAGATCACTAGAAACTTAAGGCCAACCTAGGCAAGCACATATAGCCTTTCCTGTGCTTCTTTAGCCAAGGTAGTAATTTTCAGTTCCATGTTATATTAATAGCCTAAGGGAAAGAAAGGAAAAAGACTAAGCCATTTCAATCAATCAATATACACTTATTAAGTATCTATTAAGTGCCAACTATGTGCTCCGCACTGTGCACTAAGTGTTGGGGATGCAAAAAATGGCAAAAGACAGCCTCTGCCCTTGAGGAGCTTATGGTCTAATGAGAGAGACATGATGCAAACAAATCTATACAACCCGAGTGATACACTGGATTTGGGGGGAAATTCTTAACAGGGAAAGCCCTGGAATTAAGAGGAGTTAGGGAAGACTTCTTATAGAAAGAGAACTTACCTGTAAGAAACTGGGAGAAAGGACACCTCTTTTGACAGAGTCCAGCTTTTATGACTCTCAATCAACAATTATCTTGGAGGTAGCTGCAGTGGCTGGTACCCATTTACATGTAAAAAGAATTTTTAACTTTAATTTTTTTACAATTTCATGTTCCAAATTCTCTCCCATATTTCCTCTCCTCCCCCTTATTGAGAAGGCAAGCAATTTGATAAATATTATATGTATGCAGTCATGCAAAACATATTTCCATATTAATCATGTTGTGAAAGAAACCAGAAAAATAAACCACAAGGAAAATTAAGAAAGTTTTTTAAAAAAGTATGCTTCCATTTTTATTGAGATCTGTTTCTTTCTCTGGAGGCAGTCACTGGGACCCAAATGCTAGAGTTCCCTGAATCTCCACAGCAAAGTGATCAAGTAAATGTCTACCTCCATGGGAGGGTACTCGCTCACAAAAGTCTACAACTTTTCATTTCATCCAGGTGATTGGGGGCAGAGAAAGACTCATCAAATGGATCAGGGGTTCCCCTTATCAAGCGCTTTTATAGCTCCTCTTTTGGAAAGATGTTATAAATACACTATTACTTTTTTTTTTTAATCCTTACTTTGAAGGAAGAGGTCATGGGTTCAAATCCCAAATGGGTTACTTCTTAGGTGGGAGGAAGGAATCCTACCACTGAAAAAAGGAGAAAAGTGTTAGAAATTTAGTTCTCAAAAATCTCTCTCAACATACCTTGTTTCTCAAAGAGGCAAATGGACAAATCTTATCACCAATGTCAGACGATAGCTTCTATTTATACTCTTTGATAAGGAGGAACCATTAAGTGGCAAAAACACTTTTTAGTAATGTGATTCTAAAGTTTCTTCACCTAGAATCAAAAAGACTTGAATTCAAACTATACTTTAGATATTAGCTCTGTGATTCTAGGCAAGTCCCCTAACTTCTCAGGGTCTACATTGTTGTTGTTCTTGTTCAGTTGTTTTCAGATGTGTCTGATTCTTCATGATCCCATTTGGCAAAGATACTGGAATGATTTGCCATTTCCTTCTCTAGTTGATTCTACAGATGAGGAAACTGAGATAGATAAGGTTAAATGATTTGCTCAGGGTCATATAAGGAGTGTTTGCCATCTCCTTCTCCAGCTCATTTTACAAATGAGAAAACTGAGGCAAACAGTGATTTGTCCAACATCACACAGCTAGTAAGTGTCCAAGGCTGGATTTGAATTCAGTTCTTCCTGACTAAGAGGCCTGATACTTTATCCTCTGCACCACCCAGCTACCTGTGTCTCAGTTTATTTATCTGTAAAATGAGGAGGTTGAACTAGATAGCTTCTGGGGCCCCTTTGAGTTTGAAATCTATAATCTTAAGTAATGCTAAGATTCCAATCCCCTGATCCCATAAACATAAACATGCATGAAATAGGTGCTGACATACCTTGGGAGGAGTATTACCATTGGCCAATCCTCCTTCTCTAGGCCTTCTATCAGTCACATTCCCTTTCCATTCCCTTCTTTCTCTGTACTTTCTGTTCCCACTTCTCTAAGATCACTCCCACCTCTTAAGATTCCATGATTTTCCCTTGTAGCATTTTGTTGTGTCCTTACATGTTAATATTTTAAAGGTGGCAGCCATAAATAGAACTGAAAGCAGGAAGTCCTGCTCTAAGCATAAACCCTCCAACCCCCTGCCATGTGAGGTATGTGTTAGGAGTATTGATGTGTTTCCTACTTGTAGGGTTCTGTTTCCTTTAGAGCAAGTTCTTCAAGGGAAGGGCCAATAGTAATGCCAGCACACCTGGCCCATCCTTTATTTCCTCATATGCCATGAATTTGTGGCTACTCCATCCTTGGGTCTTTTAACAAATAACTTCCTTGCATGCCCTTTCATAGGGCATTGATCATTATTTGCATAATCAGTTACATATTTTATAGTCATTAACTACCTAGTATTTATTTTAAAGAATGTGCCATAAATTCATGGATTTAGAACTGAAAGGGATTTTATAGAGTCACTGGAAACAAAATCACAAAATTTGGAAGTCAGAAGGGACCTTGGCAGCCATTGAGTCCAACCCATTCACTAAAGGAATCCATGAGAACTTACTGAACAAATGATTGTCCAGTCTTTGTTTGAAGACTGCCAAGGAAGAGGAACCCACCAACCCTTGGACAACCCTTTCCACTTTCAGACAGCAATCATCAATAGAAAGTTTTTCCCCACATAAAGCCTAAATTAGAATCTTTAGAACTTCTACTCACTATAAAATAACTCAAATCCCTTTTCCACATCACAGCCCTTCAAATTCCTGAAGACTATCATGTCTCCCCATCACTATCTGTCTTCCTTTTCTCATTGAACATGCCCAGTTCCTTTGGTCACTCTCCAGTTTATCAATGTCCTTCTTAAACCATGGTGCCCAGAACTGAACACAATATTCCATGAGATCTGATAAAGGCAGGACACAGAGGAACTATCACCCCCTATTCCAGGAAGCCATGCCCTTCCTAAATTAGCCCAAGATCATGTTCACTTTTTTGTCCAGTACATCACATTGCTGACTCATGGACCCATTAGTACTCTGGCATACAGACCTTCACAAAACAAATACTATTTAACTATATCTTCCCATGTCCTACTTGTGAGTTGACTTTTTTGTACCCAAGTGCAAGACTTTTATTTACAGTTATAGTTACATTACATTGACTTATATTTAATATGTATCCCTATTTAATTTCATCTTCTTAGATTATGTCCAATGCTTTAGAACTATGGTGTCAAACCTATGGCATGGGTGCCAGAGAGGGCAGGCAGAGTCCTATTTGTGACTGTTGTCCACCGGAGTATGTTACTAGAAAGGCAGAGGGACTCAGCTGTGTTGTTCCCTTCCCCCTCTCCACCATACCTAAGAACATTCCTCACTTTAAATGCTTCCTCCCTCCCCTATCTGGAGTAAGATGGGGTGGACTCGGTCTCTAGAGGGAGTGGGTCATGACACATAGTCTCTAAAAGGTTTGCCATCACTTCTAGAAGAATGAAGATTTTATTAAATTCTGACTCTGGTGTTATCTGCAAATTTGATGAGGACATCACCTATAGCTTTAGTCAAATCATTGATAAAAACGTTTAATAGTATAGTGTCAAATGAAGATCCCTAGAGTACTCCATCAGAGACCTCCATTGATACAAAGTCATTAACAAGTCATTAGTCTTTGCGTCTAACCAGAATCTATTTGACTGTATTATTATTTAATCTGTATCTTTCTAACTTCTCCCTAGAATAGTTTTAGATACTTTATCAAAAACTTTGCTAAAACTAGGTAAATTATATCCATTTGTCGTTGTCATGTCAGTCATGTCTGACTCTTTCTGACCTCATTTGGGGTTTTCTTGGCAAAGATAGTGGAGTGATTTGCCATTTCTTTCGCCAGCTCATTTGACAGATGAGGAAACTGAGGCAGACAGGGTTAAGTGACTTGCCCAGAGTCACACAAATAGGAAGTGTCTGAGGCTACATTTGAACTCAGGAAGATGAGTTTCTGATTCTATCCATTGTACCACATAGCTACTGTATTTCTCTAACCTACTACTTTAATAATAGCAACAATAATAATAATAGCTAACATTTATATAGTGCTTATTATGCGCCAGGTACTGTGTTAAATACTTTAGAGTTATTTTATTTGATTCTCACACTATCCCTGGGAGGTAGGTGGCATTATTATCCCCATTTTGTAGATGAGAATCCCAAGGTGAGTGACCTGCCCACAGTCACACAACTTGTAAATGTCTGAGGCCACATTTTAATTCTGGTCTCCCTAACTTCAGGCACAATGCTCTATCCACTGCACTACTCTGCTGCCCAAACAAAAGCACCATCCCTTCTGTGATCCTCCCTTTGCTCTTCATATAATTTTTTAAAAATGCTTTGTTACTCTTATCTCCCCTCACTATTACCATCAGCTCATTCTGAACTGTAATATTTCTGACACTATTTTTTAGACTGTGACACACTCATAGAGTGATTCTCTGTTAACTGGAGCTTCCATCTTCTATACATTTCTTTTTTAAGCCATAAGTTGGTTTTTGATTCCCTTTGCATCTACATTGTGCACAGACGAGTCCCATCTTTTCTCCTCTCTGGAACTACTTTCCTTTGAATCATCAGAATTTTATTCTTGATCCCATTTCCATCATTGACCAACTTCCTCTGAAGCATTTTAGTCCATGGGCTCCTATTATATTTTCACTGATCACACTGAAATCTCTTTCTCAAAGGAGAAGGTATGTTTCTTTCTTTTTCTTTTTCTTTTTTTAATCCTTACCTTCTGTCCTGGTAACAACTCTAGGTCCAACGAGCAAGAAGTAGGCTAATTTTAGTGACTTGCCCAGGGTCACACAACAAGGAAGTGTCTAAGGTTTGATTTGAACCCAGAACTTCTTGTTTCCACACCTGCCACTCTATCCACAGTGCCACTCAGCTGCCTGCTTGGTGAGAGTAGATTTCAGACTATGCCCAATTTTCCTCTCCCCATCATAGAGTAGGATGGAGTAATCACTTCGCCTCATGCTTTCCATCATTTCTTCTTCAGGAAGCAGTCCCTCTCTCTTTGTGAAAATCAGATCCAGAACAGAATTTCCCCCTCAGGCAACTCCTCATTTTACAGATGAGGAATCTGAAGCCCAGAAAGCCATGTCATCCAGAACTGAATAGACTATTTCAACAGAGGGCAAGAGATACTCCTCTAGTTGTCTATAAACATAGTCATAATTCCAATTAATATTTATATGATACTTTGTATGGATTCATTTGAAGCAACCTGGTGAACTAGATAGTATAACTATTATGTCCTTTTATAGATGAAGAAACTAAGATTCAGAGAACCCAAATCATTTCCTCGAGGCTACACAGACAGTAAATTGGAGAATCAAGACTCAAACTCAGCTCTTCTAAGTCCAAATCCAATATCTGCCTCCATACTTTGGCTAAGCATACTCTATGAAGACCAGAAAAGAACGTGGGAATAGAGCACCCTACCCTAGAACCCTGGCATCATCAACATTGTCAGGCCAATGGAACAAAACTTCAGCATTTCATATGGCTTCAGTCACGATTTCATAATCCCTAGGTTTTGCAATCTTTTGCAACACCTTTGCAGTTTCCCCCTTTCTGGGGCTCTGTCAAATGCTATTAAAATGTATCTTATGTAATGTAAGAAATGCTTATTGACTGACTGGTATCTTTCACAGACAGCGAGAGTTCTCAAGAGTTAGTTGTCCAAATATATACTGTATGTTGTTTTTAGCTGGTGATGAGGAGGTGGAGCATCTAAGGCTGCCACAGGTCTCTGAGTCTATGTGCGCTTAATAAGAATTTTAAGAAAGTCTGGATAAATAAGACCAGAGAGAGTGTTTTCTACTGTTCTACCATCCACATTGAGTTGGGTCCTCTCCTGGAGGATAAAATCAATCCATTCAACAAATACTTGTTATATGTAAAGAACTGTGCTAGATGCAGGGGATAAAAACAAAACAGAGTCTTTGAATATGAGAAACTTATTGGATGGGTAGAACATGTATACAGAAAAGTTAATATGATATGTATAGGGAGGAAAGAAGGAAGGAGACAGAGACAGAGAAATAGGAGAAGGAGAGGGAGGGGGAAGGAAGGAAGGAAGGAAGGAAGGAAGGAAGGAAGGAAGGAAGGAAGGAAGGAAGGAAGGAAGGAAGGAAGGAAGGAAGGAAGGAAGGAAGGAAGGAAGGAAGGAAGGAAGGAAGGAAGGAAGGAAGGAAGGAAGGAAGGAAGGAAGGAAGGAAGGAAGGAAGGAAGGAAGGAAGGAAGGAAGGAAGGAAGGAAGGAAGGAGGGAGGGAAGGAAGGAAGGAAGGAAGGAAGGAAGGAAGGAAGGAAGGAAGGAAGGAAGGAAGGAAGGAAGGAAGGAAGGAAGGAAGGAAGGAAGGAAGGAAGGAAGGGAGGGAGGGAGGGAGGAAGGAAGGAAGGAAGGAAGGAAGGAAGGAAGGAAGGAAGGAAGGAAGGAAGGAAGGAAGGAAGGAAGGAAGGAAGGAAGGAAGGAAGGAAGGAAGGAAGGAAGGAAGGAAGGAAGGAGGGAGGGAGGGAGGGAGGGAGAGAGGAAGGAAGGAAGGAAGGAAGAAAGGAAGGAGGGAAGGAAGGAAGGAAGGAAGGAAGGAAGGAAGGAAGGAAGGAAGGAAGGAAGGAAGGAAGGAAGGAAGGAAGGAAGGAAGGAAGGAAGGAAGGAAGGAAGGAAGGAAGGAAGGAAGGAAGGAAGGAAGGAAGGAAGGAAGGAAGGAAGGAAGGAAGGAAGGAAGGAAGGAAGGAAGGAAGGAAGGAAGGAAGGAAGGAAGGAAGGAAGGGAAAAGCGAAGAGGAGGAAGGGAGGAAGGGAGGAAGGGAGGAAGGAAGGATAAATGGATGGATGGATTAGGGCCCAGAGGTAAATTAGAGCTAAATCCAGAGGATAGAATGGAAAGCCCATTAAAGTCATATATAAATGAACAATGAAGAATGTTCATCCTTAATGTTCTCACTCAGCACCCTTGCCTCATCAGCCTCCATCAAGGTGCACAAATTGGCTTGTGTTTTGGGACCCACACCTGGATTCTTTTTCTGCTACAGAGACTCCGCTAACAGACACCACCATCTACCTTGTTCCCATTCAACAAGCAGCAGACATTGATTCTGCTCAAAGATGGGGAGGACTCTATCTTTCCTCTACCAGAGCTATTCCCCAGGTTGGGAACCATAAAGGTGCAGATTCTCAATCTAGAACATTTTCCTGGTCCTGAACTCTGCAAAAGTAGTAGACTTTTGTAGCAGCCTAGGAGAGAGAGCAGATGGAACTAGGATAGTGTACCAGATGATGTGACCAGAAGGAAGAAAGTCTACATCAAAGTAGATAAAATTAATAGTAGGTGGGGAAGAAACAAGCATTTATTAAACTCCTACTATATGCCAGGCACTGTGCTCAGTGCTTTATTTATATTATATCATTTAATCCTCACAACAACCCTAGGAATTAAGTACTATTATGATCCCCATTTTACAACTAAGAAAACCAAGAGAGAGGTTAGGTGATTTGCCCAGGGTCATAGAACTATTAAGTATCTGAGAATATATTTGAACTCAGGTCTTTCTTACTCCAGGCCTGGCACCTTAGCCACTGTACCACCTAGTTGTCTTCAGCTAGGGAAGAAATGCTAATTTTAAAAAAGAAGGGGAATAAAGTAAACCTTATTTTTTAATTGCATTGACACAAATGAAACCTAGCTCTCATAAATTTCAATGTGAATGGATTAAACAATCCCATAAAACTAAAGCAAGTGACAGGTTACTGTCTGACAACCTGTTGCTTAAAAGCAATGCAGCTAAATAGCAATTCATCTAAATAAGCAATGATCTACATAGAATAAAAAAAACAAAAGGCTACAGCAAAATTCCCTGTGTATCAGGTAAATGCAAATATATATATATATTGAGGGTTGCAATAATGCTATCAGACAAAGAAAAAATAAAAATGCAATAAACTGTCACAACTCATTAATACCATATGCTAAAGGTGGAGAGTATCACCATGTTAACCAGATTGTAGCTCTTTAAAAGTATATAAGAAGGGGCACCTAGGTGACTAGTCGATAGAACATCAGGTCTGGCATTGGGAGGACCTGGGTTCAAATTTGACCTTATACACTTCCTAGCTGTGTGACCCTGTGTCAAGTCACTTAAACCCCATTGCCTACCCCTTTACCACTCTTGTGCCTTGGAATCAATACATGGAATTAATTCTAAGACAGAAAGTAAGGGTTAAGGAAAAAAAAGGAAATAAGCTTCTCTAGGTACTGGAGCATTACACTGATGAAATTAAAAAGCCTCCTCTGACTCCCTTCCTAAAGAATGCCTTTGGGGGCAGTGAAGTAGCTCAGTGGATTGAGAGCCAAACCCAGAGATCAGAGGTCCTGGATTCAAATCTGGCCTCAGGCATTTCACAGCTGTGTGGCCCTGGGCAAATCATTTAACTCCCATTGTCCAGTCCTTACTGTTCTTCTGCCTTAGAACCAATACCCGAGGGTTAAAAAAAAAAAAAAGAAGAATGCCTTCTTGAATTCTTAATTCTCTTGCCTCCCCTCTGTTGATTGTCTGCTATTTATCCAGTATCAGGCTTGGAGTCACAGAAGCAAGTCTCTGTCACAGATTATCTGCATGACCAGAGGCAAAATGTTCACTTAGTTTAGTGCCTCAGTTTCCTCATCTATAAAATGAGGGGTTTGTAGTCTTGGTTATCTTGAAGGTCATTTCTAGGCATTTCAATTCTCTGAATCACAGTTTCCTCATCCATAAAAAGAAATGCTAATATTTACACTACCCTCTTCATAGGATTGTTATGGGAAATTTTAATTAAAAATTTAAAATGTATTCAATATATTTCTATTAAATTAATATTTTAAAGACCTGATTTCATTAAAGTGGGTGCTCCTAGTCCTGACATAAAGCCCAACTCCTACATTCCTCAGGAGTTACTGAGTTACTATGGTCAAAATAATTCATCCTTTGGTTGACAACACTTTGGTGATGAATCCCTTCGATATTAACCAGGTTGATCCTTGAAAGATGCACTGGGTTTTTTTTTTTTTTAACCCTTACCTTCCATCTTAGATCTAATACTGTGTATTGGTTCCATGATAGAAGAGCAATCAGGGCTAGGCAATGGAAATTAAGTGACTTATCTAGATTCACACAGCTAGGAAGTATCTGCAGGCAGACTTGAACCCAGGACCTCCCCTCTCTACTCCTGAAAAGATGCACTGTTGAAGCCTTCTCATGTTGGTAGAACCTTCCAGAATTGGTACTTCGCTGACAAGGCATTCAGGTGCTCAGAGTGATTTCCATACCATGAGGAAGGATTGGAGGAAGAAGCTGATAGAAGAAAAAAAACCAACTATATGGATACAAATTTAATTTTCCAAATTATTACTTTACAGCATAAAAGACAACATCGAAGAGATGAGTACTGGAAAAGGAAGTAGACCAAATATGTAGATGGCACAGTGGCTAGGGTGCTGGGCCTGGAGTCAGGAAGATCTGAGTTTAAATCTAGCCTCAGACATTTACTGGTTGTGTGACCCTAGGCCAGTCACTTAACTCTGTTTACCTGGGTTTGCCCATCTGAAAAATGGACTGGAGAAGGAAATGGCAAACTATTCCAGTATCTTTGCCAAGACAACCCCAAATGTGGTCAACGAAGAGTTGGAAATGACTAACCAACAAACAACTGTTGTGAGGATAAAATGAGATAACAGTCATAAAATGCTTTGCAAACCTCAAAGTGCTAGTTCTTGCTAGCAACATATAAATGCTGGCTTTTGTTATTATTATTATTATTAATATTATATGATTTTTTTATTCCTTCCAGTTTTAACGCTTTAAAAAAAAAAACTCTTACCTTCCAGCTTAGAATCAGTACTGAGTATTGGTTCCAAGACAAAAGGGTTGTTAAAGGCTAGGCAATAAAGGCTAGGGTTAAGTGACTTGCCCAGGGTCACACAGCTAGGCAGTGTCTGAGGTCACATTTGAGCCCAAGACCTCCCATCCCTAGATCTGGTTCTCAAGCCACTGAGCCACCTAGCTGTCCCCTAGTTTTGTCACTTTTGAATATAGTGCCCAGTTTTCTACAAACAACAGAATTCCTTTTCTTTCCTGCATTTCTCTTTTCCATGAAGCTCCAGACCTCCTATGTCAAGCCCTGTTTGATCTTTACCATGAAATATTCCTCTTACTGAGGACTCAAACATCCTCGAGCTGGATCATCTGCCCTTAAAACAGGAAAGTAGGGGGGCAGCTGGGTAGCTCAGTGGATTGAGAGCCAGTCCTAGAGACGGGAGGTTCTAGGTTCAAATCTGACCTCAGACACTTCCCAGCTGTGTGACCCTGGGCAAGTCACTTGACCCCCATTGCCTACCCTTACCACTCTTCTGCCTTGGAGCCAATACACAGTATTGACTCCAAGACAGAAGGTAAGGGTTAAAAAATAAATAAATAAATAAATAAATAAATAAATAGATAAATAAATAGATAAATAAATAAATAAATAAATAAGTAAATAAGTAAATAAATAAATGAATGAATGAATGAATGAATAAATAAATAAATAGATAGATAGATAGATAAATAAATAAATAAATGAATGAATGAATAAATGAATAAATAAATAAATAAAAACAGGAAAGTAAGAACAATATTTGGGTCAAGAGCATGTTCTGAGCCCCACATTCCACCCCAGAAGGAAATGAGGAAAGGTTCTTAGAACTAGATCATGCATAGGACTGAAAGTGCAGCCGCCTCGCTTTACAAGTGAAAAGACACACGTATAAAGTTACACATATCACAACGTCAAAAGTTAATAGCTGAAAAGAACTCCTGGTTTCATCTAGTTCAATTCCCACATCAGGAAATATGAAAATTGAGAGAGAGAGACTAAGTGATTTCCTCCAAAACCACACAGATCATAGCAAAGGAGATGGAGAGTTAAAAAGAAAATAAGAGTTTATCTAGTTCAACTTCCTCATTTTATGGAAACTAAAGCCCAGAGAAGTTGAGACTTCCCCAAGGACACACAGATCATAGAATCATAGATTCAGGGCTAAAAGGAGACTAAATAGCCATTAGTCCAATTCTCTCATTTTTCATATATTAAAATCAAGACCCATAGAATTAAACCCATAGTTTAAATTCAATTCTTTCCAGGGCAGCTAAGTGGGCCAGTAGATTGAGAACAGGCTCAGATATGGGAGGTCCTGGGTTCAAATCTGACCTCAGACACTTCCTAGCTATGTGGCCCTGGGCAAGTCACTTAACCCCCATTGCCTAGCCTTTACCATTCTTCTGCCTTAGAAGAATTGATTCTAAAATGGATGGTAAGGATTTTTAGAAATTTCATTTCAATAAATCTTTATTAAGTCCACACTATGTGCTAGGCATTGGGCTAATAAGCACTAGTGATGCAAAAAAGAAGCAAGACAGCTCCTGCCCTCAAGGGGTTTACAATCTATCAGGGGGAACAACATACAAGTAAATATATACAAAGCAAGCTATATACAGAATGAACAGGAAATAATTTACAGAAGGAAGGCACCAGAATTAAGAAAAAGGTAGATTTTGTTGAGGGCTTAAAGGAAACTAGGAAAGTCAATAAGTGAGTAGAGGAGGGAGAACATTCCATCATGGGGCAAAAGAGAATGCCCAGAACCAAAAGATAAGAGTGTTCATGGAACAGACTGGAGGCCATTGTGTCATTGGAGTGGAGAGTTCATGTAGGGAAGTGAGGTAAAAGGAGAACAGAAAGGTTGGAGGGGATTAGGTTACGAAGGACTTTGAATGTCAAACAGAGCATTTTATATTTTCTCCTGGAAGCAATAGGGAGCCAGTGGAGTTTATTGAGTAAGGGGGTGACTTGCTCAAGGTCAAAATAAGTAGTAAATGGAAAAGTTGGGATATGAGCCCAAATCCTCTAACTCTAAGCAAGCTGTGCAAGAAAACCTCAAATGGAGTCACCAAGAGTTGGGACAGGACCAAAGCAATTAAACAACAAGGACATACTCATACTTCACAGAACAGTAAATTATTTCAACAGCTCTCTAAATGGGTGCTGTTTCTTCCATTCCCACTCCTGGGTTCCCTCTAATCCTTGCCTTCCAAAAGGTGTGGTAAAGACAAACCACCAAAGCTTCTGAGGATTCAGAGAATAGAAGGAGAAACCAGTCTCTTTGACTCAAAGAAGGAAGGTCTGAACTCCCAGACAGAGTCCAAACCAAACACAGAATCTGAAGATAAAAGAACCCATCTCTGTGGAAAGTGGAAATACCTGAGGCTTCCCCACATCCTGCCCCCCCCCAAGACTTGTTGGCTTTGAGGCAGACAGGATTCACTCTGATTTGGGTCCTGGCCCTACTCTGTATTGTCCTACTTAAATCAGAGTCTGGGTGTTAGAGTATTTGACTGAGAGATGTGATTACTTAACTGGTACAATTAATACCATTGCTTCCTCTACTCTCAGCAAAGCCCTATGGTTGTGGAGATTTGCTGCTGTTCTGGTTATCCTATATTTCATTCCCATTTTAGCAAGCAAGTTCCTAGAAGGAGGGACCAAGTCATTTTTCATCTTGGTATTCCTAAGGGTAGCTAGGTAGCAAAGTGGATAGAGCATTGGGTTTGGAATGAAAAAGGTTCATCTTCATGAGTTTAAATCCAGTCTCAGACATTCACTAGCTAACTAGCTATAACAACAATACTAATTGCTTTCAAATCTCCAATGAGGGACAGCTACATAGCTCAGTGGATAGAGAACCAGGCCTAGAGGAGGAGGTTCTGGATTCAAATTTGGCCTCATAGACTTCCTAACTTTGTGACCTTGGGCAAATCACTTAACCCCAATTGCCAAGCTATTATACTCTTTTGCCTCAGAAACAAAATGTAGTATTGATTCTAAGTCAGAAGTGTTTTTAAAAAAAAGAACCTCCAATGAAAAACCTATGACTTTCTAAGACAGTCCACTTTCACTAGCTCTAATTTATATATTATATATATATATGTATATATATATATATATATATCTTTCCCTTCTTTCTTAGAATCAATACTAAGTATAGATTTCAAGGTAGAAGAGAAAGAGGTAAGGATGAGGCAACTGGCATCAAGTGACTTTCCCAGGGTCACACAACTAGGAAATGTATTTGACCAGATTGAACCCAAGTCTTTGCAATTACAAACCTTGAACTCTATCCCCTGGGCCACCTAGCTGCCCCTTTACCTCTGATTTTAAAGAAATTTCCCTTGATGTGAAGTATAAATTTGCCTCTTTGCAGCCTCACCTAATCCATCTAGTTCTGTTCTCTGGGGCTCTTCTTAATGACAGTTTATGGAGTACCTAAGACAGTGATGGCAAAGCTATGGCATGGGTGCCAAAGATGGCATAAAGAATGCTCTCTGTCGGCATGTGGCCACCCTCCCTGCACCCCATCCCCCTGAATTCATTACTAGAAAGGCAGAGGGTCTCGGGTGGAGCTGATCCCCTTCCCCTCTCCCTCATGCCTAATGACATTTTTTCACATTCCCACCCCTTTTCTCAGCAGCTCAATAGGAGCAAACAGGAAGTTATATGGATTGCTCAGATAGCAGAGCTGGAGGGGAGCAGAGCACTCTGGCCACTCCCCTCCCCTCTACACTTTCTGAGAATATTCCTCACTTCACCTACCTCTCCACCCAGTAGCCCAAAGGGAGTGCTTCCTCCCTTCCCTGTGTGGGGTAAGGAGGGGGGCACACTCAGCACATGGTCTCAGGGGCAAGGGCGGAGCACAGCACTGGGTCTCTAAAATATTTACCATCACTGACTTAAGATGTTAATTTGGCCCTTCTGCAGCTTCTCTTTTCCAAGTTAAATAGCTCAGATTGCCTCAGGTGATTCTTATGTGGCACAAACTGGAGACCCTTCACCATTCAGATTGTTCTCTTCTGTGCACTCCCCAACTTGCCAATGTTCACCCTAAAATGTGGTACCCAGAACTAAGCACAATATTGCAGATGTGATCTGGCTAGAGACAAGTGAGAACCAACTTATTCCTGAAGGTTACACATTTCAGTGCAATCTAAGATTAAATTGGCCTTTTTTGTCTGCCATCTCTGACTTATCCTCAGCTTATACTACTCTAAACCTACCAGATCTGTTTTCAGACAAAGTGCATTCTAACTCTAACCTCTCCTGTTCTGTTCTTGTGGGGTACAGATCAATTATTTGAACCCAATCAGAATATTCCAAATTTGTCTGTTCAAATTTCATCTTGCTAGACTCAATAATTCAACACTATTTCCCAGCCTCCCCAAATCTTTTCAGACCATGACTTTCATTCAGTGTGTTAGCCATCTCTCCTAGATTCAGGTCATCTACAAATTCAATAAAGATGTCCTTTATACTTTTGTCCAAGTCATTGGTAAAAATGTTAAACAGCACAGGGTCAAGCACAGATCTTTGGGACACTGTACCAGAGTCTTACTTCCAAGATGATATTGAACCATTAATGACTCTTCTTTGATTCCCACTATTTAACCAATTCTAAATCCAAAAAAAAAATTCTACAGTCTAACCTACCTCTCTCCATCTTTTCCACAAGAATACCTTGAGACATATCATCAGATGTTTTATTAAAATTTAGCTAATAAATCTCTAGCATTCTCTTATTATCCAATTTAGTAACCTTCTAAAAAGGAAGGAAGGAAGGAAGGAAGGAAGGAAGGAAGGAAGGAAGGAAGGAAGGAAGGAAGGAAGGAAGGAAGGAAGGAAGGAAGGAAGGAAGGAAGGAAGAGAAAGGGAATGAGGGAAAGGGGGGAAGGAGAAAAGGAAGTTTGTCATGATCTATTTTTGATAAAGCCATGTCATCTTGGTGTCATCCCCTCTTCCTATTAAAATATTCAGTGTCTTTTAATTATGTTCTGGAATTTCTCCAGTAGTCTAAGTCAACATCACTGGCCTATAACAATTCCCAGGCTCTATTCTCTTTTCCTTTTTTGCATATTGAGACATTTGCCTTTTCCCAATCCTGTTATATTGTGCCACTTTTGCTCAGTCTTTCAAATATCCCTGCAGTCCGAGTCACCAAGTATCCAGTGCCTACAAATGTTCATTTGGGCCAACTAAATTAAATTCATCCAAGGCCATTATCTACTCTCTAATTACTCCTTTCTTACCTTGAGGAGCTAATCCCTATTAGCCATTTTGGTTCAGTCCTTTCCAGTTCATTCTTCCTGACATGGAAAACACACACACACACACACACACACACACACACACACACACACAGAAAAGGAAAAAGAAAAATTGAACAGTTCTACCACCCATCCTCAGTGGCCATTCACCCAAAGCGAAAGTCTTACACCTACTTTCCCCCTGTATATAGAGAAAAAAAAACCCCACTCTTTATTGTTTTTAACTTTTCTTGCCAGCCTCAGCTAGTTCAGGGTTTCACACTCCAAAGGCAAAGGTTTCTAATTCATCCTATTATCTGTCCTTGTTTTCATTTCCTGTATACAGGGTATCTTTTTTATAATCTAAGTTAGTTGTTGAATTCTCTATGCATGTAAAGACCAACATGGGCCAGTCTCTTCAGACAACCCTTATTTTTTTCATCTTCATCCAAATGGTCATTTAACTTCTCTGAGCTTTGGTTTCTTTGGCTATAAAACAGGGATGATAATGCCTGTGCTCTATGTCTCACAGCGCTGCTGGGAGGAAATTGCTTTCCAAAACTCAAAGTGCTATATAAATTAGAGATATTGTTATTAGTCCAGCCTCCTTATTTTACAGATAAGGAAAATGAGCCCCAGAGGGGGAAAAATACTTACCTGTAGTCTTATAGGTACAAAATAGCATACAGATTCTGACCTAGATTCTCCGATTCCAGATTCTACATGTTTTCCATCATATCAAGATTTGAATCAAAATGCATGACTATATTATTAAAATATAAACAATGTATAACATGTGTTAGACTTGATTATAAGCTCATAGAGTCCTAGGAAGTACGGCATTTTTCATCTTAGAATCCCTACCTAGCACTAGGTCTTAATGCACATTTGTTGAATTGAATTTCATTCTTCCACTCACTGGACTCCCACCCCTAATCATCCTTACCCATTGGACTTTCCTCTGTCTATTCTGGGGGACAGTTAAGTGGTGCAATGGATAGAGTGTCAGGCCTGGAGTCAGGAATACTCCTCTTCCTGAGTTCAAATCTGGTCTCAGACACTTACTATCTGGGTGACCCTGGAAAACTCACTTAAATCTGTTTGACTCAGTTTCCTAATTTGTAAACGGAGCTAGAGAAGGAAATAGCTAACCTCTCCGGTATGTTTGCCAAGAAAACTCCAAATGGGGGTCAGGAAGAGTGAGACACAGCTGAAACAACTGAATAACAACAGCATCTACTTTGGGCTTGGTGGGAGGGCATCGCTACAGAGGATGAGGCTGTGTTCTGAAAAGTGAAAGAGGGCACAGGAAAGGGGAACAAATTGGTCAAACCACCTCTCTTACATCTCAGGACTAAGCTAATTTTGAAGTAGGGGCCCTGCCCATGGTAGGGAAGGAACCTGTAACCCACCTCAGCAGTTCTTCCTCATCATAGCTAGTCTTAGGAGAGGGAAGAATGGAGTGGGCGGAGAGGATAGGAAAGAGGAAAGCTAGAAAGTCTGAATGATTTAAAAAATCTTTTTCAAACCTGTTTCAAATCCAGAAACAAAGGCAGTTGGTACACGATGTTCCTTACATTGAGCCAAAATCTGCCTCCCTCTAACCACCACCCATTTGTCTTAGCCCTAGAGCAAGAGAGAATTAGATGTAGTTTTGTTCTATGTGAGACTTTCCACATATGTGAATACAGAAATCACGTTCCCCTAAAGTCTTCTCTTCCTGGATGAGTCACTTCATGTACACACACACACACACACACACACACACACACACACACACACACACACACACTCTGCCATGCTAATAAATAGCAAAGATGTGATTCGAACCCAGCTCTTCTGACTCCACTCTAAACATGTCAATTTCCCTGGACTATCCTTTATATGACATCGTTTTATATACACCATCCTTTAAATATGAACTGCCCTTCATGTGCTCCTCACCATCCCAGTAAGCCTTTCTCTTTCCAGTTGATCAGTTTCTCTCTTAGATTGTCTTAGAATGTTAGCGCTGGAAGGGTCCTCAGAGATCATTGTTCAATCCCTATATTTTACACAAGAGCAAGATGAGACCCATAAAAGGGAAGTGACTCACCCAAAGTTACACAGCTGGCATGTGGCAGAGCCAGGGCTCAAACCCCAAATTCCAGCCCCTTAAGTCTACCTACTGACTCTCACAATCTCTGGCAGTTGGACTCCCAAAACTTCAACAATTCTTAGTCTGAGGAATGCAAAAATAGTATCACTTTTGTACATGATTCTCTTTGGAAATGAAGATAATAAAAGATCTGAGTAAAATATAAATATGTACAGTTCTGTTGTAATCTAAGTGACTCATCTGGTTAACTGCAAGAGTGCTGGAGTTGGAACCAGCTCTACTTGCAAAGCTGATTGTTAAATTTTCAATGTGAGCATTTACATCCCAACAACTAGCTACAAATCAACACTTCAATTATTGTTTTTCTGATGGTCTAGACTTGAGAAAGTATTCATAATGCAGATTAAACTTTAAAGTGAGCACATATGTTTCCAGGATTCCTCCCCTCCCCTCCCCCAAAATCTGATTGTTAAACATTGACCAGCATATCCCTTTATTGCTCCATAAATATTGCTTAGTTCAGAAATGCAGAAAGTTCAGACAATGAAATCATCACCAGACTAGAGACCTGGTGACTACAAGATAATCATTAACAGTAATAATAACAACTGATGCTTATATAATCTAAAGTTTAAGCACAAAGTATCATATCTATTATCTTATCTGAGTCTCACAGCACCAGGCAAATAGCCTGGCAGGCGGCTGGGTGGTCCAGTGGATAGAGCACCGAATCTGAAATCAGGAAGATCTGAGTTAAAATCCAGCCTCAGACAGATGCTTACTAGATGTGTGACTCTGAGCAAATCATTTAACATGTCTGCCTCAGTTTCTTCAACTATAAAATGAGGTTAATAAAAGCACCTATTTAGTAGAGGTGTCACGAGAATCAAATGAGGTAATATTTGTAAAGTGCTTAGCACAATGTCTGGCCCATTGTTGGTGCTTAATAAATGCTTATTTCTCCCCTTAACAGGGATAATGGGAATGAATGGAAGAATGGAAGATACGTGACTAGAGTCTAGATGGCAGAAGAAGAGAGTGGGAAAGAGAAGTCCTGAATTGATGAGTCACGTGTGTTTCAAAGATCCTGAGCTGCTTTGGTTGCCCTCCTGGTCTTTAGGGAGCTTTGACTTAGCCAGTCAAACACCATCTATCCTCCAGAGGTCCCCCAGGGAGACTTTTGTCTGAGCTTGGCAAAGGACCAGTGATGGGAACTGGCCACACATTTTAGAATATAGACATAAAGGTATGATATCAGGTTCCGACTTCTGGTCTGTATACCCATCCCAGTGCACCAGGAGATGAACCCTGAGTTTATTAAAAATGCAAATTCATAAGTGCATAAGAAGAGATCTTGGAAACCACATAGTCCACTTTCCTCATTTTACAGAAAAGGAAACTGAGGCCTAGGGGGAAGTGGAGATTAAATTAAATTATTAATATAATATAATTAAAGTAACTCAACCGAGGTCACCCAGGTAGTAAATAGCAAAATGATGACTCGGACTCAGGTCCGTTGATTCTAAATCTGTGCCCCTATATGATCATTTGACATCTATCACCTAGGTATCTGGCTCCCTTCTGTTTATTACCATTGGGTGCAAGGCATGTCCAGCAGACGTTCTCTTAGAGGGGGCTATGTCTGCCAGAAGCCTGTGGAGGAGCTCAGCACAGGACTGTGGATAACATGGCTCCTTCCTATTTATTCTTACACCTACTTTCTTCATCCCCCCACCACCTCTATAAGCCAGTGATCCCAGCCTCCTTACTGGACTTCACACAAGACACTCCACCTCCAGAGTCCGGGCATTTTCCCTGACTACCTCCCCTCCCATGCCCAGGATTCTCTCCCTCATCATCTTTGCCATTTGGTTTCCTTCAAGTTCCCAGGAAAATCCCACCTTCTACCAAGAAGCTTCTCCCAATCTCCTTCAATGTTAGTATCTTCCCTTTATAATTAACGTCAATTAATCCTTATATATTTTGTTTGCACATCGTTGGCTTGTGTGTTGCCTCTCCCATTAGACCCTGAGCTCCTTGAGAGCAAGGATTGTCTTTTGCTCCTCTTTTTATTCCTGGCACTTAGTTCAGGGCTTGGATACATAATAAAAGGGTTCTTAATATATTGCTTTTCATCCTCCATTTTTCAAAGAGAATCAATGACATCACGAGGTTGAGGTCTCCACTGGGTGAGTTAGATTTAAGTAAGGCAAAATTGCATTAAGTCATGAGCCTCACTCTCTCCTCCAAGGTCCAGCATGTGAAGACTTCCCCCAGTGGGATGGGCAGATGAGAACAATTCATTCCAACAGCCATGAAAGCAGCGGAAGCAGGCTCTGTGGAGTGCCTAGAACTTGGTCAGGCATCAAAGACACCAAGATCAAGCCCTGCATTCCAGGCCATCACCAGGTACTTAATAAATACTCTTTGCTTTGACTTGACAAAGTGACCTCAACACATTGATTAAATAGGCACGTTCTCTGAGCCAGACTCCATATTTTAAGCTTCACAACTTTAAAACTGCAATGGAAATTTCACAAGGGATGAGACACAGGCTATGAGAGATAAGCTGGTATCCAGGGCATGGGAGCCAGGAAGAAAGGAGAAAGAAATGGGAGCTGAGTCTAGATCATACTGGGAGCTAGTACTCCCTGACATAAGTGGCTTCCTCCATCTGCTTTCCAAGAGGAAACAACAAGGTACTTGAAATATTCTGCAGTTCTGAAGCACCTCCAAGATGCTGAAGTTTTGGGGTTCCTCTTCTGAAATGCAGTTTTTAGCATTCACCCAGTTGGCGAGTTTTTCCCCATCCTTTCTATCCCCAAGCCTGCAGTGCCATCCTGGGAAGTCAGCATGGGAAATAGATATTAGAGGGAGAAAGGAAGAGAGTGCTTGGGGGATGCTGACCTCTGTAACAAATCTATGCATGAATGAAACTGCTTTATCTCTCATCCTATTAAGCATATAGTAGGATTAGATAGGGAGGAGACTTAAAGTGTCAAGTCCCTGGAGGTATAGAAACAGTAACCTTGGGAAATAGTTGAGGAAACTGAGAAAGATGAGTTAAATGACTTGTTCAGTGTTACACAGCTATTAAGTGCCTGAGGCGAGATTTGAATTCAGGTCTTCCTGCCTTCAGATTCTGTGCTCTATCCATTTCAGCACTTCCTGTGTTGTTACATGTTTTATTTTAGCATGCCCAGGGAGATTTTATAGAAATAGAGCCTTGTGAGTTATGGGCTGAGATAGAGGGTTGCCCCTTCAGTATCAAGAACCTGAGAGCAGTCCATAGGGCCCCAGCTATTCACCAGGGAAAGGACTTGAGGTTCAAAGATGGATGGATTGAGAACAGCAAAGGAAAGATGTCTCTTGTTGACAGTCTCCAGCGCATGTGTGGCCACAGCCTTACCAGTGAGGCAGGCTAATAGAAGGGAAATGATTAGTCCAGAAAGAATGTCATACTCATTGGTTGCATGGATGAACTAAGTATCCTGAAGGAATGGTGATAGCTTATCAATAGTCCTGGGTTAGGTGAGGAGTTCAACCCTCCAAAGAACAAGGAACTCACCTGCTAGTCTAAGGCCTTAGAGTTGAGAAACCAGCTTCAAAAGGGGGATCCAGAATCCATACAGATGTTGGGAGCATCTCTTCCAACCAAAGAGGAGGAAATGGGTCAGGGGAGATGAAAGAGACTGTTGCAGGAGGATAGACTCTTAAGATCCTTAGGAAGAAGGATGAAGGAGGCACGTCAGATTGGGCAACCAACCAGAAATCCTAAGGGAAGAATTCTTAGGAAGGCTAGAGAGAAAGGGGGCTTCCTTTTCCAAGGAATGAAAGGTAGGCAGGGCTCCCACTCAGACTAGAATTGACAGAATAGAGAAAAGCTCTTTTAGAAGATCATAGGAAAGGAAGAGTGGCTGTCAAACAGAACCAACGTTGTTAGAGAAGTGCCCATTAGAGTGGGAGCTCTTAACTGTGTGTGTGTGTGTGTGTGTGTCATTGAGCCCTCTGGATATCTGGTGAAGCCTATGAACCCCTTCTCAGAATAACATTTTTAAATGCCTGAAATAAAATACATAGGACTACAAAAATAAACCAATTATATTTCAATGCCATTTTCAAAATAAATTTTAACACAAATCCATAGACATCTAGTTAAGAACCTCTGTTCTAAAAGCACTAAAGGGGCAGCTACACACTGGGTAAAGCACCAGGTCTGGAACTGGGAAGTCCTGAGTTCAAATATGGTCTCAGACACTTCTGTGACCCTGGGCAAGTCACTTAACACTAACTTCCTAACTTTTACTACTCTTCTGTCTTAGATGTTATCCTAAGACAGAAAGTAAGGATTAAAAATAATAATAATAAAATCACTGAAAATTTGAGAATGTAGCCAAACGAAATGATTAGATGGAAAGATGGATTGAAATAGCATCTAGTTTGCAATAGACTGAAACAAGGTTGCTAATTGGGTAATATTTGACTGGTTTGGTTGGTGTGTGATTGGGTAAAATTGTTGGGTTTTGCTAATATGCTGTATTATGACTTTTTTTTAAATTTGGTGTTAATAATGGTAGAAGCAGCTAGGTGGCACAAGAGAAAGCATGTCAGATCTAAAGTCAGGAGGATTCATCTTCCTGAGTTCAAGTCTGGCCTCAGACACTTACAAGCTGCGGGACCCTAGATAAGTCACTTAACTCTGCCTGTTTCCTCATCTTTCAAATGAGCTGGAGTAGGAAATGGTAAACCACTCTAGTATCTTTGTCAAGAAAGCCCCAAATGGGGTCAAGAAAAATCAAACACAACTGAAACAGAGGAACAAAAACAACAACAATAAATTTAAAATGGAGTGAATTCACATCTAGCAATGCCACATGCTGAAGCAGACAACATCTGGGAATCAGGAGTCCTGGATTCTAGTCTCAACTCTCCCTCTTACCAGCTCTTCCATCTTGATCAAGTCAATAAGTTTCTCTGTGCCCATTATCTATAAAAGAGAGGATAATAGTTGCCTTGTGAAGCTGCAGAGAGGAAATTGTTTTGTCACCCCTAAAGCACTATAGAAGTGTGAGCCCTAATAATTATTATGCACTAACTCTGGGGACAAGATCATATAATAGGACAAGTACTAGATTTGGAGTCAGGAGTCTTGACTTATGAACGTGAGCCCATAAGCATGTCAATTAGATTCCACCCTGGAGGAACTTGACCCCCGCAAGTAAGGGTCAGGCTCTTTCTCCTGTGCTAATTTGGCTTCTAAGTCCCTAAACCAGCACCTGGGAAACATGACTTCACGTTTAGATTTGACTCATGCCTAGAGTCTCCCCAAAAGGAGATAGAAGAAAAATACTCAAAGAACAATACCTTGGACCTGCCTCATGGGAATTGTAAGTTGCTGGGCAATCGCTTCAACTTCTCTGAGGGTCATGTTCCTTTTCTATTAAGAGGGAATGAGACTAGATGATCTCCAAAGATCCTGCCCATCTACATTTTAGGATCTTAAGAAGGAGTTCAGTGAGAAGGAAGAATCTTGTTTCCATGATCATTCATGGAAGGCCAGGATTGATTGAAAAGGTATGCAAGAAGGGGCAGCTAGGGGGCAGCCTGGAAAGTGAAGGTCCTGGACTTAAATCTAGCCTCAGACACTTCCCAGCTGTGTGACCCTGGGCAAGTCCCTTAACTTCAATTGCCTAACCCTTACCAGTCTTCATAGATAACTAGTATCAATTCCAAGATAGAAGATAAGGTTTTAAAAAGAAAAAGATCATCAGAAATTTGAAACATTCCCTTTTTATTATTGTAACACAACTATGCTTCCCTTCTACTGTCCAGGGAAGGGCATAACTAGTACAAGTCGAAGGTGCCCTGAATTGTGTAAATCTTAGATGTAAGTGTTGTCTCCCACACTAGAACACAAGCTCCTTGAGAGTCGGAAACATGTTTTTGCCTTTCCGTGTATCTACAGTACTCAGCAGAGTGTATTTAATAAATGCTTACCACGCTTTTTGATTGAATGAATGATGGGGCTGTTGTAGACACTATGGGTGTGGAGAGAATGTGTGGTGCTAAGACTCCTATAATGCCAGGGCAAGGCTACATGCCAACAATAGCAGTGCCAAAGGTTTGTCCAGATAAAACCTAACCAAGCCCAAACTGCTTCAACTATAGGTTCATTTCCTTGTTGTCTCTCTTCAGGTTCAAATAGGCAATCTAGGCTAAACTACTCATTTTTCAAATGGTTGAAATTTTCCCTCTGATCAAGTCATTCTCTCTCCTAACCCCACAGCATACACCCCTCTCCTGCTGGCCCCCACCAGTCTAACTGGGAAAACTGTCTTCTTGTAGATGAGCTTCACCTCTCTCATTCTCAGATTCTGCACGCACACACACACACACACACACACACACACACACACACAGAGACAGAGACAGAGACAGAGACAGAGAGACAGAGACAGAGAGTCTGGAACTAAATGGCCACAAGCCTTATAACATTTTCAAAAAAAAAAAAGCACAGAAGCATAAATACGTATTCTAAAAAAGAAAGAAAAAGACAAGGCTTTAATTTCAGGTCATGATAGCTGAGCAGGTGTTGGGATTATGGGGTTATGGCTTTTCAACCCTTTCCATTCCATACCTCTCTATCCACCTCACTGATGATCAGAGAGGGAAATGAAAGATGATTGGACAAGTAAAAGGAAGAGGTAGTTTCCCAGGCATGAGGAAGAAAAGAAAGTAAAAGGACTATGGAAGGAACTCATGGATAGCCTCTCTGTTTTAGCCTCATCTGCTATCTTCTCCTTTGGCCAATCCCATCTTCCAGCATCTGGCTCAAGTCTTTCCAACATTTTCCCCTCAGCTTGATAAAAGCAGAGATTTTGATCAGTTCCACTGTCCTCGATTCATAAATATCAAGTCCTGGTAAGCAGAGTCCTCACCAAAACAGAACTGCATGTATGAGGAGTCCCAGAATCATCCTCTTTCTTCATGGCTTCTCCCCAAAAGGAAGTCCTCCCCACCACCACCTGCCCCACTACCACCTCCCAGAGGTTCTGGTGACAAGGTGACTAGAAGGCTAGACCTGGAGTCAGAAAGATCTAAAGTCAAGTCGAGCTTTAAACACTGATAAACTGTTCCTGAGCAAGTGTACTCAAGTCACTTAACCCTAATTGCCTAACCTTTTCTACTCTTCTGCTTTAGAAGGGATATCCAATGATCATTCTAAGACAGAAAGTAAAGGTATAAAAAGATAAGGAGAAGACTTGCAGAAACTTGGAAAAAATAGGGATAATAACAGCACAGTACCTTGTACATAGTAGATGTTATATAAATGCTTATTCCCTCCTTCTCTTCCTCCTCACCTCCCAAGATCACAGTCCCTAGAAGCTAGAAAGACCTCAGCTTCTCCAGAGTATCAGCAGATACAGTGTCAAGTAGTCACAATGTCCTTCTGTAAACCCTAGCCCCAAGGCATCACAGAACAAAAGTGGATGTTTGGGGTGCATGGAAATATGGCGTTGCTTTTAGAGAACTTGACAATGGAAAGAAAAAAATCATACAGTTTACAACTGGGAACCTCAGAGGTCACCTGATACTAAGTCATCATTTTACAAATGGGAAAGCTGAGGCTAAGAGTGGGGAGGTGATTTGCTCAATGTTACATAAGTAGTGAATAATAGAACCAGGAGTTGAACCCAGATTTCTTGACTTTGAAGTCAGTGCTCTCTTTGCTATATCACAAAAGTACTAATGGACTGAAGTGTTGGGTAATGATGGTCTAGAATCTGGTTAGCTTACTTGATTTGGCAATTGGTCTAGGAATGGTGATTGCATTTTTCCTCCAAAGTGGGCTACACTGAGAATCCTAGAATGGAAGATGAACTGGGGTCCCCAGTCTGACGGGATGTGATTTAAGTGATCCTGTAATCAGAAGATGATTTAGTCTTTTCTATTTATAGAGGAGGAAATTAAGATCCAAAGAGGGTAATTGATTTTTTTCATGATCATAGACCTGGCATTGGTAGTAAGAGTTTAACCCACATCTTCTCTAAATCCAAATATAGGATTGAGATTATAATCCGAGGACACGAAGAAGTGGAGTCCTCCATCACCAATGAATCTACTGACATCTTGCAGATTTCCCAGATTGATGGCTACATGGATACACCTCCCAGATGCTGATATAGTGACCTACTTCATTGTGGATCTGTGGCCACCAAAAACTCCATACAGCTGGGTGAAGAGTAAAGAATCTGCCACAGACTATGGCTAGAGCACTATGATAGTTTGGGTTTGGTTGTCCCCAGTGGGAATGCAAAGTTTGGGGTGGAAGTGTAGCAACCCATCTGAGACTGTACAATAACTACAGTAGATAGAGTGTGCAGGTCCTGAGGTGAAGGGCTCTGCACTTGACATTCCCAAATGAGAGTCAACAGTCCTTTTCTAGAGATCATGTCTCCTGTGGCATCATGGGATTGTAGAGGCAGGCTTCAAACTAGATCATAAATTTGCTCATGTAGAAGAGGGCATTGACTCCACATCTCTGATTACTGGGGATGGACAAAATATAAATATGGAAAGAAAGACAAATAATTTAAGTATATTTGGTAGCCATTTAACCATTGCCTACTAAAAATAAGGCCCCGGGATAGGTACTAGAGCTATAAAGAAAAAAATTCTGACATCAAAGTTTATATTTTATGGGGGACAAGGAGTGGGTGAGGGAGGAAACAGATGAGTATAATACAGGATAGATTGAGGAGGGAGAAGGGAACTAACAACTGAGGGATCAGAGAAGATTTTTTAAAAGGAGGTGGCACTGGAGATAAATACTGAAGAAAGAATAAGATTCTGGGAAGTGAAGAAAAGTGTGTTCCAGGCAAGAGGGACACCCTTTGCTGTCTAGAGTGTCAGATTTAGAGAAAAGCTAGAAAAAGGAGGGAAAAAAAGGTGGAGGAGGGAAGAGGTTTTTTATATATATAGTTTTATATATTTATATAAATTTATATTTATATAGTGCTTGAAGATTTACAAAGCACTTTATGAATTTTATTCCTTTTTGTTATCACAACAACCCAGGGTGGTAGGAACAATTGTTTTCACATTTTACAAGATGAGGAAACTGAGGCACACAGAGGTTAAATAATTTGCCCAGGGCCACACAGTTTGTGGTCTGAGGTCATATTTGCACTCAGATCTTCCCAACTCCAAGTCTACTTTAATCTGCTCTGCTATCTAACTAATGGATTCAGAGTACAGGTCATAGCTTTTTTTTTCTCTTTTCTTTCTCTTGATTTTTAAAAAATAGAACGTGACTAATGCAGAAATTTGTTTTGTATGACTTCATGTTTGTAATGGTTTCATATTTCTCACCTCAATGGGTGGGGGATAGAAAGAGAATCTGGATCTAAAAATAAGATCTTTCTTTAAAAAAAAATGAATGACTAGCCCCTTGCCCGTTGTTGTAAATCGTGTAAACTGTAAAGTTCTTCAAAGAAGAAACTGTCTTTTGCCTCCCTTTGTAATCCCAGCACTTAGCACAATGCCTGACACATAGTAGGCACTTACTCAATGCCTGTTGACCAACTGGCTGACCATTGCTGCTGCTGTCTTTCTTGTTCCTGGTACATATCCATCTTGTTTTTCTCTTCATGTTTTTGAACATACCATTCCAGCCAAGAATGCCTGGTCTCTGTGTTTACCCAAGTCCTGCCTTCCTTCAAGACTCAGCTCAAGTTCTATCCCCTCCCTGAAGTTTTCCCTGACAAAACCCAGGGGGAGGAGACCATACCCTCTTATGGGCCTCTCATTTGGCCCCTGGCACAATTATCTTACACTGTCTGCATCAAAGATGAAATGGTCTCTGAGGTTCCTTCCAATTCCTAGATTTGTCAGGATTATAGTGTTAGAACTGAACTAGACTTTAGAAATCATCTAATGTCCTTTTAAAAAGCAGATGAATAAATAATAATAACTGAAACCTATGCAGTGCTATGAGGTTTACTAAGTTGCCTCATCTGATTCTCATAACAACTCTATGAAGCAGTTATTTTAGGCACTACGATCCACATTTCATAGTTAAGGAAATTAAGACAGAAAGTGACTTGCTCAGTGTCATATAGCCAAGTGTCAGAGAAAAGATTTGAACCCAGTTCTTTGTGACTCCAAGCCTAGAACTCTATTCCCCAATGCCACACTGCCTTCTCAAGGAATGCAAAAGATCTATGTGAATGCAGATTTCAAGAGATTTTGACAGAAATCAAAGAAGACCTGAATAAATGAAGAGATATCCCATGCTCCTGTTTAGATCTAGTAAATATAAAAAATATTTCAATATTTTTCTATCTAACTTATAGATTTAACATAAAATATCAATGAGCCTTCTCCATAAATTTAGGAATAACAGAATTAATATGGAAAGTAGACAAGCAATAATATCAATAAGAATTATGAAAAATAAAAATGTAGGACTTGCCCTACCAGATTTAAAAATGTATTTAAGGCAATAATTATAAGACCTATCTTATGGGCAGGGAGGGAGAGAGGAAGAAAAGAGAAGGAAAGAGAAGAAAAAAGAAACAGATCAATGGAACAGAATAGAAAATCCAGAAATAGAACCCAGTTATATAAGGGGATTATGTTTGATAAACCTAAGCCTAAAAATCACTCCAGGAATGGAATCATTGTTGTCCAATCGTGTCCAACTGTCCAACTTTTCATGACCTCATTTGGGGTTTTCTTGGCAAAGATACTGGAGTGGTTTGCATTTCCTTCAACAGCTCATTTGACAGGTAAGGAAACTAAGGGAAACAGAACTTAAGCAACTTGTCCAGGATCACACAAGTAGTAAGTGTTAGAGGTCAGATATGTACCAGACCAGAGTCTCACTCTACTGAGCCATAAAGCTGCCATGAATGTATTCTTTACTAAGAGACAAGTAAAGGAACTATAAATCAAACAGTAAAGTAATTGGAAAAGAATAGCAACATAAACAACAAGGGAAAAACTAAGGAGTTTAATCATGCTCAGCACCACCCCCTTTGACATATACAAATAAGATACATTCCTTATATGAGTGTATCTCCCATACACTCATGCTCTGGTAAGAAGAGAAATACATCCCTGAAAACTCATCCTCTGAGACAAGGCAGAATTTCAGCCTGAATTCTCATCTGCATAATACCATTGTTTAAGTCTTCATAATTCCATCTCCAATTGGTATGGTCCAGCAACTCCACTATTTGGGGATTCTACCTGCTCTCTGCTATTGTAAGAGCCAGGATACTGGCTGTCCTGCTCCATCATTGCACTGTAACCATCACCACTGTTATTTCACTGATATAATTCTTATCTGCTAAACCTTTGCCCTCTGCTTCTGGGAGGGGGGGGAAGGAAGGAAGGAAGGAAGGAAGGAAGGAAGGAAGGAAGGAAGGAAGGAAGGAAGGAAGGAAGGAAGGAAGGAAGGAAGGAAGGAAGGAAGGAAGGAAGGAAGCAAGGAAGGAAGGAAGGAAGGAAGCAAGGAAGGAAGCAAGGAAGGAAGGAAGGAAGGAAGGAAGGAAGGAAGGAAGCAAGGAAGCAAGGAAGGAAAGAAGGAAGGAAGGAAGGAAGGAAGGAAGGAAGGAAGGAAGGAAGGAAGGAAGGAAGGAAGGAAGGAAAGAAGGAAGCAAGCAAGGAAGCAAGCAAGAAAGGAAGCAAGGAAGGAAGGAAAGAAGGAAGGAAGGAAGGAAGGAAGGAAGGAAGGAAGGAAGGAAGGAAGGAAGGAAGGAAGGAAGGAAGGGAGGGAGGGAGGGAGGAAGAAGGGAGGGAGGGAGGGAGGGAGGGAGGAAGCAAGGAAGGGAGGGAGGGAGGAGGAAGGAACAAACAAATGAACGAGCGAACGAACGGAGGAAGTGAGGAATGAAGGAAGGGAAAAGGAAGGAAGGAAGCAAGGGAGCAAGGAAACAAGGAAGGAAGCAAGGAAGCAAGGAAGTAGGGAAGCAAGGAAGCAAGCAAGGAAGGAAGGAAGGAAGGAAGGAAGGAAGGAAGGAAGGAAGGAAGGAAGGAAGGAAGGAAAGAAGCAAGGAAGGAAGCAAGGAAGGAAGGAAGGAAGGAAGGAAGGAGGGAGGGAGGGAAGGAAGGAAAGAAGCAAGGAAGGAAGCAAGGAAGGAAGGAAGGAAGGAAGGAAGGAAGGAAGGAAGGAAGGAAGGAAGGAAGGAAGGAAGGAAGGAAGGAAGCAAGGAAGCAAGGAAGCAAGGAAGGAAGGAAGGAAACAAGGAAGGAAGCAATGAAGCAAGGAAGGAAGGAAGGAAGGAAGCAAGGATCAAGAAGCACAGCCTGAAATGGATTTTCACGGCTAGGCTAGCCTTGAAACCATGACGTTAAGCCCTGATGGACTGAAGTATTGTGTTGCTCTCTATTCTGTACCTAGGCACAGATCTGGTTCAGTACTACTGGAATCTACCTTCTGATTAGGAAGATCAGGCTCCTCTTTCTCAGATTTTTTTCAACTCATTAAGTTCCCCACCTCCATGCCCCAGGGAAAAATGAAGACTTAGGTTATAAATTTTGTCTAGGTTTCCCCAAAAGTGGATTGAGAGTAAAAGAGGCACTCAATATTTGATATGAAGCAGGTATGGGATGAATAAATTATTTCTACACCACAAAAAGAATACTAAACACAGAACATGTTCACAAGTTCAGATTAACAGGATTCCCTAACTTGTAACTACTGTTACAGTCTACTGAGAAGCTAATGTTTAACCTTATTAGAACATAATCAGCTTGTATAGTACTGCTAAGTAGGCATTTTATGTTTTACCTTGGGTCTATACTCTCCTTACAACTCTACTAGTAAAATATCAGGGTGAAGAAGTCTTCTTCTCCAAAAGTGTTAGAGCAGTCATCACTGTAGACTATCTCCCCCCACCCCAAACACACACCTCTATTCAGCTCCAACCAGACTCAATCTCTGGACTTCTCAAACTCACAAAAACACAAAAGGGACAAAGGCAACCAGGGACCCCCTAATTGTGGTCTCTTGTAGTACCTACTGCATGGAAAAGGTTATCATCGCATGGGGGAAGAGACATCCTTCCCCATCCCTCACTGGAGTAAAATGATTCCACCTGTAGCGCCAGCCAAACAACCACCAACTGGATGTTCTGTTAATTTAATGGACACATCCCTCTGCCCTCCTGCACTGAGGATGGGGGAGGAAAGGACCAAAAGGCCACTCAAGAGTGACCACATCATAATAAAACACCAATGCTTTCCAGGGCAGGGCTGCCACATGACAGGGAACAACCTTGAAGTTTGCATCCCCCCAAAAGGCACAAACAATGAAACATCCTGTCCTTAGAGTCCCTAGAAGGTTCCAGGGGAGTTACAGGTGCCCACTCCCTAAAGCTTAAATCAGATTTCACTATATCAGAACTAGGCTTCCCTTCTATTTGTAGCCTACTTTAGGGCTACAGAAAACAGCCAAGAGACAAATCATGCTACTTATGCCCATCAACATACATTTCTCTTACAATTTTCTTCTTCAAAAAACTTACGCACTGGGTATGGAATTTTGGGCTAGCCACTAGGAGAGACATAAAGTTTAGATAAAAGACTTTCTACCCTGCAATATGGAATTCTCTCATATAAGACACACATACCCAAATACCTATTATGCACATTTGGAAGCACTGGTTCAACCATATAATTGTCCAATAAATTCCATTAGCTCTCTATTATCATTAACATAAAATATGAAGTAGAGAAGGAAATGGGCAACTATTCAAGTATCTTTGCCAAGAAACCCCTAAAATGAGGTCACCAAGAGTCAAACACAACTGAATAACAACATAATAAAATATAACTCCACTGTTTGGCATTTAGAGACCCTTCACAATCTGATTCTAACCTACCTTTGCAAAATTTCCCCTTTTCATGCAAGTTGTGGCCTAGCCAAAATGTTTGTCTTGGTATTTCTCACAAATAATACTCCTAAAATGATAAAAGGGCAAAATGACAAGTGTTGGAGAGGATGTAGGGAAAATGGGACATGAGTACATTGTTGGTGGAATTGTGAATTGATCTATCCATTTTGGAGAACAATCTGGAATTGTGCCCAAAGAATTATAAAACCATGTATACCTCTTAAAAGGTATATACCTCTTCTTCTGTCTTAGAATTAATGTTATATATTCGTTCCTAGGCAGAAGAATGGTAAGGGTTAGATAATGGGGGTTAAGTGACTTATCTAGGGTCACACAGCTAGGAAGTGTTTGTGATTAACTGAGCCACCTATCTCCCCCTAAACTGTGTGTACATTTTGACCCAGAAATACCATTATAAGGTTTGTTTCCCAAGATGATCAGGGAAAAAGTAAAAGAACCTCTATCTTCTAAAATATTTATAGCAGCTCTCTCTATGGTGGCAAAGAACTGGAAATTGAGGGAATGTCCATTAATCGGGAAATGGCTGAACAAGTTGTGGCATATGATTGTGATGGAATGCTACAGTGCCATAAGAAAAGACAAACAGGTTCATTTTGGAAAACATGGAAAGACCTACATGAAATTATGAAGAGTGAAATGAGCAGAACCAAGCCAACATTACATACAGAAATCGTATTTGAAAAATGACTTGTGTATGTCTACCTCTAGAGAAAGAACTGATAAAAAGAAACAAGCAAGTCAGAGTTTTATACATACATACATATAAATGATGCCTTCTTTAGTGCAGGGAGGGAAGGGAGGGTGGACAATACCTGGGAATTTTAATGTGACAAACAAATAAATAAATACATTAGAAAATAATAATATTCCATTTTTGTGCTTTCCATATCTTTGCATGGGTGGTCCCCTATTCCCCCTATGTACTCCCTCTTACCTCTGCCTCTTAGAATCCCAAGATCCTTCAAAGCTGAGCTCAGGCCTCATCTCATTAGCTCTCAAAGTATTAATGATATTATTTACTTTTTGTGAAATAGGTCAATAGGATTTTTAGGTAAATAGGTCAAATAGGATCAGGCTAATGGGATGATTTTTACCCTTTATGCAAAGTTTAACAAGTCCTGGAGGAGATGCTTATTTGTATATGCATATATTGTACCTGGCTATACAAACATATTCTTTGTGAGATGTTGGATCTCTAGAAACACTCTACGTTACACGAAGGTGGATTCCGACATTCTTCTATAGTTAGAAGGGCCTTGGAGCTCATACAGTGTGACCTTCATATTTTACCTGTGAGGAAACAGGCCTGAGGAAGCAATTAAACAGAATGTTAGAAATGGAGACGAACTTAGGGATAATCTGGTCAAACTCCTTCCATTTTATAAAAGGGGAAAATTGGGCCCTAAGATCACACAGGTTCCTAGCTGTCGATAACAAAGACGGAAATCAAACTCCTGCCCTGACTCCAAATCCGGGGCCCCCTTGGTGAGGTGGATGAGAATGGGCTGTCCTTCAACTTGGAGGGCAAGAACTCTGACACACATGGGGATGGGTTCGATTGGAGCCCTTCCCCTGGGGCTGGGCACATAATCTGGTCCCTGGCTGAAGGCTATGCTTCACCATAGGCCACCATTTGGTCTGATGATTCCTATAACCAGAAATGAGTGAGGGGTGTGATAAAGGTGACTGGTAACTCAACTACGTCTTGAGTGATTTATTTGGGATGTGGGGAGAAACTGTTATTTGCTCAACAGGATGGGAGGGGGGAGTGGAAGAGGCATATCAAATTTTAAAAAGAAAAATCAACAAAGAATATTTACACTGTTCTACATTTATTTCAAGATAATTTATTGTTGTGCAGTGGTATTGCTCTGAATTAAAGCTCAGTCATTAAACCATGTTGCCAAAGAGGAATGATGAAAATAAATTAAATCATCTTTCTACCTAAAAAAAGCATTTAAGTCCACTGCTAAGTAGGCCTAGTATTGATATTACTATCATTGGGAATGACTAGGAAGTGCCAGGCTTAAAGTCAGGAAGAGCCATCTTCCTGAGTTCAAATCTTACTAGCTCTGTATTCTTGGGCAGTCACTTAACTCTGTTTGCCTTAATTTTCTCGTCTGTAAAATGAGCTGGAAAAGAAAATGGAAAACCACTCCAGCATCTTTGCCAAGAAAATCTCAAATGGGATCACAAAGAGTTGGACATGACTGAAAATGACTGGACAACAATAATAAGAGAAATATTTACTGGAAAAAATAATGATAAGAGCCCTGGATTTAAAATGGATACCATTTGTATTTTAAATCATTGCATTGCTAAAAACAGATTTGCTATATTAATTTTTTTTTTGAAAGATGACTAGCAACTGAGCCAAAAAGAGCCATCCACTCAGTAGGTCTTATAAGTAAAGACCAAAGTTTCTGCCTCTCTCTCTCTTTCCCAGCTTCTCCTCCTTCTTTCTTCTCCTCTTCCTCCTCCTCCTCCTCCTCCTCCTCCTCCTCTTCTTCTTCTTCTTCTTCTTCTTCTTCTTCTTCTTCTTCTTCTTCTTCGTCTTCTTCTTCTTCTTCTTCTTCTTCTTCTTCTTCTTCTTCTTCTTCTTCTTCTTCTTCTTCTTCTTCTTCTTCTTCTTCTTCTTCTCTTCTTCTTCTTCTTCTTCTTCTTCTTCTTCTTCTTCTTCTTCTTCTTCTTCTTCTTCTTCTTCTTCTTCCTCTTCTCCCTCTTCCTCCTCTTCTTCTTCTTCTTGCTCTTCTTCCGCTTCCTCTTCTTCTTCTTCTTCTCCTCCTCCTCCTTCTCTTCCTCCTCCTCCTCCTCCTCTTCTTCTTCTTCTTCTTCTTCTTCTTCTTCTTCTTCTTCTTCTTCTTCTTCTTCTTCTTCTTCTTCTTCTTCTTCTTCTTGCTCTTCTTCTTGCTCTTCTTCTTGCTCTTCTTCCTCTTCCTCTTCTTCTTCTTGCTCTTCTTCTGCTTCCTCTTCTTCTTCTTCTTCTTCTCCTCCTCCTCCTCCTCCTCCTCCTCCTCATCATCATCATCATCATCATTTGGGTTTCTACTAGAATTCCTCTATCACTAGGCATCCTGACTTTTGCGTTACCACTGAACTTTGATAACTCTGGATGAGAGAGTGAGGCTAATGACGATGAAACCTTCCCTCCCTTCACTGCAATTCATGTATGAGTGATGACACTGGTCTTCTTCCAAAATGAAGGCCAAACACCACCTTCAAACTTCTAGTGAGGATCTTGCCTGTCCCCACTGCTCAGGAGCAGCAGCAGCTATGGGGGCTACATGTACACAGCTGCAAGACACGGGCTCATCTAGACAAGAACAAGTTGTTACTGATTCCTGTTTAAGTCACTGTACTCGTGCCAGTCTCCTCTCTGCTTTGGGTTTCTTACTCTGAGCCCAGGACTTCCTGAGAAGTTTGTCTTTGCCTTAGAGACGACTTTATTAGCTTAAGAAGTCAGAAGCCGTTAAAGTGGGTGCTGGTGGCCTAGAGTGAGGTGCTCATTGCAACTCCCCCCTCTTCCAACAAGAGGACAAAGCCCGTGCTGGAGAGAAAGATGGGAACCCCAAATTGCTAACGCAAACAGTACAGATCTGAGGTGAATGTGAATTCTATTCAAGAGCCCCATAGCTCCTCTAGGAATTTTTACCTCTCAGAAGAGTCTAACTGGAATGATGAGTGACTATTGTATTTCTTAAGTACTTTTTAAATTAGCCTTACCTTCTATCTCAGAACTGATGCTAGGTATAGCCCCCAAGGCAGAAGAGTGGTAAGGGCTAGGCAGCTGGGATTAAATGCCTTGACTAGGGTCAAGCAGCTAAAAAGTGTCCAAGGTCACATTTGAATCCAGGTCCTCCCAGAACTGTGGGAGCAGAAACACAGAAGAAAAACAACTGCTTGATCACACAGTTCCATGGGGATACGATTGGGGATGTAGATTCTAAATGATCACCCTAGTGCAAATATCAATAATATGGAAATAGGTCTTGATCAATGACATGCGTAGAACCAAGTGGAATTGCATGTCAGCTACGGGAGGGGGGTCGGGGGGAGAGGAGGGAAAGAACATGAATCATGTAACCATGAAAAAATATTCTAAATTAATTAATTAAATTTTTCCAAAACTTGGGGAAAAAAATTAAAAGGAAAAATCCAGAATCTCCCAACTCCAGGCCTGGCACTCTATCCACTATTCTACCTAGCTGCTGATCCTATTTCTCATGCAGTTTTCAATGCATGTTGGAGTCTTTTTTGGCAGAAGAAATAAATAGCTGTCTTAAAACTGGTATCTACTACTTTATACAATGAAGACTTTTTTAGAAGGAACCCTATAAATCTCAGTTAGGGGACCCACTAGATGTGAGCCAAACCTAAGCTTTGTTTATAGAGTTGTTTTTTCTTCCCCTAGAGTACTACTCTGGGGCTAGGGGCATAATGAACAGAATGAGATAGAAGTCTGACCAACACCTTCTAGGAATTGGAGAGCCACAGGACTGCCAAAGCGATCTTCCTAAAGTCTGACCATATTACCCTCCCACTCGACAGACTCCAAGGGGCTCCCTATTACCCTCAGGGTCAATATCAATTAGAAAATCTTCTGAATGGCTTTTAAAGCCTTCCATGGGGCAGCTAGGTGACTCAGTGGATAGAGCACCGGGACTAGAAATAAAAGGTCCTGGATTCAACTTTTTGTTGACACTTCCTAGCTGTATGACCCTGGGCAAGTCATTTAACCCTAACTGTTAACCCTTACTGCTCTTCTGCTTTGGAATTGATGCACAGTATTGATTCTAAGACAGAAAGTAAGGGGTTTTGTTGGTTTTCTTAAAGTCCTCCACAATTGTGACCCCTACTATCTGGCTGTCTTCTACCTTCTTCCATTTCACTCCCTTTATCACAATCTAAGATCCAATGGAACCAGCTCTCTTCCTGTTTCTCCAACCAAACACTCCATCTCTAATCCTTTACCTTTTTCAGGCTGGTCTCCATGCCTGGATTGTTCTCCTTCCTCATTTCTACTTCCTGGTTTCCTTCAAATCTCAGCTAAAATTCAACCTTTTTTTTTTAATTTGGAAAATTTTATTTAATTAATTAATTTAGAGTTTTGTTCCATGGTTACATGATTCATGTTCTTTCCCTCCCCTCTCCCTATCCCCTCCCATAGCTGATGCGCAATTCTACTGGGTTTTCCATGTGCCATTGATCAAGACCTATTTCCATATTATTGATATTTGCACTAGGGTGATCACTTAGAGTCTACATCCCCTATCATGTCCCTACTGAACCATGGGATCAAGCAGTTGTTTTTCTTCTGTGTTTCTGCTCCCACAGTTCTTTCTCTGGATGTGGATAGGGTTCTTTCTCCTAAGTCTCTCAGGATAGTCCTGGATCATTGCATTGCTGCTAATAGAGAAGTTCTTTACATTTGATAAAATCCTACCTTCTGCAAAAAGCCTTTCCCAGGCCCTTTAATGCTACTGCCTTCCCTCTGGAGTTACTTCCATATAAGGTATGCCTGCATGCCAACACATATGTATATTATGTACACACATATGTCTATAACAACCACATAAATTTCATACACTTGTGCCTTCATGTACATAATATATGCCATCGTTTTTTGTTTTCTCCCCTGTTAGCATCTGAGCTCTTTGAAGAAAAGAGCTGCTTTTGTCTTTCTTTGTACTTCCAGTACTAAATGAAGTGCCAGGCACACAGTAAGCATTTCATAAATGTTTATTGCCTTGCTTTGACTTGAGCCCAGAGTGGGAACCCCCACATGGGAGATGGGTGCCTTCTGGGCCACAGGACACAGACACATTGTGTAGGTCATTGTCAAGGTTCAAAATCCAGCTAACTTGAGAGAAAAATGCCTAATGTTCAATTTTGTGGAGAAAAAGCAGAGTGTTTTCTGGAAGCCCTAATAATTGCTTAGCCATGAGTGGTTCTTTGCTTAGGGATTACAGTGTCATAAATTACTGTTGGCTCTTCCAAAATTGAGTATTAGTTCAGCCTCCCTGGCTAATGTCGACATCTTCTGGTTAATGAACCAGGATCTGAACTTTAGCCATAGCCCATGTTCAAGAAATCCTAGTTAATTTATTCAAGCCCAGTAGGGCACAAATAACTCCTCTTGTGTATGTGAAAGGAAAAAACCAGAGTCCTGGGCCAGAATCAGAACCCTGGGATGGTCCTGCCTCTGCTATTATCTACCTGCAATGGTCTTGTGCAAATAGCCCAGAGGAGCCTCAGTTTCCATATCTTTAAAATGGGGAAACTAGACTAGAAGATCTGTTTAATCTCTTCCAGCTTTAGCATTCTTCGTGGCATATTCTCAGGATCTTTCCCAGTACTGATAGTTTATGTTCTATTTTCCAAGAGGCCTTCCAACTCGGACACGCCGTTCTGCATTCTAAGATCCCTTTCAGCTTTGACATTCTCTGTTCTAAGGTCACTCTTGTTTTCACATTCTCTTTTTCTTTCTCTATTATTGTCTCAATCTCTCTGCTACCCTTCCAGATTCTCTGAGGCCTTCAGATTTGTATGCAGTTGACCCTGGAGAGTCATTCATTTACCACTGCAAACACGGTCTGGACTACTTAGTAAGCAAGCTGAGTCTCCTTCCTGATTCTCAGTGAGTACAAATTCGGGCTGTGGCAAGTCTTAGACAAGGCACGGAGCAAGCAGCTTAATCCCGCCTGTCCCCAGACAACTCATGGTACCCCCACATGCTACCTGTGAGAATCTTGGAGTTCAAACCTCTCTCAGGAATGCCCCAGAGCCCCTATCTCTTGAAGCTCCCCTCTTAAAGACAAGTCAAGATTTACACCAAAATCTCAGACCACAGGGAATATTAAGAACAATTTATTTAAAACAGAATGCAAATGCTAGAAAATTACATTAAAATAAAGCATAACCACCTCTTCCCCCACATATCTGCTGGGGAATCTCTGGTCTCAAGACATCCTACATAGCAGGCTAAAGGCACTCACAGCCAGGTGTCAACACAGGAACTGGGAAACTTTAGACAAAACTTCCTTGTATCCCCTGAACACGTGAACCAGAAAGATTGCTGGGAAAGCCATCTCTTCTCCTTCTCCATCTGGTATTTCTTCTCCTGGCTCAAATCTTCCTCCTTAGTCCCGGAAACTCTTGGCCACCTCCAGCAGCTTCCCGGTAGGACCTGCCTGGCACAGTGGGTGAAGACAGTCTCAGAAGGCTGCCAAAAGGCGACTGTGTCAGAACGAATCCTTAGGCTGGTGGAGAAGGAGGGAGATGAGGAACAATAATTACGAGTCCTTGATAGGGTGGGATGCAGCTCAAAGGGCAAACTTGCTGTAATAGCCATTTGTCAATCTCTCCATCTTCATCTTCTCTTCCTGCTCAGTCCTGACCTTGGAGCTTCCCCTCATTCATATTCTCTTGGACAATCTTGTAGCTATGGGCACTGAATCTGTGCCAGAAGCAGGCACTAATGGTAGCTGCTAGAAAACATAGCCGTGTCTATCTGGACATGCCTCTTGCATGTACAAGAATTACAAGATCTTAGAAGTCTTCCTCTAGCTATGTTAATGTGGCAGATTCCACAGATTATATAATGATAAAATGTACATGATTCTAGGCAAACATTTTTATCAGACCCAGGAAATAGTGATTTAGAGCTGAAAGAGACTCTTTGCTGTATTTCTGTATGTTGTTCAGACGTTTCAGTTGCAACCGACTCTTTGTGACCATGTTTTGGGTTTTCTTGGCAAAGATACTGAAGTGGTTTGCCATTTCCTTCTCCAGGAAACTGAGGCAAACAAAGTTAAAAGTGACTTGCCCAGGATTACACATCTAATAATTTTCTGAGACTGGATTTGAACTAAAAAAGATGAGTCTTCCTGACTTCAGGTCCAGCACTCTATCCACTGTGCCATCTTGCTGACCAGAAGGGACTCTAGAAATTATCTAATGACCAGATTCTTAACCTGGAGGCTATATTGTATTTTGATAACTATCTTTCAATATAATTGGTTTCTTTTGCAATCTTACACATTTCATTTTATTCATTCAAAAAGTATCATCCTTTTTTTGCAGGCAGGATTTGGGGCTTTATTTGCTTTCTGTTTTTGTTTTGTTTTGTTTTTTTTAATTCAAAGATATTTTGTTTTCCCAATTACATGTAATAACAATTTTCAATATATATATATTCTGAAATTGTAAGATTCAAATTTTCTCCTTCCCTCCCTTCCTTCCCCACTCTTGGAGATGGTAAGCAAGTTGATCTGGATTATACATGTATTTTATCATGCAAAATATACTTCTATATTGGTTATTTTTCTAAGAAAATACTCATATGAAACCAAAACCCCACCCCCAAAAAATCAATAAACTAATGTGAAAGATAGTATTCTTTGATCTGCATCTGACTCCAACAGTAGATAGTATTCTTTCTCAAAAGTCCTTCAGAATTATCCCAGATCATTGCAAAGCTAAGTGTAGCTAACCTTTCACAGTTGATCATCATACAATATTTCTATTACTGGGTACAATACTCTCCCAGTTCTGCTTATTCCACACTGCATCAGTTCCTGTAGATCTTTCCAACTATTTCTGAAGTCATCCTGCTGATCATTCTTTATAGCATAATAGTATTCCATCACCAACATATACAACAATTTGTTCAGCCATCCCCCAATTGATGGACATCTTCTCAATTTCCAGTTCTCTGCAGCCACAAAAAGAGCTGAAAAAACATTCAAAGAAGGAGTTCTTAGTCTTCACCAATCTTCCAAAGGAGTCCATGAGCCAAAAAAGGTTAAGAATTCTGAGTCTAAATCAGTCCCTTCATTTAATAGATGTAGAAATTGATGAGATTTTAAGAGGTGAAATAACTTGCTCAAAGTCACACTGATTATAAATGGCAGCCTTAGGATTCAAATCTAAGCCCTCTGACTTCAGATGTGATGCTTCTTTCAATAAATAAACCCTTTCCCCAATTTACCATGAGTTTACTTATATACTACAGAACCATGTTTCTTAATTGTTCTTCCAAGGATTCCTGGGGTTCCAAAAAAAGTCCAAAAGATTCTACAAAAGCAAAAGACCTATGATGATAAACAAGCAGAAAAAACAAAACTGCCATTTTGTTCTCATATCTTAGTCACTTGCCAAGTGTACATGCAAATAACAGGGAGGATCTTTAGAGACTGGTAATGAAATTGATCACATGATGGAAAAAGTCAGCTTCTTATTGGTCTAGACTCAATCACCATGCTAAACCATCTTGGAAAAATGCGTGTAAAGTAACCAAAGCCTTTTATATCCATGGAATTGGTTTCTTTAACCATAAGTATAATTTTTTTACCAACAAACTTCATCAATAAGTAAAATTGAGAAGTTTAAGGAAAGTTTTTTACATGTTGGAAAAAAATATATGATGAAGAAATATTCACCCACAAATTTAGTCTGAAGATCAAGTCTGAGAAATAGAAGAAATACAAATATGTTGATAGATATCTCCAATGAGGATTTATTTAGAATGGTCCTGATATCTACCCTCGTTTAACAAAAAACTCATTCCATAGTTTGGGGAAATTTAAAATAGTAATTATAAAGATAACAATCAATTCTAAGATGACTTAATTTCTTTAATAATTTTTTAAAGTATCACAGTATCACAGAATAACAGATTTGGAAGAAACTATAAAGACTCTCTAGTCTAACTGATACCTAAACAAAAAATCCTCCTTAGAACATATATCTAGTTAGAGGAGTCCACTACTTCCTGAGACAGCTCATTCCATTTTTTATTAATTCTAATTGTTAGGAAGTTTTCCCGTCCATTAAACCTAAATCTGCTTTCCTGCAATTTCTACTCAGTTCTCCTATCTGCAACCAAGCATAACAAGTCTGATTCTTCTTCCACGTAGAATTTTCCTTTCAAACAGTTGAAGAGAACTATCCTGTATCTTCTAAGTCTTTTCTTTTTAAGGCAGATTTATTTCTCTGGGCATTGACTATAGTTTTCCTCTCTGCCAAAAGAAGGACAATTCATAATTTCTTGACTCGTTATACTACTGTCTTTTATCCTTCAAAAGTTGGAAGAAGGAAACAGGAAAACTTTCATTCACAATCAGAATTTTGCCAACAAAAAAAAAAGCAAGTCATTTGAGGTAGAAATGATGGTAATTTGGGGGATAAGCAACAAATATATATTAGAATGTGCATTTTATTATAAAAATAAATAAACATCTTATTAATAACAAATTTTCATTTCCCCAAAGCCTTACAGAGTTCTCCACTCATAGAAAGGGCTAAATGAATATGTATAAATGAACAAATGAATCCAATATAAAAAGGAGAGAAAGGAAAGGAAGATTCAGGCATAGTCTGATATGCACCATTGGATCTAGGGAGAGCTGAATCCAAAAGGTTCAGAGACAGGATAAGCAGAATTCCATGACCTAAGCTTTGGCATAGTAAGTCAGTCCAGGAAGGATAGGAAGCACTAAAATCCGGGATTTTAAAGCATAAAGAGAATTCATGCCAATGAATGAGAAAGGGGAAAATTGTTTTAGGAGACTCATGTGGAAGCAAAGAAATTCACTTGCCAGGTTATATTTTACACAGGAGTGTGAAAATGGAAGGAAGGACACGTAACTGAGGCTGAGTCCAAACGCATAGCATGATATTGTAAGATAGATAGATAGATAGATATAATGTAGGGCTATCTATAGGTGGGTGTACATATGCATATACACATATATGTCTGTATACACAGAGTATCCCAAAAGTCTTAGGACAGTTTTATATTATTAAAACTTTGGGGACGCTATATGTGTGTGTGCATGTGTGTGTGTAATGCTTGTGTACATAAGTGTGTAAATGTATGTGTGTATTTGTGTGTGTATATATATATGTGTGTGTGTGTGTGTGTGTGTGTGAGAGAGAGAGAGTTTCCAACAAAGTCAAGGCCCACCAAAGGTAGGCAGCCTCTTCCCCAAGAGGAATATCAGACTAGACATACCTACCTGCCATTCCTCAACTATCTCCAATCTAAGAATGAGATGGTTAGAAGTTCAGGAAGAAAGTTTCTTCTGATCACTCTTAATTGGGGAGGACCTCGCCCCTTGTGGACACTCACTACTTGGGCCCCTTCCCACAAAACGTTAGCTAGGCCACACAGAGACAGACAAAAATTCACAAATAACGAGGAAACTCATTTCTACAAGCAGAACAGCAAACAGATATCCAGAGATGAGACAACCTACAGATAAAAATATACAAAAGCAAATGAGCTTTTCAGTTGGGAATGAGAGCAGATCTCAGCTTAAACCAGGAGAGAAGGAATGATCTCATCCAGAGGATATCTGCTCTCAGCAGCCTCTAAAACGGTAAGCCTGGAGGTCAAGGAACATGATTAGGCTGGCTCTTGTACATGTCCGTGCTTCTGAGGGTGTCAGTCTAATATTCAATACAATAGCCTCTCTACCTCTCTCTCTCTGTCTCTCTCTGTCTCTATCTCTCTCTCTGTCTCTGTCTCTGTCTCTCAGTCTTTCTAGCTCTTTCTCTTGCTCTCCTCTCTTTCATCATCTCTCCATTCTCTCTGTGTTCTCTCTCTCTATTCTGTCTTTCTCAAAAAAAAAAAAATATATATATATATATAGCCAAAGTTTCTCTCTACAGAAGTATCTGTAACAAACTAAAGTATATTATACAGATATTCATCATCACTCTCAGAATTCTCTCAGCCATTCAGAAATCATATTTCCCACCTGTTACACAGCAATCAGCTTTTTTGCCAAAAAAAAAAATGTTCTGTAGAGGAGCAAGGTTATGTGACTACTGTCAGAAAAGCTTAAGGGGTAGTAAAGCTTAGGATGACCTGAGACTATCAAGAAATGCTTAGAACAACAGAAGGTTTTATTGTTTTGTTTTGGACTTTGGGAAAAGAGAAGAAATAGAGAAAAAAAAGGATAGAAGTAGAAGTTTGAAGAGGCATTGATAAGAGAAAACAGAGAAAAGACAAAAGCAATTTTACTTGGTTTGTTTTGCTTTTATTTGCCCAAAAGAATAATCTTTGTACTAGATAGAACAAAAAAAAATGACTAATATGGATTTTAAATCCCAAATAAATAGAGAGATAATAAGAAAGCATCCATCTGTCCTTAGTGAATTCAAGACACCAAGCCCAGCCAAAAAGCCATATCCTTGGTATGAAAGGAATTGGCAAATATAGTGTCTGAGCGACAGTCAATGATATTTGTCATGATGGCTGCCTGAACTGAAGACATACTGCCCAGCTCTTACTCAACTAGAACACTGAAGTTCACACCAGACTTAATGCTGATTAATTAAATATAAGAAACTACATGGGGCAGCTAGGTGGCTCAGTGGATTGAGATCCAAGACTAGGTTCAAATCTGGTCTTGGACCCTTCCTAGTTGTGTGACCCTAGCCAAGTCACTTAACCCCCATTGCCTCGCCCTTACCACTCTTCTGCCTTCAAAAGAAGCCAGGGGACCCAGGACAAGACTAAGAAGGGCAATCTACCCCACCCAAATGCATGACAGAGTATGGAATCTGACTTTGCCCTAACACTCCAATTTAGAAATTAAAGCTGGAGAGATGAGCAAATCAAAGTAAACACTATTTGGTACAGCAACTCTAACTCTATAATAGCTACAAGAACTGTATGAAGACCTAGAGGGAATGATTTGAGATTTTAAAAAATAAAATAAGAAACACTAAAGGAAAGACCTGGAAGGAGAAGCAGCTTAGATGAAAAAGTAGTTCAAGTAATGAACTACTTGAAAACCATAATAGACCAAATAAAAAGCAATGACTCCATGAAATAGCAAGAAATATTAGAATAAAATTAAAAGATGAAATAAACAGAAGAAAATGTAAGGTATGTGATATCATGAACGATCAACCTATAAATTACATCCAAAAAATACATCCTACATCAAAGCAAAAATGTATTGTAAGCATCCAGAAAAAATAAGTACAATGAATCCCAGTCAAGATCACACCAAATCTTCTAAAAGCAAAAGATCTTGAAATTCAATATTCCAAAAGGCAAAAGATATGTATATGTCTATTTTATTTATATATATATATATGTATATTTATGTAAATATATATATAGTCTTACCATAAAAAGTAACTTACCCCCAAAAGTTGAGTATAACTCAGGGAGTTGGAGATAGGGGGCGAGGGAGAGGAAGGGAATGGACCTTTAATGGAATCTAGAGGACTCTAAAGTATTTCTAAAGAAAAGACCAAAACTGCATAGAAATTTTGAAATACAAACACAGGAGTCTAGAAAGGTAAATTCATTTGAGGAACTGAAAGGAGCTGAGGTGCTAACATTCTAATGGGGGAAAAGAAACGAGTCCCTTCAATCAGAACTTTAATGTCTTCCAAGGGAATTGAGGAAGTTTAATAAGAAAAACAGAAAGGGTGTAGGTAGGGATTAGTTCTGTTCTAAGGGTTTTAAGAGGAGAAATAGATGGATAATTTTAAAAGTAACATGCAGAATTTATGATATATTTTTAAAGCAAGTAGTAAGAAAAGGAGATGTGTGGTTTCATATATGTGCATATTTGTGTTCTATTGTGTGTACAGAATTGCTTCTCTTTTTTTGGTATTTAATTTCACAACTCCAATTTTTATTTTAAAATGTATGAAGGATAGAAGATGGACCCCAGAACCAGAGAAAATGTCCGGGTTTTCAAAAAGAAAAGGAAGAAAAGCAATTGGGAGTTTTAGGTTAAGATATTATTGGAGTCTGGCAGCTTGTTAATAAACATTTGTTAAGGGCCTACTATGTGCCAAGAAGGAGAAAAAAGAAAGGCACGTGGAGAAAGGGCAGGCTACAGTCAAAACAAAGTATGTTAGCAATATTCACAGGTTAAGAAAACATAAGAACCTGATCATAGGGATCTCTGAACTAGATTCAAGCACTAAGGAAGAGGTGGTGCCTTGCTGTATATTGTGTTTTATTTAGGTGGAGAAGAACCTGGAGTTTTGCTGAAGGAGACCAATAATTCTCAGAGAACACTTGATGGGGTGTGGTTGCTTGTTTGGGGCCTTCCAGACTACTCAAGGCAACTTGGTATTTGGGGAGGGGTAGAAATGGAAGGAAAAAACTTCCCAGGTTACTAACTAGGGGTCTTTATAATGGTCCAGAATGCCAAATATAATTCTGAGGCTCCATTTTCTTAACCAGCTTTTCAATTCTAGAAAAAATTGCCCTCTTCCCAATGTATACCATCAATCTGCAACACTGATTAAAAAAAAAAAACAACCACCTAAGCAGAGCTTCATAAAATCTAGCAATGCTTTTTTGGCAGAATCCTTTGTCTTCACATAGGTAGAAGGGAAGAGGAGAAAGGAAGGAAGGAAGGAAGGAAAGAAGGAAGGAAGGAAGGAAGGAAGGAAGGAAGGAAGGAAGGAAGGAAGGAAGGAAGGAAGGAAGGAAGGAAGGAAGGAAGGAAGGAAAGAAGGAAGGAAGGAAAGAAGGAAGGAAGGAAGGAAGGAAGGAAGGAAGGAAGGAAGGAAGGAAGGAAGGAAGGAAGGAAGGAAGGAAGGAAGGAAGGAAGGAAGGAAGGAAGGAAGGAAGGAAGGAAAGAAGGAAGCAAGCAAGGAAGCAAGCAAGGAAGCAAGCAAGGAAGGAAGCAAGGAAGGAAGCAAGGAAGGAAGCAAGGAGAGAGTGAGAGAAGGAAGAAGGAAGGAAGAGGAAGGAAGGAAGGAAGGAAGGAAGGAAGGAAGGAAGGAAGGAAGGAAGGAAGGAAGGAAGGAAGCAAGCAAGGAAGGAAGCAAGGAAGGAAGCAAGGAAGGAAGCAAGGAAGGAAGCAAGGAGAGAGTGAGAGAAGGAAGAAGGAAGGAAGAGGAAGGAAGGAAGGAAGGAAGGAAGGAAGGAAGGAAGGAAGGAAGGAAGGAAGGAAGGAAGGAAGGAAGGAAGGAAGGAAGGAAGGAAGGAAGGAAGGAAGGAAGGAAGGAAGGAAGGAAGGAAGGAAGGAAGGAAGGAAGGAAGGAAGAAAGAAAGAAAGAAAGAAAGAAAGAAAGAAAGAAAGAAAGAAAGAAAGAAAGAAAGAAAGAAAGAAAGAAAGAAAGAAAGAAAGAAAGAAAGAAAGAAAGAAAGAAAGAAAGAAAGAAAGAAAGAAAGAAAGAAAGAAAGAAACGAAAACAATGATGAGATTTCGATTCCAAAAGGAAGAAAGGGGAAGGAGAAGTCCCTCTGCATTAGTAGGAAAATATCTAAGATGGATAAACTTGTTGGATTCTGAGATCGGGTAGATATAATGAGGCTCAGCAAATGGACAGCCCAGACCCAGGGCAGGACGTGCCAAAGCTCCTCCACAGCATGCATGGTTCTGAAGATCCTGTTGGAAGGCACAGCTGTATCCACAGAAATGGCACAGATTAGAACCCACTCCCTCCAGGAGTTTAAGAATACCCTAGATCACATCCTAGATGCACGTCCTAGGAGGTGATAGACCTACCAGGTGGTTCAGTAGCCCTGTGGATAACAAATAGGACTTGGAATCCGAAAGATTTGAGTTTGAATCCTCTTATGCTGCCCTGGGCAAGACTCTGTGCCCCAGTTTCATTATCTGCAATATGAGTATCATAATGACAACATATACTGCCCGGGGTTGTTGTAAGGAGCAAATGAACTAATATATGTAAAACAGTTTGCAAACCTTGGAGAGCTAGCTATTACTGTTGTTAGCATGAATTGACAAATTGATGCTTGGGGACCCTTTACCAGGAAAACATCAACTACCACTTCTGGGCTCCACTCCAGTTTTGGTTGTATTATGCCTCCAATTATGAGGCATAATAAACTGATGAATGTTTAACAACCAGCACTCTGAAAATGTACATGACACACTTTTAAGTTTAGCTTGCAATATCTGGGACAGCTGGGTAGCTCAATGGATTGAGAGCCAGGCCTAGAGACTGGAGGTCTTGGGTTCAAATCTGGTCCCAGATACTTCCTAGCTGTGTGACCCTGGGCAAGTCACTTAACCTCCTCTTGTCTAGCTTTTACCACTCTTCTGCTTTAGAACTAATACATGTGTTGATTCTAAGACAGAAGTAGGAGGGGTTTTTTTTCATAGTAATAATCTTCAATATTGACTCTCTCTTCATCACTTTCTTTTGTTGTTATTGTTATAAAGATATTTTATTTTATCAGTTTCACATGGTTTTGTTGTTGTTTTTTAAACCCTTACCTTCCATCTTGGAATCAATACTGTGTACTAGTTCTGGGTAGAAGAGCAGTGAGAGCTAGGCAATGAGGGTTAAGTGACTTGCCCAGGGTCACACACCTAGGAAGTATCTGAGGCTAGATTTGAACTTAGGACCTCCAGACTCTACATCTGGCTCTCAATCCACTGAACTACCCAGCTGCTTCCCTCCCCCCCAATTACATGTTTTAACAAATTTCCACATAAGTTTTCTGAAGTTATATGATCCAAATTGTCTCTCTCCCTCCCTTCCCTTCCCTCTTCCAGAATGGGCAAGCAATTCGATCTGGTTTATACATGTATTATTATGCAAATCATATTTCCATATGTTCATTTTAATAAGAGAATAATCATATAAACCAAAACCCCAAAAAAACCCGAATAAACTGAAGTAAAAAATCATATGCTTTGATCTGCATTCTCACTCCTAGCCCTTTGGGCATTATTCCAAATTGTCTTCCAGAATGGTTAGATCAGTTTACAAGTCTACCAGCAATGCATTAGGGTCCCAATTTTGCCCCATTCCCTCCAACATTACTATTTTCCTTTACTGTTATATTGGCTGATCTGCTAGGTGTGAGGTGGTACCTCAGAGTTGTTTTAATGTGCTTTTCTCTAATCAGGAGGCATTTAGAACATTTTTATGTGATTATTGATAGCTTTGATTTCTTTGTCTAAAAACTGTTCATATCCTGTGATCATTTGTCAATTGGGGAATGACTTGGATTCTTATAAATTTTACTTGGTTCTCTATGTATTTGAGAAATGAGACCTTTATCAGAGAAATTCATTATAAAAAATGTTTCCCATTTTGTTGTTTCCCTTTTAATCTTGATTATGTTGATTTTGGTTTTAGAAAACCTTTTTAATTTAATATAGTTAAAATTATTCCTTTTATATCTTTGTAATGTTCTCGATCTCTTATTTCATAAATTGTTCCCTTTTCCATAGATCTGGCAGGTAAAGTATTCGACATTCCCCTGATTTCCTTATAGTATCATTCTTTGTATATAAATCATATACCCAACTTGGCCTTATCTTGGGAGAGGGCATGAGAGCTTGGTCTAGACCTAGTTTCTGATGTCCTGTTTTCCAGTTTTCCCAGCAATTTTTGTCAAATAATGAATTCTTAGCCCAAAAGCTGATGTCTTTAGGCTCATCAAACAGCAGATTGCTAGGGTCACTTACCCCTAAACTATTCCATTGATCCATTATTCTATTTCTTAGCCAGTACCAGATGGTTTTGATGACCACCGCTTTGTAGTATAGTTTAAGATCTGGGACTGCCAGGCCCCATCCCTTACATTTTTTTTCATTAGTTCCCTGGATATTCTTAACCTTTTGTTCTTCCAGACAAATTTTATTATTTTTTTTCTAGTTCCATAAAATAGGTTTTTGGTAGTTTGCTTGGTACGGCACTGAATAAGTAAGTTAATTTAAGCAGAATTGTTATTTTTAGTAAATTAGCTCAGCCTACCCATGAGCAGTTGCTGCTTTTCCAGCTGTCTAGATCTAGCTCTATTTGCGTGGAAGGTGTTTTGTAATTGTGTTCCTGTCGTGCCCGTCTTTCCTTGCCAATTAGGTCCCCAAGTCGAGGGCTATTTTTATATGGAATTTTCTCTATCAGTTTGGTAAATCAAGCTCCGACGCGTCGCGTTGATCCATTTCTGAGGTGTAAATGCTCCCCCTGAAAATGGAGCGGTGGGCCCAGGGGCTGGGGGACGGGAGAGGGAGGCTGGGAGAGTCAGAGCTGCTGCTAGGACTCCACTGAGGCTGATGAGTGTGCATGGCGTTCCAGTGTCGGCAGTCACGGGACTTGGAGTAAGCGATGCTGCTGAGGCAACAAGCCTGGGTGGCGAGGTTGCGACACCGGCCCTGAGGCAGCCTGCACGCCCAAGCCAGGGCTGTGCCTGACCGGCTGCAGGGACCGACCTACTTAAGGACTAGGTCAGACACGCCGGAGCACTTCGCCTGGGCCGCTTTCATCTCCGGGCACCCCTGGACCAGCCTCATGGCCTGCTCCATACCGTGTGCCCACAATCTCTCCCTGCCCTTAAATGAATGGTTCTTCTTTTTTTTATCTTAAACCCTTGCCTTCCATCTCGAAATCCATAAAGGTAACGGCTAGGCCATGGGGGTCAAGTGACTTGCCCAGGGTCACCCAGCTGGGAAGTATCTGAGGTCAGATTGGAACCCAGGACCTTCCATCTCCAGGCCTGGCTTTCAAACTGCTGAGTGACCTAGTTAAGCTGCCCTAAGTTCATCTTTAAAATGTACAAAACATTCTTCCTTCTAGCTTCAATCCAGCGGCCACTACCGATGCCAAAGCTTTCTTCCTATCTCCCCAGCCCCAAACCACTATAACATCTATGTCTATGTATCTCCCAGTGGAACACGAGCTTCTTGTTGGCAGGGAATGCTTCTTCAGCATTCTTCCTGACCCTGCATGGCCCTGAGAGCCTTCCAAAGCAAAGGCTAAAAACCTTCTCTACCAGCAGCAATGCAATGACCCAGGACTATCCTGAGGAACTTATGAGAAAGAACTATCCACATCCAGAGGAAGAACTGTGGGAGTAGAAACGCAGAAGAAAAACAAGTGCTTGATCACATGGGTGGATGAGGATATGATTGAGGATGTGGACTCTAAGCGATCACCCTAGTGCAAATATTATCAATAATATAGAAATGGGTCTTGACCAATGACACATGTAAAACCCAGTGATGGGGTAGGAGGAGGGGAGGGAAAGAACATGAATCATACAATCATGGGAAAATATTCTAAATTAATTAAATAAAGTTTTCAAAAAATAAAATAAAATAAAAAAAACCTGAAACTCTCATCAGGAAGGTGGTGCAACTGATCTGTGGAACAAGAAGGGAAAAGACATTAAGACCAGTGACCCTGCAGAAGTCACTAGCCCCAAAACCTTGTCTGAAGCCTATAAAAAAGCCCAGGTCATGGGGGCAGCTGGGTGGCTCAGTGGATTGAGAGCCAGCTGTGTGACCCTGGACAAGTCACTTGACCCCCATTGCCTAGCCCTTTCCAGTCTTCTGTCTTGGAATCAATACACAGTATTGATTCCAAGACAGAAGGTAAGGGTTAAAAATAAAAAAAAATTTAATTAAAAAAAAAGTCCAGGTCACCCACCAGGTGCTGGTGCTTCCAAACTGGCTTTGGGCTGCCCAGCTGACTGGGTTGCTTAAGTGGTGCAGGAAGAGGCGGAGAGGAAGCACCCGTGCTCTGGGGAGTCTGGCTGCTCTCCTGAGGGGTCTGCATTCAGTGTTGTCCTCCAGCTGCCTCAGTAAAGAGGCGGTGTTGGATGGATAAAGCTGCATCTGAGGAAAAACAGTCTAGCATCTCTCCGCCCTAAAGTCTAGAATGTTAGTTTGCCCCCATTCTTTACGCCCAGAGCAAAGGTGTTTCTCTCTGAAAGGACTCCATGAATTTCGCTCCCTAGGATTAAAGCAAAACTGTGAAATTCGCATTTGTCCTGGGTGCTCTCCTGGCTACCCACCCTGGATCCAGCCTTTCATCTGGGCGCCTCTGGCGTCTTCTCCAAGGTTTCCCAGACTTCTACAAAAAGGCAACATCCCTTCCAAGCTGCTAGAATTCTTTCCTCATCCCTCTTTGATCTCCTCATGGCTCCCTGCACTTCTGGCCTGAACCACCAATGTAGCCCTTGACCTTGGTCCTGACTGGCACTCACAGAGTACGTTGTGAGTTACAAAGCATTTTGGGGGCATTGTCCCATGGGATCCTCACACTATTTCGGGCAGATAGCTCATTCAAGTTTCACTTTCCCCTTCTTACAGACTGGAAACTGAGTCCCAGAGGGGGTAAGAGACCTGCCTCAGGTTTCACAGACAGTGTCAGAGTTGGGATTTGAACTCAGCTCTACCAACTCCAAAGACCTTGCTCATTCCTTCCTTCTCCCCCCCCCCCCCCACTTTTAGGCAAATAGAGTTAAATGACTTCCTCAGGGTTTTTCTTTTTTTTTTCTTTTTAGATTTCAGATCTTTGCCAGTAAAATGGAAAGAATGGATAAAATCTGGTGAAATCTTCAATTATAGGATGAAAAATGTACAGCATGAGAAGCCTGCATAACTACTATGAGGCCATTCTTTGAGTTCCGTGGGCGATTGCTCAAAAATCTAGTCAAAGTCGGAGGCCAAATTGGAACTCAAAGAGTTGCTTGGTCCTTTATCCATGGCACCACAAAGCTCCATGAGAAAGGATATCTTGATTCCATTCCACTAAACCACAGCTATCTCCAGTTTGTATTTTCATTACCCTCATGTATCATCTTCTTAAAAAAAACTGTGGGGGCAGCTGGGTGGTTTAGTGGATTGAGAGTCAAGCCCAGAGATGGGAGGTCCTGGGTTCAAATCTGACCTCAGACACTTCCTAGCTGTGTGACCCTGGGCAAGTCACTTGACCCCCATTGCCTAGCCCTTACTGCTCTTCTACCTTGGAGCCAATACACAGTATTGACTCCAAGATGGAAGGTAAGGGTTAAAAAAAATCACGAGCTCTTTGAAGGGCCATATAATCTGATTCTGGCCTCTTAACCCATCTCACAGATTACACAGTCATCTAGTAGCAGAGCTTGGATTAGAATCCACGTCATCTGCCTCTCAGGCCAATGTTTTTTGGTTGTTTTTCCCCCACATTTCCACATTACTTCATTGGTTATACCAGACTGGGTGCCCACTGTAGCGCTCAGTCCCTGGCAAAAACCCAAAAGAGGACAAAAGGCTACTCTCTCCCATCACTGCTTTCTCCTGCCTTAGGCAGCCACTCCTCAGATATTTTTGGATGCTAGTTTTTCTACTAGTAAGCCTTAATTAGTCAAAATTGCCTGAGACAAATAAAGCTGGGGGAAAGGAGAAATCGAGAGTGTCATGGCCCAGAGGAGAGTCTGAAGGCATTAGGGCACCATGAAAAGGGGGGCACACAGCCTCCTAGACAATACTGCCAGAGTGGGTTCTCGACACAGCAAGGGTGAAAGGGGGCATCCCTGACAGCCAGAGAAAATGCAGAAGGAGCTTTCTCGGGCAAGAAGCTTCTCCTCACAGCCCCACCATATTGGAGCACTAAGACAACTCCCCACAGGCACTGGACTGGTTACAAAACTGGCTGCAAGTTTCAAGTTTCTTTACAACTTCATCCAGCTTGTGTCACCATCTGGAACTTCTAAACTTCCCATCCTGAGTCTCTAGCTTGCCTGGTGGGGTCACTCCTCTCCTTAGATCTGACTTTATTTATATGAAAAGTGTTTTGTAATTGCATTCATATAATTCCTGTTTGTCTTGGCAAATAGATTTTCAAGTATTTTATATTGTCTAAAGATATTTTTTCATTGAAAATTTTTATTTAATTAATTAATTTAGAATTTTGTTCCATGGTTACAAGATTCATGTTCTTTCCCTCCCCCCGCCCCGACCCCCTCCCGTAGCCGATGCACAATTCCATTGGGTTTTACATGTGTCATTGATCAAGATCTATTTCCACATTCTTGATAATTGCACTAAGGTGATCATTTAGAGTCTACATCATCCCCAGTCATATCCCCATCAACCCATGTGATCATGCAGTTGTTTTTCTTCTGTGTTTCTATTCCCACAGTTCTAGAGATAATTTAAATAGAATTTTCTCCATTACTTTCTTATGTCAAGCTCTGATTTATATCATTTATGAATTTTCTGAGAGGGACTACAAATGATGTAGACAGCTAGGAAAGGGGCACGTTTTAAAGCACTACAAAAATAAAGATTCTTGTTGTGGGTGATATTATTTATCAGCAGAGGATGTGGTTTGGTACCCTGACTCTGTATCTTCCTCTCCATGTGACCTTGAGCAAGTCATTTGATTTCTTTAGATTTCAGGTCTTTGCCAGTAAAATGGAAAGAATGGATAATATCTGGTGACATTTTCAATTATAGGATGAAAAATATACAGCCTGCATAACTACTATAAGGTTATTCTTTGAGTTCCATGGGTGATTGCTAAAAAATCTTAGAAGCCTGCTGGGACAGTGCATTGAACTCCAATACTGGAATCAGGAAGGCCAGAGTTCAATTCATGCCTCAGACATTTACTAGCTGCACAATTCTGGACAAGTCCCTTAACCACTGTCTTTCTCAGTTTCTCCAACTGTAAAATGGGAATAATAACAGCACTTATCTCACAGCCTCAGTTTCCTCATCTGTTGTCTCCATGATGAAAGCACTGATCTCAGAGGGGTTGTTGGAAAGATCGAGGGAGATAACATGTAAGTGTTTTGTAATCCTTAAAAGCAATATATAAATATGGTTGTTATGAGGACCAAATGAGATAATGTTTATAAAGTGCTCAGCACAGGGCTCATCACATGGTAGGTGCTATATAAATAGTAGCTATTATTCTTACTAGAGTGGAGCCCATTATCATCTTGAAATGTTTCACCCACATAAATATACCTGTATGTATGCAAATTGGCAGCTAGCTGGCACAATGGATAGAGCAAACCAGACCTAAAGTCAGGAACATCTATCTTCCTGGGTTCAAATCTGGCATCAGACACTGAGTTGCTGTGTGACCCTGGGAAAGTCACTTACTTCTATTTGCCTCAGTTTCCTCATCTATAAAATGGAGAAGGAAATACAGAACCATTCCAATATCTTTGCCAAGAAAACCCCAAATAGAGTAAAAAAAAGTCTGAAATGACAGAAGCAACTAATTGACAACAATATATGCAAACACATAGTATTTCATAGGCATCTCAAATTCAACACATCCAAAATTGAACTTGTTATTTTGGGCATTTAGGTAGTGCAATGAGTGGAGTGCTGGATTTGGACTCGGAAAATCTGATTTCAAATCCTTCCTCAGACACTTAGCTAGTTGTGCAAACTTGGAAAATTCACTGAACCTTTGTCAGCCTCAGTTTCCTCATCTGTCATGTCCATAGTAATAGTACCTATCTCAGAGGGTTGTTGGGAAGATAAATGAGATAATATATGAAAGTGCTCTGTTAACAAAAGCAATATACAAGTGCTAGTGAATATTCTATTTCCTCCCCAACCTTCCCATTTTCCAAATTTCCCTATTTCAGTCAAAGACTCCACCATCCATCAAGGCTCCCAAACATGGACATTATCCTCCATTCCTTGTTCTCTCTCAACGCACCTATCCAATCTGTTGCCAAATCTTGTCATTTCTACCTTTACCAAGTCTTTTGCATCCAACCTCTTCTCTTCACTCATACAGCTACCATCTTAGTTCAAGTCCTCACCATCTTTGGCCCCTGCCTTGACATAGTAGAGCACTAGGACAGAGCCCCATTGGCCCTGAGCTAGTCACAGATCTGTCCCCAAGTTACAAGTTTCTTTACAACTTCATTGGTACAAAAGCCTCCCAACTGGTCAGCTTGGCTCAAGTCTCTCCCCTTTCTAATTCCTCATACACCATGGTGCCAATCTCTTAAGCACAACTATGTTCAGGTCACTCTTATTCAGTCAAATTCAGGGGCTCCCTATTGTCTCTAAGATAAAATGTCAACTCCTCTATTTAGTTTTGAAAGCTCTTCGCCATCTGGCCTCAACCTGTCTTTCCAGCTTCATCGGACATTACTCCCCTTACACACACTGAACCAGCTGAACTGACCTTTCCTCTCTTCCTTATCTGTGATCTTCTGTTTCTATGCCTTCATACCAGCCTGGAATACCCATCCTCTTTATCTCTTCATCATTAAGACCCTCCTTCTTTGGAGACACAATTCAAATGCCATCTTCTTCAGGAAGCCTTTTCTGATCACTTCAAACACTAGTCCCCTTCCTCCTACACTATTGTGTAAATATTTGGATTTAGTCAATTCTGTTTTATTAAACATTTTTAAGTGCCAGGCACTGTGCTAAGTAAGCACGAGTGCTACAGAAAAGGGAGAAAGACAGTCCTTGCCCTCAAGAAGTTTACAGTCTAATAGAGAAAAAAACATGCCAATGAATACATACAAGGCAAGCTCTATATAGGATAAATAGGAGATAAGTATCAGAGGAAGGACCTGGAATTAAGAGGGTCTGAGAAAGGCTTTCTGTTATTGCTCAGTCATTTCAGTCATGTCTGACTCTTTGTGATCCCACTTGGGGTTTTCCTGGCAAATGTACTGGAGTGATTTACCATTCCCTTCTCTAGATTATTTATAGATGATGAAACTGAAGCAGATAAAGTTAAGTGACTTGCCCAAAGTCCCATAGATAGTAAGTGTCTGAGGTCAGATTTTAACTCATTCCATGGCCAGTGCTCTATTCACCATTTAGCTGCCCTCAGTTTCATATACAAGGTAAGATTTTAGTTGGAACTTAAAGGAAGCCAGAGAGGTAAATGATCAGAGTTGAGGAGAGATTATTCCAGGCATGGGGGACAGTAAGAGAGAATACCTGGAAATGAGAAATGGACTGACTCTCTCTCTCTCTCTCTCTCTTTCTCTCTCTCCCCCCTCAGTCTCTCTTTCTCCTCTCTCTCTCTCTCTCTCTCTCTCTCTCTCTCTCTCTCTCTCTCTCTCTCTCTCTCTCTCTCTCTCTCTCTCCCCCCATCTCTCTTTCTCCCCTCTCTGTCTCTCTTTTTCTTCTCTCTCTCCTCCCTCTCTCTATATTTCTCTCTCCCCTCTTTCAGTCTCTCTTCCCTCTCTCAGTCTCTCTCCTCTCACTCAGTCTCCCTCTCTTAGTCTCTCTCCTCTCTCAGTCTCTTTTTGTTTCTTTCTATCTATATTCGTGTGTTTATGTATGCATATTTTATTTTCCTAATTACATATAATAACAATTTTCCCACGCATTTTCTTGAAGGTATAAAATCCAAAGTGTCTTCCTCACTCTCTTCCCTCCCCTCTTCTGGAGATATTTAGCAATTTTATCTTCTCCATATATTTATACATGTGTTTGTTGTCTCATTAGAATGGTAATAGCTTTCCTAGCTGTATGACCCTAGGCAAGTCATTTAACCCCAGCTGTCTAGCCCTTATTACTTTTCTGCATTAGATACTTAGTAGGGCTTCTATGACAGAAGATAGAAGTTAAAAAAAAAGATGATAATACCTTATAATTTGGAAATTGAGAAAATCAAATTGATTCTGTTCTGTCATTGATTTCATTTTGTGTCACTAACATTTTGTATATCTACCTAAGGCATATTTCATTTGTCTCTGAGTTAAGTTTGGAACTTCAACTTTCCTGTAAATTGTTCATTGTCTGAGTTTAAAAGCTTTGAAGTTCAGCCTTCCTGCTAATCACTGTTCTGTTCCTGAATCATGGAAATCTGTTATCCTCAAAGGATGCAGGTGGAAGCCAGGGAGTCTAGCCTGTTATCCCAGGAAGTCTGGTCCATTATTGCTAAGCCTTTCTTGCAGGTGGACTCAAACAACAAACATTTCTTAATGGCAGGATGGAAGGAGGGGTTGTTGCTAGCCCTTCATTCCCAATTTCCAGCTAATCATATTGTCTCCCCCTGACCTGTGATGCTTCAGACTTTGCAACTAATTATATGGCATCTATGATGCTACAGGTTTTATAATGGTTCATATTGTTTTCCCCATCAATGAAGCTAACTGCAGGTTTTTTGTATGCTCCTCCTTTATCGTTCAAAATCTTTTGGCTTGCTAAGGAGCAAAAGATAACTGCCAGCCTTACCAATAAATTGATCATGCTCTGAGCTTTGTGTCTCAGTTTACCTTGACTTCAATGCTAACAACTACGTATAGTACTTTAAGGTTTACAAAGCTCTCTCAATATCTTATTTCATTTAATGTTCACAATAGCCCTAGGAGGTAGGTGCTGTTATTATCCCCACTTTCCAGATAAGGAAACTAAAGCTGAGAGAGGTTAAGTGACTCACCCAAGGTCATGCAGTAAGTGTCTTAGGTGGAATTTTAATTCAGATCTTAGACTCAAAATCCAGCATTCTTACAAACCATAACTCCTTGAGTATAGGGCTAGTTTTATTTTGGATCCCCAGTACCTAGCAGATAGTAGCTGTATGACCAGAAGGAGGTCACACACACACACACACACACACACACACAGGGACTGGAGAGAGAGGGTGAGAGAACTGAAGAAATGGAGAAAGGGAAGAGATTGATCCTCCCCTCTCTTCCCCTTGGGGAAGATAGCACAATTTGTCTGCCAGAGGGACAGAATATGTCTCCTCCAAGATTGGGTTTGGGAGATAGAGGTTAATGAATGGAGAAGAAAGTCTTAGAGAAATGACCCACTGCCTCCCTTCTTGATTTCAGCTGTTGTTGCGAGGCAGGTAAATTTCCTGCCTCTGGATCCTCCCAATAGCCCAACTGCCACCTTTCCCTTTGAGAATTAGTTCACTCTTCAGCCCTGGTCTTAAACTAGTTCTCCCTTTTGGGGAATGGTATGATTCTCCCCAAATCTTCAGTCTCCTTCTTTGATATCAGCAAGCAAGCAGACCTGATCTAAATGGTAACACTTTATTCTTGAGAACTCACAGGGCACAGAGAGTAAGGGTGTTGGGTGAGGAAAGTGGGAGATAGGAATCCCTGCAGATTAGCAACTGACCTCCCCCCAAATGCCGAGGAGTTCAGACTAACTGCCTGGCCCTCCTTTTGGTCAGTTATTGGGTTTGTCCTTTCTTCTAAGCTAATCTGGCTACAAGTTGAAGTTCAGGACAATTTGAGGGAAGAGGGATCTTCTCAGCAGACAGCTTCCTATAAAGTCCCAGTCTACTTTTGTCTTCAGCTTGAACCAGAGAGATTTAGGGGTTCCCTGGAAGGTAGTCAGTGTCCAGAGGGATCCTCCATCTCAGAGGTCCTCCTCTCAGATCGTCCACTCCAGGAGAGAGCTGACCAGAAGTAAGATGGCAGTTTTTTTTTTAATTCTCCCAGCTCATCTGTTCCTTCCTGGAATCTTGAGTCTTCCTTGCCCTTCCCCTGCTTGAGTTGTTCCTTTGCATTGCTGGATATGATATTTTTCTCTCCTTTTGTAACTTCTCTCTTACATAGCTACTGAATAAGTACATGTCAACTGAGGGAACAATGATCATCTTTCCATGTTATTTAATATTTTCTTCCCTTTTTTTAAGTCTTAGCCTTCTACTTGGAATCAATACTAAGTATTGATACTGAGGCAGAAGAGGGGTGAGGGTTAGGCAATAGGGGTTAAATGACTTGTCCAGGAAGTATCTGAAGCCAGATTTGAACCCAGGATCTCACATTTCCAAGCTTGACTCTCTAACCATTGAACCACCTAGCTGATCCTTCTCTAAGATTTTCAAAGCAATTTCCTCATACAACTCTGTGAGATTGGTAGGTGAAATATTATCTCCATTTCACAGATGAGGAAATTAAGGCTGAAAAAGTTTAAGCAACTTGCTAATGGCCACATACAGAGAACATACTAGAGCAGGACTTCAAACCTAGGTTTTCTCATTGTAAGTCCAATGTTCTTCCCACACATATCAAGCTACCTCCCTTTCATCTTTTACCCATTATATGGTAGAGTGAAGTTGAACTCATTTTACAAAAATAATAATAGTAAGAGCATTACTACTCTTTATGACTCATGAGCTGATCATTCAGGTTTCTCCTCCTGCTGACATGGCAACTGAAAGAGGAAAGGGTCAAACAGAGGCATGGTATCTGGAATGAGGGAGAGGATAGAACTACATTGCTCTGGACAATGGAGTCCATTCTGAGCACCATATATTAAAAAGGCCATTGATAAGGTGGAGGGTATCTAGAAAAGGAAAATCATGGCTATGATGAGAGGGGGGTCAGGCAAGCATTTACTAAGTCCTTTGTCCCATGTTGGCAAACCTATGACATGCAGGCCAGAGGGGGCTGCTCCCCTCACCCTCTCCACACATCCTGAGGACATTTCCCCCATCATTTGCCCCTCTGCCCAACAGCCTAAAGGGAGCGCTTCCTTCCTCCCCTGTCTTGGATAAGGGGGTGACTCACATGCAGCATGAGGGTTGCAGTTTGGGCACTCAATCTCTAAAGGCTCTAAAAGGTTCGCCATTACTGACCCTACTCCTTGCCAAGTACCATACTAAATTTTATAAATATCAACTTATTGGACCCTCACAACAATCCCAAGAGATAGGTGTTACTATTATCTCCACTTTACAGATGAGGAAACTGAAATAGGTAGAGGTTTTATGCCTGACTCTCTTAAAAAGACTGTATACATGACACACTTTAAAATTTAATCTGCATGGGGCGGGGGGGGGGGGTGTCAACAAGGTGGGGCAGTGAACTGAGAGCCAGACACAGAGATGGGAAGTTCTGGGTTCAAATTTGGCCTCAGACACTTCCTAGCTGTGTAACCCTGAGCAAGTCACTTAACAACCCCCATTGCCTAGTCCTTACTGTTCTTCTGCCTTGGAACCAATACACAGCATTGATTCTAAGATGAAAGATAAGGGTTTTTTCTTTAAAGTTTCATCTGCTCTATAACCCATGATTTGTAGCACCTTCTGATTTTCTAGGTATAAATGTTCAAAATGAAAATTTAACAATCAACTCTCCCCAGTCAGTTTGAGCTGGCCCTAGCACACCTCTGAATATAACCCATAAACAAATAAATAGTGCAAAATACATGGAGGAGGGAGAGAACATTAATTAATGGGAGATAAGGAGATAGCTAGGAAGATTTTTTAAAAAAAGGTTTCCAAAAGAAGTAGCAACTGAGATGCCTTGAAGAAAATAGAGCTTCAAGAGGTAGATATGAAGATGGGACATATTGTAAGCTTAAGGGGTGGTTGGTGCCAAGGCATAAATGGGAGATGGAAGGAAGGAAGAGCTCAGAAAACAAGAAGCAGGCTGCTCTGGCTGTAACCTAAGATTCATGACGGAGAGAAGTCCTTAGGAGGAGAACCTCTTTCCAGGCCTTCCTGTCCTCTCTAGAATGGGTCGTCCCAAGGGTGGTGACTCATTCCAAGAGGACTTCCTCCAGGGCCTCTCCCTCATTGGAAGAGAAATGGGGAAGGAAGCCACCTGGGATCTGCAAGTCCCTGTCTTTTTCCACCCCTTAAACATGCCTATCCTGCCTTTTTCCTGAGGTTGTCTAACTCTTCATTCTTGTTCCGCTGGGTCCTCCCTCCAAAGTCTTGCTGTTCACTGGATCATAGATTTAGAGGAAAGACTTTAGAGGCATTGAGTCCAACCTCATTTTAAAGATGAGCAAATGAAGTCCTGAAGCAGTTCAGTAACCTGCCCAGATTCGTGTAGTTAGTGTCTGAGGCATTATTCAGACTCAGGTCTTTCTGACTCCAAGTCTAATACTCCAGGCACCCCACCACCAAGGGTCACAAGACCTTGCATGATTCGGGCTACATCATTCCATTTCTGGGCCTTATTTTCCTTTCCTACAAGATGAAAAGATTGAGGGCAACTAGGTGGCGCAGCAGAAGAGGGGCAGGCTTGGGGTCGGGAGGAGCTGGTCACTTAACCCCAACTGCCTAGCTCTTACCACTCTTTGGCCTTGGAACTGATACTTGTGTCAATTCTATGACAAAGGGCAACAGTTTTTTTAAATGAAAAGGTTGGACTTGTTGATCTCTAAGGTCGTTTCCAGCTCTAACTCTATCGACCTTCTCTGAAAAATGACAATAACAGTTGGTGCTTCCTTTTTTAAATTTAAACCCTTACCTTCTGCCTTAAAACACTTAGTTCTAAGGCAGAAAAGCAGGAAGGGCTAGGCAACGGGAGTCAAGTGACTTGCCCAGGGTCACACAGCTAGGAAGTGTCTGAGGCCAGATTTTTGAACCCAGGACCTCCCATCTTGAAGCTTGGCTCTCAGACCATTGAGCTACCCAACCACCTTCAACAGTTGTGCTTCCTACCACTAAAGGCAGTATGATGCAATGGATAGAGAGATCCATCCTCAACGTCAAGTCCTGTTTCAGACACTTACTAGCTCTACAACCCTGGACAAGTCATTTGACCACCCCCTTTGACAGTCTGGAGCCACTGATGGAACCCTTCTCAGAACACTGTTCTTAAATACACAAAATACTTGAGTTTGTAAAGGAAACCAATTCTATTAAAGTTGAGTTATTAAAAAAAATGTTTGAGGTGATAGCCCCAGGTTAGGAGTCGCTGATTGAGTGCCAGGCCCCACAGTCTAAAGTCTTCATTGATAGATTCAGGAAGCTGAGGCCCAGAGAGATTTCCCTCATCTTGAAGCCTCACATCACTGTTTCACCCAGCCCTGCTCCTGGGGAGGATACAGAGATGCCACCGGCTCTCGAAGGCTATGGCGCAGGACAGAAGCTCTGGCAAGTCCTGCCCTGCCAGAAAGACTTCAGCCAGAGGCCCAGTTCCCCCGAGTCTGGGGTTCACAGAGGCGTGGGGTCACAAACAGCCAACTTAAGCGCAGAGAGTCTCCTCACCAGAAGGCTGTCCACCAGGGGATGTAGGTTTTTGGTTTTTTTTTCCAGCCATAAAACTCATAAAGAGCAGCCGGGTGAGGCACGGAAGGGTTGGGATCTGTTGAGAAGGGGCCAAACCATCCCAAGGGCCTCCCTGGAGTCACAAAGGGCAGGCAGTGTGGAGTCCGAGGACCTGGATTGCTTAAACTTAAAAAAATTTTTTTTGACAACTCAGTTTCATTAGAATCGGTTTCCTTTGCAAGCCTCTCTTTTATGCCTCTAAGAACGGTATTATGAGGAGGGGAAAAGCTCAGGACCTCGGTTACTTGGTACCCATCCGCCGTGAGAAAAGTCCCCTCCCCTTCTCGCGGATGTCTCCTTGGGGGCTGAGGCCCTTTCCAACTCTCAACCCTTTAAACCTGTGGGGCGACAGGGCAGGGGGAGGGGTGGCCCCAAAACCCACCCTTGCTGTTGGCTCTGTGCCCCACAATGCACCTTGGGATGCCTCTGACTAGATGCTGCCCATATGTCTGGCCCCGTCCTGAAATAGAATCTCGACTTGGCAAGACTCTACAGAGCCATCTAATTCTTTAATTGAGTGCCTAATCGCCCAGCACACGCCTCATGTAATTACAGGGCGGGTTCGCCACCAGGGCTTGGCACATGCGGCCAGGCAGCCATGGGGAAGATGGGCCGGGTAGATACCAGCCCCGGTGAAAGCAAACCTGGAACCACTGAAGGGCACGAGGGGAGGTGGGTCTGGGAAGCCAGGAAATGAAAGAGAATCTTAACAGATGACACTGGGGCAGACTAAGCTTCCAGGCGGACCAAGAACTTGACATCCATTGTCTCGTGTGATCTTGGCCCACCCCCCTGCCAAAGCTAAGCATTGCAGGGGTTATTAGCTCCATTTTATAGATGAGGAAGCTGAGGCTGAGGGAGGGGACGCGATTTGTCTCCCCAGTCCTACTACTAAGTACAAGCCTGACATCCTTCCCCCATAGCGCTCTGTCTCATCGGGTACAGGCGCAAGGGAACAGAGATTATTGTGTTGGAGGGGGAGTCTCTCCCGGAGTTGTCATGGTAACGGCCCTGGATTTCAAGTTAGAAGAGCTAGATTCCAATCCCAGTTACCTTTGTGATCTCTAGTATGAAGTTTTTATCAACTTCACAAGTCCAAGACAGAGGGGAGGAGAGGGTGGAGAATAAGCGTTTATATGGCACCTACTATGTGCCAGGCCGTGTGCTAACTGCTTTACAATTGTTATCTCACTCTATGAGGTAGAAGACATGATTATTCTCATTTTTACAGTGGAGGAAAGTGGGGCAAATATTGGTTAAATAGCTTGTCCTGGGTCACACAGTATCTAAGGCTGGACTTGAACTCCAGTCTTTGGACAGCCTAGCACTCTACTCTATCCACTGCACTACTTAGCTGCCTCATCATCATGGAGGAGCATAATTAGATGAAAGATTATCTGAAGAAGATTGGGGGGATGGGAGGGCCTTAGAGGACCACAAGTTCAATATTAGTCATGGTGATGTGTTGGCCAAAAGAGCATATATGATCTTGAATGGCTTGGTGAGGCAGTTATCCCAGGAATAAGGCAGAGATCATTCCTCGACAGATCCCACATAGCATTCATGCCGCCATTTACAATCTGTGCTACATTGGGAGGTCACCAGAGGAGGACAGCCAGGAAAGCAAAGGCTCTCCTGTTCATGGCATATGAGGACCTGGGGATCTTTAGTCTGGAGAAAAAAAAACAAGAGGAAACCACATTCCGATATTTGAAGAGGAGAGCATTTGGCTCCCAAAGGCAAAACGAAAAGTAATGGCTCCAGCAAGTTGTTGTTCAGTCATTTTTTTAGTCATGTCTAGTGTTCCATGACCCACTTTGAAGTTTTCTTAGCAGAGCTACTAAAGTGGTTTGCCAATTCCTTCTCCAGCTCATTTGACAGATGAGGAAACTGAGGCAAACAGGATTAAGTGACTTGCCCAGGGTCACACGGCTAGTAAGTTAAAGTGGAAAAAAATTACAAAGAGATAAGATTAAGTCTAATTATTAAAGTTGTTCCAAAGTGGAAAGAGCCACCTTGGAAGGTAGTGGGTTCCCCTACACTGGAGCTAATCTAATACAATTGAAATAGATAACCATTTGTCAGGAACAGAATAGTGAGGATTCCTTTTGTGAATAGGCTAGACTAAATGACCACTAAAGTCCCTTCCACCTTTAAAATTCTGTTATCATGGGATTTTTTTTAACCCTTACCTTCCATCTTAAAATCAATATCATGTATTGTTTCTTAAGCAGAAGAGTAGTAAAGGCTAAGCAATGGGGGTCAAGTGACTTGCCCAGGGTCCCACAGATAGGAAGTGTCTGCATCCAGATTTGAACTCAGGACCTGGCTCTCAATCCACTAAACCACCGAATTGCCCCCATCATAGGATTTTCTTTGGGGAAAATAGCACTGGATTTGGAAGTTAGAGAATGAGATTCCATAGGGATTGGCTGTGCCACTAGGCAAATGCATATTCCTTGCTCAGCCTCAGTTTCTTCATCCATAAAATGAGAGCACTGCACTAAACAATCTTCAATGTCTCTTCCAGCTCCAACTCTTATGAAATTCCAGGTGCTTGGAGTCCAGATGCCAACATCTGGAACTGGCTAGAGTTCTGGTTCAGCAAGCACCAACCAGCCTTCACCTTCAAAGTTCACGGTTGTGTCTAAGCTCTGATCATTGCTCCTTAAATGCCTTCTCTGTACCAGATAGGAAGGCTGGCTTTAGGGGCACTTAGTAGCCACAACTCCCGAAGCTGTTTTAAAGACCACTCGGGGCTCCGTCTAGCAAATCTTCCGCAGCTACCTCTGATTCACCATCTCCCCAGCTGGGTGAACCTGAGCAAATTATCTCCTCTCTCCGGACTGTTTCCCCATGTGGGAAACAAGAGCTTTCAACTACCCGGCTTCTGAAAGTCCCTCCATTCTTTGTTCCATTCTGCAGTCTATGCCAAGGTTCTCCAGTCCCTTCTGCACTCATGTTAATGGTTCCAAACTGAACTCTGGGAGCCCTTAAGCACAAGAGGCAAATGGAAAAGTCTAGGATTTTGCTCTTGTAGAGGAAGAATAGAGGCCAGCGGCAAAATTATGAAGTGGGCAAAACTTTTTGTCTTATGTGACATTTAGGTGACAGAGTGGATAGAGCAGTGGGCCTGGATCTGGGTTCAAATACAGTCTCTGATACTCACAAGCTGTGTGACCCTGAGCAAGTTATTTAACTCTTGGTCTGTCTTAGTTTCCTCATCTGTAAAATGAAGATAATAATATGACCTCCCTCCCAGGGTTATTGTGAGGATCAAATGAGAGAATATTTGCAAAGTGCTTTTGATGTTCAATCATTTTCAGTAATGCCCAACTCTTTGGGGCCACATTTAGGGTTGTTTTTTTTTAGCAAAGATACTGGAGTGGTTTGTCATTCCCTTCTCCGACTCATTTAATTATTCTTTTAACCCTTTCCTTCTGTCTTAGAATTTTACTAAATATCAATTCCAAAGCAGACAAGCAGTGAGGGCTAAGCAATTGGGGTTAACCAACTTGTCACACAGCTAGGAAATGTCTGAAGTCAATTTTGAATCTAGGACTTCCCATCTCCAGGCCTGGGACTCAATCCACTGAGCTGCCCCTTCCACTCATTTTACAGATGAGGAAACTGAGGCAATTTGGGCTACGTGGTTTGCTCAGAGTCACACAGCTAAGTGTAGAGGCCAGATTTGAACTCAGGAAGATGAGTCTTCTTTGAGTCCAGGCACAGCACTCTATCCACTACACCACCTAGCTGCCCTCCAGTATACTGCCCGGCACATAGTAAATACCATATAAACGTTAGCCCCAATTCCAATGTGGATCTATCCTGTGCTACATCCTTTCAGGGACTTCTTTTTAACTTTGCAAGGTGACCATTTAGCTAATACAATTACCCAAACTAGATTAGTATAAAATGGGAAGATACAACAAATGGAGGTTCATCCCTAGACAGGGGGTGTTTACTGGACTTCAAACAATATGTCTGTGGTGTGATTTGGCAGCCAAATAAGCTAGTGCTATTTGTGGCTACTTCGCAGGAGCCTCATACCTAGGACTAAGGAAATGGTAATCACTCTGTACTCTGCACAGACCACATTTGGACCTTGCTGTGTTCAATTCTAGGAGTCACATTTTAGGAAGGGCATTGATAAGTTAAAGTGTGTACACAGACTTGCCCAGGATGGCGAAGGGCCTCAAGCTCATGCCATCTGAGAAATAGCTAAACAACTGAAGAGGTGAAGACACAGGGTGAAAACAGCCATCTTCAAGTCACTGGACAGTCATATGTAAGGATGATTAAACTTGTTCTGCTTGGCCTCAGAGGACAGGACTAGCCCCAGTGGATGGAAGTTGCAGGAAACTATTTCATCTCAATGAAAGGTACAACTTCTTGTCCATTTGACCCATGCAACGGGACTCTCTTGGATGGTAATGAGTTCCTCCTCGATGGAGTTTCAACCCGATGGAGTTCCTCCTCAAAGCAAAGGCTGGATGACCACTTGTAGAGAATATTAGGCAGGGTATCGTCAGGTCTGGGTTGGACCCTTCCAGTTCTATTATTCGATAACCAGTGAGATTATGGAAGAAGGCTCAACATCCTACCCGATTCCTATATTTCTCCTCCTGGGAAAAAGAGGCACTTCATAGATTATGCCTTTACTTAAGTGGATGATCCTTCAATATTGAAATATACCAATAAAGTGTCACCAATAATGAAAAGTTTCCAGTATATCCCCAGCTCCTAGGATGGTGCCTAGTACCTAGCAGACATTTATAAATACTTATCAACTGATGTCATGGTAGTTGAAATAGGGACTTAGAGAAGAGACATATTTACTACCCCCAATTTATCCTTTATTTATCTTATTTATACATAGTTCTTTGCCTGTTGTCTCCCCCATTAAATAAGGCTTAGGTGTAGTTTTTGTCTAGGTTTCCCCTAAGTGCTGGTAACAGAATCCCCATCTCCCAGATAAGCATTTAATATAATAATAAAAAAAAAACATATTGGGTAAGACAACCTTTATTTTACCCCAGAGAAGATGCAGGAAAACCAAAAGACTCAAGGGAACCCCTAAACAAATTCAGAACACCCATAAGGCACTCAAGGTTATTCCATCGAACTTTAACTCCCCTGGATGGGTAATATACATTTTAGAGCTCTTAATGGCAAGACAACTCCCCATACCTACACTGTCTGAATAACTCACTCTAAATGCAAGGCAATGGCCAAGTCCAAATCTCTGGTCCTCAAAACGGGGCTTTGACCATTCAGTTACAGGGGCCCCTTGGGCGATCTTCTTTCTCCGAGGCAGAATGCTATCCAGGAACTATGTGAGCTAATCATTTTTTTTTTCTAACTTTCAAGCTAACAGCTATCCATGAGGCAAAGGCCAAGCCTGGTGCTCCCAGGAACTCTCCCTTCTCTTGCTGGAAGGCTAGGAGTATAGTGCGCAGGGAGTCAGTATCCTCTCTCTCCCCAACAGAAGAGATCGGGGTTCAGGAACACCGTCCATGAACTCCACTGTGAACATGTCTGTGTCTGCCGTGTGCTTCTGTAAGACGATTCGCAGGGCCCCAGCTGGGGCCATTCCTTGGGCCAGGAGAGCCCAGCCTCATAGCTTCAGGCAAGCACATATAATTTCCACACGCCGTGACTGGTTACGGGAGGAGGAGAACGTGCCAATGTCTGTCTTCCAACCTCCCGACTCCACACCCCAGAATACAGATCTGTTCTGCTGGGTCTGCCTTTTGAACAGGGAAATGGTGAACAGGCAAAAAATAAAAGAGGCCAAGAGTAGTCTGGCCCTTTATAGGCGCGTGCAAAAAGGTAGCTCCTCTGACAAGATTGTGTCGTCCCAAATTCCAAGCCAAACAATCGCTTTCGGAACTGTCCTTGGAGAGATAGAAGATGCGACTCTTTACGCACTCTAGTGTCCAGCCTAAGTCTGACTGTCTGTCTGCCATCCATCCTCTGCGACAAGCAGAACGAGTCTATTCCCTCTTTCAAATGGCGCTTGCAGGACTCGTCCCGAAGTCCCCTCCTCTCCAGGTTTCACACCTCCAGATCCATTCAATTCAATGAGCATTTATTAGAGGTTTAGCGTGTGCAGCAGACTACGCGAAGGGCTCTGGATGCAAAGATAAAAGAGTGCGGGTCCTGGAAGAGCTTACGTTCTCCTGGGGACGAGGGGAGCTGTCCACTCTTGCAGGGGAGAGAGAGCTAATGGAGAGTCCGGAAGACTTGGGCCAAAGCTCTGCTTCTGACTCACACTGGCTTTGAGACGAAGGACTTCAGCTTTCAGTCCCCAGGCGCTTTAGCATGCAAAATCATAGCCAGGCTGCATTAATAAAAGGAGTTTCCTCACTGGAAGCTCCCTCTAACCATCAAATCACCAGCCCAAACCAAGAAACTTTCACGTGGGGATAGAACATGTATGTAGCAGAAGGACAAGAGGAAAGCTGATAAGGGGGATCAGGGAGGATCTCAAGCTGAGCTTTGAAGGGAGTAAAGAATTCCATGAAATAAAGTTGGCATTTTAGATGTAGGGGACATATTCTTTGTAGCCATGTCCCCAGAGCCTAGCACAGAATCTGGAACATTAAAGTCCAAGAAACAGCACGGTAACACAGTGGATAGAGAGCCAGATCAGGATTTGGGAAGTCCTGGGTTCAAATTTGACCTCAGACACTTCCTAGCTATATGACCCTGCTCATATCACTTAACCCCAATTGCCCAGCCTTTGTCACTCTTCTGTCTTAGAATTGCTACTAAGACAGAAGGAAGGGAGGGAGAACATCTGAATGTTAAAATGATGAAAATAATTGTCAAAACTTATTTTTACATGTAACTGAAAAAAAGAAAAACATTTTTTTTAAAAGACAGAAGATTATCACTTCTTGGCCTTTTGGCTAAGATCATGCAAAAAAAAAAGATAGAAGGAAAGGATTTTAAAAGGTGGTTCAGTGGAAAAAGAGCTAGACCTGAAGATTTGGAGATCTTGGGTTCAAATTTGGCCTCAGACACTTCCTACAGTGTGACCTTAGGGAAGTCACTTACCCCCAAATGCCTGGCCTTTATCACTTTTCTGCTATACTGGATATGGTTCAAAAGACAGAAGGTAAGAGAAATTTTTAATCACTCTACAAATACTATCATTGTTATTATTATAATAATTCAGATCTAGCTTCATACACATATGAGCTGTGTGACTCCAGGCAAGTCACTTCATCCTGTTTGCCTCAGTTTCCTCATTTGTAAAATGAACTGGAGAAGGAAATGACAAACGACTTCAATATTTTGCCAAGAAAACATCAAAAAGGAGTCACAAAAAGTCAGACACAACTGAAACAACTGAATGGCCACAAATGATCATCTCTCCTTTTTCATGAAAACTGAGTCTTTCATGCAAAGAGAGTCGATCATCAATAAATAGCCCCTCTCTCTCCACACCCCTCTGGATTGAGACCCCTACTCTCCACTCCTAGGAGGAAGGAGCACAATGCGGTGCAGAGGGGGAGTTCACTGGATATGGAGCTGGAAACAAGCCTGACTCAGACCTCAGAACCATCTGAACCATGTCTTGGAGCCTGTTTCTCAGCTGTAAAATGGGGCTAACATTATTTACACCACCTTCTTTACAGGTCTATTAAGATGGGGGGAAGCATTGAAAAACATTAAAATACTATGGAAACAGGGGTTATTGCTATCGGTAGCTCTAGAGGATGGTGGGAATCCCTGCTGAGGGACCAGGTGAGGAGACAAGAAGGTGGCAATGAGCAAAGCCCGTGCCTACTTGTTCTTCTTTCTTCCACGTCCTTCTCCAGAAGACCGCTGGAACTAGAGACTCTACCTGTGATTTCAAAGAAAGGAACTCTTCAGAACCATCCTGACCCATCAAATCCACTCCCCGGGTGTGCTCTGAGATCCTGAATGGACTCAGCCCCCAAACAGTTTTTCCCCCTCGGTCAGCTCTTCAGACCCAGTTAAGCCACATTCCTCTTCCTCCATCACCTCCCAGGTGGGGCCGACCAAAAAAAGCAGAGCCCTAAAGGTCATAACACTTCAGGAGGAGGCCAGGCTGTGGGAAACAACATCAAATTGGGAAGGACTCAATTATAACAGCCAATAACTGGTGCTCCAGAAGATCTAATGCCTCAAAGCCCATCTTGAAGCACTGTGTGCCTGCCTTAGTTTCCCTCTCTGTAAAATGAAGGGGTTGTAGTGGATGATCTCTAAGGTCCCTTCCAGTTTTTTAAACCTATGAAGATGCTATAATCCTATATCCTACTCTACTGGAGGGTGAGGGAGGGGGGAAAGCAACATTGGCCTCATTGGAAGGCAGTGTGCTGCTGTTATGATTTTTTTAAACCCTTACCTTCCGCCTTAGAATCAATACTGTATATTTGTTCCAAGGCAGAAGAGAGGTAAGGGCTAGACAATGGGGCTAAGTGACTTGCTCAGGGTCACCCAGCTAGGAAGTATCTGAAGCTAGATTTGAACTCAGGACCTCCTGTTTCTAGGCTTGGCTCTCTATCCACAGAGCCATCCAGCTGTCCCCAAATTCAGTATATTGTCCTGGGAAATACAGTCCTTTGGTTGCAGCAGTCCAGAATAAGTACTTAATGATTGATTGATCAATGGATTCTCAATCAGGGCACATGAGTTTGAATTCTAGCTCTTTGCTCCTTTATAAAATGGGGAACTTAAACTTGTTCATTCTTGTCAGACTCTTCATGACCACATTTGGGGTTCCTTGGCAAAGATCCTGGAGACGCTTGCCGTTTCCTCCTCCAGCTCATTTTACAGATGAGGAAATTGAAGCAGGCAGAGACCTGGATTCAAGTCCCTTCCTGCGGTTGTTCAGTTGTTTTTAATCATGTCTGCCTCTTCATGGCCTCCCCTGGGGTTTTCTTGGCAGGGAAACTGGACGGTTTACCATTTTCTTCTCCAGCTCATTTTACAGATAAGAAAACTGAGACAGAGCAAAGGGACTTCCCCGGGGTCACACAGCTAGGATTTGAGGTCAAATTTGAACTCAGATCTTCCTGACTCCAGACCAGCTCTCCATCCACCGGGCTACCCAGAGGCCCAGAACCAGGACTCAAAAGCGGCTAACTTTTCAATCTTGTGCCAGGGCAGGTAGCATTCCAAGTCCACACCGAGCCCCCAAATGCGTCCCTCTGCCACCTGCGGTGGACTGTCAGAAATTCTTCTAAGGCCATTTCATTTTGCCCACTGTGGGAGAAAATTAAGTGGCCTTTGAAACTGTTTCTGCTCATTAACAGCTTGGTGGGAGCGAGTTCATCAGACCTTTTCCCTGGAGGTTGGGGAGGCTGGAAAGGGACGCCCAGAGCAGGGGATGCTTCTCTGAAGAGCTGGAGCGGAAACCGGAAGCGATCCAAGGCATAAATCATCTCGTTTTTAACGAAAGAAGTCACTAAGGCAGGAAAATGGGTCCTGTTTAAGGTTCCCGGGAGAACGTGCAAGTAGGAGGTGCCGGTGAGAGTCCCAGGCCTGGAGTCGGGGAGACGCCACTTACTGAGTTCAAATCTGGCTGTGAGACCCTGAGCAAGTCACTTCGTTCCGTCTCAGGTTCCTCTTCTGCGAAACGAGCCGGAGAAGAAAATGGCAAACCGTCCAGTTTCCCTGCCAAGAAAACCCCAGTGCAAGTCATGAAGAGCCAGACAGGATCGAAGCCGCAGGAAGAAACTCGAACCCGGGTCTCTGTGCTTCTCTGAGCAGGGCTCCTGGCAGCCCACTTCGGCTGCTTCTCATCCACGACGCTTTACTGCATTGCCCCACACGGGCCTGTGCCGGGGGCTCACGTGGATGGTGGGAGGCCGGATCATAAACCACGTGGGAGGGAGGGCGGAGGGAGGGGAGGGGGAGGCGCCAGAGACAAAAGTCCTTTCCACACGGTGCGCGCGCCTGCCGCAACTTGACCTCTGCTGGACCAGCCTCTCCATAAACAAAGGACAAGGACCGGGCCCTGTCTAGACTTTGTGGCTCCCACTGTGCCTGCTGCACTGCTTTGTACATAGTAGACATTAATAAATGCTGGTTGAATTTGAATTTGTGATGGAAAGAATACCAGCGTTGCCAGTGCTCTACGGGGATCCGTTCCTGTCACAGACCTGCCACGGGCTAGCTCTGTGACCTTGGGGGAGTCATTTCCCCATATGTAAAATGAAGAAATAAACTAGATGATCTCTAAGGACCTTTCTAGCGCTCGCTCTCTCTCTCTCTGTCTCTCTCTCTCTCACTCTCTCTCAAATAAAGTAGGAAGCCCAGTGAGTGATGTCATCTTTTTCCAAGCTGCTTTCCTTACTCCCCCGCCTGTCACGGTGGGTTTTTTTTCTTTTTTTTGGGGGGGGGGGGGGGGGAGACACCTTACAGGCTAAAGCACACATATGGACAACTTTGTGTCCTCTGGTGCCACCTGGTGGAATACAGACTCTAAGACTGGTTCGGCCACTGCAGCTGGCAAAAGACAAAAACATGATGTCATCCCCATGGAAGGAAAATTCCTTCAAGTAAAGAACCTGCCTAGTTTCCAGGCCCCTTCCCCTCCCCCCAGTGTCTCCTCTCTCTGTCTCTGCCTCTCTGTCTCTGTCTCTCTCTCTGTTTCTCTGTGTCTCAGTTTCTCTGTCTCTTTCTCTCCCCCCCCCCCTGCTCTCCTCTCCTAGTTCTCATCATAAACAGAGAGTGTAGCAATGTATTGTGAGCAGCAGTTTTCACATATTTTTATTTAAAAGACGTCAACAAGTAAAGCGAGCAGTTCCCATTTCTTATGGCTCTTTCGGGCCCTTTCCCCCCAAGAATCCCACCGGTGTTACTGCCCCCATTTTACAGATGAGACAACTCCGAGGCTCAAAGAGTTTTGCCCAGGGTCTCAGTGCTAAGGAGTGAAGGGGTCAGGAGTAGAGTTCAGGTCTCCAGGCTCCAAAAGCTCAGGATTTCTTCTCGGTATACCAATGCTACAATTCCCTGAAATAACAAAAAGGACAGGTTTTCATTTCATTTTCCTTCCAAGGCCCTGTCCCTCTGCCAAACCTGTGAGAAGGATTGGACAGCCCACCATAACGAATCCAATGAAAAGACACCTAAGAAAGACAGCACCCAGTTAGATAGCGGTGAATTGGATCTCTTGGGATAATTAAGGAATGTGTTTTCTTCAGGACCTTCTAGGACAGGTACCAAAGAAGGATCACGTGATTGGTTACAGCGAACCCTCAGTAAATTTAGAAAGACAGGAAGTTTTAAGGAGCAGGATGCAATGTGGGAACTAAATGAAGATATTATGAGCACAGAGTACAGGTCTGCACAGAAACTAAAAAAACAGTTTGTTAAATAAATAACAAACAACTATATAATGGCAACAAAAAAGTGAAAATGAAGCCAAATTCTGAGTAATTGTGATGACCAATCTTGGCCCTGGAGAACTGATAAGGAAATGAACTTCTCTCCTGATAAAGAGGGAAGGGATTACCACTGTGGAATGAAGCAAGCTTTCCAACATTTGGTTCTATTCAATTGCTTTTTTCTGTTATAATAGAGAATTCATTAGTGAAAAGTATTCAGAGTCCTCTAGAAATATTCATATCCAGAAATAGGTATAATGTAAAAAGTCAAAGACCAAATGTCAATAAAGCTTTTCTTTTTGTTTTGTTTTTTCACCTTACCTTCTGTCTTAATATCATTTCTAAGACAAAGTGGAAAGAGCTACTCAATTAGGGTTGTCACACAGCTAGGAAGTGTCTGAGGTCATATTTGAATCTGGGACTCCACACTCCAGGCCTGGCATTCTATCTACTGCACCACCTAGCTCCCCCAAGCTTTTCTTTTTAAATAAAAATGTTGAAATCAGATAATTGCTAAGATCCCTTCCTGCTCAAAATCCAATGACCTCATAGCATTATCACATAGTATCTACCCGCTGGAAGGAGCAAAAAGCATCACTTGTATAATCTAACAGAGAGAGAAAGAAGGAGAGAGAATGAGAAAAAAAGAGAATAAGAGAGAGAGAAAGAGATTGAGAGAGAGAATGAGAAAGTGAGAGAGAAAGAGGAGGGGGAGAGAGGAGAGAGAGAAGGGGAGAGAGAGAAGGAGAGGGAGAGAGGAGAGAGAAGGAGGGGAGAGAGGAGAGAGAGAAGGAGAGGGAGAGGAGAGGGAGAGAGAAGGAAAGATGGAGAGAGACAGAGAGACAGAGAGAGAGAGAGAGAGAAGGAGAGAGAGAGGGAGAGGGAGAGAGGAGAGAGAGAAGGAGGGGGAGAGAGGAGAGAGAGAAGGAGAGGGAGAGAGAGAGAAAGAGACAGAGACAGAGAGAAGGAGAGGGGGTGGGAGAGAGGAGAGAGAGAGAAGGAAAGGGAGAGAGAGGAGAGAGAAGGAGGGAGGGAGAGAAGGAGAAGGAGAAGGAGAAAGGAGAGAGAGGGGGAGAGGGAGAAAGGAGAGAGAGAATGACAAAGTGAGTGAGAGAGAGAAGGAGGGGGAGAGAGGAGAGAGAGAAGGAGAGAGAGAGAAGGAGAGGGAGAGGGAGAAGGAGAGAGAGAAGGAGAGGGAGAAAAGAGAGAGAGGGAGAGACAGAGAAAGACAGAGAGACAGAGAGAAGGAGAGGGAGTGGGAGAGAGGAGAGAGAGAAGGAAAGGGAGAGAGGAGAGAGAGAGAGGGAGAGAGAGGTGGGGAGAGAGAAGGAGAGAGAGAGAGAAGGAGAGGGAGAGGGAGAGAGGAGAGAGATAGAGACAGAGACAGAGAGAGAAGGAGAGGGAGAGGGAGAGAGGAGAGAGAAAATGAGAGGGAGAGAGGAGAGAGGGGGTGAGGGAGAGAGAGGAGAGAGGAGAGGGAGAAAGGAGTGAGAGGGAGAGAGAGAGAAAGAGAGAGACAGAGACAGAGAGAAGGAAAGGGAGAGGAAGAGAGGAGAGAGAGAAGAAGAGAGAGAGGAGAGAGAGAGAGAGAGAGAGAGAGAGAGAGAGAGAGAGAGAGAGAGAGAGAGAGAGAGAGAGAGAGAGAGAGAGAGAACAGCAGTGTAACAGTATTTCCTCCATGGTGGCTTCATTATCTTTTCTTAACGTAAAACTGAAGTCAAGAGAACTTATGGCAAAGTATAGTAAATAGGAGGCTGATGGAGCTGCATTGGGGTTTATGGGGTGCTCAGGGAGGGGTAGTATCTCTGGTACAAGGGCTTGTCATGCCCTCCTAGGGCAGCTCTCCAGCCTCTGACCCCCACCTGACACCCAGCTCTCACTTGTGGCTCCCAGTAGCTGCTAGCATGTGGCAGCGGCCATACCCCGGGCAACAGCTTCGACAGGCCGGCTAAACCTTGTGAGGGTAGCCATCGGGTCATTGACCCCCGGTGAACCAGGGCTTTGCTCACCCAGAATGTGAAGACTGCTTACCAATAAGAAGGTTCAACGGCTGAGATGGCGATGCAGCAAAGCACTGTGGAGTGCTTAGGGCATGTTGGAGCACAAAAGACAACATGGCCATCCAATGCAGCTGAGGAAGTCTCCAGGTGTAATGACTTTTCGTGCCACTGGACCCAGGCTTCCAACGCCGAGAGAGTGGGACTGTCTCTGTGCATCGACTTTTCCACTTAATTGTCATCCTCAATTACCGAGAGACTATTACTATGAAGCTGCATTGTACAGCGCATGGAGGAGAGAATGGTGCTAGACTGGAAAGGTAGGAAGGATTCGGGTTGAGAAAGTTTTAAAAGCCATACAGAAGATTTTATATTTGGTCTTGGAGAAAATAGGGAGCCACTGAGGTTTGTTGAGTAGAGGAGCATGACTTGTCCCTGAGTAAATCACTTAACCCTGTTGGCTTGTTTTTTCATCTGTCAAATGAGCTGGAGAAAGAGAGCAAACAACTTTTGTGTACTTGCTTAGAAAACCCCAAATGGGGTCACAGTGTCAGAAGCTACTAAGACAACTGAACAGCAACAAAAACTTTAGGAAAAACACTGTGATGACTTTGTGGAGACTGGAATAAGGAGAGACAAGACAGGAAACCAGTCGGAAGACTCATGATAGTCCAGGCAAGAGGCAATGAGGGCTTCTCTTACAGGGTGGCAGTTATGTGAATGGAGAGAATATGCACAAGAGAGAGGCTGTGTTAAGATAGAAACAACAGGATTTGGAAACAGATTGCTAGATGGAGGGGGTGCAGTTGAGGAGCCCAGGATGCCCCTATGGTTGGGAACCTAGAGAATGGAGAGAATGGAGGTGCCCCTACCAGGAATGAGAAAGTTGGGAAGAAGAGAACGTTTGGGGGAAAATATAATGTTTCAGGCATGTTGAGTTTGATATGTCTATGTATGTATGTCCTGTGTAAAATGTTCCATAAACAGTTGGTGATTTGCATTTAGGAGAGAGACTAAGGTTAGATACATAGGTCTGGGAACCCATGGGAGCTAAGGTGATCACTATCTTCTCTGGGTTTCAGCTTCTTCACCCATAAAACGTGTAAGCTAGACCATAGGGTCATGACATTGAGACAACCTCACAGGGCCTTCCCAACATTAAAATGTCGTATTTCTATTTTTACTGCTTGCAGAGCAACTGGGGAACCAGTTTTCCCTTGTTCCTTCCAGTGGGGGGGAAGAAGTCATGTTTCCATGATTCATAACCTTTTTTACTTCACTTCAGGAAAAGGAAAAAATGTATGTTTAAGATGTTCTCCCATGGCTTTAAAAGACTGTCTGCCCTTTGATCCAGCCATAGCACTGCTGGGCTTGTACCCCAAAGAGATAATAAGGAAAAAGACTTGTACAAGAATATTCATAGCAGCACTCTTTGTAGGGGCCAAAAATTGGAAATTGAGGGGATGCCCTTCAATTGGGGAATGGCTGAACAAATTGTGGTATATGTTGGTAATGGAATACTATTGTGCTAAAAGGAATAATAAAGTGGAGGAATTCCATGGAGACTGGAACAACCTCCAGGAAGTAATGCAGAGTGAGAGGAGCAGAACCAGGAGAACATTGTACACAGAGACTGATACATTGTGGTACAATCGAAGGTGATAGACTTCTCCATTAGTGGCAATGCAGTGATCCAGGACAATTCTGAGGGTCTTATGAGAAAGAACGCTATCCACATCCAGAGGAAGAACTGTGGGAGCAGAAATGCATTAGAAAAATATATGATCCATCACATAGTGCAATAGGGATGTGATTGGGGCTTTGATATTAAAGAATCTCTCTACTGTAGCTAGGAACAACATGGAAATAGGTTTTGAACAATGATACATGTATAACCCAGTGAAACTGCTTGTTGACTTTGGGAGGGGGGAGGAGAGAGTTGGGGGGGGGGGGGGATCATGAATCAGGTAACCATAGAAAATATTCCAAATAAAAATTTAAAAAAAGAAAAAGCGAAGACAAAGGAAAGTGAAAAAAAAAAGATGTTCTCCCGCATAAAATAGTTATGTCTACATGGATTGTCCAAATGTGTGTGTGTGTGTGTGTGTGTGTATATGACGGGCAGAATGAATAGACATCTCTGGAATTTGGCTACCCCTCTCCAAATGAGACTATGGTTTTCACCTTGAAGAGAAACAACAGAAAAGTTTTTGGCTAACCAAACTTGCTCCTAGCTGCAAGAGGGAAATTGGGCTACATTTCCATCTACGCCCCACCCCTGGAAAATACTTCTGGCCTAGGGGAATAATTTTAGGAGTTCAGAAGGAACCCTTCCTTAGTCACTAGCCCTCACCTTACACTGAGCAACGTGACTCCTTCCCATCAAACGCCGATAACACAGAACTACAAATAGTAAATTATAAGTAAACCAGTTTATTCCAACAGCAAACAGAAATCAGAGTTCTACAGATCAGAATATACCAGCAAATACATGAGTGAATGAACTCCTTGCTGGGAGGAAAATGAGATCTCGGCTCTAGCCCAAAAGAGACCGTAATGTCTCGCAGGAAGAAAGTCTTCAAAGTTTGTCAGGAGGCAATCTGGAAATCAAGAACACATGGAGGGGCCAGCTTCCCCTACAGACCTGCAGCTTCCAATATCTTCCTGCTTGTCTGTCTCCCAAAGAGTATCTGAAACTTCTTGTATCTCTCTCTTCCCCAAGAAGCTCTGGCACCAACTTTGCACTTTATTTAAGTCCAAAGCATCCATTCCACCAATGCCAGGGAGCCTTGTCTCCCTCCCCAAACAGAGCAGAAAGAAAAGAAAGAAAGAAAGAAAAGCTAATTAGAAGTCTGTGTGTGTGTATGTGCGCGCGCACATGTACACACTGTGTTTAATTCAGTTGTTTCTGCTCTGACTCGTCCAGTGCTTCCCTTTCTATCTCACCACTGCTTAAGGTTTTTACATCAATTCAGTTCAATTAACCAAAAATTTACTCATTCACTTAGTTATTTTTAAACCCTTATCTTCTATCTTAGAATCAATGCTGTGTAAGGGCTAAGCAATAGAAGTTGTGTGAGGCTGCTGGGTGGCTCAATGGCTTGAAAACCAGACCTCCTGGAGACTGGAGATCCTGGGTTCAAATCTGGTCTCAGACACTTCCTAGCTGTATGACCCTGGGCAAGTCACTTAAGCCTCAATGCCTAACCTTCTTCTGCCTTAGAACCAATACACAGTATTCATTCTAAGATGGCAGGTAAGGTTTTAAAAAATAAAATGAAATTTATAAATAGGAGTAAAATGACTTGCCCAGGGTCACACATCTAGGGAGTATCTAAGGTCAAATTTTAATCCGAGACTTCCCATCTCTAGGCTTGGTTCTCTATCCAGAGTCACCCAGTTGCCCCTTCACAGGTATTTATTAAGCAACTATGTGCCAGGCAAAAGCCTGGGACTGAAAATACAAAGATGAAAATAAAACTAGTTCCTGCCTTCAAGGAGCTTACATTCTACTAAGCAGAGGCAATGGGGAAACAATGAGAGATAACATTAAATAATATTTCTTAAAAGTACATTTTTTAGGACCAGGAATCTATACTCTTCATGGCACACAGAAATTTATTTTGTGATGTGCCAAGTTGCAGGGGTTGGAACAAAGTCTTCTCTGGACACTACCTAGACACTAACAGGCACAAGCTGAAAATCTCAACCAAGTGCCTTGGTGGCTCCATAGGTAGGCAAGTAAGAAAGCAGGGGTGTAACTGAAATCCTCTGAGGCCAAGTCCAGAACTGCTTCCAACACACTACACTGCCTCTGAGAAAGAGAGAAAAAAAAAGGAAGCTGGGAAACAAGAGGCAAGACACAGAGTCTTCCCTGGCCCCCACTCCTCTACATGGTTCACCTCATCCCACAGGACTACCATTATCCTTTCCATGTCATGGAAGAGACACAGTGTTCCCCAGAGATCTGGAAAATCCCTGTAAAATACCTTGGCTCCTCCCCTCATAACAGAAAAGAAGTCTGAATTTTTTTCTTTTTCTTTTCTGGGCTTAGAGCATCTTATTTTAAAATTTGAGGGTTTTTTTTTAATTTTTGAATTGAAAATTTGAATATGCATTTCTGAGTTCCTAAACTTCTGTGTTGTCTGCTTTCTGGGGCTTCTGCAAACTCCCCAAAAATTCCCAATTAATTTCATAGGCCAACCTGTGATATATCAGAACTGGAATGGGGACAGTCATGATGTGGAAGGGATAACTGAAAAGACTGTCTTCCTTTTTGTATTTTTTCACTTGAATTTATTATATTTATATGTTGCATATTCCATATGTAATGCAGACATTTCCATTCTTCCCCAAGAGTTCTCAAGTATCCTTAAGAGGAGAGATAGTGAGATCTAGGCTGTCTACAAGTGGCTTCAGGCCCTACCAATAGCATTCCCTCAATTGTAGGGGGTAGTCCACTGTACCCCATCTCCACTAAGATACTAACATTTGGATTTGCTTTTACAAATGAATGTTTATTTTTAAATATCACATATTTTGAAGAGATTGTAAAATATCATATTATTCAATAATCACAAATATACAAACTTTCTCCACTCAATGACATAATCCTCCTCATTTGTACCATCTCAGTCTCTTGGAAAGGGAAGAAGATTAAGGTTATAGCTTTGCTCAGTTCCTATAGAGCAGTGATGGCAAACCTATGGCACAGGTGCCAAAGATGGCACACAGAGAGCTCTCTGTAGGCACACAGCCACCTTCCTTCCCCTCCCTGCCAAGTTTTTTACTAGAAAGGCAGAGAGACTTGGACAGAGCTGCTCCCCTCCCCAACAGGAGCACACAGAGGGTAAGGTGGGCAGCACAACTGGAGGGGAGCAGAGAGCTCAGGCCACTCCCCTCCCCCTTTCTACACTAGCTGAGGACATTCCTCACTTCACCCTCCTCTCCACCCAGCAACTCAACGGGAACTCTTTCTCCCTCCCATGTGGGATAAGGAGAGGGGATGTGTCTGGCACTCAGTGGGGGGAGAGGCATGGCACTCAGTCTCTGGTGGGGGGGCAGGCATGGCACTCTGGTCTGGGAGCAGGGGGAAGAGGGTCTGGCATTCCAGATGTAAAAGGTTCACCATAAGAGCTATAGAGCTAGTTCTGAGTCCAAAAATCCCTCTTGGGCTTGAGTCCCATGTACCCCTGTTTTCTCTGGGCAAGGTTTCCCTGCTGGACTGGCTGACTGTCCCATCCCTCCTGCAGACCTGTTGGCACAGCTTCAACTCTCGAATCCTGTAGGAATTGCCTCTGGCACCTGAAATTGAGGAAGACAAACTATACAGAACAGAATCAGACTTTCCCAGATCCATTTCTCATAGCCAAGGTAAAAGAGGAAAGAAGTGAAGAAAATTCTTCCCCTCTCACTGGTTCAGGTCACAGTGCCCATGCATGCTATGAGTGAACTGGAACCTTCACCATCTAGATACAGTAGAAAATAGCAGACCAAAAGAGAGCAGCAGAAAAAGAATTACCTCAATCTCTGGAGTTTTAAAGATGTAGGCAGCCAATGAAAGCTACACCCAGCCATGGGATAGAAGAAACAAAAGCTTCTATGTTAGACAATCTGGCATTCATTCTCCAAAGGTCCTTCGAAGGTGCCTCCATTTTAGGCAAACCAGATATGACCAAACAAGCCTGGATTATCCCTGGTAAGCAGTCATAACTGTAGGTTGTTGTTATTTACTGATTTCAACCACTTGACCTGAAAAAAAAATGTAACAACTTTCTTGTTCAATTTATGCCATGTGAGAAAACTGAAGTCCAGAGAAGAGAAGTGAATTGACTCGGTGAATGTATTTAAACTCATAGAGTCCTTCATCTAGAGTTGGAAGGGGCCTTAGAGACCACCCAATTCAAGCCCCTCATTTTACAAATGAAGGACTAAAGCCTAGGTTTTAGTGATTGAGTGACTGCCCTGAGTCATACATGCAGAATGTAGCAGAGCTGGGTTTGACTTCAAGTCCAACAGTTTATCCATTACCATATCATGCTGCCCCTTTGGTGCACCATTATGTAGAATCAGAATTATGCTTTCTCTCTTTGACCTAAGGAAACAGAACAGAGAACAAAAGGTCGAAGTTTAAGAGGAGTGAGCTTAGAGGGCAAGTGAAGAAGAAGGGAGAAGGGAGAAGGGAGAAGGGAGAAGGGAGAAGGGAGAAGAAGAAGGGAGAAGAAGAAGAAGAAGAAGAAGAAGAAGAAGAAGAAGAAGAAGAAGAAGAAGAAGAAGAAGAAGAAGAAGAAGAAGAAGAAGAAGAAGAAGAAGAAGAAGAAGAAGAAGAAGAGAAGAAGAAGAAGAAGAAGAAGAAGAAGAAGAAGAAGAAGAAGAAGAAGAAGAAGAAGAAGAAGAAGAAGAAGAAGAAGAAGAAGAAGAAGAAGAAGAAGAAGAAGAGAAGAAGAAGAAGAAGAAGAAGAAGGAAGAAGAAGAAGAAGAAGAAGAAGAAGAAGAAGAAGAAGAAGAAGAAGAAGAAGAAGAAGAAGAAGAAGAAGAAGAAGAAGAAGAAGAAGAAGAAGAAGAAGAGAAGAGAAGAAGAAGAAGAAGAAGAAGAAGAAGAAGAAGAAGAAGAAGAAGAAGAAGAAGAAGAAGAAGAATTGCCAGCAATTAAGGCTCTCTCGAAATGTAACAATCTACCTTGGAAATGTAATGGGTGAGTACAGGCAACAAGAGGGCCTCCCTAACATTCCCCTCCAAATAACTTCAAATAACTCCCCAAATCAAATTTGAAATGGCAGAGTAAACAAAAAGTCAAAACAAGATATTTTTCCAATCTTCAACAACTTAGGAGATAGGCAAGAGATGTCTGGGACACCAGCGTAGAGGCAAGCTCAGATGTCATACAGTGACAAGAACTACCAGCAACAGCTTGGGTGCTAGAGGCAGCTGTGATAGAAGAAGCAGCTTCAGGAGGTTTTATGCAAGAGAGGATGGTAAAGGAGTCAGACAACTGGTTTGAAAAAGATTATTGGGAACCCTTGGCTGGCAATGGGCACACCTGGAGCTGATTGCCAGTTTCCATTTCCCATATGTCATTTTCTTAGATCACAGTTTCATGGCAGAGAAGAGCACTTGTAGTCTGTCACAAGGGTGTGAGCAGGGGTTTTATCACAATTCTGAGGCAGAGAGGAGTACTAGCACTTGTAATTTCAAGAGAGCAGGAGAGCTGGTTATAGTTCCCAAGCCCAGAGGAATGCTAGCATTTGTGGCTATAGAGATGTAGGGGGCCCTTCTTGTGGTAAAGCCCAGACTCCAGACCAGAGAAGCAGTGACTACACCTCTCTTTGAATCATACCTCCTTGGAAACACCAAACATTTACAGACTCTGAGAACTAGCTCAAAAATCAGCAGCACAAAAAAGCCTAAAGTTTGGGACTGTGCCTCCCCACACCTAGGTAACCAGAGCTCAACTTTCAAAGTTAAGAAATAAGCTGGAAAAATGAGCAAACAACAAGAATAAAAAAAACTTCATCGTAAAAAAAAGCTACTACTGTGGCAAGAAAGACTAAGATATAAACTCAAAAGAAGACAATATGAAAACAGCTACAACCAAAGCCTCAAAGAAAAATGTTAATTGGACCTTATCACAATAAGAATGCTTGGAAGAGTTAAAGAAAGAGCTAAGAATGGTAGAGGAAACATTGGGGAAATAAATAGGAGTGGTTCCAGGAAATTATGAAAGAGAATTATAACAGCTTGGTAAGAGACACACACAAAAATAAAGACAAAAAAAAAGAAAAGAAAAATAGAACTGGTTAAATGCCAAAAGAGGCACAAAAATTCACTGAAGAAAAGCAGAATTAACCAAATAGAAAAAGAGGTACAGTAGTTCACTGGAGAAAATGATTTCTTAAAATTTAGGAATGGGCAAATGGGAACTAATGACTCCATGAAGTATCAAAAAACAATAAAACAAACAAAAATGGATAAAATAGAAGAAAATGTGAAATATCTCAAAGAAAAACAACTAACCAGGAAAATGGATCAAAATAATTTTAAAATTATTGGACTACCTAAAAGCCACAATCAAAGAAAAAAGTATTAGGCATACAGTTTCAAGAAATTATCAAGGAAAACTGCTCCAATACCTTACATTCAGAGAGTAAAATGGAAATTGAAAGTATCCACCAATCACCTCTTGAAAGAAATCTCAAAATGAGAATTCCCCAGGACTGTTTTAGTCAAGTTCTAGAATTCCCAGGTCAACAAGAAACTCTTACAAGTAGCCAAAAATAAATAGTTCAAATATCAAAGAGCCATAGTCAGGATCAAACAAGATTTACTATTTCCACATTTAAGAAGTAGAGGTCTTGGAATATGATATTCCAGAGAGCAAAAGAATCATCTACCCTAAAAAAACTGCCTTGGGGGCAAGGAGGGGGTGGTGGAATATTTAATGAAATAGAGAACTTCTGGGAATTCCTGATGAAAAAAAGCACAGCTGAATAGAAATTTTGACGTTCATAAAGAAGACTCAAGAGAAGCAACATGAAAGAGTAATCATAAGGGAACTCAATAAACTGTCTATGTACCTATATGGAAAGATGATACATGTAAATCCTAAGAAATTTATCATGTGTAATTTGAATCTATTACTCTAAAAACTACAATCCCCAGTAAAACTTTAATTCCCAGCACATAATGACAGGAAGAGAGTAGGGTGCTGGGAATTGTAGTTTTTCTGGGGATCATAGTTTTTAGGGTAACAGATTCAAATTAGTAGTAGTCTCGCGGAAGCAGAGAATGACAATTGTCTTTGTGCATTATCATCTATTGATGTACCCTCATGTGGCTTTGGAGTCCAAAGGCTGAGGCGCAGAGTTGGTGGCACATGGGGCATGGGATGCCAGTTGTTACGGGAGGTGCGGCTGTGGCCTGGTGTCGGCGTTCACGCGCAGCGGCAAGACGTCGACGTCGCTCATCTTCAAAGGTGGAGGCGTGGTGAATGTGGGTTCACCAGCTGTTTCTGTCAGAGGCAGCGAGTTCTAGTTGCTTTGGTGTCATGCCAGCCCACTTCAAGTTGGACTGTAGCTGGTAGCTGATCCTTGAATCTTTTCTTTGGTCGGCCTTGTTTCCTGAGTCCAGCTGACAGTTCACCATAGAATACCTGTCTTGGTATTCACTGTGGGTCCATGTGAATGATGTGTCCAGACCATCATAGCTGGGTTTGGAGGACCAGGACTTCGATGCTGGTGGAGATGGCTCTGTCAAGGACTTCCTGGTTGGTGATTCGGTCCTGCCATCGGATCCTCATGATTGCCGGAGGGAGCGTTGGTGGAATTGCTCCAGCTGTTTCATGTGCTTCCGGCACAGTGTCCATGTCTCACAACCATACAGGAGCGAGTTGAGGACCACTGCGTTGTACACTTTGAGCTTCGTCGCAGTGCTTACACCTCTGTGTTGGAGGACTTTGCAGCGCAGCCGCCCGAGTGCCTGGCTGGCCTTTTGGATCCTGGCCTTAATCTCGTGGTCTAGGGACCCGTCGTTGGCGATGGTGCTGCCCAGGTACTTGAAAGTGTTGACGTTGGAAAGCTGCATGCCGTCGATTGTAATGCACGGCTTGTTCATTGGCCTCCCTGGTGCAGGGTGGAACAGCACCTCTGTTTTGCTGAGGCTGATGGTCAGGCCAAACGGTTTTGTTGCGGTAGAGAACCTGTCCACAATGGTTTGGAGATGATTTTCTTGGTGGGCCATGAGAGCACAGTCATCTGCAAAGAGAGCATCCAGGATGAGTCTCTCTGTTGTCTTTGTTTTTGCAGGTCAGGCGGCGAAGGTCGAATAGTGAGCCATCCAGTCGGTATTTGATGTAGATGCCCAGGTCTAGATTCATCACAGCATGTCGTAATACTTGGATGAAGAATAGGTTGAATAGTACCGGAGCAAGGACACAGCCCTTGTTTCACGCCATTGAAGACGTTGAAGTGATCGGAAGTCTCTCCACCAGATAGGACTTCCTGTCATGTCGACATGAAAAGAGCTGGATCAGTTTGACAAATTTTGCTGGGCAACTGAGCTTGCTGAGGATCACCCACAATGTGGTCCCTGTTCACTGTGTCGAACGCCTTTGTCAGGTCTATGAAGACAATGTAGAGACTCAGGTTCTGCTCAAGGCATTTTTCCTGCATTTACCTCACCGTGAAGACCATGTCGATGGTGCTGCAATCTGGTCGGAAGCCACATTTTGATTCAGGCAGGTTCTGCTCTGAAACAGATGACAGGAGGTCTGTTGAGTATTAACACGGGTGAGGATCTTTCCGACAGTGGAGAGTAGTGAGATGCCGCTGTAGTTGTCACAGGCTGTTCATGAGCCTTTGTTCTTGTATAGGGCTATGATGGAGGCATCTCTGAGTTCTGGGGGCATGTCTTCCTCTTCCCATATGCTGATCAGCACTATGTGGAATGCCTGGAGCGCCGCCTTTCCATTTAAGGCCTTTGTACACCTCGGTGGGATCCCGTCTTTACCGGGTGCCTTGATGAGTGAATTATGTTGGTATATGGTCTAAAAAAAAATGAATGAGCAAGAAAAAAAAAGGGATGTACTGGAATAAGGGAGAAGGGAGAGGTAGAATGGGGAGATTTTTCTCACATAAAAGAGGTGCACAAGGAAGAGCTTTTATGGTAGAAGGAAAAATAAGGGAAGGATGGCAAGCAGGGGTTGAACCTCATTCTCATCAGAATTGATTCAAAGAGGGAGAATATATACATATATTCAATTGAATATCAAATTCTAACTTACCCAAAAGGATATAGGTGGGGGAAGGGGATAAGGGAAATGGACTGGAGAAATCATAAAAGGGAGGGGTGAATTAAAAGAAGGTAGTGGCTAGAGACAAAACAGACCTCTAAGGAGGGATGGGATAAAAAGAGAAAGTGAAGGAAAAAAAGAAGAAAATAAGATGGAGGGAAATACATAATAATTATAACTGTGAATGTGAATGGATGAACTCACCTATAAAAAGGAAGTAGACATTAGAAAGGATTAGAAAATAAGCAGAGGACAAACTGTGGGAGTAGAAACACCGAGGAAAAGCAAATGCCTGACAACAGCGGTTGAGGGGACATGACAGAGGAGAGACTCTAAACGAACACTCTAATGCAAATACTAACAACATGGCAATGGGTTCGAATCAAGAACACATGTGATACCCAGTGGATCACACGTCGGCTATGGGAGGTGGGAGGGGAGGAAAAGAACATGATCTTTGTCTTTAATGAATAATGCTTGGAAATGATCAAATAAAATATTATAAAATTTTTTAAAAAGAGGGGGCAAAAAAAGAGATGTATTGGGAAAAAGCAAGGGACAGATAGATTGAGGAAGGATTTCTCAAAGAGGCAGACAAAGAAGAGTTTTTACAATGGGTGGAAAATGGGGTTTGCGGTGGCAGGTAATACTTGAACTTCACTTTTCATTATAACTAGTTCAAAGAAGGAATATATCTATGTATATATGTATGTGTATATATACACATACATACTGAAGAAATAATGTGGATAGATGATGATATTTGAGGTAGGGAATTAGTTTGGATACTCTGCTGTCTACAGAGTTCCCTTTTGTGAAGGGAAGACAGTGAGCCTTCTTTCACTAGACCAGCACACACAAAGTCTTGGAGACTATCTTATAGAAAAATTACCTATATTTATTTATAAATCAAAGGTAGAATATGAGGATCAAAACACAGAGATGCCCTAGTACTAGAAAACTAATACTCCCCCCCAAAACTACTCCATCACAAGATGGACTCATCAGTACTTGCTGTTACACTTGCTGTCATTGCCTGTCACTAGCTAATATCCCATCAAAGCTAACCGATCTACCTGTCTAGATACTCAGTGTTGGTTTGATTATTTGTATCCGGAGTTGTCTCCAAAATTGCTAAGAATGAGCCCAAGATGGCTGAGCTCACTCAAAGCTGAGTCTGGCTCTGAGGTAAAATCTTAGAGCCCAAACAAGCAAGGTCTTGGGTAATCTTCCTTTCAGGCAAAGTTGGTAAAGCCAGCAAGTGTGAATGAATCTTCTTTCAGGTACACACACAGATGCTGTTATATATACAAATATAACTTGTCTAATAGGGAAAATAAAAGGAGAATGAGGAGAATGGCATAAGAGAAAGGGTGGATGAATGATAAAAAAGTGGACAAGTTAAGAGAGGCAGTAGCTTAGAAGCAAAATGGACTTTTGAGGCAGGATGAGAGAGAGAGAGAGAAAGGAGAATGACATCTACCTCATGAATGGGATAGAGGGAAATACTCAGTAATCATAATTGTGAATGTGAATGGGGTCAGAAGCAGATAGCAGAATGGATTAGAAAGCAGAATCCAATAATATGTAAATAGAGGAGACACTTGAAACAAAAAGCTACACACAGAGTTAAAATAAAGGGCGGAACAGAAAGCAAAAGCAAAGGCAAAAATAGACCCAATTAAAAGAAATAATCTGGGAAGTCACATTTTGCTAAAAGGTACCATAAGCAATGAAGAAATATAAAATACATACTGAAGAAAAAAAAAGAAAGGATTAGAAATCAAATTCAACAATATGCTCTTTATAAGACACACTTGCAAAAGACACACTATAAAATAAAAGCTAGAATAGAATTTATTTTGCTTCAGAGGAAATAAGAAAGGAAAGGGTGAGTAGCTGAGTGATGCAGTGGACAGAGGGCTGGGCTTGAAGTCAGAAAGACCTGAGTTCAAGTTCAGCCTCAGCCACTTACTAGCTGTATGTCCCTGGGCAAGTAACTTAAACCTATTTGTCTAAAAAAAAAAAAAAAAAGACAGGGGTAAAAAAATATGATCTCAGACAAAACAATAGCCAAATATACCCAATTTAAAAGGAATATTCAGGAAAACTACATTTTGCTACAACATACCATAGACAATGAAGAAATATCAAAAAATTTATAGCAGTGTTTCTCTGATAAAGGTCTTGTTCCCAAATACAGAGGTAAGTCAAAAATAAAAAAAGAGTCCCCAATTGATAGTCAAAGGATATGAAAAGGTAGTTTTCAAAAGAAGAAATCAAGCTATTCATACTCATATGGAAAAATGTTCTAAATCACTATTGATCGAAAGAAAAGTAAATTAAAACTCTGAGATACCACATCACACTTATCAGAAATGACAAATTTGGAGGAGATGAAGGAAAATAGGTACACTTAATGCATTGCTGGTGGACTTGTGACTTATCTAACCATTCTGGAAAAAAGTTCTATTAAAACTGCACATCATTTGACCCAGCAATACTACTACTAGGTCTATACCTTAGAAAGATATAGTAGAAAAAGACCTATATGTACAAAAGAATTTATAACAATCCTTTTTCTTGTGGCAAAGAACTAGAAATTGAGGAAATGTTTACTAATGAAGAAAGGCTGGACAAGTTGTGGCATAGTGATTGTGGTGAGTACTATTGTGCTATGAGCAATAATGAAGAGAATGGTTTCTCAAAAAAATGACAAAATCTATATGAACTGATGCAAAGTGAAATAAGAACAAGAGGATCATTGTACACATTGACAGCAATGTTCTCATGATGACCAACAGCTGTTAGGTGGCATAGTATATAGAGCACCAGACCTGGAATCAGGAAGACCTGGGTTCAAATGAGATCTTAGAAACTTAATAACTGTGTGACCCTGGGTAAGTCATTTTAACCCTGTTTGCCTCATATTCCTAATCTGAAAAATGAACTGGAGAAAAAAAATGATAAACCACAGCAGCATCTTTGCCAAGAAAGTCCAGATGGGATCATGAAGAGTCAGACATGACTAAAACAACTCTCCAACAACAACTGTGATCAGCTGTGAAAGGCATGGCTACTTTGAACACAATGATCCAAGAAAATTCAAAGGACTCATGATGAAAAAAATGCTATCCACCCGCAAAGAAAGAACTCTCAGTGCAAATTAAAATATTGTTTTGTTTTTGTTTTTGCTTGCTTGCTTTTTTTCAATATGGCTAATATAGAAATGTTCTGCATGATTTCACACATATAATTAATGTCATTTTGCCTGCCTGTAGAGGAGGCTTGGGAGAGAGGAAAAGAATTTAGAATTCCAAATTTAAAAAGCAAAGAAGGTTAAAAATAAATGAATGAATGAATGAATGAATGAATGAATGAATGAATAATGAAATTTGGATGGGAAAAAAAATATAATGAATTCCCCTCACTGTAGATCTCCAAGCAAAGGACTTAGGAGCACTGATCAGGGATGTTGAAGAGGGAGAGGAATTTTTGTTCAAGGTTAGTTTAAACAAGATGGCCTTTGAGGTTCCCTCCAACACTGAGATTCTGTGTCTCTACTAATATGAAAATGTGTGTGAAAGCATTTTGATAAGTGTTGAGCATCAACAAAGACAAGGGATAACTAACCAATAAAAGTTCTTTTCACAATACTGACAAGTGAGTAGAAAGATTTTGGATCGACAGTTGAAGGACCTAGATTCAAATTCCATCTTTGCTGTGTAACCTTAAGCAAATCATTTACTCTCTCCTGGCTTGTTTCACCATCTACAAAATGTGGACTCAGGACAACATTATCACTAAAGTCTCTTCCAATTCCTGGTCCTATAATTCTACTTCTTCTACCCACATTTTTCTTCCTACTCTCATTCTCAAAATCTACTAATGCCTATCAATAAAGTTCTGGTCCTTATTCTGACATTTAAAGCTCTCCATAATCTGACTCTCACCCCTATTTTACCAATCTTATTTCACACTCACTACTCCCTATTTTACCAATCTTATTTCACACTCACTACTCTGCTCCAGTCAAAGTGAACTTGCCATTTCCCATTCCCCATGTATATATCCTTCACTTTCCCTCCTAGGTGCTTTTTTTTCACAGTCAAGGGAGGGAGGAAGCACTCCCACTGGGCTGCTAAGTAGAGAGGTGGATCATGTGAAAAATGTCCTCAGGTAGGTGGAGAGAGGGAGTGGAGCAGACCCAATCTGGCAACAATCAGGCACATGTGCCATAGGTTCACCAACATGACTCTAGGCTTTAACATCTCCCAACACTGGCATCTTCCCTACTAAGGTAACCTAAGGCCCACTCACCCCAGCGCTCTACTCTTTGGACATATGGGCCAAGCCATATTTGCTGCTGAAAATGTCTAGAAGCTGAACTTTATTGAAGATGTTTTCTCCCCTAGAGTATGAGCTCCCTGAGTATAGGAACTGTCTCACTTTTTTTTTTTTTTGGTGTCCCCAGCAATAAGCACAAGACTTGGAATATAATTAAGAATTTAATTCTTAGAAATCCTAAGAAATTAAATATTTTTTGTATTACAGTTATCTATCTACATGATACTTCCTCTATTTAACCTTTGTCTCTTCCCCAGCCTAGAACCTAGTGACTAAGCACATAGTAGTTGCCCAATAATCAGGTAAGTGGTAAAGTAAATAGAGCACCATCCCTGGAGTCAAGGAAGATTCCAGCCTCAGACACTTAAGAGTCACTTAACTCTACTCAGTTTCCTCATCTGTAAAATGAGCTGAAGAAGGGAATGGCAAACTATTCCAGTATTTCTGCAAGAAAACCCCAGAGAATATGGAAATGTATATTACCGGAAAGCACTGGTAGAACATATAACAGATCATGTACTGCCTTGGGGACTGGAAGATGATGAAAGGGAGGGAGGGAAAGAGTCTGAATCACAAAATGTCAGAAAAAGAATTACAAAACATTGTTTCTACATTTAATTTTTTATTAATTAATTAAAATTAAAAGAAAACAGAAAACCCCAGATAGGGTCATGAAGACATGATTAAAACAACTGAACTACAGCAATAACAAATGTTTGGTGGAATTAGAAGTGAAATTAAATTGAAGTCTCTGCTAAGAGCCAATTCCTCAGTAGATAAATGACCCAAAGATATAAATAGGCAGTCTTCAGAGGGAGAAATTCCAAGCTACCAACAATCACGAAAAATGCTCTAAATCATTAATAATTAGAGAAATGCAAATTAAAACAACTTGGAGGTCCCACCACACACATATGTGGCTGGCAAGTATAAAAAAAAAGAAGAAAATGAAAAATGTCTAGGAGCTGTGGGAAAACAGGCATAATGATGTACAGTTAGAGGAATTGGGAACTGATCTAGCCTTTCAGGAAATTTGGAATGATGCCCAGAAAGTTACCAAACTCCATTGCCTTTGTCCCAGCCATACCACTACTAGGCCCAAAGAAATCAAAGAGGAAAAGTTTGCATATACAAAAATATTTGTAGCATCTCTTTTCAAGGTAGCTATAAATTTGAAACTAAGGGGAGGGAGCAGTTGGTCTCCAAATTGGGAACAGCTAAAGAAATTGTGTTTTACAGTATAAATGAAATAATGTTATTGTGCAATAAAAAATAACGATAGAAACAATATCAGAGAAATCTAGAAAGACCTATCAAATGATAGAGTGAGCAGAATGAGAACAATTGTAGAATGAGCTGATAGGCAACATTATAGAGGAAGACATTAGAACTGATCAATGCAATGATAGGCCACAAGTCCAAAGGAATGACCCACTCATCTCTTGACAGGAAGCAATAAATTTAATATGCAGAGATACAATTTTTGATACTGTTAACATGGTAATTTGTTTTGCAAGACTATATAGATATGTATTGAGGAATTGTTTTTTGAATCTTATCAGTGGGGGGAGTAATGGAATGGACTGATTAATTTTTTTTAAATGCTTAAAAGAAAAAATAAAGAATAAATGAGTTATAAAGGGGGTAAGAAGAAAAGTAAGGAAAAGGATGAAGTCTTTCCTCCCATTTCATCCAAAGTGCAATGCATTCAGGTCAGCAAGTACTCACTGCCTCAAAGGCATTGATCTCCTCTGCCCTCAAAAAGTTTCCCATCCAATCACAGAAAAGTATGATACACAGGCCTGTAAAATATAAGGTAGGGATGATTAGATCTAAAGTAAAACAAAGACAAAGCGCTGTAAGAAATATTGAGGGGGGGAGAGAAAGGGAGACAGAGACTGGGAGAGAGGGGGAGAGAGGGGGGGGAGAGAGGGGGAGAGAGGGGGGGGAGAGAGGGGGGAGAGAGGGGGGAGGGAGAGAGAGAGAGAGAGAGGAGAGAGAGAGAGAGAGAGAGAGAGAGAGAGAGAGAGAGAGAAGAGAGAGAGAGAGAGAGAAGAGAGAGAGAGAGAGAGAACTTTTGGCTGAAGAGAAAGAAGATTTTGTATGGGGGGGGTATTTTCACTGGACCTAAAAGAAAGAAAAGTCAGCTAGGTTGCCCAGTGAGTAGCGAAGAACCTAGAGCCAGGAAGTCTCCTCTTTCTGTTTTTAAAATCTGGCCTCAGACACTTACTAGCTGTGTGACTCTGGGCAAGACTTAACCCTATATGCCTCAGTTCCCTCATCCGTAAAAATGAGCTAGAGACAGAAATGGGAAACCACTCCAGTATCTTTTGCTAAGAAACCCAAAATGGGGGTCATGAAGATCAGACACCACTGAAATACCTCAACAACAACAAAAAAGGAAGAAAATGGATTTTGACATACAAGTGATCAGTAGGAAATGCATTCCAAGCAGGAAAGCATCCTTTTGATGTTGTGTTCAGCCATATCCTACTCTTTGTGACACCATTTGTTGGTAAAGGTATTGAGTGATTTTGCCATTTCCTTCTCCAACTCATTTTTGCAGATGGAGGAAACTGAGGAAAACTAAGGAAAAAGTGACTTGCCTAGTTGCTAGTAAGAATATGAGGTTAGATTTAGCCTCAGGAAGATAAATCTTATTGAATTCAAGCCCAGGGTTCTAACCACTGCACCACCTAGTTGCCCCTAGATGCCTTGTAGAAAAGCATCCCACATATGTGCATGTAATATAAAAAAAAAAAAGATCAAACTGGAGACCAGGAGAACAGGAGTAACAGACTGAGAAAACACAGTTCCTTTTACATAATGGGTTTTTATTAGCATTTAGTTAATATATCTCTATTATTATACTAGTTTAGTAACCTTCTAAAAAGGAAGGAAGGAAGGAAGGAAGGAAGGAAGGAAGGAAGGAAGGAAGGAAGGAAGGAAGGAAGGAAGGAAGGAAGGAAGGAAGGAAGGAAGGAAGGGAGGGGAGGGAGGGAGGAGGAAGGGAGGGAGGGAGGGAGGAAGGGAGGGAGGGGAGGGAGGGAGGGAGGGAGGGAGGGAGGGAGGGAGGGAGGGAGGGAGGGAGGAAGGGAGGGAGGGAGGGAGGGGAGGGAGGGAGGGAGGGAGGGAGGGAGGGAGGGAGGGAGGGAGGAGGAGAAGGAAAGAAGGAAGGAAGGAAGGAAGGAAGGAAGGAAGGAAGGAAGGAAGGAAGGAAGGAAGGAAGGAAGGAAGGAAGGAAGGAAGGAAGGAAGGAAGGAAGGAAGGAAGGAAGGAAGGAAGAGAAGGAAGGAAGGAAGGAAGGAAGGAAGGAAGGAAGGAAGGAAGGAAGGAAGGAAGGAAGGAAGAAATGCCCTTTTCTATCTATATGGGTAGATCCTACCTGTCCTTTAAGGTCTAGATCAATATCTCACCTCCACTGTGAAGTCTTTCTTCCCTAACCATAAACTCTCTAGACTTTGGGCCCAAAGAATGTGATAAAGCTGAAGTCTTCCATCTCATTTCATTCAAAATGCAGCTCATTTCAAATCAGTGCTTTGAAAACTTGATCATTTTAAATTATTATTATAAGACACCCCCCCCCCCCTTTAGCTATTTTCACCCAGTATGGTTATTTGAGATTAATAACTACCTCAACCACTGAACTTTATAACTGAACCCTAACCTGGTGTAGTCCCCTGGAAATACTCTTTACAATACAGATATTCCTTCCACACCATGACTTTCCCCCCTCACAGTTTTGATATATCACAGATCAGCATAAGAAATTAAATGAGAATTTGGGAAGTTTTGTGGAAAACAACAGATAGCACACAAAAGCCAGCAGATGACAGAGAAAAGATTTAAAAACTGAGAAATGCAAAAAATATGTGTAATGTTGTATAATATCAACATATTTTATCTTTTAACACCATAAATATACAGAATTTCCTTTTTTAAGTTAAAATAAATAAAAGTTAAAGTTTGCAAAAAGAAAATGAAAGCCAGAAGACAACATGCATTAGCTAGAAACATGGAGAATTTAACATTAACCTACATATAGCCTGTGACCAAATATGTAACCCAAATTTTACAATAAAGTACTGTAAATACCCCATAAAGGAAAAAAGCAAAAAATCAGACTTCTTCTCTGGTATAATATATTTTCTGCATCATATTTCCCATCTAGAATATTAGTTATGGGAGGGCAAGAACCATTATACTCCTTCATAGGGGATATTGAAAGAGGTAATGGGGTATAACAAAAAAGTAATAAACTTGGAGTCAGAAGAATTGTATACCATTTCTACACCATAATTAGCTATGACCTTGGGCAAGTCAAGAAGGCTATTTCCTTATCTATAAAATGGAGCTATTAATGGTTGTACTAAACTACCTATATCACATACCTAGATTTGGTTGAGATTTTAGAGAACACCTAACTCAACCTAGCCTTCCAATCCAACCCAACAAACAGGCATGTAATAGACACATTTATTATGCATCTCTTATGAGTGATGCACAAGGAATACAAAAACAAAACAAACCCATAAGTCCTACCCTCAAACAGCTTAAATTCTATATGTAAATGGTTAAATATAAACAATCATTTGAGAAAGGAGAGGACGTTAGCAATGGGGGGGAGGGGCATCAGGAAATGATACATCTGTGTCAATCTGTTAAGTTTTTTTAAACCCATTTCCTATTTGGGAGGTACCATCAGCTTATCTAAATTGGTCTGGTTAGAGTTGCTCAGTTGTATGCTATATCTTATTTTTTATAATTTTTTTATTCTTTGACATCAATGTTGATTTTTTTTGCTCTAACAAGTCAATTGTGACGTTCTATATACTGACTCTAAATTGATTCTTAAGTTGGTAACAGCCAGGTGATATGTAAAGATTACAACTAATATCCAGTACTCCAAGTATAGTATTTATTAAACATTTATCTTGAAGTATAAGGAAGAAAGGCTAGCAAAAAAACAAAAGCCACTCCTCCCTCCTCCACCATGGAACCAGAGAGACCATGTGGGCCGAAAACAGAAACTCAAAACTCCCCACACATAAGGAGATGCACAGACAGGAAAAGGAAAAGGGGGACTATGGGAAATGTAGTCTTCTAGGGTTCAAGATTCTAAATCAATACAGATATTTGTCTTCATATAATCAATTTCATTTTTTTGGCCATGTTATTTAGTGCTAGTCATGTCTAGAATCTACAATTCCTCCTCCTCTTCCTCCCCTTTCCCCTTCCTCCCTCCCCCTCCTCCTCCTCCTTCTTCCTTCCTCCTCCTCCTCTTCCTCCTCCTCCTCCTTCTCTTCCTCCTTCTCTTCCTCCTCCTCCTCCTCCTCACTCCCCCCTCCTCTTCCTCTTCCTCCTCTTCCTCTTCCTCTTCCTCTTCTTCTTCTTCTTCTTCTTCTTCTTCTTCTTCTTCTTCTTCTTCTTCTTCTTCTTCTTCCTTCTTCTTCTTCTTCTTCTTCTTCTTCTTCTTCTTCTTCTTCTTCTTACTTCTTCTTCTTCTTCTCTTCTTCTTCTTCTTCTTCTTCTTCTTCTTCTTCTTCTTCTTCTTCTTCTTCTTCTTCTCTTCTTCTCCTTCTCTTCCTCCTTTTCCTCCTCCTTTTCCTCCTACTTTTCCTTCTCCTAAACCTTCTATCTTAATATCAATTCTAAGACAAAAGAATGGGCAAGAGCTAGGCAATTGGGATTAAGTGACTTGCCCAGGGCCACACAGCTAGAAATTGTCTGAGGCCAAATTTGAACCCCAATCCTTCAGTCTCCAGATATAGCTCTCTATCTAGCTGTACTACCTAGCTGCCCCCTGACTCTATTCTTAAAGAAAATATTCACAGTGAATAGGCCTGGGAATTCTATATCACCTACACACCTTTGGCCTTTCTCATATTTTATCCCTGAACCATGTTTTCCAGTATATTTTTCACCTATGTCTCCTATGAGCCCCTTTCCATTGATATCCCTAAATATCAAAGTATATACTTGATTTAATGTGGAGGATCTTAATGGTTTCTTTATAGAATCCCTGTATCTCCTCATCCTCAGAATCATATATTGACTCATAAGCTACAATTATCTTTGTAGTGCTCCTTTTTCAAAGGCTTATCATGAGCACCCCAAAGCAAAACAATCAAGCATCTCCAAAACTGTTTCATGTTGCCTTGGATATACAATGAAACTAATTCTACCAACTCCTTTATTTGTCTCTCTAACAAAAAACCAGGGGCCCTCCTTCAATTTAGACATAACTTCCTTTTGTATTCTGCTTTTATTTATAACAAGAATGCTGTGGAATAAGAAGTCCTAGATTTATGGGAATATATTTTGTTTCTTGTTTCCTTACTGCACTACTTCATGAAATGCCTTTCCTTTGAATCTGTTTTGCCTTCTGATTGACTATTAAAATTAAACAGATCCGTGGGGGCTTACTAGCTGTTGTATTAGGAATGTAGAACCACAAAATCTCCTAAACTTGGACTTCTGTCCAAGACACAGAGTATGTCCAATGGAGACATACTCTGAGTTGAGAAGCTCCCCAAAGGCACTACATTGATTATTTTTCTTGAGGATGGTGAACCAAACATATCCATCCATTGAATCATAAATCATTGGATTTAGGGTTTGAAGAGAGCTTAAACATCATTTAATTCTCTCTCACTTTATAGATGAGAAAACTGAGGACCAGCGAGGGTAATTTGTCCAAGTCACTCTTTAAAAATTGTCAGAGAATAATGAAAAAAAAAATAACAGCATGGGATCCAGAGATGCATAATTGAATGACTTTCTCATTGTAAAATTGATGATTTCAGAAAGGAGTTGGGCCAAAAGTGACTAAGAGGAAGACAGCCAACTACCTGGGAGCTATATGTAATTAAACAGTGGGGATGGCATTTCTGCCTCAGAAATGAGTGGATATCTCCATAAGGTTTCTAGGCTTTTCAGAGCTAATATACATGCTTGCCAAAACAGAGCCCCACTGTTTAAGAAGGTCCTGATCTGATATACTCACCCTGCCTGAAGTGTGATGTAGTGGGAAAAGCTCTGGATTTGGAATCAAGACTTTGGTGCTTGACCCTTAGCTTTTTTTATATGACACTGAGCAAGTCACTTCTTTTTTGTGGGCATCAAGCTACTTCATCTGTAAAAATGATGGCGTAGCGGACAGCTGAGAGGCTCAGTGGATTGAGAATCAGGACTAGAGATGGGAAGTTCTTGGTTCAAATCTGGTATCAGATGTTTCTTAGCTGTGTGGCCCTGGGCAAGACTTAACTCCCATTGTCCAGCCTTTTACCACCTTTCTGCCTTGGACCCAATACACAGTATTGATTCTAAGACAGAAGGTGAAGGACTTTTTAAAAATGGGTTAAGGGAAGCTCAGAGTTGGGATGACCTGAGTTCAAATCTGGTCTCAGACACTTCCTAGCTATGTGATCCTGGACAAATCAGTTAACCCTATTTGCCTAGACCTTACCCTTTGTCTTGGGGTGTATGGGGTGCTCAGGGAGGGGTGGTATCTCTGGTACGGAGGGCTTGTCGTGCCCTCCTAGGGCAGCTCTCCAATCTCTGACCCCCATCTGACACCCAACTCTCACTTGTGGCTCCCAGTAGCTGCTAGCATGCCGCAGAGGCCACACCCCAGGCAACGGCTTCGACACCTTGTGAGGGTAGCCATCAGGTCATTGACCCCTGGTGAACCAGGGCTTTGCTCACCCAGCATGTGAAGACTACTTCGGCTGAACAGGCAGAAAAAACCAATAAGAAGGTTCAATGGCTGAGATGGCGATGCAGCAAGGCACTGTGGAGTGCTTAGGGCGTGTTGGAGCACAAAAGACAACACGGCCATCCAATGCAGCTGAGGAAGTCTCCAGGTATAGTGATTTTTCATGCCAATGGACCCAGGCTTCCAACGCCGAGAGAGTGGGACTGTCTCTGTGCATCAACTTTTCCACTTGAATCTCCTTCACGCACAGGTGTTTTTGTGCACACTCATCTACATCACAGATGAAGGCACACAAAAACAATTGTCATCCTCGGTTACCGAGAGACTACTACTATACCCTTTGTCTTAAATTTCTTACAAGGACAGAAAGTAAAGATTTTTAAAATTGAATGTGTTAGACTAGAGGATCTCTAAGGGCAGCTAGGTGGTACAGTGGATAGAGCACTGGACCTGGAGTCAGGAAGATCTCAGTTCAAATCTGGCCTCAGACATATACTAGCTTCATGATATGTAAGAAAATACTCTTCTTACAGATATTATAACAGGGTGAAAGGGAGTGGGGGGGGAGAGGCACTAACAGGCACCTCAAGATTTGGGTACTTGAAGTTATAGAGAACCTTCTCCCCTAAAAAAATCCTTACTCCCTTCAGGAGTATTAGGGTAGAGGGAAGAGGGATTTCCCTATACTTTTCCACAGATTGGGGTTGAGTCTCTCTCAGCTTTTGAGCTGAGGCCAGGCCTCACAGGCTGGTGGAGGGTTTCTTTTATTCCTGTCTATGCTAATCTATGCTAGCTTTCTTATGTTCTAAGTCTTTAGCAGTAGAGAGCAAGAAAAGTTAGCTGGTTGGGCCTATCTCTTCAGGCTAGCACCCCTAAAACCAGGCTTAATTTCAAGCTGCTTCCCTTAAATCATTTTGTTTGATGACACAATCACAGGAATCCAGGTAAAGCACATAGTTGGGAAATAGCTAGGAATAGAGGGACTTCTATCCAGAGACAGGAAGAGAGCGTTCCTTCCAGTCCAGGGGCAAGGGCCAAGAAAGAGAGAAACCTCGAGAGCAACTATCACTCTCCAAGTTGCCCCTCCCCCCTCCAACTGCCTTTGCTGTCCAACAATCTTCACTCTAATATTTCAGCTGCTGTCTCCTCCACCTCAGTGACAGAAAGGCCAAAGCTTGATTCAGTTTTCCTTTCCACAATCCTGATACCTTTTCAATCTAAACTTGTTATTAAATTCATATTTAGTAAATAAATGCAGTCAGATTATCTTTGTAAGGGTGAGGGGACCCGGAAGGGAGTAAGGGTTTTTTTAGGGGAGAAGGTTTTTTTGTTACCTCAAGTACCCAAATCTTGAGGTACCTGTCAGTGCCTCTTCCCGCCTTTCACCCTGGTATGATATCTATAAGAAGAGTATTTTCTTACAGACCCTGAGCAAAGTCACTTAATCCCTATTTGCCCCAATTCCTCATGTGTAAAATGGGAGCACCCCAGAGAAGGAAATGGAAGATCATTCCAATATCTTTGCCAAGAAGACTCCAATGACTTTGAAGAGTTAGTCACAATTCAACAACAACAAATGATCTCAAAAGGTCCTTCTAGCTCTAAATTCAATGAAGATGTTACTTTTAAGCACTCATTTGGCCTCACAATTTACAACATTATAGAATCAGTGAGTTGGAAAGGAACTTGGTGAACATTTAATCCAAGGTGGCTGATTATCAGATTTTCAGTTGAGTATTGGCAAATGTTATATATTAAGGCTCAATTTATTTATTTTTTTATTATCTAGTCCAGAGGCATCAAACATGCTGCCCTGTCCTCAACTCCAGAGTAAACCAGTTTAAAATGTGTTTGGGAAATATCTAACAAAATAAATAAAAATACAATAGGACATAGATCATGTTAATAGGTGGTTGTTTGGGGTGGGGGTGGGGGGACCCTTACCTTCCATCCTAGAATCAATACTGTATATTGATTACAAAGCAGAAGAGCAGTAAGGTCTAGGCAATAGGGGTTAGATGACTTGCTCAGGGTCACACAGCTAGGAAGTGTCTGAAGCCAAATTCATTGTTATCCCCCTGCTCAAAAAGTTCTCATGGCTTTATAGACTTCTCTGATGAGCATTTAAACCCCCTTAAAATCTGGACACAGCCCACCTTTCCAACCTTATATTTATAACTATATTTATAATATAGTTATAAATATAAACATTATACACTCTATATTCTCACCCAAATAATTGGGCTTCTTGCCATTCCCTGAAAAATTGTTGCCTCCATAGTAAAACATTGAGAAGTGCTAGAAAGATCCTGAACCTAAGTTATATGGAAAGAAGATAGTTAAATATCCTTCTTTCTTGAACCCAGAGTTCTGAGATTACTGAGGATTATTGTTGAGTTGTTTCAATCATGTCCGATTCTCCGTGACTCCCTTTCATGTTTTCTTAGAAACGCTATCAGAATGGTTTGCCATCTCCTTCTCTAACTCATTTTACAAATGAAGAAACTGAGGCAAACAGGGTTAAGTGATTTTTCCCAGGGTAACACAGCTAGTAAGTGTCTAAGGCCAGATTTGAACTCTGCAAAATGAGTTTTCCTGACTCCGGGCTTAGTACTCTATTCATTGTGCCACCTGGCTGCCCATTATTGAGAATATATAGGGAAAGAGAAAAAATTGAAAACTTCCTGTAATGGAAAACTCTACTGATCTGGGCAGCCCATTCTACTTTTGGAGAACTCTTAACTGTTATGAAGCTTTCTTTATATTGTATGGAAATTTTTCAAATTTTACTATGCACCCATTACTCATACTTTGGCTTTCTGGGGCCATGCAGACCTAGTCTAATCCCTCTTCAGTTGTTAAAGGCCTCCAAATACTTAAAAATAGCTATCATATCATTCCTTCCTCACGCCTTCCTCATACCTTTATTTCTCTAGGCTTTGAGCCAATCCTCATGTGGCATTGATAAAATTTTAATGGATAATATTGATATAATGCTTTAAGGATTATAAAACTCTTTATATCTGCTATCTCATTTGAGTCTCAAAACAAACCTGCAAGGTATTATTATCATCCTCATTTTTTTTTACAGATAGAGTAACTAAGATTGACACAGATTAAGTGACTTGATCAGCATCACCCATCTAATCAATGTTAGAGGCAGGATTCAAATTTTGCTCTTTTAAGGCCCTTCAACATCCTAGTTATTCTTCTCTTGAGGAGCTCCAGATTATCAATGTTATTCCTTAAATCTGGAGCCCAGAGCTGGACAGAGTTTTCCCCAGAACAGTTATAGGAAGTTATGAAGGCTTTAATCTCTGTTTTGGGGTAAAAGTTAGTTATTCCCTGATTCCCTTTCCTTTCTCCCTTTAGCTTAATAAACCTGTTATTTCATTATACATATTTATACTTTTGAACCCTTATTTTTACCTACCTATTTCAGATCTAATCAAAGAATTACTGGATTTCTTTAACTTAAAAAAACAAACAAACAGGAATAGATGATAGAGCTAGAAGGGATCAATATGGCGAACTGGTCCAACCTTCTCTTTTACATATAAAGAAAACAAGATCCAAGGACATTCAATGACTTGCTCAAGGTTACATTGATAGTATATTGTCTCATTTTAAGGAACTGCTTTGTAAGAAGATGAGAGGGAAGCTGGAATTTTTGCTGAAAATTAGCCGTCTTTTAGGCAAATGGTCGCTACCCTAAAGCAGTCCTTTCTAAATCCCAACAACAGGCATTTACATTCAGTCTTAGCATGCAGTGGAAAGTGTGTTGATTCTGAAGTCAGAACACTTGAGTTCAAAGACGGAGTCTACATCTTACTAGCTGGGTGACCTCGGAAAGTGACTTAAAATCTCTGGGCTTCAGTTTCTTCATCTGCAAAATTAAGGAACAGACCCATAAGGTCTCACCCAACTTTAAATCCATTTCATTCAGAAGTGAAATCTGACTACAGAGCCATACTGCCTCACAGGTCTTATTACCCCTGTCTTACAGATGTGTGAACTGTGACTCAGTTTACCTATTATTACATAATTGATGAATATCACTGGTAGGATTTGAACCTGGGCCCCTGTGACTCCAGATCCAATATCCCAATCACCAGCTATTGATGTCTTTTTTCCTCCTTGGATTTCATCTAGCACTTTGTTTCAGCTTTCTCTCATGTACTCGTCACATACAACCTCATCTCCTAATTATCAGCGTGGGAGCTAGATCTCCCTGCTAGAAAGAGATCTGGGACTTGAGGACAGGAACCATATGTTCCTTCTGTGTTGAATCTCTCCGGTGCCTACCACAGGACTATACGCTTAATATGTGTTTGCTGAAAATAATGAAGGTTGATATCTCTTTTGTCTGTTTTGTTTAATTTACTGTCTGCTCTTCTCTAATGCTGTGTTTCGCGTTGTACACAGTTTAGTGAAATCTAGGACTATGAAGTTGTCGTCCATCAATAAAAATCACAAACTTGGTTTAAAAAAATATATATGTGTTTGCTGAATTGTTGGCAAATTGAGTCTTGTGCTTTTACCTTGTTGGCTGAATCAAGTGAAATTTCTGTGAAAATGCCTACCACAATTACCCCCAGAGCTATTCTTCCCTAAGATGTATGGCATAAGAGAGGGAATGATGACAAGCACACTCACGCCAATTAAGATTGGAACTGAACTACTAAAGCTGGAGATTCCTAAATGGATGTCTTCAAAGAGGCCCCAGGAAAATGGTAATTACAGCAATGCAAACTCCCACAACACTCAATGTGCTAATTATACCCTGAGTTTATGGCATCTCATTAATAGAGCCTAGAACTGAAATCTGTCCATTGTCATGATATTCTGACTTTCTCACAATGCCAAGTCGATGCCACCCATAATGCCATGCATCTGCCTGGCCCCGAACAAAGACTGTCCATGCAGGACTGTCCTAGATAACTCGATTTGGGCATGCTCAAGCAGCTGTTTTGAAAGGCATTCATCATTCCCTCCTTGCTTGTTTTGTTTTTAAAATGCTGGCCCACATACAAGCTGGATCTATGCATGGGAGTGTGCACGTACTCACAGAGTTTCATAGGCCAAGGTCTGCAAGGAACCTCAAAAACCAGAAGAAATTGAAAGGCAAGAAACACACTCACAAATCTTCTGCCTGATCTGAGGTGGCCAGGTCAGAACTGGTGAGAGAGAAATTCTGGATCCTCTTGACATCTCTGATGCTTATATCCTGAGTGACCTTGAGACAATTATTTCATTTCTCTGGACCTCAACTTTCTCATCTGTAAAATGAAGTGGCTGAAAAGAATGGCCTCTGGAGTCCCTTCCAGTTCTAAATCTGTAACCCTATGAAATAATCTTGTGAAGGCAGAGGGCCACTGAAGCTTCTTGAGGTCAGATATGGGCTTTAGGAAAATTATTTTCACAGATATGCAGAAACTAAATTGGAGAGGAAAAATACTAGAACTCAAGAATTCAGTTAGGAGACTATTAGAGACTATTGTATACATTTTACAAAGTATTAGCCTTCCTTTTAAACTTGCAATTTAGGGGGGCACCTTGGTGGCTCAGTAAATTGAGAGTCAGGCCTAGAGATGGAAGGTCCTGGGTTCAAATCTGGCCTCAGACACTTCCTACCTGTGTGACCCTGGACAAGTCACTTAACCCCCATTGTCCAGCCCTTAATGCTCTTCTGCCTAAGAACCAATGCATAGTACTGATTCGAAGACAGAAGTTAAGGGTTTAAAAAAACAGATAAATAAATAAACATGTAATTTAGAATATAGGCCAAAAAAATTTACATATACATTTGAAAAGGATATGAGAAGGCTGAACAAAGGTGGTGGTGATATCATTGAAGGGATAGGGGTGGATTTTAGAGATGCTATGGAGGTAGACTGGATAAGACTTATCAGCTAATAACAATTATAATAATAATAATTTATGTTTTTCTAAAGCACCTACTATGTGCTAAATGCTTTACAAATATTTTTCATTTGGTCCTCACAACAAACTGGGAAGGATATCTTTTTTCTGATATTAACCAATCTATTTGTTACCTTTTTGCTGTGATTATTAATCCCATTTTACAGATTAAGAAACTGAGGCAAAAAGAGGCTAAAAGACTTCCTCGGGATTACATATCTAGCAAGTATTTGAGGCCAGATTTGAGCTCAGGTCTTTCTGCCCCCAAGTCTAGCACTCTGTTCTCTGTACCATCTAGTTGTTTCCAGTTGATTAGATATAAAGGAAGGAAAGAGAAAGAAGGCTCAAGGATGGCTCTGTGTGACAAACTCTGGTGAATGGAAGGATGGGAGTCCCTAGAACAGAAATAGGGAAGTTTGAAGGACTAGTAAGTTTAGGGGAAAAGATAAGAAGTTCTCTTTTGGAAATTCCAAATTTGAGATTGTTAAATTTATTATGGTTGGACTTGAATATTTAATTGGTGGTCACCAGGGATTTTGTTTCTAAATCCCAAAATGAATTACTAAAGTAAAATGGAATTTATGGTAGTTTATTTTTACAATATAGGGAAAATATTAAGGAAGAGAGAAAAGGAGAGAGAGAGAGAGAGAGAAAGAGAGAGAGAGAGAGAGAGAGAGAGAGAGAGAGAGAGAGAGAGAGAGAGAGAGAGAGAGAGAGAGAGAGAGAGAGAGAAAGCTTTCGCTTCCTCTCAAGACGATGGGCCTTTCTCGGGGGTTCACACCTCCAGAAAGGACAAGGAAACTAAGTCAGCCTTTCACTCACCAAGGTGATCGTCTAAAAGAAAAGCAGTCTGAGGTCTCCTGCATGAGCTCCTTCAGGGGTCCAGTTCCACAGCCAAGTGTCTTCACTCCAAGTATGAGTGTCTGTCTTCCAGACTCTCCTCAAGTATCTGTTTTCCAGGCCAACTTCAAGTGACTGATTCTTCCAGTCTCTGCTCCAAATGACTCTTCTTCACTCCAGGCCCAAGTGACTGAGTCTATCTCGATTCTTCCTTGTGTCCCTGTTTCCTCTATTTAAAGACCTTTTTCTCCTGTGTCACCTCCCCTAAATTTTACATCTACCAATCACAACAGACGCTCCTCTCCAGGACTGACCATTCAATGTATGAAATGGGTGTCACACCTTTTGTGGTTAGTTAACACCTTTTGTAGTTAGTTAACACCTTTTTGTAGTTAAAATGGGTAGATCTACTTTAAATACTGAGTTAACACTTTGGGGATTAAAATCTAAAAATAGACAGGGGATTACAATTCAATCTTCACAATAAAGGAAGAGCTAAGTGCCTTCATTGTTACAATCAGAAGATAGCCAAATCCAATCTTCACAAGATCTCTACGGGACATATTTGTAAAGCACTGAGCATAATGCCTAGCACACAATAGGTGCCACATAAATGCTTATTCCTTTTCCCCATCCAAGAAGAGAGGTTCATCAGACTGCTAGTGAGGCAGAAATGGAGACTAGGCAACAACTGAAAGCTGAGTATATGAGGGTTCAGGGGGAAAATGGACGGAAAAGAAGGGAATAAGCATTTATATATAGCCTACTATGTGCCAGGCACTCTGCTAAATACCTTTCTCTTCCTTTAACAAATATTTCATTTGATCTTCCCAAAAACCCTTGGAGGTAGGTGCTAGACTTTATAGATGAGGAATCTGAGGAAAAAAAAAAGACTAAATGTCAGTTACACGATGGTCAGTATCTGAGAATGGATCCGAACTCGGGCCCAGCATTCTATCCATTGCACCACCTAACTACCCCCATCTAGAGCTCCCAAAGACCCAAGCTGGGGAGCCATCTACATAGAGCAGATCACTAATCCCATGGGAGCCGATGGAGTCACCAAGAAAAGGCATAAAGAAAAAAAGAGAAGAGAGCTCAGCAGAGAGCTTTGTGAGCACCGTGGTGTGGAGAGGCAAGGCTCGGACTCGATCAAACAAAGGAGACTTACAAGAAACAATGGAGCAGATATGAGAAAGCCGCTTCCCCAAAAGCCAGGGAAGAGAGAGGGTCCCCGGGAGCCCATTGTAAAGAACGGGATCAGGAAGCGCCCCCTCCCTCGTTGCTCCTGCCATAACGGAGCCCCTGGAGACAACGTGCCCTCCGCACCGCCAACGGGTTTCCCAGCCCCAAAGCAGCCCCGTTTCCCAACACAGAGGATCAGGGTCATCCGCCAGGTATTTACAGAAGGCTAAGAAGCCCCAGGATGCATCATTTTGGCACCAGGCAGGTCAAACCAGCAAACACAAAGGTGGGCCTGACCACTGCAGCGGTGGGTGCCTGCCATGGCAGAAGTGAGACCCCACGGACTCTTTGGAGCAGAATTAGCTGTCAGTGCAGCAGCCAATGTGCTCAAATGGCAAATAAAGCCAAACATGACCAGGGCATTCTTCTCCTCATTCAGCACTCATGGCTCCCTCCTGACTTTAGAATAAAATATAAACCCCTTTGTTTGGCCTCTAAATCCCTTCCCTCCCCTTCACTCTCACACACACTCATGCACACGCACGCACTCACTCCCTCTCTGGCCTCCGTACCTTCAGAGAGATGCCGCTCATTCCTGGATTCCACACTCTGGTCCCTTTCATCTCAGAATCTCTGTCTGATGCCCTCTCCCCAGGTGAGGAGTGTCCTTTCTCACGGACTACCATGTAATTTTTTATATTTATTCTACATGTCACTTTTCTAAAAGATTTCAAAAATCTATTGTAAAAGATCGTTAAGTTGTGGATTGTTGGTTATTTGTCTTTTTTCAACCCTTACTCTCTGTCTTAGAATCGATACAGAGTATCAGTTTCAGACAGAAGAGCGGTAAAGACTAGGCATTTGGGGTTAAGTGACTTGCCCAGGGTCACACAGTTGGACGTGTCTGAGGCCAGATCTCATTTTTTTATATCCCTAGCACCACAGTGTATGGCATATAGTAAGCACTTAAGAGATGCTTAATAATGAATCGTTTGATATGAAGCAATATCTCCTTTATTCTGCCCTGGCATGAGGGCACATCAGTGTAAATTGATAAAGAAGGAGCGAGATGGCGTTTTTCTTCACAAGGGAGCTGCTCTTTCTAGCTAACCCAGATTACACATAACGGGCTGAGCGACCAGAGGAAAGGTGTGCCTGAATCTGTCTTCCATGCCCACAGGAAGCCCACGAGGGGGAGGGGCCACCAGTCCTCAGTTCTTAACTTCATCTACATGCATACTTAATCAAGGACACCATGAAGGGCAAACCCAATGAGGGTTCCTCTTATAAAAGCAGCTCTCTGGGATCCTTGCTGGTTTAAGAAGAGGAGAACATTGTTCATGGCCACTGAAGGCATGCATACCTGCCAGCGTGGATACTGGAATAAGAAAGCCCAGCCCAACATTGGCAACGCCTTCCTAGTGGGCTCTATCTCAGAGGTACCGCTGTTCCTGGTGAAGGGGGCAAGCTCACCAGCACATCTGGAATCCAGGCCACAGCCAGCTTCCACCATCCTAAAACCAAGAGAGCACGGACAAAGCTACCTTTAGGCTCTAAGAAAGTGATTCTTCTGCAAACAAAGCTGTGGTTGGTGTTGCTGGAGAAGGTGTTCCTGATAAACCTTTTTTTTTTAATTTATTTTTTAAAAAAAACCCTTACTTTCCTTCTTAGAATCAATACTAAATATTGGTTCCAAGGCAAAAGAGCGTTAAGGGCTAGGCAATGGGGGTTAAGAGACTTGCCCAGGGTCACCCAATGAGGAAGTATTGAAGGATAGATTTGAAGAACCCAGGACCTCCCTACTCCAGGTCTGGTATTCATTCCACTACTATCTACCTAGCTGCCCCTCACCAAATTAAAAGGAATTGTTGACCACTTGTCTGAGATGTGACCGTGAATCATGAACATCTCTTTGAGAGAGGTGACCACCAGTATATTGGGAAACTCTCCACCATTCACAAAGATACACAGCTGGATCCAAGGTCAGCCTCATCACTGACCAGAACACTGCCTAGTTCTGGGATACCAAAACTACACAGGAAAAGGAAAGCCATGGAAACTAGGACCCAGAATACTTACCATAAAAATCATTTTGAGGGGGGAAAGGAGCGTTATCTAGCACTTGAGTTAGCCATACATCTTACATTCTATTCTTGATTTTACTCTTCATGTCAACCATGACTTTGGACAGAAGGATTATTTTATGATCTTTTAATACCTCCAATTTTCAGTGATTGAAATTACCATGATTACAAAGCAAAATTCTCAAGTCTAAATGTAAGGTACAATATACAGTGGATCCATGAGCTCAGTCAACCAGTATCTCTCTCTCTCTCTCTCTCTATCTATCTATCTATCTATCTATCTATCTATCTATCTCTTTCTTTCTCTCTTTCTCTCTCCCTCTCCCTGTCTCTCTGTCTCCCTCTCTGTCTCTCTCCTCTCCCTCTCTCTGTCTCAGTCTCTCTCTGTCTCTTCCTGTCTCTCTCTCTGTCTCTGTCTCTCTATCTCTCTCCTTCTCTCTCTCTATCTCAGTCTCTCTCTGTCTCTTCCTGTCTCTCTCTGTCTCTCCCTCTCTCCTCTCCCTCTCTCTGTTTCTTCCTGTCTCTCTCTCTATCTCTGTCTCTCTCTGTCTCTCTCCTTCTCTCCCTCTCTCTGGCTCTACCTCTGTCTCTCTGTCTCTGTCTCTCTCCTCTCTATCTCTGTCTCTCTCTGTCTCTTCCTGTCTCTCTCTGTCTCTCTGTCTCTCCCTCTCTCTGTCTCTCTCCTTCCCTCCCTCTCTCTGTCTCTGTCTCTGTCTATCTTTCTGTCTGTCTCTCTCTCAAACACACACACACACACACACACACACACACACACACACACACACACACACACGACCTTCTTATTCTGTATGGTCCTTTGATGTGTCTTTCCATAAAGTAGCTCTTCAGTGCACTGGAGACCATCATCTAGTTTTGTTTGTTTGAATGTTTTGTCTATTGCCTCTCTCCTTAAATTTTGTACATTAAATGTTTTAGCTTGACCTGAATACTGTGAAATTGTAATTGCCAGACTTGGTCACAGAGATATGGAACTGCATATAACTCAAAAATGACAGCAAGGTTAAGAGTTCATCCAAGTTTATGCGAGAATGTCTTGTAGCTACTATTCTCCCAGTCATGTTATTCAGTGCTTCACTTTGCAATAGTTATGTCTACTGCTGAGGCGATCTCACTGGTAGGGGTGCCCGAGTTATACTTTTAGGAGTGGGAGCCCATAGGTTATCCTTAAATTTGAGGGAGCAGTCAACCCCAGAAACTGCAATGTGAAAATGTGTGCAGATAATTGGAAAGTGAAGGCAATCGCCCTAGAAACAAATATAGACATATCTTGCATTTGGGGTTTCCCTGGATGGGTTTTCTCCAGGAACGGTTTTGTTAAATATAGACTTGGAGGGGATGCTGACTATAATGCAACAGAACCGACCCCTTTATAGACAATGCAATTTTTAAAACATATTTGAATAAAGTTTAAGAAGCAAAAAGAAACTCAAAGGGATTTCCCCACAGGTATCAGAAACATTTAAAAAATATAAAGCTTATTCATCATAGCTCTCCTTAGGGCAGCAAGAAAGGAAACATAATAACCGGAGAACAGTTAAGTCAAACTGGAGCTTGTCTAAGGGAATGACTCCATCATTTTGTAATTCACAGTGAACTTGAAAAATTGGGACGACTTACATGAAACACAACTACTTCTGATCCATTCCAGTGACTGCCTCTCCCTCCCAGGGAACAGATGGTGATGGGCTTCCCTGCCCTCTGGAAGGAGGTGGGAGACGGTGGGCATGCAATGCTGCATATGCTGCCAGGCTAAGGTGCTTTGCTTTTATTTCACGGTTTTTGTGTAAGGGGAGGATTCCCAGGGAAGACATGTTGGGAAACGATTATGATAAGCAACTGTCCACCCTCTTTCTTTTCTTCTGTGGATCAAACGGGTTCAGTTTCTTGCATTGGCCCTCCCAGGGCACAGACTCATGACATTTCACCCTCCTGGTTCCTCTTCTCTGAAAACTCCAGTTCATCCACATCCTCACTAAACCATGGAAATGTACACAGTCCTCCAGATGCATCCTGGCTGGGGCAACATAAAGGAAAACTAGCACTTCCTTATTCCTGGAAGGTAGGACTCTCTTAATGCAGCCCAAGATTGCATTAGCATTTTTTTTTTGGCTGCCACATCACAATGATAATTAATATTCAGTTTATAGTCTTTTAAAAGCCATAGATCTTTTTCAGATAAACTGATGTCTAGCCATACAGAGACAACTAGGAGGCACAAGGGATGAGAGTGTTTGCCTTGAAGTCAGGAATATCTGGGTTCAAATCCAACACCAGGCACATACTAACTTTGTGACCCTGGGTGAATTATTTACCCCTAGTCTTATTTAGTTTACTTATCTGCAAAATGGAGACAATAATAACACTTACCTCCCAGGCCTGTTGTAAGGATAAAAAATGAGATGATATTTATAAAGTGCTTTGCAAATCTCAAAGCTCAATAGAAATGTTAGCTATTATTATTACTTATCCTAATCCTTTTGTTCTGACCTTTTCAGCTCAAAGGTTTCTCCTTGACAGAAGAAACAAGCTAAATGAAAATTAAGTAGCTTTACCTTCTCTCTGTCATCAGTTGTCCTCTTTTCCATCTAAGTCAAACAGTAGTCCTGTTACTTTTCTGAGACACCTCTTTCCCCCAAGATAGCTTTAAAATAAAAAAATTTTTTTTGAGGAAAACAGGGTTAAATGTCTTGCCCAGGATCACTCACACAGCTAGTGTCTGAGGCTGGATTTAAATTCAGGTCTTCTGACTGCAAACCCAGGACTCTATCCACTGTGCCACCTATCTGTCCCCCAAGAGAGCTTTTCAAAAGTATTGGGTTGCCTTACCTTTTTCTTATAAGCCTCAGCTTATTTCAAGTTTTAGCTGTTTTAACTTAACTCATGGTAACTTCCCAAACAGAATTCAGTGTAACAGAGGCTGCTAGGTGGCTCAGTGGATAGACAGCTAGGTTTAGAGACAGGAGGTCCTGTTTTCAAATATGACTTCAGATAGTTCCTAGCTGTGTGACATTGGGCAAGTCACTTAACCCCCATTGCCTATCCCTTCCTGCTCTTTTGTCTTGGAATCAATACTTAGTTCTAAGACAGAAGATAAGGGTTTAAAAAAAATAAAGAATTAAGTGTATCTTGTTTTCTTGATTGTTCTGAATGAGGTATGCTGGGTAAACTGGGCCAAAGTGGTGGCCTCTCACTCCGCCATCTAGACTCCACCCTCAGGAGGATGATTTCTTGATAGACTATGTTCCTGGAAGTTCTAAACCATCAGTGCAACAACTGATTCCAAACAATCCAACAGTCCTCCCAGATGGAACAAAAAAGAGAGGAGAAATGAAGAAGGAATGTTGATAAATGGATTAGAGAGAAATGAGAACTCAAAATGGAGGGTCTCTCCTTTTTTCAGTAAAGTAGGAGATATCCTCCACTGAAGAAGATGCAAATGGTATAGGAAGACTTAGGAAAGAGCCTCATCTAGAAGTTAATCTTCCCTATACTGTGTTCTTTGGGTCACCTCAATATTTGCTAAATATAAGGAACAGAGTGGTTTGATTGAGTTAGAGAATTTTCAGGTGTGAGAACCCTGGCAGAAACCAGTTTAGGTCATCAGTTCCTCTACAGTTTATAGACTTTGAGAGATACCTAGAGCTCTGAGAGATTGTTCCTTGCTCAGGAGCACACAGACATTGTGTATCAGAGAAAGAACTTGAATACAGGATCTCTAAACATTATGCAACACTCTCATATTAAGGAAAAGAGAACCAGACTCTTAAGTACACATGGAAAACACTAACTTGATTCCTATAATAAATCTGAGTTAAATATTTTACTTTTTAAAATAATTTAAAGAGGGGGTCAGATTAGATGACCGCTAAAGCTCTCTTCCAGCTCTGAAATCCTCTAATTCTATGATCTTACTTTCCACTCCACTTGGCAGAATCCTTGATCTCTCCCATGGATAGAACCTCTCTGCTGACCTCCAATCACGTGTCTCCAGCTGCCTTTCAGACATCTCAGACTACATGTCAAGTTGACATCTTAAAGTCAACATATCAAAAATTGAATAATCTTTCCCTCTAAAGTCTCCCTGCCTTCAAACTTCCCTTTTACCCTAGCAGTCAACACCATCTTTCCAGTCCCTCAGGCTGACAATCCAGGTGTCACTCTGGATCCCTCAATATCTCTCATCTCCCATATCTAAACTATTGCCAAGGTCTCTAGATCTCACCTTTGCAACCCCTTGCAAATATGCCCCCTTCTCTCCTCTGACCTTGTCACACTCTGGGGCGGGCTCCCATCACCTAAATGCTTGAATTATTTCAACAGCCTGCTGGTGGGTCTGTGTGCCTCAAGTCTCTCCCCACTCAAAACTATCTTCCCATCAGTCGTCAAAGTGATTTTCCTAAAGTGCAAATCCAACCATGACATGCCCCTTTTCTCATTAAACTCCAGTGGTTCCCTATTGCCTCCAGGATCAAATACAAAATCCTCCATTTGACCCTTTATATCCTAGCCTCCTCCTACTGTTACAGTCTTCTTATATCTTACTCTTCAATCTACTGACAGTGAATTCCTCGATATTCCATAAATAAGATATTCTATCTCACTGATGGTACACCTATGGCACAAGTGCCAAAGATGGCATGCAGAGCACTCTCTGTGGGCACTTGGACACCCCCACCTCAAGTTTATTACTAGAAAGGCAGAGGGACTCACTTCTCTCTTCCCCCTCTCCACCATGCCTGATGACATTTTTTCACATCCCCACCCCTCTGCCCAGCAGCCAATGGGAGCACACAGGGAGTAAGGGGGGGGGGGGGCTCACAGACAGCAGAGCTGGAGGGGAGCTGAGTGCTTGGGCCACTCCCCTCTACCTTTCTACACTTGCTGAGGATAGTCCTCATTTCACCCACCCAGCAGCCCAATGGGAACGCTTTCTCCCTCCCCTGTGTGGGGTAAAGGGGGGGGGCAGGTGTGACAGAGGCTGTAGCCTCTGTCACACAGGGCATGCCAGGCATTCAGTGGGGGTGGGGGGGAGAGGAGGGGCCCAGAACACCATCTCTAAAAGATTCGCCATCACTGCTCTATGTCTTGGCTTGGTTCTTTTTCTCTGGCTATCACCATGCCTGAAATGTCCTCTTTCTTCATCTCTGCCTACTAGCTTCCTTTAAATCTCATCTAAAAATCTCATTTTTTAATAGGAAGACTTTCCCAATTCCACTTAATTCTAATGACTTATTTATTTTAAATATCTCCTGTTAATAGCTTTTTCTACACAACACACACACACACACACACACACACACACACACACCTCTGAAGTTATTTTGTGAACAGCTTGAGGGCAGGGGCTATCTTTTGCATCTTTTTGTATTCTCAGTAATTAGCATAGTGTCTAGCCCAGAGTAGGTGATCAATTAATGCTTATTGACAGATTACTGACTACTCCAAGAAAAAAGGAATGGACTCAGAAATGTTATTTCAAGCACCCAGAAAATCTGATCCTAGGGCATTTGGTGACTACCAACTAGTCTTCTTGTGGTTAGCTACGTCCCAGGACCTTCAAGATACTTGCCAACAAGGCAGTGAACAAACTAAATGTCCCCCAAGAGACAAGCACTGCTGAGGCTTAAGGAATGAGGAGGGAAGTGTGAGTGAGTCATCTATGCAAGAGTAATTCCAGTGTAAGGTGATGGCCTCAACCAACAAACCACAACTGTTACTTATTTATTCAGAAAGACATCTGCCAATGGCAATGTCATTAGCTAGGAAGATGGATTAAAAGAAGGGTGTGCCATCAAGGCTGGGTGGATGGTCTTGATCACTATGTGAAGTGGTACAGCGGAGAAAGTGTTAGGACTGGAATCAGGAAGACTCATCTTCTTGTGTTCAGATCAAACACTTTCTAGCCGTGTGACCCTGGACAAGGCATTTAACCATATTTGCTTCTGTAAAATGAGCTAGAGAAAGAAATGGCAAACCACTCCAGTGTCTGCCGAGAAAACCCCAAATGGGGTCATGAAGAGTCAGACAAGATGGAAAAACTGCCTAAACAACATGGATGGACCAGGACTATTAGAGGAAACAGGGAACCAAACAAGAATAGAAATGTAGAATATAACAAGTGACTGTCACGTGCACAATGAGTGGAATGGAAGACCTTACAGGGTTATTGGTTGTGTTGTTTTGTTGGACAAAATCCATGGTTCCCCACTTCTCCATTGACTGTGCCAAGCCAAAAGGTAAATAAACCTACTGGATGCTGACACAATCATCCCCTGTCTCTAAATTTCTTGGTGGTTCCCAAACTATAATGGAAGAGAGATTAAGGTTCACATCTTCCAGACACCTCATTGATTTCTCTTCTTTGTGGGCAGAGGACAAAGGCACATAAGGGAAAGAGGGTTCCCCAGGGTCTCACATCATCATAACTATGCTGACTTACTGTGTTGAACTCCCTACTTCTCTCTCTCCTCCCTGGTGCTCACTAACTCATTCTACGATAGAAGCATCATGGGGTGGATCAAACCCTAGCAAAGGTCATTGTTCCCCTCCTCTTAGAGATAATGCCCAACTGGAGTCCAGACAGAAGCAGTGGTATGCCCCTCAGCCGCTT